>NC_138059.1:57609911-58212876 GCF_964194185.1 Rhinolophus hipposideros
AATTTGTGAGGAGGCAGGTTTTAGCAGAGATGAGCTTGGAGACAAAGTGGGAAGCAAATCAGGGAGGGTTTTGATTGCGATGCTAAAGAACTTGGATTTTATAGTGAAAGTAGTAGGGACTCAGTCATCAAAATAGTTTAATAGAGTGATGTGACATAATGTTTTGAAGTGGAAGGAATACATTCTGGAAAACTGACTCCATTATAGCAGTGAAAAGAGTAGAATGGGATCAGGGAGACCAGTTAGGAACATTGCAGTAATACGGGCAGGAAGTCATGCCAGCCTGAACCAGAGTTGGAGCAGTAGGAATGGAGAAATGGGCTGACATAAAAATGTCTGGAAGTTGAAAAAACAGTTTGAGGACCACTGGCTGGATGATGATAAAATCTAAACTTCAATCTTTTTAGTGTTACCATACATACCTAACACAAAACGTTGGACTACTAACAAAATTGTACTGTTCACAAGTGCCAAAAAGCTGTGTATTAACTGGACTTCGGCATAGTTCTTTATTTAAAAAATTTTAATGATGTTTATCTATGGACCCCCAAGAGAGATTGAGAGGCTACCTCTCGTGCACATCAGGCTCAACCTGCACGGCCGTGTTGTATTCCTAGTGGTTTGCTTAAGCTTTCAGACATGGAGTGTGGATGACTGTGAATTCTCTACGTAATTACTCATTCTACAGTGTGGAGAATGATATTCAAGTTTCATCTTCTAATTGGATAGCTGTTCCAAAACTGACATTATTTCAAGTAGCTTTTTCCCCTTTTTGATCAATCCATTATGCTAGAGCAGCTTTTTCTTAGATAGGACGTTACAAGAATCTCTGTCTCCATGTGAGAATTCAGACCATTGTCAACTTTCTGCAGGAGGATGCTGAGGTGACCAAAGCTTTTGAAGAAGATATAGAGACCCCACCAACAAGAAACATTCCTTCTCCTGGACAGCTGGACCCCGACACACGGATCCCTGTTATAAATCTCGAAGATGGGACGAGGCTGGTGGGGGATGACGCTCCTAAAAATAAGGACTTAGTCGAATGGCTGAAGCTGCACCCTGCTTACACTGTTGATATGCCAAGTTATGTACCAGTAAGTACGGCGAGCTTAGTGAGACGAGTCGTCCTGCAAGGACAGTCCATGTCGTCTCCCATACAACGTAGAAATCCCTGGTCCCTCTGCGTTTGCTTGAATGTCTCCTTGTCTAAAACGATTCCCAGTTTTGGTCATTGTATAGTCTACATTCGAGAAGCTAGCTTTAGTTCTGTCCTATGGGAAGGGCAGCCTCGTAGGTATTTGAAGACTCCTATTAAGCATTTCCTTACCTTTTCCATCTCTCACCACACAGATAAGGTTTCTCCAGTATTCATATTCTTTGCCTGGCGTGGTTTCCAGGTGGTCTCATTGTTGGGATAACACTCATGAATGCACTTCAGTTGGTCTCCGCCTCAGGTCTGACCAGCGCAGCGTACTATGAAGCTGTTACTTGCAGAGATTTGATCAGCTAACGCAGCCTAGGACTTTCTTAGCTTATTTTGTAAGCAACTAACTGACACATATGCCTTAAATTAAACATTAGACCGTATCTCTGTATCATTTGTCCATAAACTGTTTACTAGCTAGCATTGCAACTCTTTTACTTCCATACTTATGTGATTGATTTTTGAAAACTTAAATGTAGGATTTTACATTTTATTATGTTGAGTTCAGCCTGAGTTGAGCTCCTGACAATTAGCATGCCTCTCCTGCAAAGGTCCTGTGATCCCTGGGTCCCTTCTCTTCTGTCCTAGATGCAACATCACCTCTGTATTCCTTCAACGAGTAGCAGTGAGCGAAGGTACTAGAGAAAGTTTCCTTTAAAATTACCATGACTTGGTTAAGTATTTGAAGAAAAGACTTGAAGTGGAGTTATTGACAGACAAAAGGAAAAGCAGACTCTTCAGTTTACATGTTTGTTTAGTTCCTTAATGTACAGGGGGGAAAAATAGGACTTTTTCCTTTGAAAGAAAAGTACGGTTTTTAGTAGTTAAAATTGTTGAATTTCCATAGTAGTTGAAAACGACTTCACTGTTTGTCATTTATACAGGAAAGAATAAGTACTAAATGCAATTTTACTAAATACATATACTTTTTTTTTTTGCAGAAGAATGCAGATGTGCTGTTTTCCTCATTTCAGAAACCGAAACAAAAACGACATAGATGTCGAAACCCTAATAAATTGGATATAAACACTTTGACAGGAGAAGAAAGGGTGCCTGTTGTCAATAAACGAAATGGAAAGAAGGTAAATGTTGGAAAGGGAAGTTGGACTCTCTGAGTTCTTATCCCAGAAAGAAGTGTTTTATCCTGACATCTTTTATTTAAAAAAAAAAAAAATTACATTTTTTCCAGGATCTGTGTATATGATATGTGTATGTATGTGTGTGTGTGTGTATATATATACATATCTATGTATATATATGGATAGAAGAGGGGAGAGGGCAGAACTTAACGTGTTTTTAAAGCATTTTCCTAATAACCTCTCTCCAGATGGGTGGAGCCATGGCACCTCCAATGAAGGATCTGCCCAGGTGGCTGGAAGAAAATCCTGAATTTGCAGTTGCTCCAGACTGGACTGATATAGTTAAGCAGTCTGTAAGTACAAACTCTGCATGTTCATCACAAAAGGTATCTAAACAAAACTGTTCTCCTGAATTTTTCTTTATTTTCTGTGCCATTAATTATTCAATTCTCTTACCTTAAAAGAATTGACATAATACATCATTTTCAAACATCATGAATACATCATCGTGTCTTATGTCAATATCATCAATCCAAAGTGGATTAGACAGGTCTGATTTAAAACGATTGTGTAGAAATACACATTCACAGTCTCAGAGGTGGACTGACTCACTGCAGGGAGGAGTGGCCCCGGTAAACCTAACTAACAGTCCATCGTGGAACAGAACTTATGGTGGTGGAGATTATTAGCATTAACTGTGATTTATGATATTAAAATAAAAAATACAATAATTCTGCCTAAATTTCTTTTCACTATTACTTTCTTTTTAAAATTAATTTGTTAATGTCTTGATTCCTTTGTTTGTTTGAAGTACATAGTAAAACTCCTTATTTTTCTTTTGGTGTACAGTTCTATTAGTCTTAACACAGGTATAGTTTTGTGAACTGCCACCATAATCAGACAGTTCCTCGTCCCCCCAAAATTCCCTATTATTCTCTCCCCACCACCCCGAGCCCCTGACAACTAGTGATCTGTTCTCCCATCTCTAGAGTTCTGTCTTTCTGAGGATGTCACATAAACAGAAGCATAAAGTATGGAACTTTGGTTTCACTTATCAAATTGCGATTCATCCAGGTGGTTGCATGTGTCAAAAGATTGTTCCTTTTTGTTGCTGAGCAGTCCCCCATTGCATGGATGTGCCCCCATGTGTGGTTAGCCGTCACCCACGGAAGGATGTCTGGGCCATTTCCAGATTTGGGCAATTCTGAGTATAACTGCTGTAAACATTTGTGTACAGGTTTTAGTATGAACGTTTTTCTTTCCCTAGAGTCGGTACTAAAATGTAATTTTAATTAAGTTTTCTATACTTTCAGCTTCCTTCTGATGTGTTATTTCTCGAGTTAGTTATGGATGCAGATAACTTGACATTTACCTCACTGATAGAGCCGCCTTTAACAATTTTTCTGCAACTCAGCATAATTCAGTGAGCTAATGGAATGCTAAAATACAGAATTTTTGCTCTCATAAGTCTAACCATTGTGCTCTTAGAGTGGAAATAATTGCTTATGTATTTCCATTCAGAATGTCAATTTTCAGATCATAAAGGCCCACACTGAAATCAAGTTTTATTCAGCAACTTTTACAGCCACTGTTTGCCTCTCCATTTCCCTCAGGGTTTTGTTCCCGAGTCGATGTTTGACCGTCTTCTCACTGGACCTGTGGTGAGGGGAGAAGGAGCGAGCAGAAGAGGAAGAAGGCCCAAAAGTGAAATTGCCAGAGCAGCTGCAGCTGCTGCCGCTGTGGCCTCCACTTCAGGAATCAACCCTCTGTTGGTGAACAGCCTGTTTGCTGGAATGGACCTTACGAGCCTTCAGAATCTCCAGAATCTCCAGTCTCTCCAGCTGGCAGGTCTCATGGGCTTCCCTCCAGGACTGGCAACAGCTGCCGCTGCCGGAGGCGATGCGAAGAATCCTGCTGCCGTGCTGCCCCTGATGCTGCCGGGCATGGCGGGCCTGCCCAACATGTTTGGACTGGGCGGGTTGTTGAATAACCCTCTATCCGCTGCTACTGGAAACACCACTACTGCTTCTAGTCAAGGAGAACCGGAAGACGGCACTTCAAAAGTAGAAGAGAAAGGAAATGAGAACGAAGAAGAGAACAAAGACTCTGAGAAAAGCACAGATGCTGTCTCGGCTGCTGACTCTGCAAATGGATCTGTTGGTGCTGCTACTGCTCCGGCCGCGTTGCCCTCCAACCCGCTGGCCTTCAACCCGTTTCTCTTGTCCACCATGGCTCCAGGCCTCTTCTACCCGTCCATGTTTCTACCTCCGGGACTGGGAGGATTGACACTGCCTGGGTTCCCCGCGTTAGCAGGACTTCAGAACGCCGTGGGCTCCAGCGAAGAAAAGGTCCCTGACAAGGCCGAGGGGGCCACCTTTCAGGAAGAAGAGAACCTAGACGGCAGCGATGCCGAGGAGAACCTGGATAAGACTGCGGAGTCCTCCATCTTAGAAGACGAAATAGCACAGGGTGAAGAGCTGGACTCGCTCGATGGGGGAGATGAAATAGAAAACAATGAAAATGATGAATAACCAGTACCAGTTCCAGTTAAAGTGTTTTAAAACTTTTGACAAGTGGTAGTCCTACTGTTTACACTCACAGTTAATGTTCATACCTAGTTTTATAAGCTGTTCTGTAACATAGTGTAGCAAAACAAAAAAAAAAAAGGAAAAAAAGTCCAAGTCATGTTATACAGGTGTGTTAAAAGGTATCTTGGTCATTAAGTATTGTGCAGTGCATTATTTATTATCCCTAGGAGAGATGAAATTTGAGAGGTGATCATGTCTTTTTAAGGAAATTTACATAATGCTCTGCTTTTTTTTTTTTCTTTCGTTTTCTTTTGGTACCATTGGTATTATAATAAAGAGCAATTTGTAACTGAGGGGCACTAATGGAAGGACGTGCTGCTCAAAGGAAGTATGAAGTTATATATTTAATTTTTTAATTTTAATTTTTTTGCTGTGAAGGTCAAGATGAAATTTACCATACATATCATACTTGCTCATTTGTTTCCCTTTCTGACTGTATGGGGGTTCCCACACGTGCGCATACACACACATCCATACACTCTGACAATCTCCACGTTAGTGTGAACGTCTCTGTCGTGAGGCGCAGCAATAATAAGGCAGCTGTTGAATGTGAAGGGTCCCTTTGGAAATTAACCTACTGGGAGGGTTCTTGCCAGAAGAACGACAGTTCCATTGTCTCGTGGTCTTGTAATGCACTGGTATAAACAAAATAAATAGATGAATAAATAAAGAGTGAGAGAATAGAGAATCAGGTACCTTTTTTAAATTAAAGGACTTTGTTACTTTAGCCACAAAGCTAAAACAGCATTACCTCAGCTCTAAACTAGCCTTGAAGTTTACAGACATGACTTTGTAAATGTATTGTTTTTCTTTGTTGTGATGTCCTTTTATTTTTTTCTTTGAAAACTGCTATCATGTAAGATAAAATGTAAATTGCTGCCAACTGTAGTAATGATGCTTTTAATAAAAGTGACCCATGATCTGCAGAAATGTAATTATAGGATGTAGTGTGTAGGGAACTGGTGTTCACTCTATTTTTTGTATTCGCAATAGATGCAAATACGGCACTCTGGCCTTTGTACAGTCTCTTGCTACACCCTCTTCTGCTAGATTAGCTGTTAGTAATGAGCTAAGCTGATTGTCTTCAGACTGGACGGGAAGAAAACCTTAAATTACCTTCACATAATTCCACTCCAGATATCTCAACAGAACCACACACAAAAACCTCCTATTACTCCCTCAAAAGGGCATCTGAGACTGAGAATACTTAAAAATGTGTGCAGCGTCTGATAATGTGGTACACCAAAGAACAAAAGGGCAAAAGAAAAATGAGGCTTTAATAGGCACAATATCTAGGTCATTTATCCTTGGTTAACGGGTAGAAAAACACAATGCCGGAGTGTCAGCAAGGGACACAAAGGCCCTCTGGTGTCCCGCAGACCAGCGCTTGATGCCAGAAACTGGCAAGCCCATGCGGAGTGGAAAGGGACCCACTCAGGCAGGCACGCCGAGCGCCCACGCACGCGCGCACAGACCGGAGAGCCGCTGATTTGTGCTCCCCTTTATGACCTTTGATATTTGCGGCACAATATAATTTGAGAGCTGTTTTCACCTTGTTATGTCACCTGACCAAATACAAAGCAGTGAAAAGGGAGAGGAAGAGACATGGCTCCAGGTGTGTGCGCGCGTCGCCTCCCTCCGCACCCTCCCCTGTGTCCACACATCAGCCCACCCTCACCTGATGTGTTACAACACAGACTGTCTGAATTCCTTTTAGACAATGAGATTCGCTTCATTTATATCCCAAGATGAAAATATACCCAGTGTGATTCTGGGAAAGGAACGACTTGAAACCTCTTTAGAGAGCCTTGGTCGCTTTTACCCCTCATCATTTCTATCGTCTTTTGAAAGTTAACAAGCCGGTGGTGTGCGTTGGATGGAAGTGCCTTTAAGAGAATATCCCCTGAAATGGAATTCTTTCAACATGGAAAATGAAACTAGATCTGCACAAAATACAGGGAATTTAAATATTTAAATAACTGAAAGATTATTTTTAAGCCTTAAAATAAGAATTTAGGTAGGGAGACGGTGTTTAATAAAGTGAGTTATAAAAGGGTCTTTTAAAAAAATTCTTTATAGTATTGGAAGTTTTTCTGTGACCTGTAAATAGAGCATATGAAGTGACTGTCACTGTTAGAAGAAGATGCCGAGAGCGAGGAAGGTCTTCAGAGCAAAGGTAGCAGGTGCCTGTGACCAGAAGGAACCCTGACTAGACAGAAGGTTCCCCGCAGAAATGTTATCTGGGATCCACTGTTAACAAGGCTTTAAAATCATTCAAATTTCCACGTTGGAAAATGCTTTTTTTTCCTTTTAATGGAATTAATTCTTGATATTAGATCTTGAACTGACGTAAGAAATATTTTAATGCAGTGTTTGTTGTACTCTCGTGTAAATTGAGCACTGAGGTGAGAAGTGCTTTGCGTGGCATTACTGCCTAACCATCACTTCTCTGGGAGGGAAATGCAGTTTTCCCAGGAGGGAACTGAGACTTGGAGAGTTTAAGAAACTGGCTAACAGTAGCTATAGGCGCTGCGTTTCGAACCCAGGCAGTCTGCATTCAGAGCCTGCTTAACACTGTCCTAAGTTACTGCACTCTTAGGTCTCTGAGAGAAAATCATTATTCGATAATGAGCTAAAGTGTTTGGGGCATCTATATTTTTACATTCCCCCTACCCTCAAATCCTTCCATAAGGAATCTGAAGTTTGAGGTTGGGAATTACAAGAAGGTCTGTATGAAGTAGAGCCTAGAATAGGGTGAGCTCTGACTCAGGAAACTTGAGTCCAGTTAACTCATTGAAATTTGGATTGATTTCCCCTGTAAGTATTTCTATTTTTATAAAGAAGTCAAGTTTTTTACAAAGATGAACTTAAATAAGCCTCAGAGCTAGTAAGTTGCAAACCTGGTACTTGAACCCAGGTTGGTCTAACTTCAAAGCCCAGGCCCTTGACCACCGTGTAATTACCATTCATCAGCACATTTATGGGGTGCTATGTGCTAGATGCTGGTTTAGTGGCAAGAATCCAGCAATGAAGAAAACAAACTCACCTCCTGCTGTCATGTCTAGTAGGAAGAGATGATAAACATCACAAGTAAAATTTTTGTAGATTTGAGGAAAATATTAAATAAGGTAATGAGGTAGTCAGGAAGGAGCTCTCTGTGGAGGGGACAGCTGTGCTTACACCTGAGTAGTGAGAAGCAGGAGCCAGATGAGCTGGCTGGAGTGTTCCAGGCAAAGGGAACAACCAATGCGAAGATCATGAATTATGAGTGAACTTGGAAGAAGGGGCACAGGGGAGCCTGTCTGCCTAGAAGAATTGGGAGGCAGGGACCAGGACCCCTGTTGGAGAACTTGCGTTGCCTTTTAAGGGCAGTAGAAAGTCTTTGGAAGATTTTGATGCAGGAAAGTGATTCGATCATATTCATGTTTTTAAATAAATAATCACTGTGACTGCAATGCAAAAAAATGGTTTGTAAAGAGGAGTTAGTCAGGGGCGGCAGGATAGCTCGGTTGGTTAGAGCGTGAGCTCTGAACAACAAGGTTGCCGGTTCAATTCCCACAGGGGATGGTGGGCTGCGCCCTTTGCAACTAAAGATTGAAAATAACAACTGGACTAGGAGCTGAGCTGCGCCCTCCACAACTGGTTTGAAGGACAACGACTTGGAGCTGATGGGCCCTGGAGAAAAACACTTTCCCAATAAAATTTATTTTAAAAGTCAGTCAGGAATTCTAGTTGGGGGACTGCTGTAGCAACCTTGGATCAAGGTAGTGGGTAGTAATAGAGATGGAAAGCAGTGGATGGATTTGGGATGGATTTTAAAGAGATAGAGCCTCTCATTGAAATTATGTGAATAATTTGAACTAACTTCAGGATTATTCCTACTGAAATACACCCAAAGTGAAAACAGATGAAGAATGTTCACTATACTTTTTTTTTTTTTTAAGAATTCCATGATTAGTGTTACAAGACACTGAAAACAGAAAATTTTCCTTCCATATCCTGTTACAAAATTATCTTTTCCATGAAAATTATCTGTATTTTGGGGAAGAGTTCTTAGAAACTATTTCTAACAAGTAGCGGAGGTGAAACCCGTGTGTGTATTGAAGGAATGTGTGTATGCCCTGAGCATCTCTATGTGTCTAGAGCCGTCAATAAATTAGGAAGAAAAACAATGTAAATGACTTACACTAACAAGCACTTAAAATTAGAATATATCTAACTCCTTCAACGTGGCTCTCTAATGAGCAATTTTATGTATTTTCTTAGGACAGATAAGATTTACCACACTTTTATAGACATTTCATAGGAAAGTAAACTACATTTGGCAAAATAGATGAGTAAATTAATTTCTGGAATATTTAATCAAATGTAAGACTCCTTCAGTGAAAAGTAGTTTATCATTTAATTTTTTATGGGAGAGTGAGCCAATATGGAGATTTTTCTGGTAGGAGTTAGGATGGTAATTTTCAAAGTTTTTTGAATGATTAAATCATTTTTATGTTTAAGGTTTCTGCTCAACTTTCCTATTGCTCCCATTTTTATTCTTGAGTCTCTAAACCAAAACTAAAACTCGTGTGTATGTGTTGGGAATGTAGCTCCATCCTCCTAATGGGTCTGTTGGTCTGTAGGTCTTACTTTGGATCTACCAATGTAGTTGAATTTTAATTTGCACCTCCTTAACCAATGAATGTTTAACCATGTAATTTAAATGAAATTGAAAAATAGGGTAATGACAATTAAAATTTCAAATATTCTTTCATCTAGCATCTTTATCTTCAGAACCATTTACTCTTATAATTTGTTTAGCCCCCGAACTGGTTGAAATTTTCATCAGTTGAACAAAGATGGCAGACTCCGTCTCTAAACACTTACATGTCAAGTGCAATGGTGCCTCTCCCAATGAGGTTCCTTCTCCTGCGAAGCTTTCTTATTCACGAGGTCCTTCCTGGACTCTGAGATAAACTGTCACGGTGAATTAATTTTTAGTTATAGCTAAAGGACAGCATAAAAGATTTCTAATGTATAATAAAGAGAAACACTAAGTCAAAATGTTCAGGCATCACTTAATAGTCTACTTGAAGTGGCTCCGTCCATTGTCCCTTGCCCGCCTCTGCATTTTGATCTGAAAGCTCAATTTCAAAATTACACATGAGAGAAACCTGATTCTTTTCTGTGACTGGAGACAGGTACTGCAGTGGACTCACGTCCTTTGCAACCCCAAACCACCGCAGTTCCTGACATTCCAACTTGGAGTAGGCGGATGACTGCAACCTAAGTATGCTGTAAATGTAATGGTTCGGGGAGTACACGTCACATTGCAGAATAGAAAATTCTTCCTGTTGAACATGTTTAACCCTGTTCCCTTAGGAGTCAGGAAGCTCTTAACATTTTAGAATTCAGCATTTTCGTTGGTTAATAGGCACTTTCCAGGTAATCCATGCCACACCCCAGTGTTCTTGCCACCACCCCTTTACTTGGTGAGGCTGGGTCACTTGCCCAGGGCCAAGTGGTAAGACAAGTGTGGTGGAGAGAACTAGAACTTAGACTTTTCCAGTGTAAGCTGTGCCTAGTGGTGACTGTCTTAAGTAGAAACCTGCCATTCGTGTTAATTCAGGTCTGCAGTCTTAAACAAAAACCCAAACCTAAAATAGAATAAGCTACAAACTCTCTTAACAACTGATGTCATGATCAGAAGAACAAACAAGAAGGTTCCAGAATCTCAGGATGCAAGACAAAAGTACTAGTGAAGGGTGACTGAGAGATGTTTGAGATCAAGTTTAAGCAATTACAGGCATGCTTTACATCCACGCTGATTTTATATCACCTATGCAGCTGGTAGTCTGAATAGTTTTGTACATTATTAGAGCTTATTCTCTAGGATTATGGATACTAAATTAGCTCTGAATTTCTGAATGACCCTAAAAGGCAGCCCCAGATAAGTCTGAAACTTAAGTCCCAGCGTAATGGTGTTGTTTCAGCTACCTCCACACACCGGCTTTTCTAGCACTCAGGACGGATTTGCATATCTGTAGCTGCAGAGCTAATGTTCTCTCACTAGGTTCAGGGGCCCTGCAAGGCAACTCCAGGATCTTTTCCATCTTATTGTAAGAGTTCCTGGAAAATGAGAGGCAGCCATTGTGTCAGACTGTGGAGGCATTGTTCTTCCCCAGACGAGGCTGGCCTGTTTCTCAGGTCCTCGGTTTCTGCTTCTTCAGCCATGGCTAGCTTCTGAGGAGCAGCTGGACTGACTCAGAATAGCCCGGAGGGTTATGTAAAACCGTTTAAAAATCTCCTTTACCCTCTTACTCTGCACAATGTAAAGTTATAAACAAACCCCAAACCCCCTTTAGAGTCCCATTTTGCAGAACCTGTGTGTTCTGAGAGAGAAAACAGAGTAACTAATACAGCAATGGCAACTCAGTGACACGGTGCTTGGCCTGCCCCTCAGGCCCCAGGAGAAATTGGAGAAAAGATTCCATTGGTCATCTATATATACATGGGAGTGGGGGGTGGCGCGGGGAGGGGGGGAATGAGGAACAAAGCCAAAAATATTCCTTTACATTTCAACCAAAAACCTGTCTATTGATACAAGAAGCAGTTGTTTATTACCATTAAAACCCTCCTGTTGGGGATAATTACTGTAAAAATCTGAATACTGTTTATGACGTCAGGGAAACAAAAGCTTTTTGAATTTATGTTGTGTTTTTCTTTTTTAAAAAAAAAAAAAAATGTGGTTTGGGAGCAGGCCAAAAGAGCAAAACAAAATGCTGACCTGTGACAGGTGGGAAGGAACTAGGAGACCAAGGTTTTTGTAAGACTTTTGTAAGAACAAAAACAACTTAGAGAATCATTTGTTGCTACTTGTATTTGGAGCTCAGATGACTAAAGGGCTAAAAACTCATCTCCAGTTGGCATGTTTCAAACACACCTGCACTCCTGTATGCATTTTTGCCTACTCTCAGTATTTACTGTTTTATTTTGTAGTGCGGTATAAATGTTGGGGGGACATTGGACACAGGCCTGAGCATCTAAAATGCTGTTGATGTCGCACATTTATTCTCATGGATGATACGGAGAATGAGGCTTTTCCCTCCCCTCAGGCAGGCACTGAAATCCACCATAACTTGGGGGCTTAGGCAGACTCACTGTTTTAATAGCTGTTACCGGTACCCATTCTCCTGGCAGTTGATGTGTCAGCTGCAGCTAAATGTACTGAATAATGAAGAAGGCCCTGAGCCCACAGATCCCAGGGCAGGGCAGATGACAAGGATTGGTTGTCCTTGGCTCCGGGTAGTTTTAGTTTCCTGCACCTGAGAACCTCATCCAGAGCATGAACAGTTTAAACTCATCTGGATTTACCTGAAGGCAAGGCCACCTGGTTTCTGAATTGTTGCCCCTCCCCTCTCATCCCCCCCCAAAAAGTTCAGAAACTTCAGTTAAATGACACACATCAGCCTCTCCTGCATGAACACAGTCATGATGCCACTTCCTTTGAAGGTGCCAGCGGTGATCTAAAAATGGTAGCAGCAAAGGAAGAACAGCACCCCTCCTGCCAGTGTCCACGGGCCGATTTCTTTCTGGGCTTGGCCATCTTGTTTAAAGGATTCAAGGTGGCCATTTTGTGCTTTGGTCCTTCCTACATGAAGCCTCTTCTCTCTCAAGGACAAATGCCATGGAGTCGTTTTGTATATTAAGGACACTTTTTTAAAGCTCACTAGAGAAAGGGAACAATAGACATCATTCTTGTCCTTAAGCAGCAATCAACTAGCAAATATTTAATGTGCAGCTGGAGGGTATGCTGGGGAGTGGGGGTGAGGGACAAAGAATGCAACCAGGGTCCTTGATCTCAAGGGCCTGAAGATGTTGCTGACAGTTTATATAAATAACATATCTGCCTGCAATTTACAGATTTCAAAACATTTATGCGTGCATTATCTCAGCTGATACAACTTTGAAACCACAAGTTTAAAGATATTAAGATATTAAGGCTCAGCAATCCAAGGCTAGCAAGTGGCTTGGTTGCGTCTTGCAGGCAGGTTTCTGCACTCTAAACCCAGAGATCTTTCTACCACATTATGACACCAAAGGGCAACTCCACCGTGCACAGCGTGGCAGTTCTGAATGCAAGAGCTTGGGCTCCTCTCTGAGCCTCACCTGCCTCGTTTGTAAATTGGGAATAATAACACCAATCATGATAATGCCTTCCTGTAGTGTTGTGTGAGGATTAGAAATAGTGAATTTGTAAAGTCCTTACTGTCCAGTACTGAGCTGACACTCAATTTGAACCGTCATCATCTAATGAGTTCCAAAGCAGGGGAAGACGACGCAGTCAGAGCACTGCAGAAGTCGCTTGGTGATCTGGTCTGTAAGGAATGTTTGGTAGAAATGAGGCAGCTGCCATCGTGGAAACATAGGTAGTTGACTAGAACAAAGAGGGTCCCAGAGGAGAGCGTCGGGTGGGCTTGAGGCTTCCTGGAGCACTGGCCCTCCAGTACTAAAGATGAAAACAGTTACCCTGGCACCTTGTGCATACTCATATTTGGATATGAATTTTTCCAAAACTTCACAAAATACAACATACGTTTTCTCCTTCTAATACACTCTAATCTTTCTGTTGTATTCTGTTTCACTAAAAAAATGATCATTCCCTTCTAAATTGCTTTTATGATTTAATATGGGTGGTGACCTGCTACTTGAAAAATTGTACTTTAAAACAAGGAGTCTTGGGGCGGCCGGATGGCTCAATGGGTTAGAGCACAACTGGGTTGCCAGTTTGATTCCCACATGGGCCAGTGAGCTGTGCCCTCCACAACTAGATTGAAGACTACCAGCTGCAGCTGAGCTTCCGGAGGGACAACTGGGTGGCTCAGTTGGTTAGAGCGCCAGTTCAATTCCCGCATGGGATGGTGGGCTGCGCCCCCTGCAACTAAAGATTGAAAATAACAACTGGACTTGGAGCTGAGCTGCTCCCTCCACAACTAGATTGAAGGACAGCGACTTGGAACTGATGGGCCCTGGGGAAAACACACTGTTCCCAATATTCCCCAACTTATTCCCCAATAAAAATTAAAAACGCACATGCACACACACAAAAAAAAACACAAGGAGTCTTAACCTTGGTCCTGGAGTCTTAACTTGGGTCCATGGATGGGCTTCGCGGGAGAGAAGTGAAGGTGGCCCCAGCTCCTCTGAAGTTGGATGCATGTGTGTGTGTGTGTGTGTGTGTGTGTGTGTGTGTGTGTAGGTGGGTGTGTATATGTATATTTTTCTGGGTTCCTAAGTTTCATCTCGTCCCTAAAGCATCTATGAATCCCTCTTTAAGAGGATAATGAGAAAGAGCCAGAAAATTAGATTTGAGTTGATTGCTTTTATTTAAAACGTTTTTTAAATTTTATTTTTCAATTACAGTTGACGTATAATATTATATTGGTTTCAGGTGTACAACATAGTGATAAGACATTTATATACCTGACAAAATGATTACCCTGGTAAATCTAGTACCCACCTGACACCATGCATAGTTATTACAATATTATTGACTATATTCCTTATGCTGTACTTTACATTTGCAAGTGTTTTTAAATGCCACTTAGAAATGGAAAACTGATGAAAGGCCAGTCCCTGAAGAGGAAACACCAGTTCAGAGTGAAATTGAGTATTCCCCCAAAATGCCTCCCAGACACAGGACTCCCCTCTCTACTGAGTAACAGCCAGCAGTCCTGACTGCCTCCTTTTTCTCCTGCCCAAAGTGGGCACGAGAATGGCACTTACCACATAGGCCTGTTTTGAAGACTGAATGAGGTAATGCATGTGGAACTACTGAGCAGAACTGGCACAAAATAAACACTTTCACAATGTCAGCGATTGTGCGTGCCGTCCCTGCATGACGATGGTACCACAGAAATGGTTGTCCCCATTGTATCTGCTTAATGCTTGTGTGAGTGTGTGGGTTTGTTCTTAGTGGGATGAATTGTTTCCCTCATTCATTAGCATCGAGGCCTCTCTCCTCGGTCCGCATGCAAAGCTAGAAGACAAAAATGAGTCCTTTTCTCCCTAGCTGGCTTCCAGAAATTGGCCCGGGACTTGAATGGCATCCCTGCCAAGCTAACCCAGGTTCCTGGATGCCCAGGTGTGCCCGCCTCTGCCAATTGGCAGACAGGCAGACAGCACCCTTAGTCACCACTACCTTCGCCCCAGCAAGCTCGGGACCCCCATTCCTGTTCCTACTCGCCTTTAGTATAAAAATCAAATTAAAATAAAACCAATTACGCCCTAGAGAGTTGCCCTCAGCTTTCTACCCTTACAAGGAAGAAGCTGGGGTGAAAGGAAAAAGGCCTTTCTGCCTAAGTTGTTTGCCTTTGGGGAGTCTGAGTTTCTGCCTTACTTGAAAGGTCCACCACATTATTTGCTACCGCGCTGTTCGGTCATGAACGCTAGGGCCCCATACAGCAGCCACTTCCCTTGAGTCCGCAGTCAGGAGACACAGCAGACTCAGGCTGTGCAGGACACAGATGGATGGTGAGATGGGTCCCAGGCTCCAGGGAGAGGAGGACATGCGAGCAGACAAGTTCTCTGCCCGGAACCAGCAATTCTTTTTGAAAGCTTGCTTTGAAAGGACACAGAGACCAAGGTTTTGCTGGTTTTAACAGCTCACACCTGGTGAAGAAGGAAGCTTTGTACACCTACAAGAACTGGGCCTAAAGGTAGTCAGGTGGCTCAGTTGGTTAGAGTGTGAGCTCTGGGCAACAGGGATGCTGGTTCGATTCCTACGTGGGCCAGCGAGCTATGCCCTCTGCAACTAGAATGAAGTCATTGAGCTGGCGCTCAGCTCCTGGGTGGCCAGGTAACTCAGTTGATTGGAGCGCCGGTTCTCAACCAGAAGGTTATTGGTTTGACTCCTCGACTCCCTCAAGGGATGGTGGGCTGCACCCCCTGCAACTAACAACAGCAACTGGACCTGGAGCTGAGCTATGCCTTCCACAACTAAGATTGAAAGGACAACCACTTGACTTGGAAAAGTCCTGGAAGTACATACTGTTCCCCAATAAAATCTTTAAAAAAAAAATCCATAATTCTTAAAAAAGAAAAGAACTGGGCTTAGTTATTTGTGTTTTGACGTGTCGGTTTTTCACTGAAAAAAAGGATACTGTGTGTTGCAATCTGAATTGTATCCGCCAGTACCTCAGAATTGTGACTGTATTTGGAGATAGGGCCTTGGAAAGGGTGATTAAGTTATAATGGGGCCATTCGGGTGGGCCCCAGTCCAAGCTGACCAGTGTCCTTATAAGAAGAGATTAGGACACAGACCTCACACGGAGGGAAGACCACATGAATACACACAGGGAGAAGATGGTCATCCACAAGCCAAGGAGAGAAGCCTCAGAAGGAACCCACCCTGCCGACACCTTGATCTTGGGCTTTCAGCCTCTAGAACCGTGAGAAAATCAATTTTTGTTTTTTAAGCCACCCAGTCTGTGGTACTTTGTTACAGCAGCTCTAGGAAACTCATACCCTGTGTGTGTGTGTGTGTGTGTGTGTGTGTGTGTGTGTGTGTGCGCGCGCGTGCGCACGTGTGTGTTTGTTTATGAATTCATATAATAATAGTTTACAAGTGTGGCCAACCAAATCAGAAAAGGAAAAAGACCCCACCACATGGAAATAAAAAGCAGTACTGAATGTTGTTGCTAGGGAGAGGCACTCAGGCTGCAGTGGGTTTGATTCATCCTGCTCGGCCAGTGACAAGTTGTGTGCTCCAGAGCAAGTTACTCCGCCTCTCGGGGCCTGTTTCCTTCGATGTAAAGTGGGAATGAAGATGATGGTGGTGGTGATAGTGGTGACGATGATGGTGGTGACAGTGCCCACATCGTAAGCCTGCAGGCACAATTCAACAGGCTAGCATATGTGTCATGCGGGGGACTCTGCTTGCTGTGCCATTTGTCATGCAGGGCGTTCGGTGGGGTGTAAGGTGGGGTCTCTTCTCCCGCTCCCCACATAAGAATGCAGGACATGGTGAGGCCAAAAAGGAACACCCACGGAGCCATAAGTAGGGGAGTCATATCACTATATTCTCGCCGGCGGCATCTGCCTCTCTGCAATCCGCTCTTGCTAGCCCCCATTCCTTTTGCTAGCGTAGCCACAGCAGTTATATTAGTGGCCAATGGCTTACGGGTTACAGCTGACGGCCAACTAGCCACAGCTGATAGCCATCCAATCACAGTTGATGGCCATTTACTACCTGAGCCAGCACCTTTCCATGTGAGGCCGAGAGCCTGGAAACTGCTTTCTGGGGCTTTGTCCCCACAATGTGTCTAGCATTTACACTGTAGCTGCACCTAGAAAGCACTCTCCTAGTGATTCTTTTGTTATTATTCCAAACCTGAGCCATGGTTCCAAATCTGGACCGTCTCCTTTCCAGGTGTGACCTTGAGGAAGTCACCAGCTCCCTGAGACTGCTTTATTGGAATGATGAAGACCACCGTGATATTTGGGGACATTTTCATCTCTAACATACTGTTGTGCGGGGTATTAGGTGGAGTTTCAGCTCCCGGTCCCCACACAAGAACACAGGACATGGTGAGGCCAAAAAGGAACACCCACGGAGCCATAGGTAGGGGAGTTATACTACTATAGTCTCGCTGGCGGCTGGATTCACATGATGTGCGACCTGCTGTCCGCTTTTCTGCCTGCCAACCGACCAACTCTCCACTACAGCCGTGGCAGTTATATTAGTGGCCAATGACTCACTGGTTACAGCTGACGGCCACCTAGCTACAGCTGATGGCCATGCAATCACAGGTGATGGCCATTTACTACCTGAGCCAGCACCTTTTTATGTGAGGCCGAGACCCTGGAAGCTGCACTCCTGGCTCTGTCCCGACACATACTTTATTATTCTAACAAATACTGAGATGATCCCTTCTGCAGGGAATAGTGGAATGTCTTGGTGAGTGGCGAGAAGCTTAACACTCTCTGGGGTTTCTATACACTTATGTGTTCATGGTTGACAAACCCAAGTAAATGGGGATGTCTTTAAGGAGTGATCTTCCAAATCATTCCCTTAAAAAAAAAATCTATACCCTTGGATCCTGTAGACATTAACACAAAAAAGAAAAGAAAGCAAACTTCTACTTTTAAGCAGTGCAAAGGGACTGCAGTAAATCTGTTTAGGTGTTAGCGTGTTTGACTTTAAGAAAATGGCTGAGCTATGGGCAAGGTAATTCAAGAAGATATAAATGGCTGCATTATAATAAGCAGACACCTATTTTAAGCATGATCTATGTTTTTGAGAAAATTCATTACAATGAGTCTTACAATACCAACCTCTTCAATGAATTTTTCATGTCTGCATACCAAGATATATATAAAACGATCGTAATCATATACCTTTGGGGCAATGCTGAGCGCCAGCTGTTTCGGGGATGATTTATAGGTTGCCACGCTCAAGGTTAATAATCAGGAGAAACAGGTTACAGTATGCAATGTATTTATGTCAGGTTAGAAGTTCAGTTAGTGCAGATAGCATGTTATATGGAAGCACACACTTTTAATTATTTTCTAACCCCCCCCCACACACACCTTTTTTTGCAATAAACTAAAAATAAATAATGTTTTACACAGAGAAACCTCTCTGCCAAGCATATCTTCTCGTTACTGTTGGCTTTATTTAAAGGGAAACCACAGCTAGGAATTGTTAGCTGTACATATGAAAACATAGCTTGAAGGTCCTTAAACATCGGTGCAATGGGCCTACACATAGGATGTGATAGAGTCTCAGAAACATCCAGGTAATTAAGCACTTATGGAATGGCAGCATTTTGCTGCTAGCAGGATTTCCAGCAGGATTTCAGAGATGTGCCACATACAAGCCACAAGTCAATCTCTAAAAGTGCTAAAATGTAACTTCTTTCCCTTTGGAGAGAAATTTATTGCACCAATTTCATAAAAATCTCAGAAATATGCCTTTTAAATCGAGACAGAAATTCATCTTGTCCTAGGAAACATTTTTAAAATAATAAGTAAAGAGAAAAACATTTTTTTCCTGGAGAGGGTTGAGTTTATTGCGTTACTCACTCATCATGGGTCTGGACAAGGTCTTTTCCTCTTTCATTTCTTGTTTCTCTGACTCCGGTTTCAGTCCCTCAGGTACCACCCACCTAGAAGACAGCTTTCCGATGTGTTTATTTTTGCTTATATTTTTAAAAAATATGTGTTGTGTGCATATGCGTATATATTTAATTATGCAAATGGTATTTTGTTATGTATTTCATTCTACTTTTTAAACTGTTATGAGTTTATCTTATTTTTAAGAGCTTTATTGAAGTATCACTGGCATACGTTATACCGACATGTTTAAGTAAATTTGAACACCTGTGAAACCATTACCACAGTCAAGATAATGAACATATCCATCACCCCCAAAATTTCCTCCCGTTTCTTTGTACCCCTCAAGCCCGCCCCATTTCACCCCATCATCTCCAGACAGCCACTGATCTGCTCTCTATCACTATAGATGAATTTTCCATAAATGGAACTATATGGTATGTAGTGCTTTTTTTGTCTGACTTCTTTCACAAAGCATAATTATTTTTGAGGTTCATTCTGTTGTGTGCAGACTAGTACTCCATTGTGTGGATATACCGCTTTTTTTCACCTAGTTACCTGCTGATGGACATTTGGGTTGTTTCCAGTTTCTGGCGATTACAAACAAAGCTGCTATGAATAACCATGTACTAGTTTTTTCATAGACCTCTGCTTTGATTTCTTTTGGATAAATGCATAGGTATTGAATGTGTAGATTATATGGTAGGTATATGTTTAACTTTTTATGAAACTTCTAAACTTATTTCCGAAGCAGTTGCATTATTTATTTTCTTACCCGAAGTGTCTGAGGGTTCCAGTTCCTCCACATACTCACCAACACTTGGTATAAACAGTCTTTTTAATTTTTGACATTCTAATAGACACATTATGGTATCTTATGGTGATTTTAATTTGCATTTCCATAATGACTAATGAAGTTGAGGATCTTCTTATGTGCTTATGTGCCATCTATATATCTTCATTGGTGAGATGCATGGAGGAGGGTGCTTGTTTTCTTATTAATGAATTTTGAGAGTTATTTTTATAATCTGGATACAAGTGCTTCATGAGATATACAGAAGGTGCCAAAAAATGTATACACATTTTAAGAAAGGAAAAAACTGCATTAAAATTGTAATACTCAATATATACCGATACTAAAAAATGACTACAAGTCACATTTGACTTCTACAATTACAAGAGGTGCTCAAAGTGTTTACCATCAGTGTAATTTTAGTACAGGTTTTTTTCCTTTCTTAAAATGTGTGTACATTTTTTGGCAACCTCTGTATAATTAATAAATATTCTCCTAGTCTATGAATTTCTTTTCACTCTTTTTTGAAAAGAGTCTTTTGAACAGCATATGTTTTTAATTTTTATGAGGACAATTTATCAGTTTGTTTGTTTTTTATAGATCATACTTTAGCTGTTGTATGTGGACTATATATTTTGTTCCATTGATCTATTTGCTATACTGATGCCTAAACCACAATGTCTTAATTACTGTAGGTCTAAAATAAGACGTGAAGTCAAGTAATATAAGTCCTCCAACTTTAGTCTTCTTTTTTCAAACTTGTCTCAGCTATTCTAGTTTCTTAGTATTTCCATATAAATTTTAGAATCAACTTGTCAATTTCTACAAAAAAAAACAACACCTGCTGAGAATTTGACTGGGCTCGCATTAAATCTATATATTAATTTGAACAGAATGACATCTTAATATTGAGTCTTCCAATGCATAAACATATTTTTAAAAACTTTTTTCTCTTAACATTGAAAATGTCAAGATTAATTCATGTTGCTCTGTGTATATTTACTACATTGCTTTTAACTCTTGCATAATCTCAGTATACATTAGTTTCCTATTACTGCTGTAACAAATTCTATACACTTAATGGCTTAAAACAACACGAATGTATTCTCTTCCAGTTCTGGAGGAAAGAAGTCTGAAGTCAGTTTCCCTGGGCTAAGGTCAAAATGTCAGCCAGACTGATTCCTT
This sequence comes from Rhinolophus hipposideros, assembly GCF_964194185.1. Lineage (NCBI taxonomy): Eukaryota > Metazoa > Chordata > Mammalia > Chiroptera > Rhinolophidae > Rhinolophus > Rhinolophus hipposideros. Next base: position 57,630,861 of record NC_138059.1, read on the forward strand.
CTGGACGTTCTAAGGTGAGAATCCGTGTCCTTGCCTTTTTCCAGTTTCTAGTGGCTTCTTATATTCTTTGGCTGTGGCCCGTCTTCCACCTTCAAAACACATCACTTCGACCTCTGCTTTTGTCATCATATCTCCCTCTCTGACTTTGACCCTTGGGCTTCCCCTTTATAAGGACTGTTGTGATCACATCTGGTCCATCCAGATAATCCAGGATAACTCCCTCCATCTCAAGCTCCTTAACTTTATCACATCTGCAAAGTCCCATTCACCATATAAACTAACATTCACAGGTTTGAAGAATTAGGATGGGGACATATTTGGGAGCCATTGTTCAGTCTACATACAGCACATGAATTCACCATGTTTGGTACATAGTGTCCCAGTGATGGACATCAGTTGGCCCCTCCTCCCCACAACTACAGGAATGCTGCAAAGGGCATCCTCATTCACGTCTTCTTATGGACTTGTGTGCATGTGCACCAGCAATGAGACTGCTGGGTCCTTGATGAATGACACTTATTATGGCTGAGCAGTAACTGCTCTCCTGCAAGGCTGTAACAGTCTACCCATCACCAACCACGAATGAACAGTCCCTTGTCTCCATGTCCTCTCCAACATTCACCATTGTCTTTCTAATTGTTGCCAGATGTACAGTTATATCCTGTGGTTTATTATTTTGCTCTAATTAGTAAAGAATTTGAACATCTCTTCATACCTGTTAGCCTTTTTGGTTTCATCTTTGTAAATTGCCTGTTCAGTTCCTTTGCCCGTTTTTCTATTGGGGTTGCCTTTTTCTGGTTAATTTTCTTTTATTTAGAAAATTAATCTCCAAGCCTACAACAGAAAAGTCTTATCCTAGATTTTTGTTGACTTTGTAGTTTTACATTTTACATTTAAGTTTTGTATCTATCTGGATGTCACCTTTTGTATGTGCTATTATGTAAGAATGCAATGCTATTTTTCTCCATAGAATGAGCCAGTTGCCCCATTACCAGCTACTAAAAATTCTACACTTCTCTATTGGTTGGTAATGCCACTTTTATCATATATTAATTTTTTGTGTGTGTAATATTCTATTAGTTTCTCTGTCCTAATACCAATATAACACCAATTTTTTTATTACTCTGGCTTTAGGGTATACTTTCTTATCTAGTGTGGAAAATCTATTATTTTCAAGATGGATTTAGATGTTTTAGTCTTCCACATACATGTTAATATAAGTTTACATGGCTCAAAAATTTGATTTCTATTCATGATGATGGTTGCATTGAAATCATGAATTAATTTAGAAACACTAGTATACTTAAACTGTTAAGTCATCCATCTAAGATCATGGACTATCTCCATATTTTTTCAGATCACCTTCTATGTTCTTCATCAAATTTAGTTTTCTCCACAGAAGACTTCAATATTGTTGGCCAATTCATGGACACTTCTTAGATTTTGTTGCTATTATGAACAAAGGATTTTATTTTTATGAAAATTTCTAGTTGCTTATTTTCTGGCATAAAAAAAAAACCATTGCTGATTTTAGTTGGGTGATCACTGACAACCTTATTAAACTCTTGATTAGCTCTAATGGTTTACTGTTGATTCTTCCCCCCACTGGCCTCTTTGGTAGATGGTCGTATCATCGCAAATAATGCCAGTTTGGGGATTTCCTCCCCAGAATCCTATGAAAGTTTCATTGTCTTAATTAAGGTGATCCTAATTTAAGACATCTCCATTTTTCTTATGTATAATGCCATTTGAAAGGTACTTAATGATCACTCTTACTGTTATTTCAGTATACCTGTGAGGAAGACAAGAATAGAAGAGTTGCATTTTAGAAAGATGGAATTACTTAAAATTATTAAATATACACTCTTTGTTGGGCCTTTCTCTTTAGAATTCTTTGTTTAGTCAACACTTTAAAATTTAATTATGACAGATAATGAAAGGAATAAAATTCAGAAAACTTTCAGAATTAAAGATACAACATTTATAGTAATGATATCATGTCTCCAGTAATTATCCTCTTTCAACATTCTGGGAATTACTTAATCTTTTCCTTTCTCCTCAAGTTATTTGTTTAATACAGTCAGTAAACTATACAAATCTAGTCTATTCTGTAATGTTGAGTCATTTTTTCCAAGTTAATTTCACATCCTATTTTTTCAAGGATATAACTTGGAACATTTTTTGAGCTCCACACATCTAGGAAGTATGTGGTATCATCAGTTTATACTTGCAGTTGTCCCAGAGTTGTTCTCAGTATTTGCTATGTCTTAGCTCTTCTGAAAATTCTGATTCTTTTGACTGAAATATTTGAGGGGGACTGTCATTAGGGCTGGTTCTGGAAAAAAGTGAAATCTGAATAAATTTTTATTTTATTCAACACCTATCAACTACTCCATTACGGGACATACCCCAGAGATATGAGGGTCCAGGAGAAGTGTGGCCTGTAGTCCTTTTCCCCTTAAACACTGAGCATGTCAGAGCTGGAAGAAAATGGAGGAAATCAAGTCCAACCCTCTCAAATTACAGAGGAGGAAATTGACTGTCTCCAGTCCACACAGCTAGAGGCAGGTATTAACACTCAGGTACACCATCACCCCAGTACTCCTTCCATCAGCACACAAAATGTCCTTCCTCCCAGTTTTATACAAATGAAATCCATTTAAAGTAATCATCAAGGATGACACAGGAGGGAAAAGAAAGGGTCAGATATACTGTGAATAATAACCAACACTATATAATTTTAGGTATTTTTCCTTAAGACCTACATTAATTCAAAAAAACATAATGATAACTAACATTATTGTTATATGCATTAAATGTGGGTTATCTCTTTTAATCCCCACAAAAGTCCTATGACATGGTTGCTATTATTGTCATTCCTATTTTATATATGACAAAACAGTTTGAAAATGCCAAGTAAAAAGCCCAAGATGCCACAACTAGAAAGTGGCAGAGCAAGAACTTGAATTGAGAACTCTCTGATATGTAAGCCTGTGTCCTTAACCATGACCCTACAGGTAGGCCATTTTCTTACCTCCATTTTACAGCTATGGACCCGAGGCACAGCTCAGTGTGGCAGAGTGCATAGTTACAAGTTATAGCAACCAGTTTTGCCACATTTAAGCAGGAGAAGAAAACTTATCAAAACTCACCGACTCCAGGGTCCAAGGACATTGTTGTCCTATGAGGCACCCCAGGGACTTTCCTGGGTCCCATCCATGCTGGATCATATGTCCCATTGTGGAGCAGCAACACCATTTCCTTTTTGTAAGCAGATCAGTTACTTCAGCCTAAATCCATCATAGTTCCTCCATCACCACCACCACCACCAGCAAACACACACACACACACACACACACACACACACACACACACACACACACTTTTTTTTCCCTTTTGCTTCCTCACCCATTGGCAGGAGGATCATGAAATGTCCAGGTGTGAAGTCTTAGCTTCAAATACAGTGGAACTATTGTTGCCTCACCTGGAGGAATCATTCTTCCCTTGTTTATTTAGACCTCTAAACAACTCAGAGCAATGAGATCGAAAAAGGAAATGGTTGCAAGTGATCATGAGGTCATCCCAGTTCCATGCCTGCCCTACTCACAGGTGAGCATTACATATTGACAGCTGGCTCAACACATTCTGTATACCTTAAACCATTAGGTTGGGTGGTATGAGTTCACCGATTTTGTAAGTCAAAAATGGTTGTGTACTGGCAATGTTGTCCCGACCGGCAGGACAATGCAACGTGGGACGAGGGGAAGAAACCTGTTGAGGATGAAAAAAAAAAAGGGGAGACAGGAGACGCGAAGAATGGAGGCAAGACAGGGATCTGATCAAGCCTCAAAATTTTATTAAGATGGCGGGTTATATATATAGCTATGTCAGATGGGGGTGGGATATGCTATGTCATAGGGTGGCGAGGTATTTGTCGCGGGCTGATAGGCTAGGACAGGGCGATGCCATATGAGGTACAAGGAAATGGGCAGGCTCTGGGTTTGGCGCGCGCGGGCTCTGGGTTTGGCGCGCGCGGGCTTTGGGTTTTGTGACCAGGAAGTTCTGCCTAGGCAAGGCCTGGGGATTTCTATGGCTTCCGACATCTCCTCCCTTTTTGTTTGTTTTAAGGAGGTGGGCCTTGACCGAGTGAGGGAACAGAGGCCTGGTTCCTCCAACGAGCAGAGCTCGTTATTGGATGGTTTTGGGTATCTTTTGTGGAGGAGAGGTAGAGATTTTTTGATACCAACCTCTATGCAAACCAGGTATGTTCTCAGGAAAGTTAAAGGGAGCCGACCGTTGTGAGTCGAGCCCTTTCCTTGCAAATGCTTTGCTTTGCACTCACCTAGGTGCCCATACCCCTCCCCAACTCGTGGGGGGAGTAGACATACCCTTAGTATTATGTCGTCCCCGTGGGGAGGAAGCCAAGATAGCCTTCTTCGAGGCCGTCCCCTGTTGCTAGCCGCTGATAATGGATTTGGATTGGTTTGGCCAAGACAGCATCGATTTGGTTTTTAATGAGGTCAGTAATGCGCCTAAAAGCCCATGGCCCGAAGGCTATTAAGAGAAGGATGCATAGGAGGGGGCCAAGGGTGGGGAGCAGGTAGGGGAGAAGTCCGTTGAGACCCGTCCAGAGTGGGTTTTCGAAGAGTTCTTTGCGTCTTTTTACTAGGTCCTCTTGTAGTTTTTTGATCTTGTCTCGGACGATCCCAGACTTGTTAGCATAGAAGCAGCAGCGTTCCTGTAAAGCTAAGCAGATACCTACCTGTTCTGCAGTGAGAAGATCTAGGCCTCGACGGTTTTGTAAGACTACTTCAGCTAAAGAGTCAATCTGATCTTGGAGATCATTGATGGTCCCAGAAAGTGTTTGGACATCATCTATCAGCTGGCGTGATAGTTTATTGTAGGACTGGACTGCAACACCTACTCCCGCGGTACCCGAGGCTATTCCAGCAGTAATTCCTAGCCCTACGAGTAAGGGAATGGCTGTAATAGCACGCTTGTGGCGCCCGGTGGCAAATTCTAGGCTGGGGAGAGGGACAGGTGTGTCTCCTGGGATAATAGAGATATCAGGGAGGAGACTAGCTGAGACACAAAGTCCAGTCCAGTTGGTGGGTAACGTGGTGTAAGCGAGGCTGTTCCCACATATGAAAACTTGTCCAGGGCTAGAACACAAGGTTCCGTTAACTTGAATGATGTCAGAACAGTTAGTAAAAGTGACAAACCCTAGATCTACATCAAAAGTGTTGTTTTGAAATCGTCCCTGATAGCAGGGGGAGGTATTAAATCCTACAGGTTGAACTCTAAGAGGAAGGGAGAGACGGGAACAGTTAGAGATTTGTGTGTTTACTGTGATATTGGAGGGGATTGCAGTAGGTATGGGAGTTCCCATAGTCATGCAAAGCCAGCAGTCCTGGGCAAGAGAAGGGTTGGAATGATTTAAGGCCCAGAAGGTGGATTCGAGAATGTTGTTGGTTTGTGTGTCTAAATCCATATCCCGGGATTTTGGGAGAGCCAAGGGGTGGTAAGTTAAAGGGGGGAATAGGTGGTGGAGTATTTTTTGAATGTGCTCAGTGACAAGAGTCTCTTTTAATATGTCATTTGGCCCTCCGCCATCTGAAATGTGGACAGGCATTTTAGTTGGCCAACAGACTTTATTTCCAATTGTACCACTGCAGCCCGCCTGACTATATTTGTTATTGTCAGAGAGGGAGGTGGAGTCCCAATCGCCTCCGAATGTGGCGGACCTACGTCTCAATAACATGGCTGTGAGATAAGTTTGGTTGTCTGAGCCAGTACAAATTTGGGTGGTTGTGTAGCAGGAAGAATGCATTTGATCAAAATAGCTGCATTCGCTGGGGCAGGGCGGTGGTAGTCCTGCAATGGGGGGAATAATGCGGGGCTTATTGGTACAGGTCCATTGTGTTTCATCTATTCCTAGTCCGAATCCCCCCTTTATATTAGGATTATAGGCGAGGTAGGCTACTTTATTACCGCAATCAGTGGATGCTAAGTATGCTAAATCTACCTGTCCTTGTGGGGCTGGCTCCTCGGTGTGGGCACGGAGGTATCCACTGGGCACTGTGCCTCCCGGGCAGTCACATGGGTTGCCATAGAGCTGTCTGTATAGCTGCTCGCGGCTTACGGGGGGCCCAAACCCTCCGTAAACGGGGATGATGAGGAATGTGAAGAGTGTCAAAGTGAAGGACTCCATGAAGAACTTTATGTCCTGTGAAAAGAGAGAGAGATTTTCTCAGGGAAGATATCCCTGGAGTCTTTATGTGTTATTTGGATTTGGGGTGTTGACAGGCTTAACGAGACGCTCTGGCAGCCATCGCGCGCCGCCTTCCTGAGAATCATAAATGCAGGCTGACCCACGTCCCCAAATGAGGACTGGATCGGGGCCGTTCCATTTGGAGGTTAATGGATCTTTCCACATAACTGTAGCATATTGATTTTTTGTTTCTTGGTGCCAGAAGCGATCGGCAGCCGATTTTCCCTGAGCGTCAAGTTGTAGGAAATTAAGGGTAAACAATGCATGGCTGAGAACATTACGAGGAGATCCTTTGGTCGGATAGGCAGTGGTGGTTTTTAACTTGTTGATGGTGTTTTTGAGTGTCTGGTGGGCTCGCTCTACAATGCCCTGGCCTTGGGGATTGTAAGGGATGCCAGTGACGTGTTTGATTTGGAATTGAGCACAAAAGGCTTGAAATGCCTGGGAGGTATACCCTGGTCCATTGTCTGTTTTTATAGTTTGAGGTTTTCCTAGTGTGGTAAGGCATTGGAGGGTATGGGCTATGATGTTTTTTGTAGCCTCGCCCCCATGAAGGGTGGCAACCATGAAGCCGCTGAAGGTATCTATAGTTACGTGTACATACTTTAAATGGCCGAATTCAGGAATATGTGTAATGTCCATCTGCCAGATTTGTCCAGGGAGTAAGCCCCTTGGGTTAACTCCTAGGTGAGGAAGAGGCAGAAAGGTTATGCACCCTGAGCAACTTTTAACAATGTGTCTAGCCTGATCTCGGGTAATTTTGAATAACAAGCGAAGTGTGTGGGCATTGACATGATGTAAGTTGTGGAATTGGGTGGCTCGCGTTATAGGATCTAAGGTTAAGGGACATACTAAGCGGGTATGATTGTCTGCTATAGCATTGCCCTGTGAAAGGGGTCCAGGGAGGTCAGTATGAGCCCGAAGATGACTAAGGAAAAATGGGGTCTGTCTTTGTAGTATGAGATGTTGTAGTTGTTGAAAAAGTTTGGCAGCGCTGGTAGAGGGCTTGATATATGGCACTGTTTCTAGTTGGGGCACAGACAGGGCGATATAGGCACTATCAGTGTACAAGTTAAAGGGTGACTCCTGTAGTTTTTTAAACACTTTTATAACGGCATAAAGTTCAACAAGTTGGGCAGACTGAAATGGAGACTGCACCTGAAATCTTTGTGAGTTAATGACATATGCTGCTACGCCAGAAGAAGACCCATCCGTGAAAACCAAGGCGGCATTTTGTAATGGTTTAGTGGCTGTTATCTTTGGAAAAACAAAGGGATGTAGTCTGGAGAACTGTAGGAGTTTATTAGGGGGATAATGATTATCTATCTTGCCCTGAAATGATGTAAGGGAAATGATCCAGTCATCGTTATTTTGGGTTAGCCAATTAAGCTGTTCTTTAGTGTAGGGGAGAATGAGCTGATCAGGGTCCCTGCCAAAGTGTTGTCGGCTTTTTTCTCTTCCTATCTTAATAAGTTTGACTACCAGGGATGGGTATGTGACTAGGACCTTAGACGGGGAGGAGGGTAAATGAACCCAGAAGAGGGGATTATCTTGCCATAAGACCCCAGTAGGTGTATGAGGGGTTGCACAAATAATGAGGGAGAAGGGCTGTTTGTATGATAGAAAGGTGACTTGTTGTTGAATTGCCTTTTCTAGTAATTGAAGAGAGCCCTTTGCCTCAGGCGACAGCTCTCGAGGGGAGAGAGGGTCTGAGTCTCCCTGAAGAATATCAAAGAGGGGCTTGAGGTCTCCTGTAGTGAGCCTTAAGTATGGTCGAAGCCAGTTAATATCTCCCAAAAATTTTTGAAAGTCATGTAAAGTGTATAAATGACTAGTTTTAAGTTGGACTTTTTGGGTGGTTATGGACTGATTATGTAGCTCAAATCCCAGATAGTAGTAGGGGTCTTTGAGCTGGATCTTATTGGGGGCAAGTTGGAGTCCATAGTGGTAAGATTGTGAGTTAAGTGTTGGCAGCATTGGAGTACCTCTGTGGTGGTCTTTCCTGCTAGAAGGATATCGTCCATATAATGAATAATATAAATAGTGGGCCATTGTGTTCTAACAGGATCCACAGCTTGTGCCACAAATTTTTGGCATAGGGTGGGACTATTGGCCATGCCTTGTGGGAGGACTTTCCACTGAAAGCGCTGCATAGGACCCTTGAAGTTGGTTACAGGCAGGCTAAATGCGAAACGCTCTCTGTCCAGGGGGTGTAAAGGAATGGTAAAGAAACAATCTTTAAGGTCTATAATAATCTTGTGATAGTTAGCTGGGATAGCTGTCGGGGAAGGGAGGCCTGGTTGGAGGGCTCCCATGGAGAACATGGTTTTATTAATTTCTCTGAGATCCTGAAGGAGGCGCCAAGACCCAGACTTCTTTTTAATAACAAAAATGGGTGTATTCCATGGCGAAGTAGTTGGTTCTATATGTCCTGCCGCTAATTGTTCCTGCACTAACCGAGAAGCTGCGGACAACTTTTCCTCAGGTAGTGGCCATTGGTCCACCCAAACGGGGGAATTATCTTTCCATTTTATCTTCTCCGCATGGGGTGCAGGAGGATCAATGGCCGCTAGGAAAAATCCTGACTGCCTAATCCTTGTCGGTTAGGGTTGGGCTTTATAGAAAGGGGATTTTTTATCCCTTGACCAGCTTTTCCCAGTCCCTGTCCAGGGAGATAGCCTTGGTTAAGCATCTGTTGAGCAACTATTTCGTTGGGGCTGCACATGATAAGTTTGAGTTGTGATAGGATATCACGGCCCCACAGATTAATGGGAATTCCAGAAATAATATATGGCTGGACCTTACCAGTATTGCCCTCTTCGTCTTCCCATGAGAGTATTTTAGAGCTTTGTCTGGGATTGGCTGATTGTCCTATGCCCTGTAGATGGGTATATGAGGCTTTAGAGGGCCATGTTGAAGGCCAGTATCTATCTGAGATGACTGTTGCGTCCGCTCCCGTGTCTATTAAACCTTGAAATTTTTTTCCATCTAAGTACAGGGTTAAAAGTGGCCTCTCTAAAGTGACCTGTTGTATCCAATAGGCATCTGAGGAGCCGAAGGCGGACTCCCGTCTCTTTGGTGTCAGATATTGTTTATTAGAGGTGTCTAATGGGAGAAGCACAAGCTGTGCTATCCTTTGGCCTTTTACTATGGATACAGGGCCCAGAGGGGCCGAGGCTAAGAGTTGTATGAGTCCTGTATAATCATTATCTATGACTCCTGGGATTATATTCAGGCCAGCGAGGGAAGAGCTGCCCCGTCCCAATATAAGTCCAAATGTTTCCGGGGGCATAGGTCCCGTCGTGGTGGTGGGAACGAGTTGGACCCCTTGGTCTGGGGTTAGTATTGAGTCGGCGGCGGCACAGAGGTCCAGTCCTGCGCTTCCGGGGGTAGCCCGGTGGAGGGAACCGACACTTGAGCTGGGAGGATCTGAGGACTTGGTTGTTGGGGAACAAACCTGACAGCCCCTAGGTTGTGTCCCGATGGAGGGGCCAGGGGCTGGCCCCGACTGGGGTTTCCCGGTTTCCTGGAAAGGGGGATACCTTCAATATCTGTTTTAGAATAACAATCAGAGGCCCAATGTTTGCCCCGTCGACATCTTGGGCACACGGTGGAAGGCATTGGTCTGGAGGGTGTCGGTGGGGGCTGTGATGAATTTTGGGGTTGTGGACCTCTATTTTTTATTGGGCAATCTCGACTAAAGTGTCCAGGTTGTTTACAGGAGAAACATAATCTAGATTGTTGATTAGGAGGCTTGTTTGAGGCAAAGTCTCGGAGGGCGGCTCCGATAGCGAGTCCCAAGGTATGGGAGGCTCCAACCCCTGAGCATAGTTTAATGTAGTCAGCAAGGTTGCCTCCACGGTGGGGGCGAATGGTTGCCTGGCAAGTGGGGTTAGCATTTTCATAGGCTAAATGTTTAACAAAGGCGCTGTCGTTCTCGCCTTCTCCGACCAACCGTTCGGCGGCGTCGGTGAGTCTGCTGATAAACTCACAATATGGCTCCTCGGGGCCCTGACGAATCTTTGCCAGGGAGGTGGTAGCGGAGCCTCTTGGAGGTAGGCGGCGCCACGCCTTGAGACCAGCGTTCTGAATTTGAGCTAACAGCCCCGGGGGAAAAGTTGCCTGGATTTCATTGGTATGATAGGGTTTTTCTCCTAGTAATTTATCCCGAGTCCATGATCTTGTTGTTCTATTTTCACTATTGCGCTGTGCTATCTCTCGGCAGTTTTCTTTAAACTCTGTGTGCCAGAGGACGTGGTCCCCCCCAGAAAGGGTGGCACGAGCTAATTTAAACCAATCATTGGGTGTGAGCCAACGGTCACTGAGACCTTCAAGAATTGCCAAGGTGTAGGGCGCTGTCGGGCCATAAGAGCTTACTGCACCTTTTAAATCTTTAATATGTTTGATGCCTAGCCGGTGATATTTTTGGCCAGTGGGATCATTGGAGTTGGGAGTGTTATCTTCTGGGTCTTCTGTGTCAGAGGCCTCATCGGCCGAGGGGGGATTATGAGAGTCGGGGGGTTCATTGTCAGTCTCTTCCATTGTATCCTCTTGAGAGGGTGGGCCACGGTTTTGGCTGCGGGTAACTGGAAAGGTCATTAGGGTCTTTTTATTAAGTATTGGGCCTTTTTGAGGTTTTTCAGGGCTTTGGTTAGGCATTAAGGTTTTAAGTTCTTTTTCAAGGGCATGCAGCTCCTTTAGGAGTTGCATATGTTCGCGTTTTTGTTGGAGTGTCTCTCTAAGAGAAGAAATTTCTTGGGTTAAAGATATTTTTGCCTGCCTAATGGGATCGGTTAAGGATGGGGTGTTTTGAACTAGGGTGTCTTGAGGGAATAGGGGTGGGTTTGGGTTTAAGACTGGGTTATAGAATGTTGGGAGTTCCTGAGGGGGGACATAAGGGGGAGGGGTATGTATTTTTTGTGAAGGGGCGCGCAAGGTTGGCGCGGCGAGGCCCCAGGGATCTTCTTTTTTATTATAGCGGGCAGCTTGTTCCTCTAAATCTATCTGGTCTCTTGGGGAGAGCTGGTCCTGATTATTAAAGGCCAAAAGGGAAGGGTAGATTTTAGGGGGGTCTTTTAATGGGTGATTCTCTAAGGCAGAGGCTTCCTGATTATCAGCTTGTTTTTTAGGTTCCTCTGGCATGTCTATTGAAACAGATTGGCAGACAGAAGGGGGGCGGGAACTCTCTTTTAGGACTGTTTCCCCTGTCTGTAAGATCTCTCTAACATCTGGGTCTGAGGAATGTATTTTTAGGATATCATTAATCAGATTCCAATATGAGAATGCCGATACAGGGACCTTGTTGGGTCCAAAAACCCGATAGTAATCATTAAAACAGTCTCCAACTCTCTTCCAATATTTTTGATCAATCGTTCCTTCTTGGGGGAACCAGGGGCAGATATCAGAGACAAAACTGAAAAACTCACGTAAATCTTTTTTTCTAGCCTTAACTCTCCGCATCTTGAGAGATTCCTTAATACCCTTAAGGAAGAGTTCATGTGAACTCAACTCCTGTCCCATGTCAATCACCTACTCACCAATCTCTCGTCCTTCGCTGGGCGGCTACTCCAACGTCGGGCAAACTTGGAGTCTTTTCTTACGGGTGAATACCTCGTGAACTCCAAACGAGCCTTTTTACTGCCGAGGGGGCTGTCGAGTCTTGTCCCTTACGGGCTCGAAACAAGCCACACTCGCGCCGGGGAGGCCCTCGAGTCTTGTCCCACGAGTGAAAACTGCGTGGGCTCGAAAGAAGCCAGCCCGTGGAGGCTCAGGGAGGGGGGGGGGGGCCGCGGCGGTTTCCAGAGTAGGTGTCCTCATAGAATCTTCGTACCTCGGGCCCCACGTTGGGCGCCAAAATGTCCCGACCGGCAGGACAATGCAACGTGGGACGAGGGGAAGAAACCTGTTGAGGATGAAAAAAAAAAAGGGGAGACAGGAGACGCGAAGAATGGAGGCAAGACAGGGATCTGATCAAGCCTCAAAATTTTATTAAGATGGCGGGTTATATATATAGCTATGTCAGATGGGGGTGGGATATGCTATGTCATAGGGTGGCGAGGTATTTGTCGCGGGCTGATAGGCTAGGACAGGGCGATGCCATATGAGGTACAAGGAAATGGGCAGGCTCTGGGTTTGGCGCGCGCGGGCTCTGGGTTTGGCGCGCGCGGGCTCTGGGTTTGGCGCGCGCGGGCTTTGGGTTTTGTGACCAGGAAGTTCTGCCTAGGCAAGGCCTGGGGATTTCTATGGCTTCCGACACAATGTCATTTGGTTCAACTTAAGAACAAAATTTTATTTTCTACTTTTACTGTTACTAGAACTGAGTCTTTAATAGGTTATTCTGCTGTGCCAGAAGGGTAGCTGCTTCAGAGAAATGGGCTGCATGGTAAAATATATAAATCTCACAGACATCAGTCCATTGTCTGTCTCCTTTCACTCAGAAGAGAGTGAGCAGTAATTTTATATGAATGTGAGATACCATCATGATTAATAAGACGTTCATTAAGATTGTGTGAGTCATGTAGGAAGAAGCATGGTAGGAAGGAAAACCAATGTAATCCAAATTCAGAATAAGTGTTTATTCCTTTGAGGATGAATTGCTATCTCTTCAGTTATGGAAAAGATCCAGTGTAATTAGCCAGCTACTAGGGGCCTGGCTGCTCCTCCTCGATATGGCACCATATTGACACTTAGGGTTGATCACCGCTGCAAACAATTAGGATCCTCAGACAGCTGAGGGCATGTGCATGTTTTGGAGTCCATGCATACCATGTTTCCCAAAAATAAGACCTAGCTGGACAATCAGCTCTAATGCATCTTTTGGAGCAAAAATTAAAAATTATAGTAAAATAAGACTGGGTCTTACATAATTAACATAATAACATAACATAACATAACATAACATAATATAATATATAATATAATAATATAATACTGGGTCATATTAATTTTTGCTCCAAAAGATGCATTAGAGCTGATTACACGGCTAGGTCTTATTTTGGGGGAAACAGTGTAGTTTCCCTTCCACCCTCTGTGATCACTTACTTTATGAACCTGTTGAGCAAGCACTGAGTTGCTGGGAATAGTAGCTGAGGAATACCCAGAGAACAGGTCATCACATCCACCTTATTAAAAGAGCCTCCTCCACAAGAGGGAATTTGGGTGAGTTTTTACATGGCACTCTTTGTGTCTATTCTCAGAGGTCAATCCATGTTCTTTCCCTAATCTGGTTACCAATTCTTCAATCTTACTTTTTGTCTGTTTCCTTACCCTAAGGCCAAACAATTAACCACTGCCCATATAGCCTGAACCTTGAAGGTAACAAAAACCCAAAGTAATACTGACTGGAAAGATTTCTTTGTTTAGCATCTTTCAAGGCTATCCCTGAGCTGGGTGTAACACTTTAGCAGTCTATTTCTGGCCGGCACCAGCATATTGTGCAAAACCATATATGCACATATCATTTTTTTTCATTTTCAGTCAACTGAGCATGAGAATTCTCTATGAGGCCCGGGTGTGGGTTGGGGAAGGGAGGTTACATGTCATATAATGGGAGGTTACAGACTGGGTGCGTGAACTATCTGTTCATACAGTTTTCTTACACCTTCAGTATCTGTTCAACCTGAATGATGGGTGCTTCTGAGAATGCCTGAATTGTGGCCAGGAGGATGAGATAAAACCCACTTCATGATGTGCAGTTTAGGTTTACCTGGTGTTCTATGATTAGATTTTCAACATCCATCAGAGTCCAGTAGCAATGCCTGTTTCTTAAAAAAAATCATTCTTGCCAAGTGGTTGTGGTTTTGCTTCCAAACCTAAGGGCGCCTGCTGTGATACTACATGGAGCTCGGCAGGGGTTCCATCTAGTGTCCCCAGCTGCTACAGCCGCTTTGGAACCATTGGTTCTGTTGTCATAGGCTTAAATGGAAGAGCTGTGTCTGCTGCAGGCGCATCCTGTTGGAAACTAGTTGGGACCTACTTAAAGCTACTAGCCTTTCAAGTTACCTGGTACAAGGGGGAACAGCACTGTCAAATGTCGCATATGTTGTCTGCAAACTGGAAAGAAGTTCGCAACACATAGTGCTTCTTTCTTAGGGATTGCAAGGGGGGCAGCAATTAGTTCTGCACTTTTGAGGAGATGTCTCTTCACGTCCGTATGGACCACTGAGGAATTTTACTGATGTTGTCTTTATTTTCATGGGACATATTTGGCACCTTTAGCCTACATGTATTTTACCAACACATCTGTGGCACCTGCTATTTTCTGCTCTCCAAGTTCTGTTCCTATGATGTTATCAATGAAGTGGACCAGTGTGGTGTCTTTGGGGAAAGAGATGATCAGCGACCCTTTGGCACAGAGCCCCGAAACGACCCGGCAAAAACTAAATTCTTATGTTTTCTACTTATTGGGGTGGAGAAAAATGCATTTTTCAGCTCAGTATTCTTTCTCTAATCTGGTTACCAATTCTTCAATCTTACCTTTTTTTTTTTTTTAAGATCAGTCCCTGCACAGAAAGTACCAGGGGCTGTGTTGATTTATTTCAGTAGAGTGAGACCACATCCGGAGGAAAGGTGGCATGATTAGAGCAACCACTTTATTAACACTGATGATCCACTGTCACTCATTCTCCAAAACCCATCTATCTGTATCACCCTGACGTCTGTTGCCTGTAACCACTTCTGGTTCCAATTCCTTTATCAATGAACATTCTTAACCAGAAGCAACAGAAACTGACTCTGACTGATTTAGGTACTGTACAACCCCCTACAACTTTGGTGAAAGAACGTATCGCTACAATTCTCCCAGAGCTAAAGCATAGTTTTTGATTTACTATTTGCTAGAAACAGTTAGTATGCTTTAGGGACTTTTATCCAACTATTTGACCATAGTAACCTTTCCTTCACTTCTAAAGGAGAGCCAAAGTGAGGATTCTACTAATTGTTGAGATGATACACTTAGTAACTGAGGGAGGAGGGATTTAAGATTTCATGGAATCTCCTGGGAAAGGACTTTAGTCAAAACTCTACCTCTTACCTCACTCCCCCAAAGCTCCCTCTCTGACTAGAGGACTACAGTGGTGTTCCAGCCTCCAGGAGTGGATGATTTCTAAGACCACCACCAACCCAGTCTATAGAAAATGGCAACCCTAGTGCCATACAGAAACATTGGTCCTCACCTTACCCATGGATTTCTCAATGCTTTGATGAAAGGAACGTTTTTTTGGGGTCCTCTTTGGAGACGTGGTAAGTTTTGAGGGAACATGTTTCACTTAGTTACTTATGCAAAATCTGCTCCCAACATTCCTCTCTCTCCAAACTCCAAGTCTTTGGAGTCCTTCAACTACATTTTATCAACTAATTTTTGACATCTCAATCTCATTCAGCAGGGACTATCAATGAGTACAGACTTAGGTCACCTAAACAAATAAACAACTGAAACACTTTCAGCTGCCTGAACTAGCTCACTGAATCCAGACTCTCAAAAATGAACCTATAACAATTAAGATTTTGTTCAACCTACACGTACGTCTTTCCTTCCTTGGTGTGGTTCTTCTGAATACATCCCCATATGTACTTGCCAGATTTGTGCTAAAATAAATTATTTTGGGAGTCTTTTCTGCTCAGGTTTGGTATTGTATTTGACTTTCCAGAATATTCTGGAACCTGATTCTAGTTCTGGAGCTAATCAGAAGTCTATGAGTGTTGTAAGCGTGGAGCTTGAGGACAATTTTTGCTCAGATAAAGCAGTGGGCGGGGTGTGGGGGTGGGGGTCTTCCACAAGGCAGCAATGGCTTTGACAGCGAAGGATGGACTATCACCACAGCCCTCATGGGAGGTTCAGGGAGAACCAGAGGATCCCAGTACTCAGAGTCCATTGGATCCCCCTGCAAATCCCCATTCCAACTTCTATGCTTTTACTCTTTCCTCATCAGTGCCCTAAATTTTGCATAAAATAACTAGGAAAGCTGTGAATTCAATTGTCCGTGCAGTTCATCAGCTGGCAGGATCCAACTTTGAGTTTGGCTTTTGGCTTCCTCAGGTATATAGCTGCAGGAATATCAGCCACAGCAAGGAAGGAAGGGCATACAAGTCCCATATTTTCTGACTATGCTGTGGGTCGAGAATTTACATAGTTGAGTTTAATTGTCCATCTCCTGTAGACACACCCACACACCCTATGGCCTTCATCCCATCGTTTGGCAGCACTCATACACGTATGTCCCCCTGAAGCCTGCAATATATGAGCACTTAGGAGAGCAACAGGTCATGAAGAACCATTTTGCCGCCATGCCATATGACCTGACAGAATCACATCCTTATCTGCACTTTCTTTCTGCCATCTGCCCCAACTAGGCCCGATAACCAATCCCAGATTTCCCTCATTACCTCGAGGTCTGTTTTGTATAACTACCTCTGGTTCCAATTTCTCCATCACTGAGCATTCTTAGTTGTAAGCAGCAGACGTTTACAGTAGTTGATTTAAGCAGGAAAAAACTCATTGAAAGAGATATCAAAAGTCGCAGAGAATTTCTAGGAGGGTGAGAAAGAATAACACCCCCAAATTACATCACAGAATCTCGTAGTCAATGAAGACCCCATGGTTATTGTCTTCTAGTATTTTCTGTTGCAGCTCCCACCCCTGACACCATTGGCCACAGTCACAAGACACAAAAATCAGCACTGCTGAATCTACGTTCCCAGGACTTGACTTGCTACAATTGTCACTGTGCCAGAGAGAACTTCTGTACCTCCTGATCTGATGCACTGAGAAGTATACACTACCTCTGAAGTACCCTTCCAATAACCCAAGACCTCAGTCTAATCAGGAGAAAACATCAGGCAAAGCCAAATTGAGGAACATTCTACAAAATGACTGACCAGCACTCTTCAAAAGTGTTGAGGTCATGAAAGACAAGGAATTATCATCGGTTGGAGGAGAGAAGGAGACATGGCAATGAGGGATGCTAGATGGGGCCCTGGAACAGAAAAAGGACACAGTGCAAAACGGATGAAATCAAATAAAGTCTGCAGTTTACCTAATAGGATTATGCTAACATTAGTTTCTTAGTTTTGATAATTGTATTATGGTTATATATTAACCTAGGGAAAGCTGTATGAGGAGTATACAGGAACTCTGTACTATTTTGACAATTCATCTGCACATGTAAAACTATCTCAAAATGAAAAGTTAAAACCGAAAAACAAGCAATATTATACACTGTAACCAATGGCACATTTGCAAGGAGGGAAAATGCTGTATTTTCTCCTCTTCATCTGCTGCTTCCCTACATTATTACATCAGGGTTACTAGTCACCAGTGATCAGCAGAGAGAGGAGGAAGTTGGCAGGGTGGGAGGAGAGAGACAGAAGTGGGTAAGAGTGGGTGAGGATACCCCATGACAAGCTCATGGGGAAGGTATTTTTAAGCAGGCCTTAAATCCTGCCCCTCCCCCACCCCCCAAAATGACTATTTGCTTATGGGACTGACTTTGGAAATCATGATTTATCAATCTGAGATTAGGAGGAAAAGCTAGTCTTCCATTTAAAAATGATTTTCAGGGCCAGCCCGGTGGCTCAGGCGGTTAGAGCTGCGTGCTCCTAACTCTGAAGGCTGCCAATTCGATTCCCACATGGGCCAGTGGGCTCTCAACCACAAGGTTGCCAGTTCAACTCCTCGAGTCCTGCAAGGGATGGTGGGCTGTGTCCCCTGCAACTAAGATTGAACACGGCACCTTGCGCTGAGCTGCCGCTGAGCTCCCGGATGGCTCAGTTGGTTGGAGCACATCCTCTCAACCACAAGGTTGCCTGTTCGACTCCCGCAAGGGATGGTGGGCTGCGCCCCCCGCAATAAGCAACAGCAACTGGACCTGGAGCTGAGCTGTGCCCTCCACAACTAAAACTGAAAGGACAACAACTTGAAGCTGAACGGCACCCTGCACAATTAAGATTAAAAGGACAACAACTTGACTTGGAAAAAAGTCCTGGAAGTACACACTGTTCCCCAGTAAAGTCCTGTTCCCCTTCCCCAAAAAAATCTTTTAAAAAAAAAAAAAAAAGAAAGAAATGACTTTCCTTCTAATCAGTTTTGTCCAATAGAAATTTCTCTGATGACGGAAATGTTCTGTATCTGTGCTGTCCTATACTGTTACCACTAGCTACACGTGGCCATGGAGCACTTGAAATATGGCCCAAGTCATGGAAGAACAAATTTAAATGTAGATAGGCACATGTGAGACACAGCTGTCGTATTGCACAGTGAGGCTCTACCTAGTAACTAACTTGAGCCTTTTTTCCTGTTGATCATGATATGGCTCAATACAGGCAAAGAGATACCATTTTAAAGATGTGTATGTATGTATGTATGTAATCAACTACTCAAACCCTGAAGACAAATTGAAATAAGGAAGAGCCAAATGAATAATTTTACAATTGGTAAATCGGTAAATTAGTCAACTGTGGGATTTCATAGCTGGAAGAGACCTTAGGGCTTGTCTGTTTATTGCATAGAAAGTTGGAGACCACAGAGACTGTGATTTTTCCAGGATCAAGGGTACGATAAAGGCAGAGGCAGGGCTTGAACCAGGCCTCCCGTACACAGCCCATCACTCGGCTGTGTGTGACTGCACGCGGACTCACACACCTGGAACCAAAGATTATATTTGCAACCCCATTCATGCTACACCTACGCACATCGTGATGGGCCCTGGATGAAGTCTGATGCACTCCTCCAGACCCACCCTGCTTCTGCCGAGCCCCTGCTGTTGAGCCCCATCAAAATATCCCAAATGTGATGCTTGAAAAACAATTCCTTTTTAACAAAAAGAGGCAAAGTCACTGTCTTTCAACCCCGTGGTCTGTCTTCTGGCCCCAAGTGAGGAGAAGAACAAAATAATAAATCCTCCAGAGGATATAAAATCAAGGACACCAGAGAGCTTTCTCATAAATTGCCTCTCCATTACAGTTTGAGTATATTCACAATGGAGAACTCTAAATAGGATGAGTGAGAGGCTAATTCATTACATAAACATTGCTTTAAATCATTTCATGTACCTGAGCCACGAAATTAATTACAACTATGATGAAATGGAAAAAAAAAGTTGTTTAAAACTGTAATGAATATTACCAGAGCTACTTTGTTAACCAGTTTATTTTTCAAAGATGAGTAGATGATTTCATGAATCTAAATCTCCTTATGCAAAGGCAGAAGACGGCAAACCACAACTAATTGGGTAATTCAGCAGAAAATACATGTGATATTCTCATCATCAAAGGGTGTCCTTTTGTTCTTCTAAAACAACCAACACAGTTTAAGTCCGTTGGTGGAGTGAACATTGCAGAAACCCACCCTCAATGGAAATATGAAATTGCAAAGATAAGTATAACCACTTTTCAACAAGTTTATGTGTGATGGAGACTCTATGGAGATATTCTAGATGTTTTCTTTCTGGTGTGAATTTGGGATCCTTGAAAAACTCATTTCTTATTTCTCTCTTATTTCTCTCTTAGAATGTAAAGACCACAGTTTCCCACCTGATTATGAGGGGAGACCATTCCAAGAAGTTTCACATTTTATACTATTTGATTTGAATAAGAGCCCACTTTGGTGAAGATTCAAGTTCACCTCTTGACATTGAATGCTTTTTTCTGATTTTGTTCAAGGTCTTGCCTGATTTGGACCCAAGCCTATAACAACTGACAAATCTGAATGTGAATTAATTTCTGCTGATGTAAACACATAGAAGATCAAAGTGACATCCTAAGCATTCTGTGTAGCCTCAAGATGCCCAGAGAATGGTACTTTGTCAATAATCTATACACACATCAGTTATCACAGGCACTGCATAAATAATTAAGTATGGGAGAGATGATATCATAGGAGCAACTAATATTTACTGAATATTTCCTATGTGCCGGGTACTTTTCATCCATCATCTCTTATAATATTCTGAGATAGGGGCGGCCGGTTAGCTCAGTCGTTGCTCTTAACAAGGTTGCCGGTTCCATCCCCACATGGACCACTGTGAGCTGCGCCCTCCACAAATAGGTTGAAACAACTGTTTTACTTGGAGCTGATGGGTCCTGAAAAAACACACTTAAATCAATAAAAGTTAAAAAAAAATACTTTGAGATAGATAGTATTATTATCATCTTCATTGATAAGGAAATTGTGACAAAGAGAAGTGAAATAGCTTGTTCCAGGACATACAACTACCAGGTAACAAAGTCGAGATTTGAATCCATATTTATCTGACTCAGACCCTGAACTCGTAACTATTTTATTAGTCTGTTATATTTTGGAGGAAGCAGGAGTAGAGAGAGAGAGACCCAGAACCAATAGTTAATACCTTCTAGCAGATTGTTTTTGATCTATCAAGAATGTTCCTTGGCTCCACTCAACCACCCCACCCCCTAGTTTTCCAGGTGGCAGGTGTGGCTCCAGGAAGTTGATTGGAATATTTGCCTTCAATGACTTTCACTCCTTATTTACGCTCTTTCCTTTCACCCCATTCCAATCTCTTACTCTGATCTCATTTTTTCAAGGTCCTCCTGTGCACTCTCAAATCATATGTGGTGTCCATCTCGTCTGGGTTCAGTGTGTAACAGAGTGTTAACTGAATCAAGTTTCCTCCTTGGAGGTGAATTGTAGGCCCTCTGAGGACATGGTACCTTCATTTCCTGTGTGTTGCCATGGTGGGCATTTTCGCTACACTGTTCTGCATCCCCCAACCCCACCTCCCAGGTAAGGCTCCCACAAAAGCTCTCATTTTGTCAGGTCAGTGGCTGTCAGGGATTAAATGATACATATGCTACTTTATTCATTATCTACTAGTTTTCTTGGGAAAGCCAAACCTGTGTGTTGCTAAACTCTTACACTTTGGAGTACCCAAGGATGATTTTAGAATTACCACGAAGTTCACGTTCTGAAAATGCCTCCCTTAGCTGTCCTAACATGCTAGGGAAAAGACAATCCAAATGTCCAGGTATTTTCTGGATGGGTTTACCTGGCAATTGATATTTGGGTGCTGACCATATAGTATGTGATTTGATGATGGTAACTTAGCCTGAATTGATCACAGCACAATCATCATACGCACATTTGCCTTCGTGACTTTGACCATAAGCACTCAGGCCAAAAAAGAAAAAGAAAAAGAAAAAGAAGATGGTGGTGGCAGGGAAGCATAACAATACAGAGAGTGCCAAAAAACTGTATACACACTTTAAGAAAGGAAAAAAAAACTATAAAAATTACGCTGATGGTAACCACTTTGAGCACCTCTTGTAATTGCAGAAGTCAAACGTGACTT
Organism: Rhinolophus hipposideros; assembly: GCF_964194185.1. Taxonomy (NCBI): domain Eukaryota; kingdom Metazoa; phylum Chordata; class Mammalia; order Chiroptera; family Rhinolophidae; genus Rhinolophus; species Rhinolophus hipposideros. The sequence goes on from NC_138059.1 coordinate 57,652,434, forward strand.
GTATTCATCTTTTGTTATCGGTGTGTATGAGTATTACAATTTTAATACAGTTTTTTCTTCCTTTCTTAAAATGTGTATACATTCTTTTGGCACCCTCTGTATTATAGTCCACTCAATGAGTGACACCTCTTGGAGGTTGAGATGGAAGTCAGAAGTCTCATTCTCTCAGTGGGTCTCTGTTGCCATGTACCTTCATAGTCTGAGCTCTGTGACTCTGGCATTTAAAGAGCTGGGTTCCCTATAATCGCCCACATGTAAACCCACAACCGCAGTTGGTGCTTTGCTAAAGAAGCAGTGACTTGTCTGGAAGTGAGGAAAATCTAGATGTACGTGACTGAAGAAACTCTTTCCGATGTGGCAGCTTCCAAAGGGATTTTTCAAGAGTACTTTTGAAAATTTGCAACTTTGCCCTGAGAGCCTGAGATGGGACTGCACTCGATGATAATGAGTGTATCATGTACTGATAATAGTAACTATCACCTGCTAAGAAGCAATTGTATTCCAAGCTCCTTTCTTTCAGCAACTATTGTGTTAGGTTTATGTAGTCTAGACTAGAAATAATGAGGGCTGATCCATCCAAGCTGTACCCAATTACACCATTGTCCCCAGAAGCAAGTGCCTGGCGACACTCGCTCTGCAGGTGCCCATTATGAGACCTCCACTGTATTAGACAGGCCTAGAGGTAGGCCTGCCTTTCATGACTCGGGCGTTCTCCCTGTACCCCCCAGCTCTGCTTTTCTATGGGTCAATGTCACTTTGGGGCCTGACTTTTTCTACATGCTGGTTCCTGGCAATGTTAGCTTCCCAAGTGCAGCAAAAAGAGCTTTTCTTTGCAGAGTTATGGTGACAGTTGTGGAAGCCAGTTCCATTGGCTCTCGCTGATGTGGTTGGGGTCACGGGCCCATCCTTGCGCCAGTCCTTGTAGCCAGATAAATGTGATGCCCTGACTGGCCAGTCCCAGAGCTGGAGCTCCAGGTGGAGCTAGGCTCAGTCCACTCCCTCCAAAAGTGACAGGAAGCAGGTAGGTGACATGCTCCAAGGGAAATCATGCTTCTGCTCCTGCCTCAAGAAAGGACAATGGATGTTCATAGGCAAAGGCGACCCACCGCCGCTTCTCAGACCCTCTCAGCTGCCACTTCTCCTGCTTCCATTTCTCCTGTCACTGCCACCTAGCCTCTCTAGACTCCTCCTCCTTCCTTCTACCTCCAGACACTATTACCTCGTGGCTTTTACTGCCTTTCAACGTCCACACCTTCATGCCTTCTTCATGTTCACTTTCTTCTCTGGACCTCTTTCCATTTCTGCTTACTCGGCTGTTGTTTCTCTTCTAATGTCCCACACTACAGTTCCCTGAAAGTCTATATAATTGGGTCTGTTACCATGTAGTACAGTGTCTTACTACGCAGTGTGGTCATGTTAGGCTACCTCAAAGCCATCAGCCTACAGATTAGATTGTTTCCTTTAGGTCAGACCCCTTTCCCTAGGACAATCAACCAGGGTAATAAAGCCAGGAGTTGTGTATAAACCAAAGGGCCTAAGCAGAAGACCATCTTTGGCTTTGCTCAGAGAGCACAACAGTCGGAGCTTTGAGGCCTAAAGAACACATTCAGTATTTTTCCTAAAGGATCAGCCCCCATTATTTCTGGTATATGCTATATAAACCTAAAACAATGTCTGCTGAAAGAAAGACATTTGTAGAGACAATGGTTTTTCTTTTTTAAACTCTAATTTACTCATACACCACAGTTGGGTGTATGACTAGATGGAAACTCTAGAAACCAACAGTCTCAATGACTAAAGGAAAATGGGTTTGATAAGAAAACGTGAAAGGGGTTGAGAAAGGCTGAAAGGTGACCACGAGATGTTTTCAGGAAAATAAAGGTTATAAAGGAGATTGCTCAGCTCTTCCACATGTGCAGGGAGTGCAGAACGTGGCAGATGGGTTGCAATAGCAGCAAAAATCACCTTATTAAACCACAGATTGCAGTACTGAGAGAAGCTTCTCAGAGCATGTTTTTGATGAGGTAATGGAAAAGATAGATGCCTGACTACTACAAGGCAATCAGAGGGGTTAAAATTTAGAATTTTGTCGTTTGAGTTCTATTAGGTTGGTGCAAAAGTAATTGCGGTGTCGTGCAGGGAGTCACGCAGGGTCTCTGGTCCCGCTCCCCACATAAGAACGCAGGACATGGTGAGGCCAAAAAGGAACACCCACGAAGCCATAGGTAGGGGAGGCTAGGTTGGAGACACAGGAAACAGGAGCCACACTATCTGCAACCTGCTGTCCACTTCTCTGCAATCTGTAACCCGCATTCCGCCGTGCTAGCTGCAATCCATTCTTGCTAGCTCAGCCACTATCTTCTTGCTAGCCCCCATTTTTCTGCTAGCGTAGCCATGGCAATTATATTAGTGGCCAGTGGCTCACTGGTTACAGCTGACGGCCAACTAGCCACAGCTGATGGCCATGCAATCACAGTTGATGGCCATTTACTACTTGAGCCAGCACCTTTCCACGTGAGGCCGAGAGCCTGGAATCTGCACTCCTGGCTCTGTCCCCACGTGAGGTTTAAGAGATTAAAAATAATTGCAAAAACAGCAATTACTTTTGCACCAACTAATAAAATATACTATTAGGTAAAAATAGAAAGCCCAATACTTCATCGATTTCATTTTAATAAAAGAGCCTTCATTTTATCTACCATTCTGTCTTCTTCTCATCCCACTGCGATTACTAGTGGGTCAGAACTAGGGTGAGACAAGCAGCACAAAATTTAAGGAAGCCCTGCCTGTTAGGTGCCAACCCTGTACTTGCAGGAGCCTGAGAGCCAGTGGCTCCTTCAATTTTGTGTCCTGGGCTTCTGCCTGTCTCACCTGAGTCCTGTCCCTCTTCACAGAAGTGTGGCGGTTTCCTTTTCCTAAAAGCAAAAACTTTTGGTTGTTTAGATGAGATGAATCACTTTATCCTACTCTTTCTGACCCAAGTTAGTGGACTCAAAGTGAAAATAGAGAATTTTATTTGTAAGTGTGTGAGACAGAGAAGGTGAAAATTCAGATTTTCCTAAATGTAAAAAAAAGAAAGAAAAGAAGGAAGAAAATCTTGATCTCCTGTTAGCTCCCTTTTTTTTTTTTTAAATCCCTGGGGACTATGAAAGCCCCTCCTTTCCTGCTAGATACATCCCCAGGGCTGCCAGGTGGCCACTTCTGCTCTGAGCGTTTTCATATCGGCAATCTGTTTCCTATAGTCTTAGCACTCCTCTAGACATCTCATGTTCAGCTGTCTTATTAATAATTGGCTGCAACCTTTTCAATTTTCCCCTCTAATAGGCTCGCCGAGTTGTGTTACTTATCACTTTATGAGCTCAATTCTTCTAGATTTTTACATTACTCCTCTAATGCGTTCAGGTAAATTGAAGGATCACCTGAGTAACTCGATGCTGATGAGAAAGGCTTGGGAGCAATCACCAGCCTACACCAGACCAGGGTGTTCTCTGAAAACCTGGCTTAATTATCTCTCAGCTGCCTGACGTAACCGCATCATACGTGGCTTTCCTCCAGGAGTGAAAAAAGTCCTGAGAACAAGTGAGTATCTCCCCCAGAAAACAGTGGTACCAGTTAGTCCTCATTTTCTCACTGTCAGAATGGCATTGAGTTCATTCATTCATTTATTCATTCCTCCACTTCCTGAGGCCTTACTTTCGAAGCTGAGTGTACCTCACAACAGTAAGTGTGGAATTTCCTTTCATTTTCTTGGAAAATATTTTGGGCTTCTTCCCCCAGTAGACAAAGTTATGTCCATTCAGAAAGAGTCTTCTTCAAACATGTATTCCTGGAGGCAAAATCCCTAGGAACCCTGACTTTGGGGTGTTTATTTTTAAGACTATATTGAAAACATAACTGCTTTCTAACTAATAGTTCTGAATGATTTTTTTTTTTTTTTTTTAAATCAAATGTTGGTGTTTGCAACTCTGGTAGGTGCGTTGTGAAGAAATGAGCACTTTCCCTGTCATGGGCTCATGATATGCAGGGGTTTTGCTTCAGTCTGTTTGTTTCAGTTCGAGTCAAGCTGGTGATGTCATCTAGGGTCTCTTTGGCTGGTCAGGCTGGTCTCTCAGGGGGCATGACCATGGCAAGTCCCCAGTCTGACCTTGGATTTCTTAGGGCAAGAAATGATTAGTTAGGGAAACTGGAAGTGTTTGGCTTAGAATTGCCTCTTGCTTAACCAAAACCCACAAGAAACTGATAAGTCCAGTTAATTCACTTTTAATGTAAAATATACCAACCAAGTAGTCAAGAATATGCACAACACTGGTGGCTACTGCCATCTGTCCACGAAAACCTCCTGCCTCCATTTCCATTGTAAGAGGTTGAGCCCAGAGCACATAATAATGTTATTCACTGGTGAAGTCATCCTCTTCCCCCTCCATGATACTGGGGAAAGAGAGACAATTTTTGGATCTAACTCCCTTTGTAGTCTCCATGTTGATCATTTGAACGCTGTAAGAGTCTTCCTTGTGATTGGTTCACTTCATTCACTCACTATGATTGGCCCAAGTTCCTATTTGGTGACTTGGTATTACCTTCTTGAGAATGTGGGACTGAGGTTCTTACATTCCTGGAAGCCACACATTCACTGGCTATCCCTTAGAGTCTATCATTTCTATGAACAGCTGATCTCATCTAGTCCACTAAGAGTTTCCGTGTCACAGGGGGCCTCCCTGAAGGGCTGAGTGGGCCCTGATGCCCTTGTTTAGACAATTTCTACAATAACCACACAAACGAAAAGATTGATGTATTTATAAAACCAGAGCAAACTGAAGGTTCACTTTACCCACTTCTGCTGAACTTCATTTAAGAGTAACAAGAATAAATGTTACATAGAAGTCTCAAGATTTGATAACTCCACCCCAACACACACACACACACGAAAGAGTGAACGAACCAGTGAAAATACATTTGTGTACAAGAAAGCTCTGAAAGTACATATAATTTCTCTTGCCTATGTTTTCACAATTTGGTTTAGATGTTACAAAGTTCCCCTAAAAATCTCACTTCGGTCTGAATCTTTATATTAAAAAACCCTTCTGATAGAAAGGTAGATGATGTCTCATTTATGCTCTAAGTAACATGCAGATGCTGATCTGTGTGGGTAGGTTTTGCTTGTTAAAACTCACACAAAAGGTGGAGATGACTGATAACTCCACCAACTCTAGGTTGTTTCTCTGAAGCCCCCTCCCCCAAACCCCCACCCCCAACCTCACCCCTGCAAGTATAAGTCAGCTTTCTTCCACTAGTATGAAGACTCAAAGTAAAAAAAAAAGTGTTATTGGTTAGTCAGAGTGCTCTCATCCCTGGAAAACCACCATTGGAGGGGCCAGGAAATGACAATAGTCAGCCTCCTGTGCTACGTGAATTATAAACCATACCCAAGGTCATGTGAAACCAGGGAAATGCATATATTTCAGGAAAATCTCCCTCCTCCCCCTGGGGTGGTTGCATTTGGTCCCATGTGAATCCAATTCCTGTATTTTCCTACTGAGCATCTCTGGTTCCTGCCAGAAGGAAACAGAAAACTGCAATTCTCTGAAGGGAAACTACTCCGTCTGTAGCACGCAGGCCTTTACTGGAACCTGCTGCATTTCCTCCATAGGACATGCAGGCTTAGCTTAGCTGTGAAAGCAACACAAAGACAAGACCCATGTCGTTCTCCTTGCTGCAAAAAGAAGCTGTCAGCTTACTGCCTGGAGAAACAGTGAATCCTTGATTTTTGAAGGGACTCCACCAATGGGAAAAGGAAAACAACCCCTCCTTCTGTATTTGAATTTTGCCTTTCCTTTGGATAGGGGCTGCTTATGAGTTATTCAAAGATTTACAAGTGTTAGAAGAATAAGTCACTGGGTTTGTGGCTACATTTGGCTCCTACTGTTGTGCAATTAAACCACGTTCTGCTGGTTTCCTTAGGTAAGAGCAGAAATGACTAGATGGAATGCCCATCTGCCTGTACATAGTGTAAATGTTCAAATACTTTGAAACCTTTTAAAAAAAACAGAAATAGTAGGAAACATCACATCTGAAGCCACAGAATACTTACTGTTAACCTCGGTGGCTGGAAGAAGTATGCAGGCTGATGTATTAATCTCTGATGTATTTGGAAATACTATCCTGATGTAAATTTAAATTTTTCACATGGAAAGTTCATTTGCTATAGACTCCCATTTGATTTTAACGTTTCCCCGTGATCATGTGTGTTTGTCATTTAGTTTCTGGTTCCAAAATAGTATCTCCCTCTGAGAGTGCTTCTCTATTTATTAATTTAACAAATATTGTTGCCTGTTCCGGAAGCACCAGGCATTGAGGATGGAGTGGAGAGCTACGCTGAATGTGTGTCCCTGTCTTGCTAGCTCTTATGGCTCAGAGAGGGAAATGAGCAAGTAAGCAAACAAAAAATAAGTTATTTTACATGATGCTAAGTGCTATGAAGGAAAAGTGTGCTAGGAGGATTTGACTGGTTTGAAGGAAGGACTCCATGAGATGGAAACATTTAAAGGCAAGATATTCCAGGCAGCGGAGAAGCATGTGCAAAGGCCCTGAGGTATGGATGTCTTTGAAGTCTAAAGAGGCACAAGCACCCGACTCATGCTTGGAGAACAGTGATGTGTGCTGCTGGAGTAAATAGGCAATAGGCTGGCCTGGGTGGTGCTGGTTTGTAGGTCAAGGGAAGCAGTTGTAGTTTTCTTGAGCAGTGTGGAAGCCATTGGAGGACTTTAACCAAAAACAGGACTTGCCTCACATTTTAAAAAGAGCTCTCTGGCCTGTGTGGAGAGGAGGGGTTGAAGGGGTGGAAGCCAGGGCTTTCTCTGTAAGGATTAAATGAGTTAATGAATGTTTAGCATTTGGTGCAATACTTGACACATAATAATTGCTGAGTTCATGTTGGGGGTTGCTATTAATAATTGTTATCAATATTAATAACAGTATCCTTAAGTTTAGCATCATAATCTAATGGTATAAATTCAACATGTACCCCTGAAATGAAATGTCTTCTCTGATTTCAGTCACTACAATGTAAATATCAGGTTGGTTAGGAGTTGGGAAGAGAATTTATTGGCCTAGCTGGGACTCAAACATACAGCCAATTTTGATTCCTAAACTGTTTACCATATTGTTGCCCATATAGTTAGCTGCATGTATTGAGTGCGACCTTTTAATGAGCTATTTTATAAAACATTTTTCACTAATTAAATTAAATTAAATGCCAATCTATAAAAGAAGACACTTCTTGAAACTATTTTATTTTCCAGAAATCATAACATTTACTTCTGTGAGATTTACTTCTGACCCAACTGAGGCTATACGTAGAGAGAATGTATGTTTGGAAAACCAGCACTTATGTACTAAATTTCAAGCTTTGGGAAAAGATCCTTATTGAATGTAGAAAACCAGAGTATATGTATTCCATTCTCCTTGCTCTCGGGTTAGTTTTGAGCATTTAATGACATCTCCTCAACCTTTAGGGAGTAGGGTAGAACCAAAAAATGCTGAGTAACTTTGTGTGCTCTCCTGGACCTCTCTATGCCTCAGTTTACCATCTAGCCAATGGTTGTAACAATGGTGTCCTCCTCTAAAGGCTGTGAAGATTGAAGAAAGGAATTCATTACAGTGCTTCCATGTCCGACACATAAAGAGAGCTCAACAATTGTTCACTGATGAGGTTATTATTGTTATTTGAAGACCAAGCCACCTGCTCTCCTTTATTTGACCCCTTTAATCCCAGATAGAAAGGACAGTCTGGCATTCCAGGTAGAACTACTTTGGTTATCAGAAAATGTTAGTGTGCTGACCTCTGATATTTTATCTCTGACCCCATTTTGACCCCGGGGCCAGGATGACACCAGGAAAAGAGCCCCAGCACTGGCTTTAGCTGTGGAATCTAGAGTCACAGACTCGTAGCTCTGTGAGACGTGGCCCTCCAAAGGCTGCTGGAAATTATACTGGTAACCTTTGATAAGCCACGGGGTCTGGGGTTTCAATTCCCTCTGTCCTCTGCCTTTCTAACTGGCAGTAATTATCTTTGTAATGCTCTAATGCTAAATAATGATGCGGCTAATGCACGCTGCATTTTCGGCACAGGTGCCAGCTGTTACCTCGCGGGGCAGCTGACAGCCCAGTGCACACTTAGGCGCATTCACTGGGCCCAGCCGCTGCCCGCACAAACAAAACAAAGGCAGCCCCATCCTTCCTACCGATGGGCCCCGCCCTTCCCCCTCCGCCAGAAGGAGGCCCTTCTCCCTCCCTTCCCAGCCCACTCCCCTCCTTCCCCCTTCCTCACCCCTTCCCCTCACTGCCCTCCCTCCCACTGGTGGTTTCTTCCTGCAACAGAAATCCAGGAAACCACCCCCCCACACTTCCTCTACCCACAGTTTTCTCCAGGGCCTGACTCACACACAATTCAGCCTGATTTGGAGTTCCCTTTTCTCTGTCCCACGAGAAACCCCAAACTCTCCCATTCATTTCTGGGAGTACCGGCTAGCCAGATAAGGCTGATTATTTTAAAGTCCCATGATTGACCTTTCATCATCATTTTTTTAAAAGGCATATTGAAGACAAATTGCCAAAGAACAAATGTGTGGTTGTGGGCTTTTTACACACACACACACACACACACACACACACACACACACACTCTCTCTCTCTCTCACATACTTACTCCCTTTACACACTGAGCCACAGAGCAGCCTTCAGCAGAGAACATATGCATGATGAGTCGGCTTTCAGTAACTTTAATTTCCTATAATTCATTGTTTCTGTGGTGCCGGTTACAGTCGCTAAGAGGGCAGAACAGCAGGCTGGTTTGGCACACAAACAAATTTAAATGTGAGCCAAGGGGTTTGGCCACCTTATGATCAGTGGTTGACTTGCTGCCAACAAAACAAAAACAAAACAATAGGTGGGTTGATGAGGGTTGGGGGACTAGAGCTACGGTTTCTAATCGGTGTGGGGGCTCCTTTAATCTGGACAGCACGAATAATACAGGGGGTCAGAGCACATCTGCTCCGGAGGAAGACAAAGGGCAAGGTGGGGCTGAGCTGAGTGCAGGTGGAGGGGACCCCGCAGCAGCCCCACGGAAACATTTAACCTTGACTTCTCCCTCCTGGCCTCTGGCCCTGGAGGAGAGCCGACCCAGATGGGCGTCCTGAGTGTGACCACCCCCGCCCGCCCCCGCCCCTCACGCAGATGTCCCCGCAGCTCGCGGCCCCTGCACACTGGCTCCCGGCCCAGGCCGGTGCGGCTGGGGGTGGCGGGCACAACTCACACCTTCCCCGCGCGCACTTGGTGTCTGCTGGCCGGGCCCCCCGGGGACCTGAGTGCCGAGGCCATTGCTCATTGCTGGGGGCTCCTGCGGGGTCCACCGCAACAAGGGCGATCCTGTGCTGGCCGGCGCTTCACTACACGGAGCCCTAGACGTGGCCACCCCGCGGGGCCCTGGGGGCGTCCAGGGGCCTTGGTGGCCCAGGCGCACGGAGCTCGCGGACAACAGTATGGTGCGTGCTAGGCCCGTCCACGGAGACAGTCCACGCAGTGACAGGCCCGAGGCGGCTGGAGGATCCGTAATTTATGATGTGGTTCTTACCAGTCCGGTTTGGGATTTCACAAGCATTGCCTGTTTCCTTCGCATTTGTTGCTTCTGTCTGTTGGGGAAGACTCTTTCCCTCCTCAAGACAGTTGTGTTACCTTCATGAATTAAGGTGATAAGAAAAAAAGTGGGTTTCTATTTGAAGGCTTGCTGAGGGGGGTGAGGGGAATCAGGTAAGGGGAGGGGCTGAAAGAGAGGGCTTGGTCCACTGGGTACCTTGGACTAATTTTACACAAACTGTAGGGAAAAAAATCAAACTCTATTTCCAGAGAGTTGGGGTACAGGGTTGTTCTGATAACTAGTGAAAACCAATCCAACCCTGCTGCGGCCACCACCACGCATTTTCCTGATTTGAAAATGAACCTCTTGGCCCTAAATGATTTCTTTTAGCACTGCAGGCCCACAAAAAATGATGACTTGGGTAGCAGGAAGGGAAGGGGTTAACTGGGCCTCCTTGCAAGGTGCAAGTAACTTGAGGGACCCTTTGGCAAAGGATACTCCTGTTCTGAAGATTCCTTAAATTGCTGTGGTGATTGGGGAAAGATTTATGGATTCTTATCAAGTTTTAGTGCAATCAATGAGTACGTGATAGGCACCACAAAGCACCCCAAATTAAGTTGGGGGAAGTTTTCTTTCTTGTTCTTTTTCCTTTTTTTTTTCTTGAAAAGAAATATATTCTGGGCACCTTCTTTTTGTCTTTTGCACTGTGTTGCTCCTGGAATTCAGACCAAGGAGCAACTGTTGCAAATGCTTGCTGAGACTGGAGCCGGTAAAGACTTGACTACTAAGAGGTCTGAAGTGGTCAGATCCATTCAAGGGCTGCAAGTGCCCAGAGCCCCAAGCTAGGGCGGCTCCCATTCCCTGTGCGGCTGAAAAGGGAACAGGCCTGGGAAGAGCTGGAGCTCCAGAGCCAGCCGCCCCTGCAGATGGCTGGGTCATTTTGTGGTTTACAAATGACCAAGTCAGGTCGAAGCCACAGTCACTGCGGTTACAGGCAACTGTGATTAGTCACACAGTTAGTGACCCAGTTATGGCACACCCTCTTTTAAAAGGACATTATTCAACATCTTGCTAGCTCGATTTCAAAAAAGGTCCATGTATACAAGGAACATGGAGACTGCAAGGGGCGGGGTATTGAAACCCAGGGCGTGTGTTCACATATGCCAGGAGTTTGGTTTTCTGAAAAGGAGCAAATCTGGGGTGTGATTTTTGAGGCACAGAATTTCATGGAACTTTGACTAGAGATTGTTTTCCAAGTTCAGGTATGGCATTTTCTGAAGAGAGGCTGGGCAAGATAGAAAAGTGCCTCAGTTACCTGGTGAGCTTTGACTTGGCTTGTATATTGATGGCCATCTATAAAATGCAATGCGCGGAGGCAGGAAGGGGAAGAAGAACCCTACATATGGAGGCTTGTGTGGGTTTTTACTTTTTAAAAATAGCATTTCTTTTTACCACAATGGCACAGGAAATTGTAAATATGAATCCCCAGCAATAGTAAACAAATTAGTTTAGGTTCTTTTATCTGAAAGGTAAGTAGAGCAAGTTGTCTCTCCCCTCTCCCCCTCCTGTCCCTTTTCCCCTTTTCTCCCCTCTCTCTTCTCCCCTCTCCCCTCTCTCTCTCCCTTTTTACAAAGAGGAAATGCAAAACAAAATCCCCCCTCCTCTTAAAGACTTCTTTGCTGGTGAGTGTTTGTCCAGGAACAGATAGTCTTTTATTCAAATGGTCTCCTAAAGTTCATAAGCAAAAAAAGTGTCCAACGTCTGCTCGCCCTCAATACAGTCTCCGGCTGCATAGTGAAGCTTTTCTGTCCTGAATTTGTGATCTGCTATCAGAGTCATTTAATTTCTCTGAACAGAAGGCTCTTTGGGAGAAGAAAGCTGGGGGTTGGGGAGCAACATGGAATCTGTCTCTCCTTCCCCCCACCCCCTTTTGCTGTTTTCTTCTAGTTGGCAAGTATTGCTTGAATTCTTCTGATCTTTCCCAGCACCTTCCTGAGGTAAGGGCAGGGAAGGGTGAAGCTCAGCCTCCGCAGGTTTCCCCACTGGCCTATTTGACTGGGGTATAGTAGCTGGCCAGGTACCACCTAGAACTGCCCGTAAAAAGGAGATGCCCTACTCCTGATGTCCTATCTCCTTCAGAGATTTTCCTTTACAGCATGTTTTATACAATCTTTGGAGATGATCGTCTTTTTAAAGTCACAGTTTCTCTTTAACCATTGGGAGTTTGCAGCCATTCCCACCTGACATTACCAATGTAGTATCCTGTGAGATGAAAGGGAAGAGGTGAGCAATTAGGGAGACGATGGGCAATCATTTGGAGGGATGGGCAAAAATAATTATTTGTAACTAAATTTTAATTGCTTGTAAATAATTTTAAATATTTGCTTATGTTTTGTGGGTTGAAGTTTCAATTCATATGAATTTAATTTGTGACATTTTTACTGAGCCGTTTCCGTAAGAGCCAGGTGCTTTCCTAGGTGCCAAGGACACAGCAGGGAACAGGACACCCCAAGGTCATGTGCTTGTAGAGCTTATATTCTAGTCAGGGAGAGAGAACGAATAAGTAATTTTTTAAATAACTTTTGGATAGGGATATGTGCTTTAATAATAATGAAAATAATAAAACAGGACAGAGGGAAGGCCTCTCAAAGGAGCTGATATTTGAGATCTAGAAACAAAACGAATGCCACCATGGAAGGCAGCCCCTTGGGAGAAATAGTCTGGACGGAGACTTACTAAGGCCTGAATCCAGGATGAGCGGCTTGGGTCACAGAGACAGAAGAAGGTGTGTGTCAGAGGGTGTATGTCACAGGGTTCCTGAGAAGTAGGGTGCAGAGGATTTACTTTGGATTCTTCTGTGCTCACCAGTGTGGTGATTTGCACAACTCCAGGAGTTACTTTCCTAACTATAGCCTGCCTGCACCAAGCAGCTGCCCTGATTTACTTCCACCTGCAAACCAGCCACACAGCTGAGAGGTCAGAGGCTGTCCCCTTTATGTGCAAATCTTCTTAGCCTTGACTTGAGAGTCAGCAAAACTGATTGAAAGCAGAAGACACAGCTATTGTAGAGAGAGAGAGAGAAAAAAAGGTGTCTGGGGTGAGGGAGGGGAAGGTATAGGAGTGTGTGCCTTGCGGAATTGGCCAACTGGTGGAGACGGGCTTGGGTTCCATAGTCCTGAAGCGAGAGATCCATGACACTTCCAGCAGAACCAACATTCCCCCCTCAGGAGAGAATTGTGCCCACCGGATGCAATCCCCTCAGACCTGGCATGGCCTCCCTTTCTCCTCTTCCTTTTACTCTTACTGTACACATCCAGGCTGCTGTGGATTTCTTCTAGGAGGCCTTGGGCAGCCCTCACTCTCTCTGGTCTGTCCCAGCCTCCAGCGCTTAAGGTGTTAGATCTGGTTGTTCTCTCCCATAAAAGCACCATATCGCCTCTGAGTTTTCTGGGAAAAGAAACCTCTCTCGCCTCTTCCCGCTTTTCTCTTTCCTCCATTTAGGTTTTAATGGGTAAGGGCCTTACAGTTTGGGGGTAGAATATGAGGGAAAATAAGAAATAAAGTACTATTAAATGAGGCAGCAGGAAGATTAGGAACTAGGGGTGGGGTTGGCGTGGGGTCACCCCTCTGACTTTATCTCTAGGTTTCTAAGTTTGGGAAAAAGAATTATTTTTCCTTTAAGCAAACTCACATCCTCCTACAATGGATGTTTTCTGGCTTTTTTCTCTTTTTATGGAGTCCACCCCCACAGCTGTTTGCTTCAGGCAAGTCCCCCAGCGGGGTCTCTAACTTGGCTGGGCGGCCCATATCATTCCTCTCAGGACCTCTGCCTCCTTCCTGGGTTGTGGGGCATATTACCACAGGGGCTCTGGGAAGTGGATGAGCTGGTGTCCATGTCTGCTCTCAGGTCTCACTGACTCCTTGGCCATTGAAGAGCACCCAGAACGGCAACCCTGGGGCTGCATTTCCAGGCAGGCAGAGGGAGAAGCCTCCCCTGCTCACGCTCAGGCAGAGGCAGAGACAGAAGCAGGATACCGGTGGCGTGGGCTCCTTCTCTCCCACTCTCCCTATCCTTGCCTCACTTAATCAGAAGAGTATTCAGGCTTCCTACGTCTTTCAATTTCAATTCTCACCCAGAATGGAGACTTCTGTTTTGTTTTGTCAAGCTACCCGGAGTCACAGCAAACTGATACCTATTTTATTCCATCTTTTCTTTCATGTCCCAAGATCCAGCTTTGGCTTCCAACACAGGGGGTTTGAATCCAACTCTGCCTTTTACTGGCTATACGGCCTTGGTAAATTCTATGATTTCTCAGAATCTCAGCTCATTTCTCAAATGAGGACAAAATTAGCACCTCTCTCACAGCCTCACTGAATTAAAAGAGATCATTGATGAAGAGTTCCTCGAAACATACCTAGCCCATGGTAAGGGCTCAAATAAAATGATCAGCACTGAATACTGCAAACCAACCCCTCTTAAACTCTCCCAGCCCTTGGCGTTTGTAACCTTCCATTATATCTGGATGACCTCTGATCTTGGCCTTCGTCTCTATCTCCTTGAAGTTCTTTTCCCAGTCTTCTCTGGTCTTCTCGTTCTACCCGGGGAGTTCCTGTTGGCTCTGTATTTGGCTCACCTTGTAGAATTTCCCTCATCCATCCTGCGACTATCAACTCTACATGGGTCACCTCCAAATTGTCATCCTCAGTCCTCACCTCTCCCAACTTCCAAGTGTGTGACTCTCCTTAGAACTACTCCAGTTCCGTCTTCTGAATCCGCTTTCTCCCCACCACTGCCTCCATCTTCTGAGACTCTGGGTCTGAAGCATCTTCATTCAGTGCCTTCCTCTTCTAGCTATTACCTTTCTAAGACCATCATATGTGTCCAGTTCCTGAGCGCTTGGTGCCTGCAGTGTTCTACTACCTAGCCTGTCTCCCACCACAAGCTCCAAGTTCTCCTCTCTGATCTGTTCTGCAATAGACTGATTGGCCCCCACAGGCAGCCTGTGGGAGAGACAACAGTCTGGTCTCTTATCTTAGCCTCATGTGTGGAAACTTGGTTTCGTTATCTGACTCACAGGCTCCTGACCTGCGTAGTGGAGAATTTTTGGCTTATATCCCCCTAAAGTGTGATGTTAGGAGAGAGACTTCTGGAAAGGCCTGGGAGATTTGATTTGCATGAAGATCCAAGAAGATCCTGAGTAAGGACTCACTGTAAGGGGAAGGAGAGTCAAAGCGTAATCAGAGTAATGAGAGGATAAGTTACCGGCCTAGTGCAAAAAGGGAGGAGAAATTTCAGGTGTGCTAATAATAGTAATAGTCAATATTATTATTAATGTTGTGCTCTGGACTCATTTCCCACCTTCCCTTTCAGGACTTGTAAACCATATCCTTAAAAAGTATACGCTATCACTAAAATGAGTAGAAGAGCGGGTTCCCTAAAATGTCTGTGTCTTAAGAGCATGAGAACAATACTTTGATGTAATGATGCATTCACCGCTCCAGCACTTCATGAGCATGCGCTGTGCACTCAGCATCAGGACTATGCCCAGTGTTTACAGTCAGTGGGGGCGACAGATAATATAAACAAAAAAGGGCCATGAGGATCGGCGTGTGCTGGGGGTGGTCCGTACAGGTCACAGGACCACGTACTGGGAATACCTCACCTGACACTGAGAGAGCAGATGAGGACCCCCGAAGCAGGGACACACGAGGAGACTAGGAGTCCGCCAGGTAGAGGAAGAGTTCCATGCAGAGGGGAACAGCGTACACAAAAGTCCTTCAGGCAGAGAAGCACGGCAGTTTTGAGGAACTGAAAGAGGTTCATTCTGGGCAGAGTGTGGGCAGGATGCGGAGAGTCAGGACTGGAGAGGGGACAATGAGGAGGGTATTATAGATCGCGCACGTGAGCTTTGGTTTTACCCTAAAAGGCAAAGGCAAGCTCTGGGAGGATTTTAAATGCTGGTGAGGGTGTGTGTGTGAGTCTGTGTGCATCAGATGTATTAGAAGGGTATTGGAGAGGAGCAAGACTGAGGTAGAGAAACGTAGGAGTTGCTCACAGACAGCAAACTGACGTGGTGGGGCCTGGACTGAAGCACGGCAGTGAGGAGCGGCCTAAAGGATGGATACAAGCAACCTTGGAGGGGACTTGTAATAGGTTGGATAGGGGAGGCGAAGGAGAGTGGAAAGTCCAAGATCATTCCTAGGTTTCTGACTTGAACAAGTGGGAGGATGTTAGTGACATTTGCTGAGATTGGGAACACTTGGGACAGTGGATGGGTTTGCTTGCGTGCATGTTAGCTTGGAGGTTCCTGAGACACATCCAACTGGATGTGAGTTTGGGGACCTGGTCAGCAATAGCGAGGCCAAGAGAGACTGGAAAAGTCCTTCCAGTAATATGTGTGTGTACCTCCTCGCTCTAGTCTGAGATCTTTTCATTGTAGGGAAAGAAGTTCACTCAACCCAGCTCAAGTAAAATGTGGATTTGTTAGGAAGCAGAGAGCTTCATGGGCTGTGTTGCTCACAAGGAAGTTGTGAGGATGGGATGAACTCTTCTGCACTACACAGGGAACGTGTACGCAGGCCACTGGTTCCTTCGTCCCTGCTCCACTCCCTGCTGGGTACACCAGTCTTCTCTGCTCATCCACGAGGCAGCCATCCACCATTTCTTTGCTCTCTGTAGGCTGACTCCTGCTTTTGCCCCTCCCCCCGCCCCCACAGACCTCATACCAGGGTTCAAAAGTTTATTTTAGACTTCACCACCTCTATACATCTCTGTATTCAAATTTTTGAGAAGAGAGGAATTCATGACCACTAAGCTTGGTATGGCAGCTTTAGGTCAGGTGACCATCCTTGGTCCAAGCAGTGACAGCAACGTGTGTGTGCGTGTGTGTATCCATGTGTATATGTCTGCCTGTATATGTGTGTGTGTGTGTGTGTGTGTGTGTGTGTATGTGGGGGGTGGCAATTTTTTAAGAGGGGAGCAGTCAGTCCAGTTATACTGTTGAGTACAGAACTTTTGATTGGACACAGTATTGACACGTTATTTATTTACTTCTCTTACCTATTAAATGTTGATTCTGCTGTTTCTATGTGTTCCATGTAGCAGGAGGAAAGAGCATAAGCAGACAAAATTGAGTCTGCATGTCTCCTTTCCCAGCAAGCTCTTGGGTAGTTTACATGGACTGTCAGAGCTTCATTTCCCCACACTATAAAATCAGTGATACTGTCTACTTCCCCAGGAGAGAGAATTAAATGAGATAACACTGTGAAATGTTTGACAGACAGCAGAAGCATTCAGCAACTGCTACTTTCCTCCTGTTACTTCTTTATGCTTGTTCAAATCACTGTTTTCCAAGAAAACAGCAATTATACTTGTCATTTTTTATAGTGATTCTTACACATGAGAAATAACAAATGTTTATAGAATGATCATACATTTTATCCTATTAAAGGTAGTTGTAATCACTCAATAACATTTTGGAAAATTAAAATGAGGAAAAATCATTTACCAGTAATCCTGCCATCTAAATTAAAACAGAAAAATTACATGCGGTATCTCTTTTTAACTCTTTTCCTAGGCATTGTTTTTACATATATAGAATCATAATTTACACACAATAAAATGCAGTGTTTTAAAATGTTTAAACAAATTACTTGCAGGATAAAAATATATGTCCTTTAAAAGCATTTACTTTTCACAAATCTAGAATACTGATTGGCGTCTTACTCTAATTTCCTCTGTTTTGTCCAGACCATCTCACAGATGAGGCAATGTTCAGTTAGAACCAAATTTAATTCTACCGAGTTATAAGTACTTTCCAGGCAAGAGCTATGTCCATTCAGTTGTACTTTGATATGTTAGATTTAATGCAGGGCTAATGAGGCCAAGCCATAGGTTTTATTCTCACATGAGCCAATTAGCCTTCTAACTACTCAACTACAGATTTTACCCCAAGCTTGGTTTCCCACCTTGCAAATGATGCCAGGGGTCACTGGGGAGATTGAAAGAGAACAAGGAGTGTTCAGTGCAAATTCATTACCATTACTAGACGGCCAATGCAAAGGCTTCATCTTAGAGTCATTAGTTGAACCTGGTGGAGGGTGTTTAATAGGCACAATTAGAAGATTTCATGACTGAACAATTGTTGCATTCCAGAATGGAAGTTCTAGATCCAGCAAGAACAAAACTAGTCCAGAACCAGCTCTTTTCAAAGATGGTATGTGAAAAAAAATCTCTCCAGCTTAAAATAAAATAGGGTTCAACAGCTTCAAATAAGCATGGAACCTAGAAAATTCCTTCAGTAGGCTTTCTTTCTTCCTAATACTAGTAATTCTGGAGAAGTAAAGTATAGCTACTGATTGTGCTGACTTGACTGAATTGGAGGAGATCCCGGAAAGTACTTGTGAGAGGTTGAAGAGATTTGGGAATATGCCCATTAATCTGTTTACTTGAGGTATTCTTAGAACAGACACACATATTTCAAAAATACTATTTGAGAAAAGTGTATCATGCTATTAAGGAAATTTCTCCAGTGACAACAGTAAATATTTGTTGCTGAAAGTTTGCATTGAGCTTTACCAGTCTTAGCTCTACCACGATGTTTTTTCTGTGCACTGACGTGCTTTCTTTTCAAGATGACTTGCATACATACCAATCTCTTTTTGCAACTCCATGGAGAAGACGTAGGCTGTTGAGAAATTCATGTATGGGCTCCGATGACCTCTTTCCCCTGAGTGACGGGCGGGGAGGGCGGTGTGCCATATTATAACTACTCCTCACCCTCTGTGTTTCAATGCTAAGCCTGGAGAAGGCAGGACCTTAATTCTTCTGTGTGGTGGCTGTTGGTCAATACTCACCCATCTGCCATGCAGGTTGTCACACCTTAGAGGAGAAAACTTGTACCATCAAAGCTGTTGGGC
Organism: Rhinolophus hipposideros; assembly: GCF_964194185.1. Taxonomy (NCBI): domain Eukaryota; kingdom Metazoa; phylum Chordata; class Mammalia; order Chiroptera; family Rhinolophidae; genus Rhinolophus; species Rhinolophus hipposideros. Next base: position 57,670,984 of record NC_138059.1, read on the forward strand.
TGCTTTTGTAGCATCTGGAGTTTTTTTCTCCAGTCATCTCTCTTCTCCTCTTTGCAAGACCAACTGCATAGTTTAGCTGAAAGCTCACGTTTGAGGCCAAGTTGAGCTGCAGTTTGGTATTGTTCTTGCTTGTTACCACATTGATGGCATCAAATGTCCATATTGATTTTTTCTGATTGGTCCAACCTAGAACAGGATCAGCTTCATAAATGGGACGTCTTGTGGTCTGAAATATGAGATTTGTTTTAACAAACCACTTTTAACCAGCATCTCTCTCAGGAGGCAAAGCAAAAACAATGTATGAATTTCTTCTCAGTTTTCTCTCTGGTAAGAGTAACACTTCTTGTCACTCAACTCCGTGGCCCCCTTTTCCTCCTGCCACTTTCTCCCACTACTTACAAACAAAAAACCCCAAACAATACTCACTGAACTCAAATCACTCCCTGGGCCCCTGAGTCAGACAGAACTAAGTCATTCTGGCTGTCATATTGAGTGGAGGATGTTGGAAAGAAGTACCATTGTGTGAGTTAAGGGTCAGAGAACCCAAAAGACTGCAGCTGTATTAAAGGTCTTCTGTGTTAGGCTCTCCTTTTAAGCTATCCAAAGGCATAAATTAAGGACCGCAAACTTGAAGATGTGGCAAGTGAACAGAATACTAGTTTTTGTTTTGTTCTATTTTTAAGTGAAATTCCTCTATTTCCCAAGAATTCCAACATGAAGCTTTACATATTTTTTGTGTCAGCTCTATTCCCTGCGCCACCTTTGTCTTCCAGCCTCTGTGGCTGCCTCCCCTTAACAACTGGGCACATCACCATTCCATTTTTCTATTGGTTGTGACTGAAGTAGCTTGAGGTCAATTATTTCCCCAGCAATTGACAAAGAATCTTGACGAAGAGGAAAATGACATTGTCCCTTAAACAGCACTACTCCCTCCTCCCCCTGCCCTCCCAGTTGAGAGGAGGGCAGACTTTCCTGTTTCAAAGAGCCCAGCAGGACAGTGGTGGTGAGGTTTGTGGAAGTGCGTGGGTAACATATGGCAAGTGGAGAAAATATTTATATTCATGCGGAACAAACAGGAGAAGATCCAAAAAAGGTCATTCCACAGAGATTTCAAGCAGGAGACACGCAGACTTGATATTCTGTCTTTGGCCTGAATACAACAGAGAATTTAAAGAAAGAGTTTAGTTGCTTTTCCTGCCACCTTTGCTCCCCTTAACAGTCTGAATTGTTGGCAGTGTGAACGAGGGAAGGTCCCCTTCCCCCAACCTCACGAAAATATCACACTGGACCTTGCCAGGGCCCTGCCAAGCTCCCACCACCTTCCCTCCCCATGCCTCTGCCCCCCACCCCCCACTAGATTCAAAGCTGCTGTCTCTGGTCACTTAGGCCTTGGGCCTGTCAGCGTTTCCTCTCCTTTTGATTGGGACACCCAGTAACCACGTGCACAGCAAAAGTGGGCATTTGGGGCAACTGGCTCTTGGGGGGTAAGCTATAAATAACTAATCCATGTTACTTTCTGATGAGCCATGTCAATCCTCTCCTGACTTTCCAGTTGGTGATTTACATCACAGCTTCCTACGAAAGGTAAAGGGGCCCTCATTCCCCAGTGGGAAAATGCACGGTGTCCCGCGGTGTCACAGTCAGACTCCCGTGAACCCAGTGTCTGCTGTCTGAACACCTGTCGGGCCATGGCACAGACTGGTACACCCTCTCTTTTTGACCCAGGGACCTGCAGACCCATGTGCTCGGCTGCCCGCATCTGCTCTCCCGGCGCAGCTATTGTGGGGCAAATTGTATACAGACTTGCGTGGAGAAGAGAGAAAAGCAAAAGGGAGGCTCATTTTCCCTCTGGCCCTGGAAAGTTTACTCCTTCTTCCAGGACTGTGCAAGAAGACAGGCCCCAAGGGCAGGAAGGTGTGACACTCAGTGCTTTGGAGAATTCCCCCAGAGCAGCAGAGCTCCGGGGCTCTGCTATTTTAACTCTTGGTTTGGGGACTTCTTACTCTCCACTCCCGACAATTCCCGTTCCCCAGGGGGTGGTAGTGAAATGGGGAATAGGTGCATCTGGGTCCCTGCTTAGGAGGGGTCCCCGCAGGGTTCCCTTGTGCAGCAGCCCAAGGACTAGTGGCCCGCTGACCGCAGCCACGCTTAATGGATTCTTGCAGATAAAAGAGCCCAACTACCTTTCTTTCCTATAATGGCCCCTGAGGCTAACGTCTTAAAGAGAAAACAAAGGGACTGTTTTACAGCAAGGGGTGGACAGGAACGCAGGGCAGGGGGGGGGAGCGGGGGGGGGGGGGGGAAGAGGGTGGCCCCCGGCTTCTTAACCCTTCCCCTCCCGCGGCTGGCCTGGCTTGCCAGGAGCAGGAACAGTGGGGAGAAAACGACCGTGCTGGAGGGGCAGCCCTGCGCCCTGGACTCCGCCTCTCCTCACTCCCTTTTCCGGCTTCTTTCTAAAGAATTTCTACAGGGGAGAACAGAAAAGACCAGGAGACCTGTGCCTTGTGAGCTGCAGTTTTGAAAGTCAAAGCAGGGGGACGTTTCTCTGGAGCCCCCAGGATGGAGGCGTGACAGTGCCGTCAGGCCCCACTCTCTAGGAGGCTCAGCGGGCTCCCAGAGCACCCGCGGAGACCTGGGCAGGCTTCTCTGAAATGCGGCCTGCACCTGGCCGGGGCTGCGCCTGGGCCACCAGGCAGACACGGTTCTGCAGGTGTGAGTGTTGCGTCTGCCGTCCAGCGTCTCTTACAGGAAGTTTACATTTGCAAACTGCTGAGGGAGTGAGGGAGACAGACCTAGTCGCATCTGCTTCCTGGCTTTTTGTTCTGGCTCCAGGAAAAGATCAAAACAATAGTTAAATAGCAATTGAAGACAAGTGATGTAAGAAATAAACAACTCAACAAAAATGCCTATAGGGATGGTTTTCAAAAGCCTTTATTATGGAAATAATTTCAGGAGCACTAAAGGAGAGAAAATGGTATAATGCAGTATGTCTTAAATTTGAGAAAGCATCAGAATTGCGGAGCAGAGGTCCCTGGAGAGTTGGTTAAAACACAGATTGCTGGGCCGCCTTCCTCAAACATTTTTTTATTTTTTTAAGATCTGAGGTCTCTTGCCCCAGTCTGAGAATTAGCAACTTGTTTGAATCCCCAGGTCCTGCTGTTGCTGGTCTGGAAAGGGCACTTTGAGATCTATTGGTATCATAAATCCCCTTGTAACCATGCCCTCACCACTTTCAATATGTATAACATTTGCCCCATCATGTTTCTTCTATCCCCTCCCCCAACGTTTTGGTTTGCTGGAGACTTTAAAGCAAATCCCAGACATCTTGTCATTTCACCCATATGGATAATTTTTAATTCAGTAGTTACGTAAGCCAAGAGGACTAACCACTCTGAGAAGTGCTGGAAAAGCCTTTCCGTGTTTCTAGGAAGTTTAACTTCCCTCTGATCATTTCCGCCTGGGGCCGAGTCTAGAGCCTCTCTCTGTAAAGGCCATGCCTGCCTCCTGGTTCTGAGACCACTCTAAAGGAGTTTCTCCTCACCAGCAAAGCTCGTCAGGTTCCCAGAATGCTGCTGGATTTTCCAGCAAGCTGGCCCGGTCTGAACGCCACCTGGTCCCCATCTCTCAGCTTCTTGTCATTATCCTCAATCTGTCGTCATATACTCCCATGACCACCATTTACCCTCAAGTATTTTCCTAACAGGGCACCTCTCCCAGGATGGAGCTTTGAACCTCAGAGGGTGGGGTGGTACCCACAATAGCCCAAGCCCACAATGATATTTTGAATCCATTGCATCATTCTCTAAGAATCCGGGCGTATACCCTAAGGGAAGTTGCTATGGGCTGCCTGCCCCATCTTATACTTCCTGGTATTGAAAAAGGGGATATTCCAGCCCATGGCTTCTAGGAATAGCCATCAGTGAAGCCCAGCTTAAGCTTCTTTCAGTCTGGCCAAGCAGGTTGTTTTTGTTCAAAGAGGCACTGAGTTCCCTCTTCTGTTCCACTCGGCTAGGCTAGTCCGTCAGTGTGAAGCTTATACCCAATACCCAGGCGCCTTGACCCTCCTTTAGATGACTCCAAAAGAAGTTCCTCCCACCCCGCCCCACTTTCTCATCCAAACCCCTTGCAGTCCTGTCTCCACCCCAACCCTCAGAGCTTTCTTAGGCTGTTAAAAAGTTCACTTTCTTATATGTTGGTTGCTCTCTGTCTTTTCCTGACTCTGCAGGAAGCCGTATGAATTGTTCCTTTCTCCACCTGCTGCTAAAGAAAGCCCTTGGGCTCCATCATCCCAAGCTCTGTTCCTATTTTCATTTTGCATTTTGCCTAGTCTTCCTATGATTTTCTTCTTTCGACAGCTTGGAATTAGCCATCACTTTTCTCTTTTCTCAGGGGTCCTTCAACTTGCCTTTGCTTTTCTAGCCTTTTCAAAGAAAATGCAAACAGCACATGTTTGTCCCCTGTGGGTCTTACCACACCTAATTTTGTTTGGTCTCCATCCCCGTGTTGCCAGCTGATGTAGCAATTTATCCACTTCTGCCAGGAAGGGAGGCCACACAGTGCCAGGGAAGGTTTCACTGAGAAGTTGACAATTGAGAGAAGGCCTGAAGGAGAGAGCTTCCTCAGCAGATCGGGGGTGTGAATGTTTCACAAACTTGTGAGGACTAAGTGGGGTGATATGTGTGGAAGTCGTGCCCACAGAGATGAGCCTCTTGCCTCTGTCTTGTCAATGCCTTCTTCTAAAATTGCAGATATTATCATCTACTCTGAGCAAGAGCAAGATTAGGGTCCCTCTGATGGCTTTGGCACTGCTTTCCCCATTACCCACTTCCTGTGGTCAGCCCTGGCCTGCAGGAGGGCCCTGTGGGAATCCTACCTAGTCGCTCCCCAACCCTACAAAAAAATGACATCACTGGGGAGGTTGGAGGAAGCACCAATGGGCAGGGCTAGTGGGTGTCACTCTCTCCCTTCCATTTTTGTGGCCTCAATGACAGTGCAAAGGAAGTGATAATGAGAGGCTGATCTTTAATGACAGGAGGTAAAGTTTGGTCATGGGAGAGTTCCCCATGAGAAAGAGGAGGAACTGTCTGGCTGAGGCAAACGCTGAAACTTGGTTGTAACCACAGGAGTTGGTTGTCAGCGTTCATTACAGTTGCTATGCCTTTTAGCAGTCGTCCTAGGTGCTGCTCCTGGTTGTCTGGTAGACCAGAAATCCTTAGGGAAGTTCAGGCCCTATCCTTTTCTGCATACCCTTATGTCTAATGCTTATTCCTACTTCCCACCCCTTTGAGGTCATTCTGGGTGCTGAGCTGCAGCTGTTTTCAGCAACTCTTTTATGCAGTTTGGTCCAGGCATGGCCATGTCCCTTTCAGCCTCACTCTTTCTTCAAAATGTTGTAGAAAATGAGGAAAGAGTGGACTCTTTATTTACCTTTTCAACTCTTGGTGGTTCCTGGTTATACCCACTCCAAACTGACAGGCCTAGTGGCCTGCTGCCTGAAGTAAAACAGCCTGACTCTCTCTGTTCTCTTTGCTGCTGTTGTTTAAAGCTGTATTGGTCACAACATACACCAGTCTCTGTGCAGCTGCCACTCCCTACCCCCAGGTCTGGACAGGGGAAGCTAGTGCTTTAAATCCACAAGCAAACAGTAGTGCCACCGGAAAGCCATCCTCCCTTTCAGGTAGGTGATTGGGGCTGCTGTAGCTACTGCTGGCAAGTCACTGTTTTCAGTTTCTGTCAGGATAGAGCTGTAGGGAGGAGCCATCAAAGGCCTGATCCCTGGAGATGCTTCTGGCTTCCAACTGCTCTGAAGAGTCTGCAGGCCTGGGGGTTTGTGTGCACGGGTATTTCTTGTATCCTTTTTGGAAGAGTGGATAGACTGTTAACCAACCCTTCTTCAAAAGGATTGAAGAGGCAGGCCGGGTTGGAGGGAGATATTCCCCTTACCCCCTCGTCCTGGGCTTACTCTCAGAGCATCTCTGAGTGTAGCTGGTTGGCAGGAAGGGAGAAGCAGCTGAGGGAGAGGATGTGGTTACTTTGCAAGACCCTGTTCTTTTACAGGATCAACAACAAAAAAAATGGTTGCAATACACTCATGCTACAATTTAATAGATCTTTAGCCATTAAGACTGTGTGTGTGTGTGTGTGTGTGTGTGTGTGTGTGTGTGTGTGTGTGTGTGTTCCTGGGTATTATTATATGGAGGGCCTTTTGGTCAGTGACCATTCAGTGTTACCTTTTAGTATAGTTTACCAAGAAAGACAGTCACATCTCATCATACTACTCCTTTAAGGCTGTCATACAAATTATTACCACAGACGGGGAGGCTTAAACAACAGAAACTTGTTTTCTCACAGCTCTGGATGAGGCTGGGAGTCTGAGATCAAGGTGTTGGCAGGACTGGTTCCTTTGCCTGTAGTTCTCCTTCTCCCTATGTCTGTTCATGGTCTTTCCTCTGCGCATGTCTGTGTCCCAATCTCTTATCATAAAGACACCAGTCATAGTAGATCCCAACTTAATGACCTCATTTTCACTTAATTACCATCTTTAAAGACCCTACCTCAAATACAGTCACTTTCTGAGGTATGGGAGTTATGATATGAATCTGAGGGGCGCATATGCTTAATTGTGCACCTCTCAGATTCATATGCTGTGCACCCCCTCAGATTCAGGTGCACCCTTCAGTATATGAATCTGAGGGGTGCACAATTAAGCCCATAACACTCATCAAGAACCATCATGACGTAGAACAGGGCCTTAGAGTTTAGAAAGTATAAGGGCTTACCCATGGGGGGAAAAATCAAACATATGAATAAGATTTTTTTTTCCTGGGAAAAAAACAGCAGTTAGAACATTTTAGTACTTTTCAGAACCAGGTATGCTTTGTTAAACCAGTTATTCTGCAAGATTTAAAACATTTAAATATAAAACTAAGTTATTTGTGTTGGAATAGTGCAATTAGAGGTAATTAAATGTTCCCATTTCATGAATTTTACTGTTGTTATACAACTCTTATTAAAAATTATAAACACAAAATGAGTTGAGACATTGCACATACATTACCCTTAGAAATCACCTATTTCAATCTCTTCATTTTGGAGAAAGGAAGCTGAGACTGAGAGGTGGTGTAAATTGCCAGCAGCAGAGCTTGGCCCCAGCCCCCAGCCCCACACTCTGCCTGCACGGGGCAGGCCAAGTTTGCACAGAGGTAGTTGGGTAGGTTCTTAGATTTACGAAGGCCGACCGACGGAAATAGACAGGAGGTATTAAGTGAGATCGTCCTCTGATTCTGAGTTGGGACTTTTGCTACATTTTCAGAGAATACTTTCCTTTGTTTGTTTTTCTGATAAATCTTGAAACCAGTGCAGACTCTTCCGCAGCCCCCACGATACCCAGATGAGACACGTACTGTCTCATCTTCCTTCTCATCTCCACCCACAACACCCACACAAACAAGAGTTGAGACGGGTTGAATACTATAGTCCTTCCTGATTCCTCTGAACAGAGTACTTTATTCCTTTCTCTGTAAAAACAGTGTGAAAGAATCCCATGGGGTGTTGCTTGTTTCAACAGGAGGCAGGCAAGGCATCCAGAAAGGCTGTGAGCTGGCGCCTGGGCCTGACTGCCGGGGACAGCTCCTCACAACCACCTGGAAAACCCTTCCCGAAACGCAGGAACCACATGTCAGCACACATGGATTGTGAACAGCACAATACTCTGTAATCCTGATATTCGGGATCTGATGTGAATAAACATTTCAGATTCCTTGAATGTCCTCTGAAGGCCAAGTAGTGACTTCATAAGTCAACTGTTTCCTTATTGCAACAAAAATTAGGATGCACAGATGTTTATTCACAGATTTGAAGAAGGATACACTATTGTTTGTTATGTGAAAGGGCTAGAGTGTCTTGTTTTTAAAGTAATTCCCCAGAGTTCTAAGATAGATGGTTTATTTCTCAATGACATGGAATCCCTCTGCCTGGTCCTTGCTGTCATGACCAAACTTGCCAACTGCTGTGAGAGACTCTGGGTCTGTGCCTGGGATTGTCTAGCAGAAGAACTCACATTTCCATCTTGCCTCTTCCCAGCACATGCAACTTTTTTTTACCCTCTCATGCCCTCACCAGGTCTCCATGACATACTTCGGGAACATGAGTCTTCACTTGTTCTTTCATGCACATCTCAAAATGTTCCTGGCAAAGCATGATTCGTCCCAAAGATTTTTTTTTTGGTGGTTAAAGAAATTGTGGCACAGTTTACATGACATAAAATTTACAATTTTAAAGTGTAGTTTAGTGGCATTAAGTAAATTCACACTGTTATACAACTATCACCACCACCGTCTACCTCTAGAACTTTCCATCATCCCAAACAGATCTGTGGCCATTAAATAGTAATTCCCCATTCTCCCCTCCCTCCAGCCTCTGCTAACCTCTGTTCAACTTTCTGTATATATAAGTTTGTCTATTCTGGGTACTTCATATAAATGGAATCATACAATATTCGTCCTTTTGTGTCTGGTTTATTTCACTTAGCATAATATCTTCAAGATTCATCACTGTTCTAGCATATATCACAATTTAATTCCTTTCTAAGGCTGAATAGTATTCCATTTTACATATATACCACATTTTGTTTATCTATTCCTTCTCTGCCGATTGACATGTGGGTTGTTTCCATCTTTTTCGCTATTGTGAATATTAGCATACAAATATCTGTTTGGGTCTCTGCTGTCAATTCTTTTGTGTATATACTTAGCAGTGGAATTGCTGGATCATATGGTCATTTTATGTTTAACTTGTTGAGGAAGCACCAAGCCCAAATCACTTTTAAATACCTCATCATTGAGCATGGTCAGTGAGCATAGTGTGATTCCATACTTATTTGTGAAAGCAGGACCATTGCCTGTCAGGGCTAGGACTTTGGAGGTCATGTGGTCACTCACCTCCTTTGAAGGATGAGGCTGATGGCAGTGCTTCCTTGGAGCCAAGCAGGCAGAGTTGAATTCCAGTTCTGATACTTGTGAACTCTAGAATCTTAGGTGAGTTACTTAAAAACTCTCAGCAACAGTTTCTAATGAGGAACATGAAATCTATTTTTGGGGGGCTGTTGGAGAAATAAATAAGAAAATGTGGTAAAATGTTTGGCACAGATCTAGTTACAGACAAGTTGTTAAGAAGTAGTAGCCATTGTTGTTACTATGGCCATATTTACAAGGACACCGAGGCCCAGGGAAGGTAACAGTTCTCGGATTGCTTCTTCCCATAGCTGGTTATAGATTTCCCTATACACGGCTGTCTTTGTATGTCCATACATTATGATATAGTGTAAACTATTGTCCTATGGATCTTGCTCCTGTGAGCCTTGTTTGTCTTCTCTGTAATGTTCATGGATATGGTTGATAGGTGATTCAGATCCAGCTGAAATATTTCAGGAAGCAGTGTGACTCTGCACCGTCTTACTCTGCTACTCACTAACCATGTGGCCTTGAGCAGGTCGCTAAATCTGCCTAAATCTCCTGTTCCACCATAATACGGGGGCATCCTACCAAATGCATTGGGCTGTGGTTAGACCTATGGAAAACCCCAGCACCGAGCCACCCACTGAACAGCAATCTCCGTAGTAAATCAAAACAGAGACACTGCTTGTCAGATACGCAATTTAACTATTACACAAAGCTAAGTTGCTATGGACTGTAAAAACGTACTCCCATTTCCCAGATGTGAAAATGTGAGGAACATGTGCCTCCTAGAACTAATGAAATATGGTAACTGCCTTTTGTTGAGTTCCTAAGTAAAAGGTCATAAAGGAAAACAACAGAAGCTTGAAAAAGTCTCACCTTTTGGAAGAGGAACAAAGGAATTGGAGCAGTTCTGCTTTTCCTGTGATTAAGTTGAAGCCTACACCTGGGACAACTTTCTTACCTACTCATGCCCAAAGAATTCAAGGAGAAAAAGCTGCTTTGCAAATGCAAGCTCAGCTCTGGCACACAGAATGGAAGAAGGCATGCTTTGAAAAAAAAAATGCTCTCCCTTTTTCACTTGTCATGTGAAATGGTAGCATTGTCCTTAACCCACGGTCATGGCTGGTGGTCTGAGTGGGGAGAAGAGTCACCTTTGGTCTCCCCAGGTTAACTAAGTCCAGTGACCCTTACTCTTGCTCTCTGGGTGTCTTACATAATGGATCCATTTGAAGGTGCCAACTGTAGGCGAGTGACTCACTTCTGAGCCTCTGAAACACCAACTTGTTGGGTCTTGACGGAACTTTAGAGGTGACCTTAGTAATGGCCTTGCCAACAAAACGCTTGTGGTGGTTCAGGTGGTAGGAAAATCTGAAAGTTTTGGATCCCTCTCCAGTGCGCACACTGGCTCCCAGAGTTTTTCAACCACAGTTGACCTTCTGTTCTAGGTTAAAGAGGATCAATTCATGACATCCTACAGATTGCCGGACTGCGGATGACTGGATTAATAAGGGTTTTACCTCTTCTGGTAGACAGTTCAACTTTAATAACTGTGACCTATTAGCAGTTCTATGGTTAATAGTCTCTATTTCAGATACCCTCTTCACTTAAACTCTTTCCTTGCAGTAAGCATATACTGTGTTTCCCCAAAAATAAGACCTCGCTGGACCATCAGCTCTAATGTGTCTTTTGGAGCAAAAATTAATATAAGACCCGGTCTTATTTTAATAAAATATAAGACCGGGTCTAATATAATATAATATAATATAATATAATATAATATAATATAATACCAGGTCTTATATAATATAAGACCAGGTCTTATATACTATACTATACTATACTATAATGTAATATAATACCGGGTCTTATATTAAATTTTGCTCCAAAAGACACAACAGAGTTGATGGTCCGGCTAGGTCTTATTTTTTGGGGAAACACGGTACTTACTATTTGCTATATTTTAGGCACAATTCTAAGCACTTTTACATCAAGAACAGTCCTATTACTAGTCCCTCTCTATAGACATTGGTTAAGCATTGGAGTGACTCATTCAACATCCAGCAAGTTTGAACTCTGACTTCAGAGAATGAATTCTCAACCCAGTGCTTTAGGGCCTCCCTTGATTGACTTGTTACCTTCTCTGCAGACAAATAGAAGCCATCCGATGGGAACACACTCATTTCCCTCCACTAAACTGCCAAGCCTACCTGCATCTGCACTCCACCTTCCTTCCTTGTACTCCTCTGCAGCTACTGGCTCCATCTGTGCTCAGGGTCGCCCGGCCTGTCTTCTTAAGGACCTTCTTTGATGACCATACTTTCTCCGATGTCTTCAACCTCCTGTTATTTACTGACTCCTTCCTCACTTAAATATCTTCCATATTAAAAAAGAAATTAAGATCCCCACCCACCCCCCTTGCTCACAGCTCCCACTAAGTACATATGTGCTCTACACTTACTGATGGGTTGTGTAAATGCATGCATTTATCTTCCCACCTTGTTTCGCCACCCCTTTGCAATCTGGCTCCATAGTTGGCACCCGACATAGTCTTTCCAAGGTCACAGTCATCTGCATGCTGCTAAATCCAGCAAATGTACCTTAGTCCTTATTTTGACTTACTGATCATCTGACAGCACTCCCTACTCTTACTTGGAGAAACACTTCCTTTGGCTTCTCTGGTGTCCCTCCAAAGCAGATGTCATTTTGGCCTAATTACCTTCTAACCCTCCTCCTTTGGAAAAAGAACACTTGTTGTTTTGGAAACTCCCCAGTCTTACTTGTGGGGCTGTCCATGAAAAGACAGTCTCTCTCAGTGACCTACCCGTTGTCCTGGGCTGGTTTGAATACCCGGCTAGGAAGGAACACTTATCTCATGTTCCTTGCATAAGCCTCCCTTGGAAATATGTTAGGAATGCAGGTTCTCAGGCTCCACCCCAGACTCACTGAATCAGAAACTCTGGGGAGCGGCTTAGCAATCTGTTTTACAAGCTCTCCAGGTGATTCCGATGAACATTAAAGTTTGAGAACTAGCATAACACCTCTTTTTTGTTGTTGTTTATTTTGTTTTAGGTTTAATGAATTTTAATTTACAAATAGTAATAGTCACCCTTTTTACATACACAGTTCTAAGAATTTTAACAAATGTATACAGTCATGTAATCACTATCATTAACAAGATGTTGACTATTTCTATCACCTGTGAAAGTTCCCTTATTCTTTTTTGTGTTTAATCCCTCCCTCCATCCCTAGCACCTGGCAACTAATGATCATATTTTTGTTCCTATAATTTTGTCATTTCCAGAATATCATATAAATGGAATCACACAGCATATGCCCTTTGAAATTAGCTTCTTTCAGTTAGCATAATGCTTTTGAGATTCATCTCATCCATGTTGTGTTTCAGTGGTTTGTTCTTTTTTATTGCTGAGTGACATCCATTGTGTAGACACTAGCGTTTTTCAGTCATTCACTAGTTGTTGGGACATTTGGATGGTTTCCAGTTTTTGATAACTATGATGAAACTTCTGTAAATATTCATGTACAAACCTTGGTGTGGACATATGTTTTCATTTTCCTTGGATAAATACTTAGGAGTGGTGTTGCTACATTATGTGGTAAAAGTACTTTTGGCTTCACAAGAAACTATCTTTCAATATGGCTGTATGATTTTGCCCTCCTGACAACAGTGGATGAGACTTCCTGTGGCTTCATGTCCTTGTTAGCACTTGGTATTATCAGATTTTTAAATTTTAGCCATTCTAATAGATGTGTACCTGGGATTATTTTTTCTTCTTCATTATTTCCTAGGGGATGTGGAGGATTGGGAAGCAGGTAGAGAGATGAATCATCTGGTAGGTGAGTTTGGAAGGAGGCCTCTGTTGTTCAGCTGCCTTCTCTCCTTCTGCCTGCAGAGAAGGTGCATTATGATGGGAAGGTGCATTGTGATGCCATGTGGCACGCTTAGCTGGACAGGCTGTATTCCCGGGCTGTGCCTCTGCTGGGCCTCTGCCAGTTGCCTGTGACTGGGGGGTAACGTCTCTTCTTAGCTGCAATACTGGAAAGCCCATTTTTGCCAAATGCATAAGCCATATCCTCACTTTAACACACCTCCAGCCCCTTAAATGTGACATGTGGACTCTATTTTTCTGGCTCTTATACCCATCTCTCAATTGATTGTAGATTTGGGGTGACGGAGGGGAAACTCATCTACCTGGACCCTGTTTAGTGTTGGCGAGTGATGGGACAGGCACTGTCCTATGAAGATAACGTCAGGCTGGACCTGCTGGGAACTATCTTTGCCGTCATGTCAATAGACTGTGTGTGACAATAAAGCCAACATATGGAAAACTGAGCTGAGAGATGGAGAGAAGAAGGGTGGGGGGAGAGAGAGAGAGAAAGAGAGAGAGAACGATGATATTTCTTCAATTCTCCCAGGTGTGCCTGAAATTGTTATACGTTCTACTCGTCATCTTTTCAGTTACGGTAAACTTTCCCACATATGGTTAAGTCAGTTTGCATTGAGTCTCTATTCCTCAGAACAAAAAGAGTCAATTTGGCATAAATGGGTGAAAACCTGGACTGTGGAGAAGCCAGCTGAGTTAGAATCCTGGCTCTGCCATTTATCAGCTGTGTGATCTTGGGCAAGTTATTTATTTGCTCTGTGCCTCAGTCACCTCATCTGTAATATAAGGATACTGACATGATAATAGTACCCCATAGAGGGGATGTAAGGATTAACTGAATTAATACTTATCATCCACATAAAAAGTTCTTAATAAATGTTGGCTATAATTAATACAACCTTATTCTCAGTTTTCCTCCTGCTTTGCTGGGCACTCTTTCTCAGAATCCTTTGAGACTCTTTCTCATCTACTCATCAACTAAATGTTGGTGGACCCTCAGGTTTCTGTCCTAGACCTTCTCGTTGTCACTGCACACTCCCCCATGGCTTCGGCTACTATCTGCATGTTAATAATTGCTAAATATGTATCTCCAGGCTTGAACTATCTTGTGAGCCAAACCAATTTCTCATTGCTTGTTTGCTATTTCCAGTTAGATACCGTATTATTTTTCTACTGCTGCATAACAGATTACTACATACTCAGGGTCTTAAACCACACATTTATTATCTCATGGTTTTCACGGGCCAGGAGTCCAGGCATGGCTTAGCTGGTTCCTCTGCTCAGCGTCTTACAAGGCTGAAATCAAAATGATGTTTGGGCTGTGTTCTCATCTGGAGGCTTAACTGGGGGAAGAATCCACTTCCAAACTCACTCAGGTTGTTGGTGTAATTAATCTCCATGTGGCTGTATGACGCAGGGTCCTGCCTCGCCTTCTAGCTGGCTGTTGGTTGGAGGCCATTTTCAGGTTCTAGAGGTTGCTCACTGTTCCTCATCACGTGAGCTTTTCCAACATGGCCGCTCATTCCTCACGTGTACAGGAGAGTCTCTGTTTCCAGTTGGTTAAGAGAGAGTTTTCTAGAACATAACCACAGAAATGACATTCCATCCTTTTTTCTGTATTCTGTTAGTTAGAAGGAAGTCACAGGTCCTGCCCACACTTAAGAACATGGACATCAGGAGGTTGGATCATGGGTTGCCCTAGCGTCTGAGTGCCACAGATGTCAATACGGATCATCAACATGCCCTGAGTGGGATGAGTCACTTCCTGACCAGCCTGTTCTTCTTCCATCCTCCCTGCAGTGGGAAATGGTGCCACCCTTCAAACCAAAGGTCCAGAGGTCATCCTGATTCCTTCTCACCAGCCTCTCAAACAATCGAACATTGAGCCCTATTGATTCTCCTCCTCAGTACCACTTGATTCCTTCATTCACTGTTTACTATAACAGCCTCCTGTTTACCCATGTTCTTTTCTTTCCACAGCAGCCAGAGTGATAGTTCTGACATAAATTCTGATGACATCGTACCTTATTCAAAACCTTTTAATAACTTTCCATTGACTTTAGGATGGGGCCCAGATTCCTTCACAGGCCCATCAGACCCTTTGGCATCTGGCTTCCTTCTCCTCTCCAACTTCTCTCACTTCTGGCCTTTGCACTTTTTGTCTCTTTTATCTGGAACTCTCTTCCCTCTGCTTGTTAATCCTACTCATCTCATCGGTCAGGACTCAGCTTCTGTGTGACTGCCTTTTGGGGGCCTTTCCTGACTGCTCAATTACTTAGTCTCTCCCCCATCCTTCCCACTCAGCACACTAAGTGGCCATTTCTGGTTTGCTTGTCCCCATTCTCCTCTAAAATCTAAGCTTTTTGAGGCAGGGGGACATTCTCTGTGGCTAGTGCTACGCTTTCAATACCGTAAGTCTTCAAATAATTGTCAAGTGAAAAAAATGGTAGAAGACTTGGATATCAGCCTACTCTTAAAAATATTGCCACTCTTCCCTTGCAGCAACATCCAGCTTTCACTCTCAATGGGCTCTGTTCCAGTTGGCAGACCATTTTAAATCGAAAGTAATATATTAATAGAGGCACCTTTGTTTCGGGTAATATTTCTTTCCTATTATGGCCAGTTTAGTCTCAAGACATTTCCTTGCTACTAATATACTCCAGTAACATCAGCGCTGGGACATCACTTATTTCGTCCTTATGTGGTGTTTGTCCTTTTGCTCTGTAATTGGAATTTTGTAAAAATAGCTGACCAACTGCGGTACATATAGTTCTCTAAACTCTCTGGGAACAGGCCTGTCTGTCCACCCTATGGAGGGGCCCACACCTGCTCCTGAGACATTCCAGGAGACACTCTCATCCACTGAGAACAGACGGAACATTTGTTCCCTGAGCCCACTTTGGAGGGACAGCTGAAGCTGGGCCCAATCCAACCAGGTCTGTCTGTTCCTGGGCATCAGGTCTATTTTCACACAATAAGCAGTTGAGCTTAATTGACAGGTGTGAAGAGTGTCCTTTCTAGCTCTCTCTATTCACTTGTGTCTGTAAGGGTGAGGCAAACTCAGTTGAGAGCCCAATTAGCATGTCATGTTGTATGTGTATGTGACAGAGAGAGATGTATGTGTGTGGTGTGTGAAAGAAAGAATGATAGAAAGAGAGAGAAAAGGAGAAAGAAAAAGTGAACTTAGAACAGGCATAGGGAGATGGAGGGACAGACTTAGAGAGAAGAGGGAGAGACAGAGAAATAGAAGGAAACAAAGAGAAGCAGAAAGCTGAAAGTAGAGAGATAGACAGATAAGAGGACTTGGGAGGGCTTGGGAGCGGGTGCAGACGGGCACTGTTGGTGGCCTTTTAGTTGGGTTAAGTGCCCACAAATGGAAAATGGGGTAGTGTAGAATGTCAGTCCCATCTGGAGCACCATGTGTGAAATAAGGGCAAAGTGAGCATCTGTATGGTCATTAGTATTTCCCTAATGGGCCAGAGAGAATTCTGGGAGGGGTAGTCTGGAAGACCTGTGTTTTGACAGCAGGAAGCTTCACCCTCAACCCTCATCATCTCTCTCACACATACATGATGCTGGGGAGATGGTAGAGTGCCCACCAAGTCATTGTACTCAAGCTGAGATGTGAAGGCCTGTTCTGCTTGGAGTGAAATCATTCTCTTGAATTTTTAGGGGTGTCCTAGCATTCAGAGAGCCTGGAAGCTTGAGTGAAGCCTTGTTGAAACAATGGACTTCAGAACGCCACTAAATGGGGCAAGATACCAAGTGTGCATGAAAGCATGCACCATTCTTCACGCTCTTCATATATTAACTCATTTGTCCTCACAATACCCTTAACTGGTAGATGCTATTGTTGTCTCTGTTGTACAGATGAAAGTGGGACACACAGAGAAATTAACCAGCTTGTTCAATGCCACACCTCCAAATGGTGGAGTTGGATTTTGAACCCAGGAAGTCAGGTTGCAGAATCAGTGCTCTTAGCCACTGTTCTACCAGCTGAGATTCAGACTTTAAACTAAATTCAGTTCTTTTTTCAGAGTTCTTTCCAGAGAAGACAGGAGAGGCAGTAGAGTGTAGTAGAAAGAACTGACTTCCTGCTCTGGCTCTGCTGTTCATAGCTCTATTTCTAGACGACCTCTCAAAGCTTCAGCTGGAGGCAGTGACTAAGTGCAGTAATGCTGGAGCCGGACCAGTCCGGGCTCACACCCCCAGCTGGGTGCCCTTGGTCCTTTACTTCTGGGCCACATGTCCTTCCTCTGTAAAATGAGAACAAAAACAAGGCTGTTCTTATGGGGTTGTGACAGATAAACAAAGTCACATATTTAACATGCTTGGCCTGAAGTAAGTCCTCAGTAAATGTTTCCTGTTATTTTTATCTAACAAATGGTGGCCCTTTCTGTTTTATATACTTATTGTAGTGATGACATGAGATCATGAATGTGAAAGTACTTTGTAAAATTTTCTGCACTGTTCAAATGTTAGGTGGTACTGTTGTTGTCAAACAGCGACTGAGTGTAAGGTGTGTAAGGTACGTGTAAGGTACGCGTAAGGTACGTGTAACGTATGTGAATTAATAGCTTTACCAGACTAAGCAAGACAAGGAGACTGCCATGGGTGAGGGTGCACTAGTGGGGTGGGCTAAAAGGAAGAGGAGTGGACAGTAACTATAATATCAGATTGACTATGGGAAGTCCCACAAAAGAATTCCAACACTACGCTGAGATCCAGTAGAGAAAGAGATTAGAAAAAGCTTAATTAAAAAACTAATTTTTGAAAAGGTATGAAAATCCATTCATTCGATGAACATTGAGTCTCTACCCTTTGCCCATCATTGTGGTAGGTTCTGGGGATAGAGAGACGACTAAGACATGGCTGCCTTTGTAGGACCACACATTATGATATAGTGTAAGCCATCCTCCTCCTGTGAGCCTTTTTTGTTTGTCTCCTCTGTAATGTTCATGGATACGGTTGATAGATGATTCTGATCCAGCTAAAATATTTCAGGAAGCAGTGTGACTCTGCACCATGCCATTCTGCTACTCACTAACCATGTGGCCTTGAGCAGGTCGCTAAATCTGCCCAGATATCCAAATCTTCCATGGTATCCAGGAAGTGGTCTTCAGAACGAGATTTCAACTGGGATCAGTTGGGAAGACATTTCAAGAGAAGGAAAAAGGATGAGTAAAGACATAGAAAAAAACAATAAGCAAGCTTTGTAAAACATCCAGTAGACATCTGTGGGTGGGATGAATTTTGTAGAGTAATGGAAGGTGAATCCAGAAAAGGTGTTTGGAGCCATAGTTAGGCAATTTTGAATGACTAAATAATTTGAAAAGCGATGGGCAGCCATTGAAGGGCAATAAGATGATTGCAGTCACATAAAGGCCACTCTCAGCTAAGAATTCACATTAGTGCAACTTATTTTAGTTGGTTTAGAGATCATGTGCTAGAAAGACAATAGTCTATCCCAGAAAAGACCCGCTCAAAACTTTTTCAGGCCATGAATGTGTATACTCCAAGTCTTTCAGGGTGACATTAAGTCAACTGCAATAAATCAGCACTGCTTTGCACTTGTCACAGATTTACTGTAGCGTGTACACACACACACACACACACACACACACACACACACACACACACACGAGTTCTGACAATTAAGTTCACGAACTCATCCTAGAAAAAGTGCTACATACCTCATTGCTGAATATCACTATGGTCACCTTTGAAGTACTCCCCTTGGGAAGCTATGCACTGATGCCAGCACCTAGTCCACCCTTCAAAGCAATTTTAGAACTCTTTTAATGGCCATCAGAGCTGTCGTCGTATTACACTTGATGTCCTGAATGTCATCAAAATGTCTTCCTTTCAACATTTCCTTGATTTTGGGGTAAAGAAAGAAGTCATTGGGGGCCACATCAGCTGAGTAGGGAGGGTGTTCTAATACAGTTATTTGTTTACTGGCTAAAACCTCCCTCACAGACAGTGCCGTGTGAGCTGGTGCATTGTCGTGATGCAAGAGCCATGAATTGTTGGTGAAAAGTTCAGGTCGTCTAACTTTTTCATGCAGCCTTTTGAGTACTTCCAAATAGTAAACTTGGCTAACTGTTTGTCCAGTTGGTACAAATTCATAATGAATAATCCCTCTGATATCCAAAAAGGTTAGCAACATCGTTGCAACAAGTTTGTGAACTCAATTGTCATACCTCATGTATTAGTAGACTACATTTTAAAGTCAGTTCTGCATTTGAGGTATTTACATGAGTCATTTTCTCTTTTAGATCCAAAATGTAATGTGTCAATATATAAAATTCAAGAATAAACATATATGGCAGGATAATTGTTCAAGAATTAAAATATATGCCAACAGAACATTGTCACAGGCTTTATTTTGTGACATTTGTGGTTCCTTTCTTTGCTGCGTTTCTTTGTGGTAAAAGAGGTAGATTAAAGATCATTGCAAATCAAAGTGATGCTTTCAACTTTTGCAATGAACTCTAGCTTGTCTTTTTCCACTTTTCATATTTTTGCATAGATCTGTCAATGGAATTCTGAATTCTTTTAAGAGTAATGTTTAATACAAAGTTATGAACACTTGCATACCACAAAATTGCTTTGCCCCTCTCTTCTTCACACCCCCACTGCCCTTCCCTTCACCTTCTCTAGAGCACGTTTCTCTCTGAACGTTTTGCAGGAGCTTAAAGAGAGGAAATCGGCCTTAAGAACAAATAGCTGCCAAACAGAACTTGCAAGTAAAAACTGACCCCTCCCTACCGCTGACCCTTCCATGTGAGTTTATGTATTTAATTCTGTTGACAGTTGGAGACATGTGTTTTCAGTGAAATGCCTGAAGTATCTCCTGGTGGGCTATGAGTAGTCAGGTGTGTGCATTCTTCTAGGGTACAAGATTTGTTGTTGGTTTGGGGAGGGTTCAAAGCCCTTGACCTAAGACAGCCCTCAACCGAGAGGGAGGACGGAACCGTACTGTCTCCTGCTACTTGCCCATTTCCTTCAAGTTCATTTATGGGGAGTCACAGTCATCCAGTGGTTCGTTTGGTTCTGATTGGCTGCCAGCTGCCAGCCACCACTCAGGTTTGCAAGAACACTCAGCTCTGCTTGCTGGGTTTACTAACCACCACTGCCAAGGACTTGAAAGAGGGGAGGCAGGGTCTTGGCTTGGTGGATGTTTTGTTTGTTATTTTTAATTCCAAATTAATAGCACAGATCAAGCCCACAGTGAAATAACACATCTGCCTGGGGTTTGGGTAGCAATTCGCAATATGTTTTTTATTCATTATTGCTTTCATTATGGTTCAGAATTCTTTTGAATCTCTCCCAAGTAACAGGTGGTTTTCTGACCAAGATAAATGCTAAATGCTGAGGATGAGGCAGTTAGGCATTGTTTTCCTAGCTGTGGTTACACCTAGCCCCCAGGCAGATTCTGAATTAGCTGCCTGTGACAGATTGGAATTCCTGGGGGACTTCACTTAACCCTTAGTGCTCCCCAACCTGTTTTCAATGCCATGTGGGGTGGGGGCTTCCTGCTACACCCAGGGGCGTGGCAGCTGTACTTTTTCTATCCCAGGAGGTAACAGGAGGGTTCAGAGCAGGTCAAAAGTTAATATGTCAATGTTCTGGTGGGTGATGGGAATAACAACTTGATGTGATATTCAAGATGATTTGAATTTAGATTTTTTTCAGAATAAAAGCATGCTTTTATATATCTGCAATAGCTGATAACAATTAAATAAGTCACACATGAATCATAGAAATTAGAGCGAGGGCAAAGACCTATTAGATCATCTAGCCAATTCCCCAGCTAACACAGAATTATTCCCTCCAGTGTTTTCAGGAGAGCTCTGTACAGTCTCTTTTGAAACACTTGAGCAATTGAGGACTTCAGTCATTTCCTTAGGGAGACGCTTTACCTTATAAAAGGCCACAATGTTTTTCTCCTTAGCCCGATGGTGAAGCTAAAAAAACAATTGTCTCTATGTTACATGCAAAATCATTTGCACAATGAGACTGGTTAGAGGTTGAAATTATACCTACAGGTCTTCCGGAAAACCATGCATGTACTTGGCATTCTCCTATGCACTCTCATTTCTGACTTTTATGCTTGAATTTGCATATGCCTTTGAGGGGGTGATACTGAACTATCTCTTGGAAGCCTCCCTATTTCCAACATCACTATCAGAAATTGGTCAGAGGTAACGTTGAACCCCTTAGTTTGAAACAAGGGGGGAAAATATTTTTTTAATAAATCCTGTTGAGACTGTCCACATTTGCAGGGTAAAGACTGCTCAGTCATCCAGGAAGCAGCAACTGCTTAGCATTCCTTTCTCTTTGGAACAAACTGGTATTGTCTTTCCAGGGTTGTTTGTGTTGGAGAGGCTACGGCCCGACTGTGCACACACATGACCCCGACCCCTGGGAGGACCCTTCTGCTCCCATTCTCAGTGACCCTGGGCCTGGAGCTGCTGATCCAACGCCAGCGGGCGGCACACACAGCTTCCTGCTGAGTTGCCATGGTTTGTGTCCCAGTACCCGTAAAGGGCCCTTTTCAGCCTAAGAGGTAGGATTTTGTGTTTGGAGAGACACCAGAAGGAATTACATAGAGTTCCAGAACTCAGGAATGCTGTGATTGGAACACCTTCTCCTCGTCTATTCTCCTCACCTTTCTTTCATTAGAGTCTGGCCCATGTGCCAGGCACTGAGTACGGTGATGGGGAACACAGATACAAGCTTCCCGCCCTGGAGGACCTTGGACAGATGAGGCAGGCAGGTGTGGAAATAATCTCAAAGCACTGAGGTGAGGCTATGAAAGAGGTAAGTAGGGGAGGCCCCCTGCCAGGGAGGGACACCTGAGCAAGCCTGAGGTAGGAAACTTCCCAGGGAAGCTGAACTTGCGGGGGGCGGAGGGGGGGGATTACAAACAAGGCAAGGAATAATAGAGGCCAAGAAAGAAAGACATCTGGGTGTAAGTTAGGTGGGGAGTGAGGGAGGCAGGAGGAAGGCCTGCCTGCCACGTCAACTTGAACAGTCTCTGAAAGGGGCTTGCTATCCTCATTTTGCAGATGAGGGCAATGTGGTTCAGAGAAGCCAAGTACCTTGTCCAAGGTCACACAATCCAGAGGCCAGGATTTTGATCCACTGACCATGCTGTCTCAGGAGGACAAGGCAGCTAGAATACAAATTCCAAGTGAGTGTGTTCTTGGCTTCCTGGAGGGGACAGGTGGCCACAGGAGCTGTAGAGCCTTGGGGAGCTCCAAAGGTGGACAGAACATTTTGGTATCCACCTTGGAAGGACAGAGAAGCAGGGACCTCTCGGTCTCAGTTCACTGGAGAGGAGAAATACATTCCTTTGGAGTTCATCAGCTCTCATAATTACTCAGAATGACTCATGGTAAGGCAAAACCAAGTGCCTTCTGCAGACTGACCATCCTGACCAGGTCTCAGTCAGCTGGGCTGGTGGCAGCCATACTGAGCCTGTGGCAGTGGCCAAAGCAAACGTGGAGGTTCGTGGTCATAGCCTTCTAACAGGAGTGTGACATATGGGGAAGCCATAGGGAGCAATCCTACCTCAGAATTGGGGGGTAAGAAAAAGACACAGAGGCAGGCACAGGAGGAGGGGCAGGTTATGGCCTATGTGTGTGTCGTCACATGTGGTGCTACTTCCTCTGGAATGACGCTCCCAGCCTTTTTCTTCAAGCCTTTCTCATCCCTTCCTCAGCCCAGCTGTGCGGGTGTTTTGATCTGATTAGCGAGCCGATGAGAAGCAAGCATGACTTCTTATCGCCTCTCTCTCAAAGATTTGCTGGCAGGTAAATACCCTGGGTTCTACCCACTCCCTGCTCCAGGTGCTGAGTCAGGGCTGATGTTTACTGTCAGCTTGTAGAATCGTGGAGTTCTCCAGACAGAGATTTGGGTTGTCTGTAGGTCTAGACTTGGTCTTCCATTAGGAAGACCCAATTGTGGCCATATCTAAGCTGTGGTATCCGATTCCGATTCACTAGTAATAAAGTTGCTATTTTGAACAATTGTGTCTACTTTGAATTGAGTCTCAACTCAGAGATGGAGAAAAGAATGGTGATTATCATTGCTAAAATGGTAACGCTATTGGACTTAATACCAGCATTGGAGACAGAGATCAAGTGAGGATTAGGGTTGGAGTTGAGGGAAATGGTTTACTGAGAAAAAGATAGACACGTTTGATTATAAGCTAAAAACCAGGACAAGCTCAGTGTCTAACAGGATGGTTTTAGTTAAATAAATTATGGCATAGCAATACAATAAAACATAATACCATTAAAGATGGTTATATGTTGGGGGGTGGCTGGTTAACTCAATTGGTTAGAGCACGGTGCTCTTAATAAGGTCGCCGGTTCGATCCCCACATGGGCCACTGTGAGCTGCGCCCTCCACAACTGGATTGAAACAACTACTTGAATTGGAGCTGATGGGTCCTGGAAAAACACACTTAAAATAAATAAAAGTTAAAAAAAAAAAGGTTATATGTGGATCTAGTCCGTCGTGTGATATTCACATTCTATTAGAGGCCAAAGCAGATTTTAAGACAGTATAATTGTGTTTTTGGTTCAAACATGCATAAGAAAAAATCTAGAAAAATATAACTTAGACTATTAATAGGTCGTCTCTGAGAAAGGGATTATGTGTAATTTTTTTCTTTTCTCTAATGTATTATCTTAATTTTTTTCCTAAAATGAATGTGGATTTCTTGAAAAATTTTACAAAATGGATGATGGTGGACATCTTGTCATACAAAAGAGAAGGTATGGCGCAAGGAGACAGCGCTGGATCTACAGTCAGAAAAATCTGGTTTTGAATCCCAGCGTTGCTCCGTCTAGGGAGGTGGCCTTGGTACTTGCATCTTTCGTTTCTTACTCCCACTGGTGACGGCTCACAGCAACGCATAGCAAGACAGGCTGTCATCTGGTGGGTCCCCAAAGGTCCACAGGTTCTGATGTGTGAACAGGACTTGGTCCCTACAGCTTTGCAGGCTGAAAAATCTTGATTTTATTATCCCCCAAGAGTGGATCAGGGAATGACTTATACTAACCAACTTCATAAATGGCTCATGTATAAATGAAACTCCAGTTTTACTTGATAATGAGGTGGAATGAGCTAGCCAGAGGGTGGAGTCTTGAGTTCTTCATTTGATACTTTTTTTCAGGTAGGCATGGGAAAGCCAAACTAAAATAAAAACCTTGCTGGATGAGGTTTTTTCCCAACAATTTCTGATCACCTAAGATGCGCTAGGCTTTGGGCTAGGTGCTGGAGATGCAGTGATGACCACACTGATGTTTCCTTAGCGTAGAACATTAGGATATTAATGACTAGATAGGTTAGTGGCTCGGAGCTTTGAAGTCAGATGGTCCAAGACTCAAACTTTTCTACTTACTCACTGTAGAGCCTTGGACAAGTCAGTTAACCTCTCTGAACCTCATACTTTTTCACCTCTAAAATGAAAATAGCACCCACCTCACTCATAGTCTTGTTCTGAGTATTAAATTATGTATGTAAATTGCTAAGTGCAATGTCTGGCACACAGACATGCTCACTAAATAGTGCCATAACAACTATTGATACACTATTTTAGTTCATTGCATTCATTTTTGCAACAGGTCCTACCAGGATCTGCTGACCGTGGCCTTCATCAATCTAACCTCCTAAGTTAACACTTATATGGGTACATGTGACTTTCATTTTCTTGACTTTTTTCCTCTTAAACACCCACTGACCTTTCTGATTATTACATATTTTTCTTTAAATATGTTAATATTATCAGTTGTGCCAACGGTTGGCAAACACTTTCTGCAAAGAATCTGATAGCAAATATATTGGGCAGAAAGAGAAAGCAGTAGAAGCAGCAGGAGAAGGTGGGGTATATGCATATAATGGGGTTGTGGGGGGACCTTTGTTGCTATGCAGGCAGTGTTTCCTCTGAAATAACAGTTTCAGCCTCCTTCCTTGCCCCTTACTCATCCCATACCCACTATTGCAACTATTCAACTCTGCCTGTATGGGGCAAAAGCCACCATAGACTATATGTAAATGAATAGGCATGGCTGTATTCCAATAACATTTTATGGATACTGAAACATTTTGACCTTCCCATAATTGTCATGTGTCAAAAAATATTTTACTTTCTTTTATTTTTTTCAACCACTCAACCACAGAAATGTAAAAATTGGATAGTAGGCTGCGTTTGGCCTGCAGGCTAGTTTGCTGACCCCTGATTTGGGCAATAGGTTGCCTCTAATTAGAAAACTTCTTAGATCACTGATCTCATCCATTATGTGTTGATTTTGTAATGTAATTAGGTAGAGACTTATTTCCAAATCCGTAAGCCCTATCTCACTGTGGTTGCCCCCTTCTCCATGCCTCCTTCCCACCATGTAATTGACCACATGTCTTGTGGGCTACATATACCTTATATGTGAGGGTAAAATGACCTATTATAGGAAAAGACCATTGCACGGTGCCTGGACATATGAATACTCAGTACATGTTCCTTTCCTGATTTCCCTTTTCCCCTAAGGTTGTTTGGAAACTGCCATCAATGACACTGAGGCCTGACTTTAGCAGCAATGGGGGTTCTGTCCTGCCTTTTCATTTGAGATAAGAAGGGCACCTTCTTTCCTCCATGGCCCAAACTGGTGAGTAACCCCTTGTACTTATGATGAGTAATATGGTGAGAAAAGCTATGATAGTGCACTATAGAAATAATACCAGTAGAATTCCCCAGAAAACACTCAGATTGTACCCACTAGAGCTAGGGACCACATCTAGAATGTGCCATCTTTCCTACCAACATGCCGTATATATTATAGGACGCGTGTAACCCTGTTCTTGCCTCACATACACGTTGAACATTTATCTGGCTCTTAATCTCATCTTGGGAAATAGATGCAGCCCTACAGCTTACTTAAGAGAAATGTATACTTTACTGAAGATATCGTCGGAATTCAGAAGGAAGAATTCACAATACATTCCACACTTCAAAAACATAATAAAACATCCTGTTAGACATTTCTTTTGACTCCCACAAAGAGTTTCTTTTTCAACAGGTTGCTTGTCATCCTTTCTTCTCTTGCCTCAAAATCCTCTCTTTTCCTGAGCAATTCAGCTCAGTATTTCTTCTATTCCAGCACATCCTTTGAGGATCGTTTTCTTCTTTTAGATGTTCGTCCTTTAGAAGTTCCTTTGCTAAGAGTCTGCTAATGGTAAACTGCCTCAGTTTTTGTTTGGCTAAAATGTTTTTATTTCTTATCATTCTTGAAAGATAATATTTCTGAGAATACAATTCTAGAATAACAGTTATTTGCTGCCAGGCTTGATGATACAGTTCCACGGTCTTCGGCTTCATTATTCCTGCTGGAAGTCTGCCGTCAGACCATATTTATGCTATGGTAGCTATGGTAGGTGATCTTTTTTTTCCTTGTTTCTTTCAAGATTTTTTTTCTTCAACTTTGGTGTTTCATAGTTTCACATGATGTTCCTAGTGTGTGTGATCATTTTTTTGTGTGTGTGATCATTTTTTAAAAATGTGTCCTGTCTGGGATATAGTATACCTCCTGTCTCTGAGGATTTACTTATTTCATTAGTTCTGGCACTTTCTTAGCTATTATCTCTTCAAACAGGGTCTGTCCCTCATTCTTTCTATTCTCTCTTGTGTAATTTTGTTTGGATGTATGTTAGAACTTCTCATTCTTTCCTTCATTTCTCTTTCTGTTTTTTATTTTCTTATCCATTTGTGTAGCATTTTGAGTGTTTTCTTAAAATCTGGCTTCAGTTCACTAACCCTCTCTTCATCCATGTTTATTTTGTTGTTTTACCTATCTATCAGTAACACACACACACATACATGTCTATCTGTCATCTAATATATGTATATGTATATGTTTACATGTTTTTAATTACATATAGTTTTATTTTTATTTCTATAAGTTCTATTTTTTTTTTTTTGTCATATCTGTTTGGTCACTTTTGATAGTCCCCTTTTCCTGTTCATTTTCTCAGCTTTTATGTCTTTCAACATTTCATACATAGCTATTTTATGTTCTATATTTGATAATTCTGTTCGATTTGAAGTACTTAGAGGTTTAAATCATGCTTGTTTCTGCTGACTCTCACTAATGGTGGTTGGTTACCTTGTGGTTTACTAATTTTTTTCTCTTTTTAAAAACTTTAATGGAATTTAGATTGTGGGAATCCTCATATGACTGGGTTAAGAAAGCTTTGTTCTGGAGAGGATTTGCATTTCTCTCTGCCAGGCACACAGGTGTCACCAAACTGGGATACATTAATTTATTTTCTTTGTTTGGGGTTTTCAAGATTAGGTTTCACTATCCAGTGAGAATTTGAACTTGAGACTCATGTGACAGCAAGCCTATATTTACAAATTCCTAAGGGAGACCATCATTATCATTTAAAATTTTTATTATTACTACTCTTAATAATACTTTTCACCTGGAGCTGTGGCAGAAATAGTTTCCCGTCTAAGTTGTTTTGCCAGCTGGTGTGTTTTTCCATTCAACCCTTTCCTGAAGAGTGAGCCCCTTTGAAGGTTCAAGCTTTATGTGAGTTACAGTTTCATCCTTCCACTTTGTACAAACCCTGAAGACCCCGTTTACCTGTACAACCATTAAGGGGTTTCTTAAAGGATCAGCATAAATATTTTAGTCTTACTGGCCATATGGTCTCTGATGCAACCATTCAACTCTGCCGTTGTAGCACAAATGCAGCCATCGACTATACATAATTAAAAGGGTGTGGCTGTGTGCCAATAAAACTTTATTTACAAAACCAGGTGGTTGGCCTGCGTGTTATGCTTTGAGAATCCCTGCCCTAGAATCCTGGTATTGGCATTCATTTCCTGAGCAGCCCCAGCTCCTGAATTTTCTTACCTTTTTTTTTTTTTTTTTTTGCAATTTAGGTTACAAAAGTTTATCTCTCCTCTCAGCTAAACAAAACCTGCTATGTTAGCTAAATGACAACCATCTATTTTTCCTTAAGCATCTCCCCTAGTTCTTTAGCATCTTGTCACACCAATTTATAGTTCCTCTTCCATCTGACAGCTTATAGTCTCAGGTTAGCAAGATTTCAGAAGAGGTTTACTAAGACTGTGACTGCTTTTGTCATGTCAGAGGATGGAGTAGGGGAAATTTGGGTGTTATGTATGAATGTAGCCTTCTGAAAGCTCTTTCAGCCATGCTCATTGAGGCTTTCCTACGTGCCTCTCACTGCTCTAGGGGCTGGGGTGTAAGGGTGGAAGAGACAGAAAAAAATTCTGCTCTCTTAGAGCTGGCATTTTAATGGGGAGGAGCAGAAAATAAGTAAGTGGATAAAACCAGGAAATATCAGGAAATGAGAGTGCTATGTTGAAAATAAAAGGAGTTGTTTTAATAGAGTGACTGGGAGATGGTTTGTTTTGATTGGATAGTAGGGGAGGTATGCTCAGTGAGGAGGAAACATTTAAACCTGGCTTGAAGGATATAAAGGAACAAGCTCCATTAAGACCTGAGGCAAGGGAGGGAAGAGGAGGGAAGGGGAGTGTGAAACACGGAGAGAGCTCCAGTGCAGAGGCTGCAAAAAAGGAGTATTCTTGGGATCAGAGAGAATGCTGGTGTGGCTGAGATATAGTAATGGCAAAATAAAAAAAAAAAGGTCTCAAAGAAAAAGGAAAAAATGGGAATCTGAGAAACAGTAGAACTAACCCAGGAGTATAATGAAAAGGAACCCTGGGATGACAGCTGTGCAGCAGTCTTAGGAAACAATTGGTCCAAATTAGTACAGGAAAGCCAAAGGCCCCATAAAGAAGGTTTTCAATAAGAGAGGGAGTTCCATTACACACATTATATGATTAAGAACCTGGAAGGTTTTCCTATGTCTTCTGTTAATCAGAAAAAAAAAGGCAATATAAATTGTGAGAAAATTTTTAAATGTATAAGAAATGTATAGTTCAGATATGAAGTAAGCTGCAATGTGGCATGATTTAGAGTCGCTGATGTGATTGAAGAAAAGAGAGTGCATTTGACTTTGATGTGGGGAACATTCTCGTTTGGGCACTGCAGATTTGTGGGGAACATTCTCCAGTGGCATACGGTCCAATTGCTGTACCAACTTTTCTGTGAGTAGAATCACATTACTCAGTGGATGATATTCACGCAGTAGCAGTCGTCTTATAGATGTTGTTTTTGGGTTTAAAGTTTTTAGATTCAACCTATATTGACAAAGCAAGAAAGGCCACATGTAAGTAAAGACAGAGGGTAAAAGTTATAAAGCTTGACACGGTAGAAGTATACACTGCAGCTGAAGAAGGCTGGGAGGACGACGTACTCTGGCTTCTCTTATTTCTTGTCTTATGTAGTGTGTCTGAGAGGTGAGGGTCTGAGGAAGGATTTAAATTTTCAGTTCTTTGGTGTGCTAAAAGCTTTTCAAATTCCCTGCTTGTCTTATTTTTATAAGTTATTTTAGAGAGCGGTATTTTTCAGTTATTTTATTCCACAACATTTCCTACATTCCAGAAGCCATGTACTGGGGAGCAAGTGGGGAACAAGACAGAAAATGTCCCTGTCCTCATGTAACTTATAGTTCAGGGGGGCACAGTGTGCCTTTCTACAAGTATGCAAAAGACCCAAGTGAAAGAAATGGAATATTAGTAATGTCTCAGTCATACTCAGCAACTCCCAAGGTTCAATTGTTGCATATGTGTTGATGAGTCCTGAATCTCTATCTTCAGACCAGATCTCGTTCCTGAGCTTGAGATGTGTATGTCTAGGTGCCTCATGAACATCTCTAAACTTGATCTTCTTCCAAATTCTGCAGCTCTGGCAGAAAACATCTTCCCTCTTCCCCCGTCCTTCCCTTCTCTACCCACCACCACCTCACGTCCCATTACCAAGCTCAGCTGGTTCTGTCTGTCGTGTAGAACTCAACTCCCTGCATTAGTTCTATGCTCACTATTCCTCAGTCATGGTCATTGTTTTATCACTGGGATTATTCCAACACATACTTCACTGCTCTCCAATCTGCTTTCTACACTGCAATCAGAGAAACATTTCCAACAAGCAAATCTGATCATCTCCTCAATCTGCCTAAAGTCCTTCAGTGACTTCCCATGGCCCTTAGGAAAAGGTTCAAATTCTTTAGTATGGCTTGCAAAGTCTTTCTCTCTCTCTCTCTCTCTCTCTCTCTCTCTCTCTCTCTCTCTCTCTCTCTCTCTCGTGTTTGTGTATGTGTGTGTGTGTATGTGTGCACAGGTGTGCACACACACGCACGCGCGCACACACACATCCACAGACACTTGGGCCTACATATATGTGGCTTTCTCTTTCCAGAATGTTCTCTCCATCAGCTAGCTCTCTTCTACAGAATATTCCCACTCCTCCTGTGCACTCAGGTGCTTGTGTTGCTGACAAGACACAGGCCCCACTTGGCCTTGCGACTCTGTTTGTTTTTGGTGTCCCGTTGACTGTGTCTGGGGCACAAGGATTACAGAATGTAGACTCTGGGTTCAAATCCTGATTCTACCACTTCCTTGGGTAGGTTACTTCTCTTAAGCTGTGTGAACATCTGTAAAATGGGACCAGAGTGAACTTACTCACAGGTGTTACAAGACATATGACATGCCCACAGTGCATCTTCACTAATGCCGTGACTCACGCTTCTGGGCTCAGCTAATGAGCCTCCCAGGGAGGTCTTCCTTGAGATGCCCCTCATTGCCATGGCTTCCACATCCCCCTCCATACCTGCACCCCCCTTGATCACTAGTAGCTGACTGCCAGGGTGTAGTAGCAGTAATTGTCTGCAGGTCTGTGAGCTCCATGAGTATGGAGACCCACCTCTTGTTTTCTACAACATTCCCAGTGTTCAGTGTAGCGCTTGGTGCATGGTAGGGCTCAGTAAAAAAGGAATAAATGAGAAATACATGAGATAGATGCAGAATTTAATGAATCTGACGCCCCTGGAAAGAATTTTCTGACCTTGAGAATCGAGGGACCCTGGCCCACCTGAGCAGACAGCTCTATATTTAGGAGTGCATTCTGTCATTCTATGGCTTAGAAGAGCTTTAAAAATGTATTTCTGTATTGGTTTTTGAAAATGCTTGTTATTCCATCCATGTTTCTAACTTAGAGACTATTAGGAGATGTGTCTAAATGTCCAAATGGTGGAATCACCTCTCCCAGCTGAGTGCAGAGAGCTTTAGCGGTAGGCTTGCAGAGCACCACACAGCCCTCAGTCTGCTGTGCCACTCTGCCTTGGGAAGGTCCTCTTTTAAGAGGCAGTGTCATTTCTTCATCTAGTCCCCTATGCAAACCCAGCACAGGACCAGCCAGCATTTTCCCTTGACAATGTTGCTCTGATCTGAGGCTGGTGGACCAGTTTGAGATGGTTGTGACATGAGCTCAGGCAGCAGTTTGGCTCCTTTAAGAGCAGGGACAAGCTCCAGGAGTCCTGGGGCTCCCACCCTTCACTGCCAGCCACAAAGCCCAGCTGTCGGCAGGCCCCAGGGGACTTCACTGTGTTTACAGGAACCGTCATATGGTAACCTCTCCCAGCTCACGGACAGGCTGCAGTTACCTCATCTGCAGTCCAATGACCTCATTCACGTAAAATGTGGCAAGTGCGAGAGAGAGAGAGAGAGAGAGAGAGAGAGAGAGAGAGAGAGAGAGAGAGAGAGAGAGAGAGAGAGAGAGAGAGAGAGAGAGAGAGAGAGAGGCTGCACCAACCCAGCCTCTCACTGGGAGCTGGAGCTGGAGAAGCTGTCCTCCACGTGAGCTCAAAGAATCAGCTGGAGAGCTGTCCACTTAGTGATTGCTCCCAGCCAGGAGCCAATTCGTAAGTCAAGTGGTTATGTCTTCCAGGGCATGGAGCTGGGAGGGGCCTGCGCAGAAATGTGTGTGCCCACACCTGGGACTCGCTTATTTCAGAGAATTTGTGAAGTACCACTGACCCCAGGCTAGGCAGAGCCACTATCCACCATCCCCACCCCCAGCCACCCTTAGGCACTTTGTAGATGGTGGACGCACAAACAGGATGAGAAATGCACCACAGAAGCAGAGAAAGACACGTGTTCTCGTAATTGGTGTGTGTGTGTGTGTGTGTGTGTGTGTGTGTGTGTATCACTAAAGCATCACTAGATATTTTTTTTGTATTGTTTATCACTTTCTTTGAATTATATTTGCTCTCTCCTTCCAAAAAATATTGCATGTGATGACTAGGAATATAAAATAAATTACCTTTGCCATAGGCTGCTGGGTTTATTAGCCCCTTTCAAGCTCTTCACAATGTAAAGGACAGGCTGACCTAGAGTGATCTCCTCCTCTCCTCTCTCTTGGTAACAGGAGCTCTGCTATTTGTGCATTTAACAGCTTAACCCTTTGAGTTACTCCAGAGCTCTGTGTTCTTTCTGGCATTTCTTTTGGGAGGGTGTCCAGCTTTGGGAGGGCATTTTAAAATTTAATGCAACTGATTTGTGTTATCCAGATCATGTGTGTATTCTAAAATTATAAAAGAGACGAAAAACAAGCCTAGGAAATAAAAATGGAAGAAACAACACAGAAGTTAGATAGCTTCAGAGGTCAAGAATTCTTTTGGATAAGGTCTGCGTAAGGAAAGTCTTGTGTGGGGGGGTGTGTAACTCATTTTAAGAAGCAAATGTTAATAAACATGCAGAGTCATCTCCTGACTACATGGAGATCGATTAGCTATATAGGCCCCATTGCTCTTCTTCTTTAAATGCCTGACAAAACTAGTTATTTAAGGTGGGATCTACGTCTTCCAGGGAGGAAAGCAAATTCTTGGCTCTAATGAGCAAAAGAGCAGAGGTCATTGTTGCGATGGGGTGTTTGCTATTTACTCCCAGTCACGCACTTGACAGATTCTTTCTTATTAGCAAGCCTGGAGCAGCACTGTAGTGTTCAAATAATTTCCCCCAAAATCTAGATTCCAGGATACTCCTCCTACACACAGATGAATGTCCCCACGAGCAAAAGGCCTCCCAGCCTGTCCAGAGTCATCTGGGCTGCAGGGAAGTGGTTTTTCATAGCAAGGTAAGGACTACAGAGAACCCGAGGCTGTGTATTTAAACAGTTACCGGCCTGTGTGTGTCTCTGCTTCCTGCTGCAGAGTCCGGAGCAAGATGGTGTAATCTGTGCATTTTACATATCAATGGCAGAGGAGGCTGTTTCCAGATGGCTGTACCTATTTCAAAGCCACCTTTTTTATGCAGAAGGAAGACTGTGTGACCTCCCTCCAAGTAAATGTGTTTTGTAAGCCCTGGGAATGAATGCTTAAAAAATGGTCGTAGGCTATATTTCATGTCCAGTGCAACGTGTTGTGTGTGCACAGCTGTTCGGGGCTGGCATGTGGTAGCATATTAAAAGGAAGATTACCATTTCCCATTTTTTTTTCCTTTTCTGAAGGCTTGATATGCATATAGAAAACTTGTGGAAAAAAAAACACACACACCAGGCATAATGAGACAAGGAAGCCTGGTCTCAAGGCACTAGTTGGTGCACATCTGGAGTTTGTAGCATTCTAGAGATACTTACTTATTCCCAGGAGCGGCTGCTGGGGTGGGAATGGTGGCCCGGTATCCATGGTGAGCTTCCCTATCGCACTGTGCCAGGTGTGCCTGTGTGTTGTTTCTTGGAAAGGCTGTCCTCTGGGGGGGTAGGGAGGGGAGAGGACAAGAGAGGAGAGGAGGGAAAAAAACAGACGGGAGGTAATTAGGCGCCACCTTGCCCAGCGGAGTCAGCTCAGGCGTCTGAAATCAGAGGTGGGTATTGGACAGGCACTGGTGGAGTCAGATGGTGTGCTCAGAGGCGCCTGCCAGCTCCACGCTTGTTTCTATGGGGACAAGGCCAGGGAAAGGAGGCCCTGGGGTCAGAAGAGAGACACACACAGATAACAACACCGAGCAGGATGGGCCTGGGAAGGGCCTTAACTTGCCTCCAATGCAGTGTGATATTTGTCTTGAGTGGACAACCTGCATTCATGCTGTTTTCCCCCAGTTAAGACATTGGAAGTGTTTCAGACCTCGCAGGCTGTTATTTAGAAAAAGCTTCATCGGGTTGCATTTATCCATGACTCGATAGCTGACTAGCTGGTCTTGATATTCCCACTTAATTAATAGGGAAAGTGAGGTTTTAGGAGCTGTGTGGACCTGCCTTACAATGAGGGGTAAACCAGGAGTGGGGTTGGGAGGTTTTCCCAGGAAGAGAATTTGTTTCAGTTTCATAGATTCATGAATTTTTTTTTTTTTAGCTGTAAGATTGTGAGGGTCCAGATGCTCTGTGTAAAACAATGCCCCACAGGGGAAAGTCAAGGAGTGGAAGTGTGAGGTCCAGCTTGAGGCCACCCTAAAAAGGGCTACAAACAGCAGCTGTTTCTATTGTGTGTGCCAAGTGCCGCCTGTTAGGTAGGTCTCTCAACCCCTTGTTTCTTTCTCTTAAACCAGATGTGACCAACAGGAGTTTGTCAATTCATAGGTGGACCCCAGGTGCTGGGGTTCAGGGAAAGGAAGCTGAGGGGCACGTGGTGGGGGGTCTGAGGGCCCAGGTAGGTAAGGCTTTCTGCCCTTTCCTGGGTACTTGGTTTCCCTCCATTCTCACATCTGATCTCCTATCCTGCCACCCAGCTCTATAGATTTGGCAGCGAGGTAAAGTGGGAAAAGGGTGCCTGACATGTCTGAGCTTCACGCTCAAATGTGGGCATGTGAAAAGCACAAACACACCTGAGCAGGATAGATGATGGCAGAGGAGGAACAGTTAGGGAGCCCCCAGATGGAGGGTCAGAAGTGGGTAAACAAAAGAACTCCATGCTGCTGGCACCACGCAGACCCTGGGTGATGAAACATGAGGACGCAGGCAGGAAAAGACAGACATTTTACTCAGCCACACCTGGCGAAGCCCTCATCTGTTCCTCAGTTGGCGGGGAATAGACCGTCAACCTCAGAACCATATTGCTTTTAGTTCAGTGTGTGTGTGCGTGTGCGTGTGTGTGTGTGTGTGTGTGTGTGTGTTTACTGTTTAAGATACTGTGGATTCAGGTAATCTTAATTAATGCCTTCTTATTTCTCTTTCCCTCTTTCTTTTCCTAAGTTAGAGAACCTTTTGAGATATGAATCAAAAGAGCTGTATGAAATAAGTTGTGCCCTAACTGGAACAGTCAAGAGTCAGAAGCACAGAATGGAGAGATGGGGTAAGCAGCATCTCTTAAACAGCTTATTCTTGTCCCTACTTAGATGGATGTGGCCCAGGTAAATGACGCACAAGCAACCTCTATCTTTTTGTGGAGTTGACAAGAATCATTGCAAGACTTACCTTCTGAGGTCTTAAACTATGCTCCCAAATATGATTTCTGTCATTGTATTTGTTTCCAAATACATATTATTTCCAAATTACATAGCAGTGAATTCTCATCCTCACCTGGTAGAAGTGAGATGGGTGTAGACATTCTGGAGAGTGATTTGAAAATACTTAGCCAAATTATATATTTTTATATCTAGGACATGGCAATCACAATACATGCCAGGGAAACTCTTGCATACGTCCCTATGGGAACAAACATGTAAGGATGTTCTTCACAGCACTATTTTGGGTCTCAGGGAGCTGGAGGCAACATAGGTATCCATCATTTGGGGAATGGATTGATGAATGTGATAGAAGCTTATGACGGAACGTCATGCAGTAAATGAAGCAATGCACAAACAGTTCTTTAGAAAGAATGTTAAATGAAAAAGTAAGAAATAGAACAAGGTCTATATAGCATGATACCATTGGAAAGCTAAGAAAAGCGTACAGATGCAAACAACACTCAATTTTCAAGACATGTACATTTCCAAAGGCAAATTCTTAATACATTAGATGTGTATCTATTGGTGGGAATCAAGAATAAAGGGGAACAATAAAATAAAATTAATGAAGAGAAATATCATACTGACAAATTATAAAATGTGCCATGAACTGAAGGGACAGTGAACTCAGATCTGTACCTGAATTCCTGTGTATAAAAATTCCCTCTCATTGATCCACCTACCTATCAAATGCCATAGTTTCTGTGATAAGAGGTATCATAGAAATGCATAAAAGCATCCATGATATCACCATCAATAATCAATCATCAAGTACTCTTGAAACT
This sequence comes from Rhinolophus hipposideros, assembly GCF_964194185.1. Classification (NCBI taxonomy): domain Eukaryota; kingdom Metazoa; phylum Chordata; class Mammalia; order Chiroptera; family Rhinolophidae; genus Rhinolophus; species Rhinolophus hipposideros. The sequence goes on from NC_138059.1 coordinate 57,707,009, forward strand.
TATATTATGGCTTTAATCCTGTACTAGGTGTGACATAGGCCATGCAGAAGCACATGTCCTTGTTCTTATCATACAGCTTGGGAAATCTCTGTGAAATAATGGTATGCAATGCAAAACAGTTTGTAATTAAGGCCTGAACTGTGTGTGACATACTACATGAGTTGCATGAGATTTAAAAAAAAAAAAAGACAGCTGGTAAGGGCCGGTGTAGTCAGCAAACATTTAATGGAGGAAGAAGCTCTGTGCTGGGCCATGGAGGAAGGAAGGGCTTGGCTTGGAGTAGGGAGGAGATCTTGGGGCTGTCGATGGGGCCATGTGTGGAGTAGCCAGACCTCACAGAAGGGGGCAGGTTTGAGGTGAGCAGAAAGTGAGATGCAGAGCACACTTACCCCATCACCTGTGTGGCATTCATCTCCTGGGAACTGCACTTCCCCTCCCCTGGCTCCTCTACCCCCTCAGAATCTCAGGAAGCCATTTTGTGCAGTCTCTACAAAGCCTGTCCTGTGCCTGCTCAGGGCCTGGGCACGTGAGAGTGGGATTTGGGGTTTGGCCAGGAGGATGCAGCTGCCACCATTCCCTTGGACTTTCTTTTCACTCTTACACTTGGGGCTGCCTCCCAGCATTGCCTCCTTTCTTAGGACAATGCGAAGGGTTCATGTTTTAAAGCAACGATCCTCCATTGGCAATATTGCATAGGACATTCTCACTCCACATACTCGTGGACAGACCTCCTGATGATCATTTTCAAGATCTTTTTAAATTAAAATCACACTTGAAAGAGTCTAGCCAATACTGTGAGGTTTTTAAAAAAATGGGAGTCCCAGGCCCCTCCCCCTCCATTTCTTCTTACTCAAAGAGACAGTCACTTGGAGCTATTGACAGATTCCTTTTGTATATACTTCTATGTTTCTGTTTAATAGGATTATATTGCTACATTTTAATTTTTCAGTTTCAGGCATTTAGGATTTCACTTTCTTTCCTCTTCCTCCCTTGACACAACAAACGTTTCCCATCCCCATCTTCCTGATTATAATCATATTATAAATTTAATTAAAAGAATATTCAGAGTATGTTATTTGAAGCTGAGCCATGTAGTAACTATGATTATTTTCCTTTTTCCAAATACTTTTTGATCTCTCTAGATCTTAGCTGTCTAATACAATAGCCACTAGGCATATGTGACTATTGAGTACTCGAAATGTGGCTAGTGTGACTAAGGAATTAATTTTTAATATTATTTAATTTAAATTATTTTACATCTAAATTTAAAAACTGATGGCTTTTGGGAAAATTTTAAGTATGTTTGAAACACCTTTGGTATGTGAATAACCTTTTCAACTACAAACTTAATAAAAACTAAATGTAAGTAAAATCAAGTATTGCTGAGAAATTTTAGTGTGCAAATTGAGATGGGTTGTAAATGCAAAATACACACTGAATCTCAAAGATATAATATGAAAGACAAAGATAAAATATCTCATTAATAATTGTATATCAATTTCATATTGAAAGAATATTTTGGATGTATTGGTTAAACAAAATATATTGATATTAATTAATTTCAACTCTTTCTTCTTCAAATGTCATTACTAATAAATTTAAAATTAGATATAGGGTTCATACATTGTTCCTATTAGAGAGCATTGCTCTGGTTTATAGTTGTTTCGTTTATTTGTTTGATTTTCATTACACTTATTAACCTCTGATTCTATGCCGCTGGTATTCTGGTTCTCCTCTTGAGATGTGCATTCACATCAGACATTCTCTCTCTTCATCTCCTGGGGGAGTCTGTCCTGGAATCTCTGATGAGCTCTTGTCTGGACTGTCCATACTGTCATTCTGAGGTCCCTATTTCTTTCCCTTTATTGTTGTACTGTGTCGAAGCCCATTTCCTGGGTCTCATATCTTCTTCCTTTTTGCTCTGTTTCTTTGTTTTATGAAACACACTTTCCCGTAGTTTCCTAAGAAAGAGTGTTGTAGAAGATTAATTTTTCATATGTTTGCAGTATGTTTTCATTCTACATATGCTTTTGTCATAGTTTGTCTGGATACATAAGCCCAGTATGAATATAATGTTTTAGAATTTGGAAGGCCTTGCACCATTGTCTTTTAGTTTCCTGTGTTGCTATTGAGAAGTTCCAAGTCAATTGATTTCTTAACATTTGTACATGACCTTTCTCTCAGTGTCTCTTAGTCTCTCTCTCTCTCTCTCTCTCTCTCTCCCTCCCCCTCCCTCCCTCCCTCCTTTTATCCCTCCCTCCCTCCCTCCCTCTTCCCCTCCCTCCTTCTTTCCCTCCCTCCCTCCCTCCCTCTCTCCCTCTCTCCTTGCAATCTATTTTTTCCCTCCCAGATGTTGTAAGGTTTCATGATGATGTGACTTGATGTGGGTCATGCCTTTCAATTCTGAGAAATCCCCTTGAATTACTTTATTGGTGACTTCCTCCTCTCCATTTTTCTCTGTTCTTTCTCTTGGGAACTCTTTATTATTTGGATAAAACAGATCATTGTTGGTCTGTAGTGGTCCTCTAATTTTCTTATCTATTCTCTTTTATTTTCCATCTCTATGTTTTGCTCTCCTTTCTAAAAGCTTTCCTCAACTTATCTTCCATCCTCTCTGCTGAGTTATTCACTTATACTACCATATATTTAATTTCCAAAAGCTCTGTTTTGTTCTTTGACTACTTTTTCTTTTCAAAAGCATTCTGTTTTTGTTTTATGGGTGCAATACCTTCTCCTATACCTCCTCTCGAGAACAACAGTGATCATTTTGCTTTTTAGTTTCCTTTTACCCCTCATAATCTCCTCTGTATCCCCTTTTGTCCTGTGTTCAGCCTCCCTTTCACATTAAAGCCCCCCTCAGATGTCTAGCAATCCCGGGTTGTTTGCACATGTTAAGGGTGAGAAGCTGGTTGGAGGCTGTGTGCCTGTGGGGGTGGGATCCTGATGAAAGGTAGCTTCTCTGTAGGGTGGCTGTGGGGAGCTCCCATGGGAGTTGCTTTAGGTCTTTCCCATAGAGCTGGTCAGCATTCCCAGAGAATCTGTATGTCTCCTTCCTGTAGGCTAGTATCCTGGCTGCAAGCATTCTGGGAACTGAGTTGAGGAAGAGGCCTTGGGATTTCCACATTCAGCAAGTGTACATTCACCAAACAAACCCACCTGTTTCTGTAAGGTACCCTAGGCTGCTGTTGGCTGCTTCTGCCTGCTGTCTATTTCTGTTTAAGAAACTAACCCCAAAACTTTTGGCTTGGAATAACCATTTTATTTTACTCATGATATTTAGGGTCAGGAATTTGGTAGTTGGGCTGGGTGGTATATCTCTGATCATATGGCCTCAGCTGGTGTAGCTGGGATGGAGGGTCCACTTCCCTGCTGGCATCTCACTCCCAACTCATGGTGTGTCTCTCCCTCCCTCCCTCCCTCCCTCCCTCCCTCCCTCTCCTCTCTAGTCTCACTCTGTAAGATCTCTCTCTGTATGGCTTGGGCTTCTCATAGCATGGTGGTCACATCTTTTACATGACTGCTAACTTCCAATGGGCATGAAGCAAAAGCTGCAGGCCAGCTATGACCAGAGCTGGCACAGTGTCACTTCCATTACATTCTATTGGTCAGAGAAGTCAGAGTGTCCCAGCGCCCTGCCCAAATTCAAGAATGTGAAGAAATAAACTCCTCCTCTTGATGGAAGAGGAAAGTCACATTGCATATGAGTGTGTCAGTTGGGAGATTTGCCATCTTTGGAAATTTTTATCTACCACACTGTCCATGTTAAAGCTGATTAGAAAAAAATTCCAGTGAGCGTGATTTTCAAGATAGGAGTATTTATCAATTGTTTCCTCTTTATAGCTCTTCTCCATGATGGCCTTTCAACATTGGTGAAAATTCATGTTAGAGCCTGTCTTAAACTTATTTCCTGCTTTTTGGAATCAGTTTATTTCATAGATGCGCATTTGCTCTGAGTCTTCAAATGTGTTTTCTTTCCTTTATGTGTTCTAAGTCTTTTCATATGTTCTGTGATTTTTTAAATTTTGATTTGCTTTTTCCTTCAGAGGAGATCTATGTTTGCCCAGTTTGGAAATTTGAGATGGTTTTATCAGCAAGTGTGTTGATTCCTGTTGTCTTAGTCCCAAAGGGGAAATTTTAAGTTTTCATTTATTTAGTAGTTTTATTTTCCTTGCTTAGGGATCTAGCCCGCTGCGGGAAGTTGGAAGCCAATTACTGGGGAGGCATTTTTGCCTCAGGAACTCACTGCTGTTTCAAATAGTTCCATCGAAGCTTCTTGTGGTGGAGGTGCTGATGGGGTGGGAGGCTTCCCCAAACCTCTCCAGGGCAGCCAGCCTGTTTGTGAGGCACTGGTATAGTTGCCAGACTGCTCTCGTTTGCCCCCCACCGTCTCGCAATCCAGTGTCTCTCTTCCAGTTCTAGTGTGAGAATGTTCCAGGTCTTCGGGGGAATTTCACTGATGTATTTCCCACACGACTTTTTCAGGTCTTTGGGGGAATTTTACTGATATACTTCCCATAGGACCTTTCTTTGTCAGTGCTGAATACTTCTTGTTAGTATGTTGACCCATCCGTTTTCACCTGCACCAAATCATGTCTATTTCTTCAAAGTTTCTAGCCCGCTGATACCATTCTTCCTTATTTTACACGAATGTTGTAGACTTTTCTCTCTGCCGTGTATGACTGTTTCTTTTAGTGGGATTTGGGAAGGGAGGGCGTTAAACATGTCAGCTCAAATTGCCATCTGGAAGTCTCATTGGTCACTTTGTCTTTGGTTTTCATTAGCAGGTTCACTGAGATGTGCTTCATTTCTATGGCTAACAAGAGGTGCAAACATTATAGCAGTTGTTCTCAATCTTGGCTGGCTGCACATTAGGATCACTTGGGGTGCTCTGACAAAATGCTGATGTCCAAGCTGCACCCCCAGAGGTATGATTTGATTGGCCTGGGGTGGGGCCTAGTTTTCAGCTTTCATGACAGCTCCCAGGGAGGTTTTGGTACTCAGTGCTTAGAACCATGAAAGTTAGAGTAATGGGAACGTGTACTAAGCCTGTGCATGCCTTTGGAGTGGAGAAAAGGAGGAAAAGGAAACAGCAGGAAAGGAAGGGAAGATATCATAGGGTTGAGGAAAAAACATGGGAGTTAGTGCCTTGTCTGATTCCCAGCTCCACAATTGAATGTCTGCATAACCTTATATTACCTCTTTGGGGCCCCATTTCACTCTGTAAAATAGCAATAATGATGCCTACCTTGTAGCATTGATACAAAACAAAATTGAAGGTCTATGGGAGAAAACGCTTATTGTTAAAAAAAAAAGGGAAGAAGAGAAAGAATGTAGTGTTAGAAAAGGGAGAGAAATAACATGAAAAAGAAAAAAAAACCCTCAAAATTCATGAGATTGAGAACAATAGTGTCTCTTTTGTTGGCTGTCTGACCTTGGCATGAACCTAAATCACTTATTTTTTAATGGTGAGAAACTGCAGGGAACATTCCAGGAAGGGAGACTAAAGGGGCCAAAATTTGGGTCCCAGATCTTTGAATACTTTCTGAGCTTTAACAGCAGTCACAATTCTAGTGATGAGCTCACAGATTTCACCCTCATTAAGTGTTATCCATGTTTCCTGCCCATCCTTCCAAAAGACTACTTGCAATGTAAATTTAGGATTAATGGGCAGGTGGAGTTAAGTCCTGTAGAAGTGTTACAATCTTATTAGTAAAATTTGTGCCAAGACCTCATATCTAAGCAGAGGCAAAGGAGTATTTATCGCGAGAAACCCATTAACCTCTCTACTTTGCCTTCTTAGGTTGATTCCATAAATAATGCCTTCATAGATTTAATTAATATGTGCTCAGTAATATTAGATTTTGTGAGAAAACACAAGATTCTTTTTCTTTCCCTTTCCCTCTGTAGTGAGATGAACTATGTACTCTCCAAAACATATGTCTAAGTCCTAACCTTCGTGGGGTGTATTCTCTGACATCAACCAGTTCTCCAACTCTTCAAAACCAAAACTGGGTGTCCAGGAATTGAGTTCAGTTCTAACATGAATTTACCCAGTTAGTGCAGACCCCGCAGGGTAAGGGCTCAGTTCCACGAGTGCTCCCACTTCAGATGTCAGTTGCAAGTCTCAGGCCATCCATACTTGTGACTACCTGGTATCAATTTAGGATCTCCACAACCCTCTCCTCAGGTTTGACAATTGGCTAGAATGGCTCATAGAACTCAGGAAAACTGTTATGTTGACTGGTTTATTATAAAGGATATAGTTTTGGAACAGACAGGAGGAGGAGATGCACAGGGCAAGGTACAGGTCAGGGACGTGGAACTTTTGTGCCCTCTCTGGGAACACCCACCACTGTCCCAGCACCTCGATGTGTTCGCCAACCTGGAAGCTCTCTGAATGTCATTATTTCAGAGTTTTTACAGAGATTATTTCCAGCTCTCCTACCTTCCCCTTACAAGAGATTAGTGAGTGGCACTGAAAGTTCTAATCCTTTGGTCTTTCTGGTGACCAGCCCTATCCTGGGAGTATCAAGAGGCCCTGCTCTAAGTCACTTCATTATCATAAATTCCTGTGTGAATGAAAGGGCTCATTTTGAATAACAAACGACACTCCTGTTACTCAGGAAATCCCAAGGGTTTTAAAAATTCTCTACCAGGAACGAAGGGTAAGGACCAAATATTTTTATATTATACCGTTGTGTACAAAAAAATTTCTGTGGAAAGGAACCTCACAGGTTGATCATAAATTCCTAACTTGGCAGGTCTTGGTGGACAGTCCTGTCCCAGGTATAAAACATTTTAGTAAAAGATTTATCTTTGCCTTAAGCAAGACTTGTCCATTGTTTCTGTGCTTCTGATTAATGCACCTTTGAAATAACCCCTCTCAAGAAAACACACAATCTTAACTATACTGTAATCTGGTCCCCCCCACCCCTTGCTTTCTCCCACCTCCAAGTAATCTTTACATTCCCTCCTTAATTTCAAATTTCGTGAAAGAACTGCAAAACTGTTCTTCTCTGGAGCATTTGAGTTCTTGCTCCCCAGCATATGTTGTCAGTTTGGCTTAAATAAACTCTATGAAAATTCTCTACAGGTTTGGACATTTCTTGAGTTAATACCACACCTTGGTATCTGTGAAGGTGAAACAGAGTTTTGCAGATGCAATTAAGGATCTTGAGATGAGATTATTCTGGATTTAGGGTAGGCCCTAAATCCAATGACTTGTATCTTTATAAGAGACTAGAATGATGAGATAGACACACAGGTGAGAAGGCCATGTGGAGATAGAGGCAGAAACAGGAATTATACCACCATGACAAGAAGTGCATAGAGCCAACAGGACCTAGAAGAGGCAGGGATGGATTCAGAACTTTTGGAGGGATCAGAGCCCTGCTAACACTTTGATTTGGGACTGCTGGTTTCCAGAACTGTGACAGAATACATTTTTGTTGTTTTGAGGTATGAATTTTGTGGTACTTTGTTATGGCAGTGCTAGGAAACTAATATACCTTTCCCCACACCCTCTTCTTCCTTCTTCTTCCTCCAGCTTAATTATAATATTTAAGAAATTATTTTTAATTCTTGAGAGATCTAATTACGCTGCAGCAATGAACACGTGTCCCAGCAGAAGTTAAATGATATGCAAGTTATATGACCAAACAGGACCACAAGACGAGAATGCCGCAAGCCACCAGGCAGCCAAGCGCTAAGTGAAGAGTACATACAGTAAGTATGGGAGGTCAGGGGCTTCTTTGCCTTCAGACTTAATGTTTCCTTGATCACACATTCCTTGATCCTGAGGACTACCCTGGAAGATGCATCTCATTTAGCAACATCACTTTGGTATCTCAATTCTGAACCTCTTGCTAGACTCTTTTAGATCTAAGATTTTTCCAGCTCATGTTTTGAGCCTGTTTTATACTTTGCCTGCCTCCTAAAGGGATTTTACGAATATACATGACTTAAGATGGCAGACAAAAATCACTCGGTTGTTTAATCTCTCATGAGAGACCATGAGAAAGTTAAGACCCACATTGATGAAATGTTCTTTCATCTTTGGGAAAAACATGTACTTTGAACTTTGAATTAATAATTATTTTCTCTGTCTTGTTTCTAAATGAAAATCAATCACTACGGGGTAATGTCACAGAGATGTGGCAGAGTAGGAAGCTCCATGAGTCGGCCCCTCCACCAAAACAGTGATTGAGCCACCGGAATGTTAGCCCATCATGGGCTAAAGCAAGTTCTGAAGGATTTAAAGAGACAGGACCTATTTCCTCCCCCTCACCTCGTTTGACAGCCAGGTATTAAAGAAAAATTTTTTATTAAGTCACTGGCTGACTGCAGATGTAACAAAATAGAAACATCAGGGAACATACAAAACAAGGAATATACGCTGCAAAATAGTTTGGAAAAGTTACAAATGGTTGGCTTTAGCTTTCAACAAGCAAGATTCAGTAATCATTGAGGACATAATACCCCAGATGTTTAGTCAACAACAACAATACAAATATACCAAAAAATCAGGAAAATATGGCCCATTCACAGAGGGGAAAAAATTATTTAACAGAAATTATCCCTGAGGAATTCCAGACATTGGAATTATTAGTCAAAGATGTTAAATCTGCTGTTTTACATATGTTCAATGAACTAAAAGAAAACATGGACAAGAAAACTAAAGGAAATCAAGAAAACAATGTATGTACAAAATGAGAATATAAGCAGAGATAGAAATTCTATAAAGGAACCAAATAGAAATTCTGGAGGTGAAAAGTACAATAACTGAAATGATATTGTGCGAGGCGGCCTGCAGGGCCTCTTGTCCCGCTCCCCACATAAGAATGCAGGATATGGCTAGGCCAAAAAGGAACACCCACAGAGCCATAGATAGGGGAATCATACCACTATATTCTCTCTGGCCACTGGGCGAGACACACGCAGTAGTAGCCACACATCCGATCTGCAGTCCGCCATTCACGTCTCTGCCTGCCAACCAACCAACCAATCAAGGCAGCCCCGCAGTTACCTCAGTAGCCAGTTGGCTAACCGGTTACAGCTGATGGCCAACCAGTCATACTTGATGGTCATTCACTACCCGAGCCAGCACCTCCCCATGTGAGGCCAAGGGCCTGGAAACTGCTCTCTGGGATTCTGTCCCCACAATGAAAAACTCATTAGAGAGGGTAAACAGCAGATTTGAGAAGGCAAAACAAAGGATCAATAAACTTGAAGAGGTAAAACAACTGAAATTATCCTGTCTGAGGGGTAGACAGAAAAAAGAATGAAGGAAAATGAACAGAGCACGAGGGTTGCATGGAATATCATGAAATATCACATTACATTACATTATAGGATTCCTAGCAGAAGAGTGAAAAGGGAGGGGAAAAAATTGAGTAGGTAATGGCCCGAACCTCTCCAAATCTGAACACATGAATGTACATGCCCAGGAAGCTCAATGAACTTCACACAAGATAAACTCAAAAGAGATCTACACCAAGGACTTGATAATCAAATTGTTTTAACCCAAAGATAAATAGAATTGTGAAAGCTGTGAGAGAAATGACTTGTCATGTTCAAGGGAACTTCAATAAGATTAACAGCTGATTTCTCCTCAGAAACCATGAAGGCCAGAAGGCATTGAGATAACATAAACTCCTGAAAAAAAGAAAACCAACTATCAACCAATTTTATATCTGGTAAAATGATCTTTCAATAACGAGGGAGAAATTAAAACATTTCCAGACAAACAACAGCTGACGGAGTTCATTACTAGTTCACCTGCTCTGCAATGATTGTTAAAGGGTCTTTTAGGCTGAAATGAAAAGTCGATAGTAAGTTGAATCCATAAGAAAAAAATAAAGAACACTGGTAAAGGTAACTACATAGGTAAGTATAAAATCCAGTATCATTTCACTGTTGGTATGGCTTGTAATTTATTTTTCCTACATGATTTAATAGGAAAGTGCATAAGACAATGAATATTAATCTATAGTAATGGGTACACAATGTATAAAGATGTAATCTGTGACAATAACAATAAAAAGGGAGAGCTAAAGGTATAGAGGAACAGTGAGTTTGAATACTATTGAAGCTAAGTTGGTATTAGTCAAACTAGATTGTTTCAAGTTTTTTTTTTTTTTTTTTAAGATTTTATTGGGGAAGGAGAACAGGACTTTATTGGGGAATACTGTGTACCTCTGGGACTTTTCCAAGTCAAGTTGTCCTTTCCATCTTAGTTGTGGAGGGCGCAGCTGGGCTCCAGTTGCCATGTTAGTTGTGGGGGTGGGGGGGGCAGCCCACCATCCCTTGTGGGAGTCAAACCCGCAACTTTGTGGTTGAGAGGACAGCTCCAACCAACTGAGCTATGGGGTCACCTGGGAGCTGAGTGGCAGCTCACTGACTTCACTCTGGCTTGGGAGGGCACAGCTCACTGGCCCATGTGGGAATCGAACTGGCAGCCCCATTGCCCACAGCTTGCATTCTAACCAACTGAGCCACCCACCTGCCCCTAGATTGTTTTAATTTGTTAGTGGTCATCCCCAAGGGACCACTAAGAAAATAACTAAAAAAAATACAGGAAAGTCAAAAAGAGGGAATCAAAATGGTACACTGCAAAATCAAGCACTACCAAAACACTCTACATTTTTTCAGAGTACCTTGCAATAGTTTTTATGTGTGGGTTCTCAGAAGCCAGTCTGTGTGAGGAACCATATTGTTACCTTTTTTTTTTTTTTTTTTTTAACCACCAGCATCAGTTTATTGGATGACTGCAGGTTCTCTCATCAGATACATCCAGCCCTTTGCTTTATTCAGGCATTTGTACACTCCAGCCAGGGAAGGGACGGGGGAGGAACGCATAACGAAAGACAGGGATATACTGAGGGAAATGCACTATAAACCGTTTTATTTTTTTGGTTACAGAAAACACACACCAAAACCTTCACTATCACTATCCCACTCGTAAGTAAAAGAGGGATTAGAAAAGAAACTTGGGAGGTAAAGTCCGCATTTCCGTGCATCTTCTCATTTTGCATATGCACTTGAACGCTACTGTCCATCGGCAGAAGCCGTCCAGGGAAAACCAACTGTCCGGAAGGCACAGCGCTGAGGAAAGTCAGGACACCGCGCGGCTCCCGGTGGCGGCGCCGGCGGGCGCCGGGTCAGTAGAAGCAGACGGTGTGCAGGAAGGCCCTGCCGCTCTTCTCCTCGAACTCCAGCAGCAGCTCGTCGATGTCATTGTCCAGGTCCTCCGTGTGCTGCAGGCACTGGCACAGCTCACAGATGAGGAACGCGCCCAGCGTGGCCTCCTCGTGGTTGTCCTGGATGTCCACGTTGATCACGTGCACCGGCTGGCAGGTCTCCTGCTCCCTGGAATTCAGATCCTCCACCACCTGGTCGTACACTCTCTCCTCGCAGCTCACGATCAGGTCGAACTGGTCCTTGCAGTTCTGGAACCTTTCCGGCCGCGGCTTGATCCGCTTGTTTCTGTCCAGCATGTGCAAGATCCCGTTCTGCGTGTAGAGCTCTTTGTCTTTCTTCAGGAGATCATTGTACATCTGATCGTACGTAGTACTGAAATCATAAATATTTGGCTTGTCGGGCGCTGGTCCCGGAAGCTTTACGTGAGTTCCTGTTCCGAAGGACCGGACGTTGAACCCGCGTTTGCTGAGGATGTGGTGCGCCTCCATGCTCCGGTTCTGGTTGCTGGAGCACACCACCGCCACCTGCAGCGGTAAGGACGGCATGGCAGCGGCAGCACCTTGCACACGGCAGCACCTTGCACACGCTCGGCTCCGGGACGTTCGCCCAGTCGTGGCTTCCCAGCGAGCGAGCGAGCGAGCGAGCGAGCGAACGAACAAGATGGCGTTCGTAGGCCCAGACGTCAAGACGCGCGCCGACGCTGGTGACGTGTACGTGTGGCGCGCTGCGTGGGCGTGCTCACGGCGTGGGCGGGCGTGCGCACGGCGTCCCCGCGCCTGCTCAGAGCGCCTGGCCGTGGACTGAGGCAGGCCCACCTACGGGAGCCGGGAGGGCGGGTGCGCCGTTGCTGTTGCTCCGGTCATGGGTGGCGGAGGCCAGCGTTCCTCACAGGGGCTCCACACGGGTCCCTTTGACAACTAGGAACCCTTAGCTGTGAGGGAGGTAGTTGCACTGACCCATTTTACCAGGCCAGTGAAGACGCTGGATTAAAGAGAGAGCATCACGCAATGAAGAAGGCACTGGACGAGAAGAAGGGGGTTCTAGCTGCCTGGGTTCGTTGCTGCTAACCAGCCACCTGACATGGGACAGCTGTTTTCTTATCTGTAAAGGGAAGATGTTCAAGTAGATAATTCCAGAGGTCTTTCCAGCCTGATGAGCACCAAGGTTTGCAAACAGTTCCCCGCGATGGGGCACCGCCTCTGAACTGAGCATGAATAACGGAGACCTCTTGCTACCCGTTTCCAGGGCAGCTGTGCATGCAGTCTCTGAGGCTCATTTTAAAAGGGATGAAAGTATCAGAACGGCTGGGAGGAACCTTGCAACGTGCCTTAGTGCGAGAGCAACGGCACATGCAGCGACGCGGAGGCCTTCTGTGCGTGTAGAGGCTCCGCGTTCTCTTCAGAGGCCGCTGCCAAGTATCGCCCTGAGTATGTGAGTCAGGTAAGGCAGACGTTCCGTTTCAGTAAATAAGTAAATGAATGTGTCTTGAGGGTCTGCTGTACGTCAGGCAATGTGCTCAAAGCGTCACACAGAGACATACGAGTGAGGCCTGCCTTTAAGGAGCCTGTAGCACATCTGCCCCAGGTGAGGAAACCGGCACTTAGGTCAGCTTCTGCAAGTGAAAGCACACGAGAAGGGGCGTAGCCGGGGCAGGACGCCAAGTCTGATTTCTAGACCCGAGGATAGTATCAGCCCAGGCTCCGTTTTCACGGTCCCGCGAAAGGGCAGTTGTGGAACTCCTGTTGGAAATCAGCTCTGCTCCGGCCCACCTGACTGTGGAGATCTCGTTCTAAACAGTAGTGTGAACGTGTCATGTTGAACTTAACACTTACTTCCTGTTGTTCTATTTCATTGAAAAACACACAGTCCCTGCCCTTTTTCACTTCTGGTCCGTGGCATAAGTTCCTCATTCAACACTTTGCAGAACACTTGCCTACAGCACCCTGGGGACAGGATGGGAGGTGGAGGAGGGAGACGCAGAACTGCCGACCTGAGTCCTCTGGGCCCAAGAGCCACACACGTCACAGCGGCTGGGTGTGCAAAGCTGGTACTTTCTTCACGTGGAAGTGAAGCAACAGGCCTGTTTCTTCTCCTGGGAAGCTGGTGAAAACTTAATGTTTTAAAGGCCTTGCTTTCTCTTTACCCATTACATTAACTCGTAAGTAATTTTAATGGGCTTTGGCGGGTCATCTGTTATAATTTGGTACTAGTTTTGTCACATCTTTCAAATCACTCTTCTGTCCCTTATGTCATCAGACTGAAGGCCATAATTGTACAGTCAATAAAAAAATCAAGCGTAAGGACTACAGTGGACTGAATGGGGCCCCCAGAAATATCAGGCCCTACTCCTTGAAACCTTGTGAATGTTTCCTTATTTGGAAGTCCAACATTTGAATATGTGACTAAGCTAAGGATCCTGAGATGGGGAGATTGCCCTGGGTTATCCACTTGAGCCCTAAATGCCATCAAATCTGTCCTTATAAGAAAGAGGCACAGGGCGATGACACACACAAAAGTGAGGGGATGTGTAGACAGAGGCAAAGGTTGGGGTGAAGTGGCCATGAGCAAAAGGATGCCGGCCGCTGCCGGAAGCTGAAAGAGGCAAAGAACAGGTTCTCCTCCAGGACCAGGCCGGGAGGACGGCCTGATGATGCCTTGATTTCTGCTCAGGGAGGCTGATGTTGAACTTCAGGGCTCCAGAACCATGAGAGAAGAAATTTCTGTTGTTTGAAGCCACCAGGGTTGTGGTAATTCGTTACAGCAGTCACAGGACACTACTACAGGCACAGAAAAGCTTATGCCTCTGTTGTTAGTGCAGTGTGGCAAAGCCCAGGGATCTCTTCTCAGAAAAATGGCTTCAAATCGTAAAATCATAAGATCATGTTGGAAAAGCAAATATATTGAAATAACTATTGTTAGAATATAAGAAAACAACTCTGTATAGCTTTGAGCACATTCATCAAGATGACACATTTCAAATGTAGGCAAGTTAGAGCTGATTTTATTTTTGGAAGACACCAGCTCGAAGGCTGCTGTTGCCCGGTGTGAGTCACACTGCATTGGGAAGTGGCCTGTGATACACAAGGTTGAGATCACGTGTCATCTGCCAGGGGCTCTAATGCCCACTTACTGATTTGAAGTAATGATGAAAATACTGTGTTCTGAGGGATGGACAGTAGCTGGAATGCACTCACGGAAATACCCGGTATTCTCTGGTGACCGAGTCCCAGGACTGCCAGTGCTCTGTGGTGTCTTGCCTTCATTGTCAGTCGAGGGAAGTGCTAGATTTAGGATGTGGACCTCAGGTGCAGGACTCTTGGCGCAATGGGACCAGCAGTAGGAGCACCCGGGAGTATGGACTGCAGGGAGGCTGAGGGGGGCCGGGCGGGCTTTGTCGGGACAGCAGCCTGTGTAGGAGCTGGACCCCTCGCGGCCAGTCTGAGAGGCCGCGGCTCCAAGGAGCTTCCCGGTGACAAAGCAGGCACAGCAAATTGGACAGGGTGTCAGGGTGACTGTGAAATATGACGGATTAACAGCCGAGGCTGCTGGTGTGACCTGCTTTCAGACACTTCATTTAGAAGTTATCATATTGCTGGATGCTTCCTATAATTTGTGATGATGCTGATTGTGATAAATCGTGAGTTTCTGGCAAACCCCCAGCCCGCGCCAATGGCTGAACAGAGAAAATGTGTAATTCTATGGGAACATTCATGCCACGAACGAGAGCGAAGATCTGGCTGTAACAACGGAATGCTCAGTCAGTGAACAAAGTAATTAAATCAAGCTAATTAAATCATAATAAAAAATAATTTTAATTTAATTAATTTCTCTGCATTGATTGAACATTATGTTGCAACCATGAGGCTTTCTGAACACTAATAGAATTTAGGGGCTGGGACACCGAAGTTGTGGTCACTGGTGTGGTACATGGGTTATTGTTGAGGGAATGAAATTAAATACATTGAACGAGATGCTGAAATGTTGACTGAGCCACAAATGGAAAATGGTTTTAGAATTAAGATAATGGGGTCTTTTCCTTTTGCAGTTAGGCCTCTGTACTAACTAGCGCAATAAATGTCATATTTGGGAATAATTTAGAAGGTCTAGATAAAGTAGATGGTGTACAATTGCTTCTCTGCGTTGAGTTGGTGGGAAAACTTCGGTCAGGATCTCGGTGGTGAACAGTACTGGGGGCATTTACCCACTGTAAGTCAGGGGGGTACATTTACTCTCCAGCCCCTTGTACCTAATAAAGGCCTTAGAAGCATTAGAATGGGAATCCTCTGAGCTCCTCAGTCAGGACTAACCTAGTGGCAAGGGATTTTTTAACAGCAGCGTGAAAGATTTAGATGGGGCATGGAGAAGGGCTTTCTATCTGAGACAGATATTAACCAATAACCAGTTATTTCCTGAAAATGTGAACCATGGTTCCCCCGACCCCATACTTATCCCCAGTACTAAGCAGAGAGCCTTGCACTAGCTGGTACTCAAAATATTTATTATTAAATTGAATCATTGAGGTCTCAAAGAATTTCTTCCCTTAGCACTTGAAAATTAGGTCGGATACTCTTCTTCGGGGTTGTTTAGACATTGTTCAGTTCATAAGCAGGAGGGTGCTCACATAAGGCGACCTCTCAAGGTCACCTCCTGAGATTCGTTTTGTCATGTAAGCAACACTGGAATTCTGAGTGTGTGTTAGCAGGCGCCCACGTAATTACCAACTGTGATTTGTGAGGAGGCCTGTGCTTTGGATCCCAATATTGTTTATCATGCAAGTTATTTTAATTAATATTTTGTGTGTGTGCCAACATTTGAACCAGACCTCATTATGAGTGGTCGGGGCATGGCATTGTTTGTTGAGTGGAATTGTTTTCCTGGGTTGCAGCTGGTTTCCCTCCTCAGCAGCCAGGGAGAGCAGAGACCAAGGGCCAGCATTTGCAAAAGCCTCTGTTGCTACAAAAGTATGCCGGTGATTCTCAGTCCTAGATGGCTCAGCAGCAAGAACCTGTTTCTCCATGGAAAGCTGGGTGGGGGTGGGGGGAGGCCCCTAGGGAGGGCTCTGGACCCTGAAAGAGGTTTCCCAGGGAGAAGGAAGTGGGGGATCAGTGCTTGTGATGTCTGAATGCTGCAGGAACAGGGGTGTTCATGTGCCTTTGAAGAGCGAATTGGCACCTTTTCTGTTATCTGTTGTTATGTAATTGTGTAAACAGTGAAATCCAGGAAAGCGGGATACCTGGGAGCTCAGCTGGGCAGTCAGCTCAGTGGTATGAAGACCCCTAGGCTTCCCCTCTGCTTGCAGGACCTGTGGGCCGGTGCTCTTCTTTCTGGCAAAGCTGCTCCGAGGTGAGAACAGGGCCTTACCCAGGAGACACTTCGTCATTTAGGAAAGGAGAGCACCCAGCTCAACCAGCCAGTTGTTCTCTCCTGCATTCTAACCGCGCATGCTCCCGGCACTGGCTCGGTGCCTCCCTCCCTCCCAGATGGAAATGTCCATCTTGGCTAGTGGGAAGGGACAGGATGGGGGGGGGGGCAGAGCGAATCCCCCATTTCTCTGGAACCTGAGTTTAGAAAGATGGCACCCACAACTGGGAAGCATCCCAGGATTTGCTAGTGAGGATTACAATCCTAACATTACATCCCTGTTCCTCACTCTCATGGAAGCGCAAGGTCTGGTTCTACTCATGTCATTTTTTATTATGCTTCAAATAATACCATCCAACCTTCATTGGAGGTCAGACCCGTGCCCAGCAAAGTGCTAAGCGCCTGACCTGCGTTGTCTGGCATTTGGTTCTCACGCAAATTCCCTGAGGGAGCTGCTACTTTTATTTCCTTCTCATAGACAAGGAAATCGTGACTTGCAGAAATTTAGTAACCTACTCCCAGGTCACAGCTAGTAAGTGGCAAAGCTGCTACTGGAATCAAGGTCCTTCTCTTTCCCAAACTCTTTCTCTTTGCCACCATCCTGCCTTAAAATGAACCAACGACTGAGAAATATTGCGTAAGTGTCCTGCCCCTGTCCTTTCCAACACAGAGCTGCCAGGAACACATGTTGTTCTGTGCTGGGGCTTCAGAATCCTTCCCCAAATCCTTTCTCAACCCTGGAAAGCTGTTTTACAGAAGGAAGATATCAGACCCACTAAGAATGTTAGGAAGAACATTTTTTTCTCTCTTATAAAGTTAATTAACTACCCACTGCATCTGTATTGGTCCAAGGATTCTGTCACAGGAGGAAATCCCTTTCAAGGATCTGACTCAGAGACCAGAGGACATCTGGAACACTGGCCTTTAAAGCAGCACGAGGCCCAGGTCCTGGGCATCCGCAGTGGGTGTCCTCGGTGCTCTGCTTGGTTGGCCCTTGCTTCGGTGCGAGCCGCAGGCGTGAGACCAGCCTGGAGAGCTCAGTCTACCCACCCGGAGAGCTCCTCCTTGAGCTCACTGCTCCCCTCTCTTTGATTTCTCTCTCCTACTCTGCTTATTTCTCTCTCTTTTTCTCTCCCAATCGACTTTGTCAACTCTCATGCCCATTGCTGGGCCAGCCCCTCACTTTCCTGTCAAATTCACTGTGTAGTTGACCCCACACTACAGCATTCAGGTGGCCTTTGCCTGTTTCATGATTCTCCCCTGGAAACGTGTAATAACGGAAAACCCAAGAAGAGAAAAAATTTCCAGTTCCGAAAAGGCTCGAATTAATAAAATAATGTTTGGGGGCATTTAATTTGAACTGGTGTAATTGTAAATTGCAAAGTATGATACTAGCTCATGCAGTGATATCATTTTGTGCTGTTTTACCTTCAGGTTTTTGTTAATCCAGTGGGTTTGGTGGAATTAGAGAGCTGCTGTGAAAAAAAAAAAAAAGCCCCAAAACTGAGCAACCTGCTGGCCAGGGAACAGCCTTGTCAAACTAGCAGGTAGCTGCGTGGTTAGCCTTTATCCAGCATACAATGAGGCCAATCACCCGCGGCCTCTAGTAAGAGTATTGAACTGTCGACACAGGACATTTCTGTTGAAAGTAGTCCTTTTGATTTCGTCTTCCCAGCCTAATGTAATAAAAACAGACATTACAGAATACATTCATCTCCGTTGGATGGGGCCCATCACGAATGCCCAGCTACGTGTGCAGTCATAAAGGTTATCCAACTGCCGGAAGTGACTTGGGACACGATTGTGGATCCAAAGGTCGGAATCACCTCACCCCCTCGAGGAGGGGTGGCTGTCGCGGAAGCAGGGTAGGAACATGCTGCTTCTACTAGGAGATGATTTAACTTTTCAGACATTCTAAGGTTCAGCCACAGGCCCATTTTCTCTAATTAACAAAACCTTGAGGGGTTATCTCAAAGGAAGAAGAAAGGAAAACAAAGTAGAAGCTCTTGAACTTATTTTTGCTGATCGGATGGCCATTTCTATGGCAATAGAAAGGGAGGCAGGAGTCCGCCGTCGGAGGCCTGGTTCCTGTCAGCTTCTCCTTTCCATATTCTGGCTCTGGGAGTTTATGACCTCACTGGGGACCAACAGCAAAGAAAAGAGCTTCACATAACTGGAGACTTTCGGGGTTTCCTCCCAGACAAGAAGCTCACAGAAGTTCGCCTGACTGTGGCACTTGGGAGGATTCAGTCACTAAACCTTCTAATTTCTTTAACTACTTGAAACATTCCAAGTTTGCTGTCACGTGGTAAACATGACTCCCAATATTTATTTGTGTAGTTGCTAGGGTGCTTTTTTCCATGTACTTGCTAAAGTGCCCTGCAAAGAACTGCTCATTCTCCATCAATTATACTCTAACACGAGTTTATAGGTAACATTTTGCGGGGTGTTAGAACGAGAACAGGTGTGTAATTGCAGATTGCTGAAAATAGTATGTAAATATTCTTCAGACTGAATAAAAGCATGACTTGATATTCTTTGAGATTCAAAGGCTTATGTGTCATTGTTCTAATAATTACCATTGAATTAATTGTATTTCATACTATTTGCTCGTGTTCATTCAGTAAACTGTCATTGAGCACCCACTGTATGCCAGGATTCAGGTACTGGATTCTGGGAGTTCACACACAAAAGACACAGTCCCTGCCCTCAGGCGGGTTACAGTCCAGAAGTGTTCCTAAGACAAAGCCCATGGTTACAACATAGTATGACAAGCACTGTGATAGGGAGATGCCCAGGGCACAGTCAGGAGACAGGTGGGTGTGTGCCTTTGTGGAGTTTGGAACTGCCTGGCTTTAAAGTAGGTTTCCTGGTGGAGATGGTGTCTTAAAAAAAAACTTGAAGGAAAACAGAAGTTAGACAATGAAAAAGGGTTACATTCTAGATAAGAGGAATAACAAGAAGGGATGGTATTTTAAGAACGATGTTATTTGTTAATGAGAGCTACTGTTACTTGCGGTTGTGGTGAGGGATGATTCTGGAGAAACTGGCAGTGCTCTTGTGTTTCATGCCAAGGGGTTTATTTGGAAAGGAAAATGAAGGAAGAAAGGAAAGGAGGGAGGGAGGGAAGGAGGGAAGACTGGCAACAGGGAGTCTTGAACAGGAAAGGATCTAAGATTTATTTTCTGCTTGTGCCTGATGACTTTATGTGTCCATTATGTCTTTTAATGTTTAACCTCTGAACTCAGTTTCCTCATTTATGAAAAAGAGATATCCCTCCAACACAGGGAAGTTGTGAGGGTCAAGTGAGATACTGATAAAAGGTGCTTAGTACAGTCGCGGGTACATTATTAATAACAGTGGCCATTATTATTATGGTATGTGTGGATGCTGGATTGCAAGGGGCAAGATCTGAAGCAGAAAAGAGGCTGTAATGAAAGAGCCAGTGAGAGATGATGGTGCCTGAAATGGGGCGGGAAGATAGCAAATAACGTGAGAGATATTTGGGGAAGCAAGATCAGCAGGGCTGGTGACCGAGGGTGAGAAAGAGGAGATAAAAACCGACTTCCGGGTGGCTGGGTGCATGGCGGGCCCTCCACTGAGATGGACACAGAGGGAGCCACAGGCAGTGTCCACAAAGTGAAAGACCATACAACACCCAAACCCAAACCGGTCCATGGTCTGCACAGCCTGGTTTCAAAACTGGACTCAAATCTGGAACTTGTGAAGCAGGGGTGGGTGCTGGTCAGTGGGGTGCAGAGACATCTCACTAGAGTGGGGATTCCTAGAAGTTCCTCCCACGTGACCCTTCCTCAGTGCCACGTGACCACCTGTACCTCCTCCTCCTCACTGGACCTGCTTCTCTCCAGCTCCCTGACCACCCGTGAGAACCAAGCCCCTCTATGCCTCCTCCCATCAGCCCAGGTTTCTCACCTTGTCCCACTGTCAGTGATGCTGGTGACCTTTGATCCTCCCTACACACCAGACCCAGCGTCGTTGCACATAAACCTGCTGCTGGGGAAAAAAAAGAGTTATGAATTCTACTTCTTTGTGTTCTAGCCAAAGCAATAAAATATATTCCCAATACTAATACTGCAATTTAAATTTATTATCTTTGTGCTTTACAGTATCCATTGCAGTAAAATCTATTCCCAAGAGTACTATTACAATTTCCAACTACTTAAGGAATTCTTTTTGTTTACGTTTTAAAGCCACAGCAATAAAATTTAACACCAACCATAATACTACAACTTTGTATGGTCTTAAAACTTGTCATAAATGATAATTGTGAGAAGAATGTCAGTAAACATGTAAATGTTTTTTCCAGGAGAAAGCAGCCTTGTTGATTTGTCTCATGCTGAGGCCCAGATTCTCCCCCCTCTTCCGCCTCCCTCCCACTCGCCACTCCGGTTCAAGCCGTTGTTTCTCAGTCTAGTTGTGTAGGACACAGCTCCCTGGCCCAAGCTGGTATTATGAGCCTTGTGCTCCCCCGTGGCTGAGCCAGTCGGTCGGTCACTTGTAGTTAGTCCACCGCTCACAGCAGCTCACAGCAGCCCAGCTCCAGGCAGAGCTGTTGTTCACAATCTTAGCTGTAGAGGGCACAGCTCACTGGCTCATGTGGGAATCGAACCGGCGACCTTGGCGTTAGGAGTACAGTGCTCCAACCACCTGAGCCACCGCCAGCTCCGAGGCCCAGATTCTTAACACTGCCTGGAGAAGCTCACCTTTCCAATTAGCCAACAAGGCTTGTCGATCCTATCTCCTAAGGACTTTTCCAATCGGCCCATTTCTCTGTTCCCACGCGGCCCCTGAAGCTACCGGTCATGGCTGTAATCTTGGGAGCTGTTCTCTCCGCCTGGGTAACTAACACAGCCTCTCCTTGTCCACTTGCACACCACATAGCAGCTTGGATGGTTTTCAAAACACAAATGTTGCCTGTTTCCAGGAAAGTGGGGGGTAGAAAACAAGTTATACCCGTGCTACTGCAAAGAAACAATCAGCCAAATGCAGGCTGGGGACTCTGTGCAGTACAAATGACCAGGTCTCTCTAACAAATCCAAGGCATAAAAGAGGGAGGAAGGCAGGAGAAGAGTGGTGCAACGGGAGAGCTGTGAAAGCTACAAACACAAGGACCAAATGCGGGCTTTGTGTGGTTCCTGAGTTCAACAAGCAACTGTCTACTGACGTTTGTGAGGAAAATCAGGGGAATCTGAGTGCACATTAGGTGATCCTGCTGGTAAATTTGTTGGCAGGTGCTTACGTTCTTAAAGCAAAGGCTTTATCGGTTAGAGGTGCATTCTCGGGTATTTACAGAGGAAATGACATGTCTTACATTTGTTTTAAAATACCGCAGCCCTCTACTTCCCCAAAATGGATGGGTGGTGGGGACAGATGAGAATCAAGATGGCGTGGGGGTTCATTGTATATTCTGTCTACTCTTTTCTTCCTATCTACTGGAAAAGTGGCATAATGAAAAGTAAAAAAAAATTCAAGAGACTGGGCCAGATAAAGCATTTGTTCTTTTTAATAGTAACTGATTTATTCAACAAATATACTTTTTCATCACCCACTTTAATTCAACATATTTTTACTTAACACCTACCTCATGCAAAATTGAATAAGACACAGCTTCTGCCCCACAGAAGCTTACCATCTGGTAAAGGAGGAGAAACCTACATTTCTGAAAAGGTAACTAATACTAATACTAGGACTAATACTAAGAACTAACTCGACAATATGCAAAACAGTGAAAGCTATCATAAAAATTCACGGTACAGAACAATGCATAGTATGCTATCTTTTGCATAGATAAGGAGAAAAGAATCTCGTCTTATTTGCTTGTGTAAATATGAAAAGTCAGGAGGAACACATAAGAAACTAAAAAATTGATTATCTGTTTAGGAAAGAGGTAAACTGGGCAAGGAAAAACCTTTTACTAAATACCTTTTCATACTTTCTGGTTTTTGAAATCGTGAATGCATTGCATAGCCTAACATTTAAAATAAAAAGTGAAGTAATTTCTCAGCTCGTCTCCCTTATCAGAACATGTCTCTGTTTAAAACTCTTTCCCAGGTCCTATTACCTTTGGTATAGAACACAGCCCTTTTGGTGGCTTTTCAGGATGGCCGTGGTCTGCCTTCTGCATCCTCTCACCTCCTGCCTCTTATACTGGATTCTGCAGTCTCTCAGCTCGCCACGCTCGCTCTAGTGTGAGAAGCCAACCATCTCTCGTTTGGCCTGCCCAACCCCTGATCATTCTTCAGGTTTCTCTGCAGATGCCACTTCTCAGGGCTGCCTGTACAGCAGCTCTGCTCTATGCTCCCAGAGAACACTGTCCTGCATTTTGGTAAAGTATCAAATTTGTAAGTAATGTCTGATGTTATCTTTTTTACTCATCTGTAAACTCTACAACAGTGCAATGACGTCTCATTTCTTTTTGTGTTCCTCACCTATTTCCAAGCCTCCTATTTAGTGGGAGTTTAACATATAGAATGTTTAAGTGAAGGGGCCACAGTTACAGAAAATAAAGAGATGACCAGTTTGCATGTGCATGATGTATAGAACGCGGGAGTCAGTGGACTTTCCACGAGAAGTGAAGGAAAGTGCAGAGAAAGACTGTTAGAATGATCAGACAGGAAGTGGCGTAAGACAACATGACAGGAGGTGAACAGAAGGATGCTATTTGAAGCAAAAGCCTTCCTTGAATCAGTGTAATGGAAAGCAAGCATATGTACTGGAGAGAAGAAGGTTGTGGAAGAAACAAGGGGTGAAGAGAAAAGACTTAATGTTTACTAGATAAGGAGAAGAAACACCTAGGCAGGGCAGGGCTGTCCATGTTTCTGCAGGTCTGTGAAGCTCTAGCAACCACATGGAAACTTCCATGGAGCTCTTTACATGCATAGTTTCTTTTGCTGAGTAAACGTCATAGGTTTTTGAGGCTTTGAAAGTCTGTAGATTTAAGAAGGACAAACGATCTTAGCCTTGGACAAACCAGAGGAACTAAGGAGAAGAGAAAGATGTGACGCCATGAGTGCTGGGCTGTGCCACTGGGCGACCAGGAGGGGACTGCGGGAAGTGTTTTGCAGAAACAGCAGCAGTGAGCTGGAGGTGGGTGGGGACTGGAGTTAGGGAAGGTCACGGAAGGTCATTGAAACCCCATGGCGGAGCCCTCTCACCCCCTGGCTTGTGAGCACGTCATTTGCTTCATTGCCCCTTATTTTCACTGCTAGGGAGAAGGAACGGTGGGTGAGCATTACAAAAATACCTTCTTGTCTACCTCATAGGGTGTCACAAGGGGATAAGAAAGACTGCTAACATCTGGAAAGTTGTGGGGCTTTTTTCTTTCATTTGTTCTTTGTGCAATTTCCATTAAATTTCATGTAAAAATAACTACAGTCCCACTGAATGGTGGGAAGGGGAGGCCCCTAGCACTGTTTGGTCTTTAGCCCCTCATTGACCTTCTGGAACTATGGAAAGAGACTTACAACATCTTCCAAAACTACAGAATCTTTCCCCATTTAGTTTGTCTATTGTCAGTTTGGAATAAGCTTTGCTTGTTTTCTATACAGTTCCAAGCATGGGATTCTACTCTACCGTACTCCCCAGAAGCAGTTCTGTGCAGTGGAAAGTACTTGGACCCTTGTGCCAGCCTGGGCTCTTGTCCTGCTCTGCCTCTTGCTCACTGGTGACCCTGAGCCCACGTCTCAGGCTTCTCATCTATAAAATGGGAATGCCAGTAGTCCTGAGCTCATGGGATGGTGGCGAGGATTATCTGGTGTAATACGCCATGTGAAACCCTGAGAGGAGAACCCACAAAAGCTGCTTGGTAGTTGGTTCCTCTGATTGTCTCCCCTCGTCTGGACGTCTGACAGAAGGGACGCTCCTCTCAAGCGGCAGGAGATGGGTGAGCCTCATTGGGGCCCCTCACTGACCTCCCCACCAGTAATTTCTCTAGAGCTACCCCAGGGCGTCAGGTTTAAGGGGATGTCCGCTCATCTGTGGGGAAGGGACTTTTTGTCCAGTGCTTCTCTTGTCTTTAGTGGCTGGGAAGCTGCATTGTCTTTTCAAGGCCCCTGAGTCAAAGCCAGACGAAGTGTTGTCGGTCCTGCTCTGCCACCTCCTAGTTTTGGTTCTGGACAAGTTACTTTCTATCACTGAGCCTTTGTGTCCTCACTTCTAAATGGAATCTACAGGCTGTAGGGGACGTTCTTTGGTCTGCTAGGGCTGCCATACAAAATACCACAGACAGGGGTGTGGGGGGGGGGAGTGGGGGGGGAGGGGGCTGAAACAACATCAATCTATTTTCTCATAGTTCTGGGGGCCAGACGTCTGAGATCAGGTGTTTGCAGGGCTGGCTTCTTCGGAGGCTTCTCTCCTTGGTTTGTAGATGGCCTCCTGCTCCCCGTGTCGTCATGTGGTCTTCCTTGTCTGCGTCCTAATCTCTTATAAGGACACCAGTCAGATTAGATTAGGGCCCGCCCTAGCCTTATTTTACCTTAGCTACTGTGTTTCCCCAAAAAGAAGATCTAGCCAGACCATCCGCTCTAATGCGTCTTTTGGAGCAAAAATTAATATAAGACCCGGTGTATTATATTATATTTATTATATTGTATTGCATTGCATTACATTACATTACATTATATTATATTATACCCAGGCTTATATTATGTTATATAAAATTGGGTCTTATATTAATTTTTGCTGCAAAAGACTCATTAGAGCTGATGGTCCGGCTAGGTCTTATTTTCGGGGAACACGGTACCTCTTTAAAGACCCTCTCTCCAAATGCAGTCACATTTGGAGGTACTGAGGGTTATGACATCAGCATACACATTTGGGCGGGAGAGCATAATCCAGCCCATAACAGGAAGCTGGATGAGAACGTGTTTGTTAAAACTTGGCACTTGGTAAGCCTCCTGGTTACCAAAAGCCAGCACTTGGTAAGTGCTGGTTATATATGTTGACACATGTCTCTGTGTTGTATTTTGCTAAGACAACCTATGGGGCATGAAGAGGTTGGGCCTGCTGCTCCAACTTGGCTGAACTGGTCATCGGGCTTTATGTTTGTCTCTTTCCCAGCACACCTCCTTCCGTCCCATGCCTGTTTATATGGTGTGCCAGGGCTGGCAAGCAGCACGTGAGTGGAGAGCTAAGAACTTTTTTTTTTTTTTGGTGGTAGTGCTATTGAATGGAAAATACTTGGTCAGTCTCTTCAGGCCACATATTATTAGGGGTTTTAGGATATCATTTCTGTTGTATGGATTTTTATTTTTAACTTTTTTTATTTACTTAAGTGTGTTTTTCCAGGACCCATCAACTCCAAGTCAAATAGTTGTTTCAATCTAGTTGTGGAAGATGGCCCACGTGGGGATTGAACCGGTGACCCAGTTGTTAAGAGCACTGCGCTCTATCCCACTGAGCTAACGGGCCACCCCTGTTGTGTGGACTTTGTTCTCACTGGTCCCCGTTTCACTGGAGCACACGCTCACAGTTACCGTCTCATGAATGAAGGCACATCTGTCCTGAGCCATTGGGTGCTTGCGATATCTTACACAATAGCTTTCAAGTATTTCTTCAATTAAACAAAAGCAAGCAAAAGCAGCAGTAACAACAACCATAAAAATGAAGAAAGGGGGAATAAGAGCTCCTTGGTTCCAAAGATAAGAAAAGCGTACAGCTCTCTTGACCATTTTCCCGCCGGGCCCACCTCCGCCCCAGTTTCCGAGCAGTACAGCTACTGCTGTTGGACCTCGCCTCTGTCTGTCCTCTCTTCTTGTGTCCAGGCTCCTGCGTCCTGCAAATGCCATCACTAGTTATGTATTCATTTGAGTGGTGCTCTGGTGGCTCTCTGTCACTCAGAATGTCCCTCTGGCCAGGGTTAATGACAGCGAGCAAGGACTTGCTGGTTAGCACCTTCCCTTCTTCTGGGAAGAGGCAGACAGAGGCTTTCAAACCCACGTGCGGTTGCCTGCAACCTTTGCCTCTCCAGGGCGTCTACATTCCGACCTCCTCTGCTCCTTTGGTTAATGACAATTATAAATGTCCAGGAGGCACATCTCTGAGGCAAGCGGCCTCAGCTAATTGGGCAAAACTATTACACAGAGGTAGACTTTATTTTCTTCAGTATACTGTGATATATATTCCAAGAGCATAAATAATGGATTTAAGAAAAACAAATTAAGAATGAAACGTAATGGAGATTTAAAAGAAAAAAGAATTAATTCTGGATTTTGGGAAAGAAAACACTTCTGGTTACAATTTTGGATTTCCTTGCTGGATGGATTTGCTTCAGGTGGGGGATGTCAAAGGCTCAGGTGTGTGTGGCAGGGGGAGGGTGGACGGCAGCTGCGGTACAGAGAGGCCAGATGGCTTGCAAGGACGGAGTGAAAACTCAGGGAATTCTAATGATGAGAATCCCTCAAAGAGCTTTCAGAGAGCAGCCAGACGTGCTGGGAACCCTGGGAGCCAGGGCAATTACCATCTAGAAACGATCGTGGGACATCCTTGCCTAAAATGCCGGTCTGTAGTGCAATGCGGTCGTAGTGTCTGGAGTGTGTGCTCAGAACAAACAAACAATATATCTAGCATAGATACGTACGCAAGTGTCTACATATTTTATATACGTTTATCTATGATTTATACATATAACACATTTGTTAAATCCATGCTGATTAGATTAAAATCAAATGGGGAGAAGGGTAGCTGAGCACAAGTTTTCCCAGTCTCCATCCGTAGTCCACTTTCCCATGTTGCTATGGGAACAAGCCCCTGGCTGCCTTTCTGGAAGGGAACAGCTTCCTGAAGTGATGGGCAGTACCCAGCCCAGGTCGAGGCACCCCCTCTACCTCCCGTGGGAGTTGGCACCAATGAAAGTTGAGGTTGCCACTTGCCTCAAGCTGCAGCCACTCCTTTTCTTTTAAACAGTATGAGATCACCTCAAATAGCCGTGTGGTCATTGTCAAAAGATGTTCGAATATTTATGCAGAGTTCTTTGCAAGGACTTCACAGCACTCTTGGAATTCTTACCAGCCCTCCGGGTGCTTCTGGTGTGTGTGTGTGTGTGTGTGCCCACAGAGGAAGGTGGGAAGAAGGTTGGGAATCCGTTAGAGGGAAGACATCATCTTTTTTTTTTTTAAAGTTGAGGCACTGAGAGTTTGTGATTTGCCCACTGTGTCCATAAGGAAGAAGCCATGTAGTTAACTCCTAGATGAGTGCTCTCTCGGGGAGGACATACGGCATGATGAGAAAGGGGGCTGGTCTTACTCTTTTGCCAAGACTGCCAAGGCAGACAGGCAGAGGAAGAGAGGTGCAGTGTCATGCTAGGAGGGCCAGCTGGCCTGCTCTCACCCACTACCTGCCCGCTTCCTGCCCATCCCAGTATCATCTTCAAGCTTGAACCCACTTAGCCTTGTTCGGTAAACTTATTTGCCTTAATTCCATAGCTGCATTCAAAACCCGGATACTTGACTGAAGTTTCATGTGAAGATGGTACAGCTTCCCTGTGGTGGATGGTTCCCTGGAGTGAGGTGCCAGGAGGGGGGGCATCACTGCTCTTCCATGGCTCTGCGTGCCTGCCTGGTTTGGCTACTGTCACATAGGAGATGGATTAGGGGATAAAAGGAATTCTTGCCAGGCTTGGGGTATTGCCCCTTACCCCTGGCTAATTTGTGCCTTTTAGAGCAATACTGCATTTCCTGCTATTTGGGTTTGTTCCTAGTTTTGGAGAGGAATCAGTAAACATGACTCCAAAAGTCTCCATTTAGGAAGAAAAATCCCCCAGCAGAGCAGTCTATATAAATGTTTTGGCCGCTTTTCTCTTCACGTGCGGTAGAGGTTTGTTGTCTGTCTCACTTGATGAGTTGAGTTGATGCAGGTAGTTTCTTGAGCTGCCTCCTGGGGTTTTCTTTTCCCTCTCCTTCGCCCCGCGGCCCAGTATCTGTTTGCTCACAGGCAGTGCTGAAAAACACATTGAGGATGAGAAAAAGCAACACCACCACAGATGAACCTCCAAGGTTTTACAGTCCATGGTAGTTTGGGGACTGTCCCAAACACCGGGGACTGTCCTGCCATTACGCAGCCAGTGTCCTGGGCATGATGGGTGTGTGTGCGCTTGATATGGCAGGGTGGCAGAGAGGGTGGAGGGCAACCGATGACAGCATTTCAGGTCAGCGTCCTACTGTGAAGAGCACGTACAAACCCGGCAGTCAGCTCTGAGGCGGCACAGCACTGGGGCTGGTCTGTTCCCCCACCTGTGCGCAGTGCTGCTGGCCGGCAGAGGATGCGGACGAGCGGCAGCAATGCGGTGACGCCGAGCCAAGCGGAGGACGAGCGATCTGCGGGGCCAGAAGGCAGGCAGGAGGACGCAGCTGAGCAGCGGATGAGGACGTGAAAGGCGTGTGGTGGAAAGGTGCTGTGATGGAGGCTGAAGATCTGGGTCTCACCTCTGTCCTTAGGAGCCGGGGAACCTGACAAGAGGGATTTACCCTCGTTGAGCCTCTATTATCATCTTGGAAATGGAGCCAATGGTAATCTCCACCTTCCCTACTTCATAAGAATATCGTGAGAATTAAAAACATGAAACTCCCATAAGCCAGAACTCACGCCAACGCACCACCTACCCAACTGGGACCACCTAGCAAATCTGGTAAAAGACATAAATCAGTAGGTGAGTATAAAACAGAACACAGAGAAAAGATGACTAATCCCTGTAAGCAGGAGGGAGCGAGGTGGAAAACTAAGAAAGACCCAAATGGTGATGGTGTTGGCAGAGGCATCAGAATCACTCAGAAATGCAAAAAGAGTGACAGGGTCCAATGAACAAGCAGCCACTCCCATGTCTGAGAGCCTACGGAGCCTAGCCAATGAGTGGGAGGCACAAACAGGAGGAGGGTCAGCAGGGAAGAAACCCCAAGGTGGAGGTGAGGAGAGGAAGTCCAACGACCTTTGTTCTAAGGAGATTGAAGGCATAGGTAGGAAGTGCAGGGCTGATAGGCGGAGTAAGCTTGGATGGGCCACAGTTGACAGTGAGGCAAGTTACCTTATTGGATATTTGGGATAGATGAGACGTTTATTCAAGAGGCCACAAGGGAGTTATCATATTTTCAGGAGAGAGGGCCTCAATTTATTTGCTCTGAACCCAATTGTTTGGTTCAAACTAGATATTTAATCACATGTAAGGGAGACCAGAGAAACAGAGTCCCATCTCTAACTAAAGAGAATGCAGGTCAAGCTGCTTTCATTCAGTGTCATGAAAGGTAAAGAAAGAGTTTCTGGAAGGAGGCGTCAACATTGTTTAGCCTTTCAGGAAAGGATCCAGTGAAATTGAAATGATTGTAGTTGATTTAAGGGGTAAAAGTTGAGAGGCAAAGGATCACTAAGGTTGAAAGCCTTCTCTGAGTTGTCCTTTTGTTCATGGGCAAAACGTTGATGCTGATGGGTTCAGGGGGAGTGGGAGGGATGATGGATTGCCGATGAACCTATGAAGAATGAGGCAAAGCAGCATGAAACCATTTGTTTGGGCTTTATAGATTTTCTAATAAAAACGTCAAGGTTTTTCACACCATTTTGAAAATGTCATCAAATGCAAAACAGTTCTTATGCCAGTGACAAAGGCTGCATTTCCAATGGTAAATTCCAGCCCAAGATGCAATAACATACTTTGTCAGGATTTCCTCCAGTTCAAACCAGGGGTCAGGTTTGGTCCAGGACCCTTCAAGGTGACCTTTGACCCTTCACAGTAACTGACCCCTCCCAATAGAACCCAGAACTTTCCTGACTGTGAAGTATCTGGGGAGTGATTAAGGTTTAGTGTTAGCCGGGTGGAAACATCCCTGAGAACAGAGTCCATTTCTGAGCCATGTTTGAGGAGTGAAGAGCATATTTCCAAGTCTCTGACTCAGTCAGGTTATTTCTGCTGTAACCATTAAGAAAATCGTTCAGGGTGGCTGGTTAGCTCAGTGGGTTAGAGCGTCATGCTAATGACACCAAGGCTGCCAGTTCGATCCCTGCATGGGCCACTGTGAGCTGTGCCCTCCTTAAAAAAAGAAGAAAAAAGAAAATCTTTCAATCAACTTTCTTGTCTCAGACTCTCCTCCCTGCAATCTATCTCACACACTTCCTCAAAGTTATTATTATTTTAATGTACTTTTAATTGTGTGACAGCCCAGCTCAAAGACCTTAAATGGCTCCCTTTGCTTTTTCTTTTGGTTTTCGTTTTTATAACATTTAAAAATTAACCCAAGAAATCCAAGATGTTATAATTACAAAATGTAATCCATATCAGAATAACAAACGCGACGTTGTATATTCTTTCTTCATACTCACCTTCAAAATCCAGTGTGTGTTTCACTGTTATACCACATCCATTTGGAAGTAAATGTCAGATCTACTTAATCTGCATTTAGCTTTCATAAGATTTATGGTTGTAAGAGATGATTCGCAAACCAAGCTCTCTAAACATATCTTAAAATTTTCTAATAACTGAATCAAATATCAGTTTTTAGAGCCGAATTTACACTAATTAAATTTGAATCAAATTTTTAAAACTCCCATTCTTAACACAGACTAGTATCCCATCATTGGGATGGACCACTCAGTTCCCTTTTTCTTTTAAAATAAGTGCAAACTCCTTTGACAGGCTTTCTGCACCCTAATTCCTTTGCAGACTTATCTTTTTGTAATTCCTGGGCAACCCAATACTTAGCCAAACTTGTCCAGCCTTTCCACCATCATCCTAGCCCTTCACACTTTCTGCACTGTAATGTCACACCCTCCTTCTAGAGCATTTCCCTTCAGCCATCTTGCCTATTAAAATCCTGCTGTTCCTCTAAGACTGAGCTCAGAAGCCACTTCTTCCATGAAATCTTTCCTGATTTTCTCCTCTGTGATCCTGTCAACTGTGATTTCTCCTTTCTTTTTTATCCTTCAAAGCTCACTGGTACCTCCAATTAATTCACTTCAAACACGTATTCTAGTGTAATCAAGATGCCTTCTCCTCGAAGCTGGAGTAGAAAACTGCCTCACGTACTCATAGTCCCCTTCACCCACCACCTGCAATCAAGTTTCCTCGAGTTGCCTCCTCGAGTGGCCCACCATGGTTAGGGAAGAGAGAAAGCCGTAAGTTTAGAGTGAGTCTTCTTTTGGGATTCATCTCTATTAAGTTTATTTGCTAAAATGAAAAAAAAAAAAAGAAAAAAGAGCAGTTGGGTGTTTACCTTTGTCTAGTCTAGCACATCAGATTTGCTGCCTCACATTAAAGTTTTGCATATGTCTCTTTCCGGGGCCCAGAAGAGAGGCCAACAATGGACTTGTCAATGTGCTGTCCTCCTTCCCAGCCTTCCAGAGCTGGCTGTCCGCAGCTCTGAGGTAATAAGTCCAAGGGCCAGCAAGAGAGAGTGTTTTCTGAGAGGCCTTGGCGCACTTGTGGGATTGCGATTGGGGCTTCCCCTAGAGGGTCTTTAGTGGGGTCCTGGCCCAAACATTTCCTCTTGGATCTTCTAAGGATGAAGGCAAACGGGAATCACATTCTTTGACGTTTGAAGAAATGTGTGGATCTAGAGAGGGGCCAGAGGGAACACAGTAAGGGTTACCGTGTCCTGTCTGGGTGACACGGGTGGGTCGACTCAACAGGCTTGGCATGTGCTGCTTCCCAGACTCACCAAAGTTGCTTGTCGGATCAGTGATGTCTAGGCGAGAATTCTGCTTTGCACACGAAGAAAGTTTTGAGACGCTTAGTCAAGCAGCTCCCAGTCACAATTTGCAGGGTGTGGGAAGCGTCTGCTAGGCTAATTGGCAATGGTTTAGTCTGTTAGTCACAGGATTTGATAGTTTAGTCCTAGATCTACCAGTGGTTTATGGTAGAATCTGAAGGAGGCCACCCCATGCCTGAGTTTTCATAGGTAGGTGGGATTGTTGCCTGTCATTTCTGGCAACCTGGCCAAACATGACTGTTTTAGCTTCAAGCTGGGAAGAAAGGCAGCCCCTTCCCTCCCTCCCTTCCTCCCTCCTAACCTCCCTCTTTTCTTTCCTTCTTCCCTTCCTTCCTTCCTTCCTTCCTTCCTTCCTTCCTTCCTTCCTTCCTTCCTTCCTTCCTTCCTTCCTTCCTTCCTTCCGCAGATATTTATTAAGTGCCTGCCACGCACCAGGAGGTTAGAGCAGTGAGCAAAACTACGAAAGTCTCTGACCTCATACATATGCTAGCAACAGTTAGACAAGTATATACCTTATATATGTTATCTGGCAGCAATAGATGCTCCAAAGAAAGTAAAGATGGGTGAGGGGACAGAAAGTGACAAAGAGCTGTCCGGGACAGAGCACTCTATCTAAAGCAGCTTCATCTGTGGGGGTGGCATTTGAGCAGAGACCTGGGTGAAGTCAGGGTGTCACTGGGGGAAGCTCAGTGGCACCTGCAGAGAGAAAAGTTCAGTGAGACAAACGTGCCAGCTGCATGACCCTGGGCAAGGTAATCACTTCTGCGAACCTCCGTTTCCATGGTTTAAAATAACACTGATACCGCCTACCTGACAGAGTGCTCGTGTAGGTGAGGTGCAGCCTGCACGTAAGGGCTGTGGCATGCAGTGGGAGCGGGCCCGGGACGCAGGCTGGCTGTTCTCCCTGTGTACAGCCTGGGCCAGCAGATGGGGTGCTCGGCCTGCTCCCCAGGACCACGCCAATGCTTCAGTGTTTCTCTGGGCCTCTTTCTCAATCAGTCAAAGCAGAAAACAACCCTTGCCCCCTCCTCGAAGGAATGCAGAAGAGCAGGTGAGATAGCAGCTGCGTAGTTGCTGTGAACTAGCTCGTGGACACAGGTCCGTAGAGTATCAGAGCCTGTGTGAGAGGCCAACCCTCACCCGGAGGGCTGGTGGCAAAGACATCAGGCCCGAGAGACAGATCCTTAAAAAACGAGGGGTTTCAACAGAGACAGAGAAAGATTTGCTAGCAAGAGAGAGAGCTGGGAAGAGAGCCAGTCCCAGGGTGGAAGCTCAGCAGAAGGGCGGGCTCCGGGTGACCGCCAGGAAGCAACAAAGCAGCAACACAAACAGGAAACAGGACCGCTGGTGACAGGATGGGGCCGTGCCAGAGCTGGGAAGAGCCGGGTGGCAGGGGCGGTGGGGGTGGGGTGTTGGGGGAGCCAGCATCCAGGGCAGGAAGGGGGCGGTCTCTCTGCATGAGATCCCAAGTGAAAACGACATTGCCATCAAGTATCGAATAATGCTCCCTCTGTCATTTTTCTTAAAAATACTACTGAAAGAACTGATTTCTGGCCATTTTGTAAACCCCTCACCCCACCTCTGTTGGGAAAGGGTTTCTCTCCTTCCCTCTTATCCAGTTACACACCCACCTCGTAATTAGTGAAATAGCACCTTAGCCTCAGCCTGCCAGCACTGTCTGCTGAGTCCAGAGGCCCAGGAATGGTGCCTGCCTTACTGTCTAGAAAACTACCCAGTAGCCCCTAGCAGGCAATTGACTCCCAGTGAGAACACGGTCTGCATCTATAATAATATGAGTAGACTGCAGATTGATTCATGGGACAAACACCGAGCAGTCCAAACTCCATTCTTTCTTGAGTTCTCCTCTCTGATCTCCTGTCAGTCTTAAAATTGATAGAACAGCCTGAAGCCATTGAGCAGAGTTATGTCTGCAATCACCTTTCCGATTCTTGCATATAGGTGCCAGTACGTCAAGAGGACCCAGGCAACGGGACAACAGGGCTTTATTTAGCATTATGACAGGCAAATGCTTGAATACCAAGGAGCTCATGAGCTTTACGGTGGCAGGAAAAAAAAAAATTAAAAAATTAAAAAGCCCTTCCGTGTATGTGTGCCTGGTGCTCTGGTGCCCTGCGTGGTGCAAAAAGGAGATTGCTAACAAAAAGGTTATTCAGCGGTTCCCAGAATAAACCCAAAGGTAACAAGTATGGACGGAGCAGATGTCAGGAGCCCGAGCACGATTTTGGAAAACTGCCGAGATATTTAGAAACAGCGCTTTCTTATTAACCCAAGCATAATGCTGAAAGTCCTTTAACATAAAACTTCCCAGATGCCACCTGCACCTGACATGGCAATAGGATGAATGCCAGAGCGTCCACTAATACTGGAAATGCTCATTAGAAATAGTTTCGACTGATTGTTCCGGCACAAACAAATCACAAACTAATCTATGTGTTCCTGCAGCTGCACCCCAGCCGCGGGAGGAGTCGGACCAGTTCACAGTTCACTAGTGCTGCCTCCTCCTTTGCAGACTTTGGCATTTAACTGTAATTAAGATTTATCGTTCACTAGCTTGCAGGTCAGGGCAAGCATGACAATATGGGTAACTTTTCTGTTTACTAGTAAAATGTCTGCTAGGAGGAAGCCTCAAACCTTTCAAGCAGAACTTGACAGAAATAAATAGCACCTCTTCACTCCAGGACGAGCGCATTACTGATTTTAATCAGACATGAGGATTCTCTTTAAGGGAGGGCGGAGAGAAATCAGAAAGAGCTAGTGAACTGTGTTGTTGCTTTTGCACCAGAAGGGCGCGGGCCAGAAGCCAAGCCAATTATTGCTGATCTTCTGGATTTGGGGAAGGGATTGTCTGCTTGGTGTGGGAGGGACCTGAGACCTTGATGCTTGACAAAGGTTCTGCAGAGACTGGGACCTGCGGGTCTTCGTGGCCCCTCCTTGTGACCCAGAGGAGAGTCATCCTTCATCTCTCCACTCTCAAGGATGCCCTTGGACCAAATCAGATGGCCTGAGGAGGAGGGAGGCAGGGCTCAGCAGTCAGCGGCTACTCACCTGCTTCTACAGTCTGTCTGCTAAGGTCCTGCACAGGTGACCCACGACACAGTGGGTGTGAATGAACAAATAGTCCGCAAGCAGACCCATGAAAAAGGGCATCTCATCCCCCCAGTTTGTTAGAAGGCAGAAATCCTGAAGCATAATGTCCTTCAATTGTCTAGCATCTATAATTTATTACATATTATTGTTTGTCCTCCTGGGGTATTTTTGCCAGTGCCTATATAAAATAAGAAAGCAGTACTCACCTGGCTGAGATTTAGACCTTGAGTTTGTTCTGTTTCTCTTGTTTCCCTACAGAGGAGGGGGAAAAAAATCCTTTGCTCGTCAGAAGCACTGTTGCCTACAGAATATAATTTTATGATATTATGAACATATCTTTGTATCTTACCCTAAACTGTAAATCATTCAGGTTGTGGCTTACAAAAACCCATGCAATACTTTAGGAAAAAATTAAGGATGAGTGAGTGAGAAAACGCTGTGATTCCTGGCAATCTCCTGTTTCGTGTTGTCTATTAGTATTCGAGCTACCAGTTCATGGAAGTTGAGGAGGGTTGCTTCTGTCCGGCCTCCTTCCAGTGCTTCTCTGGCCGCCTTAATTCGAGCACATTTGTTTTTCTCTTTACCCGAAAGGATCTCGCGATTCTAAGAAGTATAAGGGGGCTTTTGTTTTGACATGAAGAGAAGGCTATAAAAGCAAGCGTCTTTCCCAAAGGCACAAGGGGGAAAATGGGTGTGAAATTAATTTTAATGGTGGATAGAGACAAAATCTGAAAAAAAAAAAAAGATTTAAAAGAAAACGTCCCACCTATTTTACCAACGAAAGGTGTTTTATAGTCCTAGATACCAGATTTCTAATTTTGTGGGACCCAGTTCAATTAAAGTGATGCTGATTCACGAGAGAGGAAATTATACTTGTGGGAGGCTGGATTCTAATATTTAGATTCAGTTGTTAGTGGCATTTTTAACCACTTAAAGGAAAGCCGGCCCTCCGTTCCACTTAACTCACTATTGTTAGTTTAATTTTGAGATCTTGACAGTTTAAGTCAGCATGTCCATCCCAAGGACACTTGAGGCAGGCACCGAAAGGTTCAAGTAAGTCTCGCAGGGAACAAACTTGACCCTAAATGCGAGCCTCGTTTACTGAGCCAGGGAACTTTGATCCTGGCAAGGTGATCCCTGGAGAACGTGAACGGTCACTCACAGCTTCCCGCCCGCCTTGCTGATCCAAGCAGAGCACATTTATAAACTTGGGCTTCGGCCATCGTGCGGGCATAAAGAAGGGCATGCAGGACGCTGCAGCCGTGCCGTGGCCAGGATGTCATTGAGCCCCTGCCATTCGGTACAAACAATGGAAGGAGGAGAGAGGGAGGCATCATGGCTCAGAACAGGTGGGAAGCTGGATGAAAATCACTTTGCTCTCAGCTGGGGAGGGCTTTGTGCAGGAAGCGGGATCTCAGGAGCTGGTTGGATGATTGCAGGAGACAGCTTGACGAGATGCGATGGGGCAAGATTCCAGGCACAGGGGACTCCTGCCCAGGAACCAAGGAAATCTTGAAAGAGGGAATATGGTGCTTGGTTGAAGGGGCAGTGGGAAAAATCCCAGGGAAGGGACAAAAGGGATGAGCTGTATACTAGCAGGGCTGCTTGGATTTCCAGGACGCCAGCTCCTCATCCACTCAGGCACAATCGCTCTTCCCCCATCTCTGCTGCAAATGTAATCGTTACAGTCTTTGGCATTGAAACTTTGTTTTATAAGAATAATATTGTGCCTACATTGGTCACCACATTCTTAATGGAATGGTAAAATATAAGAGATGATTCATCAAAGACTGCCCAGAATAGAGATCAAATGGATGAAAATATAAGGAAAATAACTCTATTGTTTGAAAAATTTAAAAGTGTGTGTGTGTGTGTGTGTGTGTGTGTGCGCGCGCGTGCAAATTAGAGAAGAGGGGACCGCAGAGTAACGATTATTTCCAGAGACACTAGAACTGGGAATTTCCTCTTACCAAGAAAAGGGTAAACAATAGTTTTCCACCTTCAAAGAAGAAACGGGAGATGTCAGAGATTTCAGGTAGTTGTTAATAGTGCTGAATTATCCTGTAAAAATGCTGTGGGAATATTTATTGTCTACCAGTAGTTTGTGAGAGACTGGCTATTTCCCAAAGCCCTTTCCCCAGAATAGAAATCATCAGTACTTATGATATCTAGGCCAAGAACTGATGTCTTGTTTTATGTTGGCCTTCTCTGATTGTGGGGATGAACGCCGATCTCCACCTAAATCCTGATCTAAATCGAAACTTGTATCTACATCTGAGCTGTCATGACTACTTTCATCCCCTCTATGAATCGCATGTTCAAGCCCTTGGCCCATTTTTCCACTTGACTCCTTGTCATTTGTTATTTTGCAGAAGTCCTTGGTATCCGAGGAATGTGCCATTATGCGAAAGAGTGCTCACTCTATTGCACCCTGGCCAGCATTCAGTCGAAAGGATTTTCTTAATTTGCCAATTTAATAGTCTAAAAAGGCCATTTGATGTTTTGTTTATATTTATTTGCTTATCAATGAGGTTGAACATTTTTTTTATAAGCTTGTTAGAAATTTATATTTCTTTTGCAAGTAGGCCCTTGCCCATTGCGGGGTAGGGGGTGGGGGTGGGCGTTCCGATAGTGTTTTTCTTGCTAGTAGTTTGCAATACCTCTTTATAGATTTGAACGCAGGGTCTATGATTTGTGGTAAATGATTTGTCATGCAAATTTTAGGCACTTCAGGTGTCCGTGAGCTATCAGTGAGTTTTTCAGCTTGGTCTGCAGGGGAACTTCTGGCTCTGTGGACAGGGTGGGAAGAAGGTATGTGTTTCAACTCTGGCTTGTATTCTCCTTAAATTTGGAAATCAAATGTAAGTCACCATCCTGAGCATTAATAGATATACAGATAAGAAATCTTGTTTCCTCTTGTAAAATGGCTTTGACCATGTGTGTGTAACATAGTAACCCCAGCCTTGTGCTAAGAGTGTGTTTTCTTGACTTTATTACCATTGAGCTGATGGTTTAAATGGCCTCTGCTTTCTGCCTGTCTACAGGTCTACAGGAGCTGGGGCCGGGGGGGGGGGGGCGGGGGGGGGGTCCACATGCAGACACAGAATGACCAAGCTGTAGGAAGTGCAGAGAATAGACTTCACCGTGGCCTCTGATGCCATCAGTCTGCACTCTTGCTCTGTATGTCACTGCTTCTCACTGACTTCTGACTTGGTCCCGTCCGCTCCCTTGTTCAGTTGGCTGCCTTCAGGTGGCAGAAAACACCTCTGCGCCTTCAGCCTCTGGAGGGAGGCAGCTAGTTCTCTTCTAACTCCTCCTGCAGGTAGCACTGTCTGGAGGGGGCCCCGTTTGCGTCAGGGAGGAGAGCTGTCAGATGAAACACCCGATGCCCAGATCCATGAGAATTTCAGAGGAATAATGTATCATTGTTTTAGTTATGAGCGTCTCCCCAGTTTCCACGCGATAGACGTGTATTTTTATTTGCCCAGTTTGGCAGCCTTGCCCGGAGCCTCTTCTACAGCGGTTAGCCTGGAGCCAGGGAGCTGGGGTTCTGCTCGCCCTCATCAGTGGCTGCCAGCCAGTGGACTTGGTCATGACCTCACTGCTGCCCGCTTGCCGATGTGGGGCTGCGGGTGGTTACCAGGCCCGGCAGACCACCCTGCGGGTGTGCGCCATACCAGCCTGACGCAGACAGCGTTTCCTCTGCCTGGAGTGCGCTTTCTGCAGCTCTGCCATGACTGAGCACCTGGGTAGACCCCGAGTCTCCAGGTGGTGCCCTGGGACTCGCTGGCCCTGCGGTTAACTCTCAGACTCTAGCCGTATGCTGGGATAGAGGCTCCGTGAGGAACAGGGCCTGGTCGGGGGCTTCTGCAGTGCACGCACCCCGACATTGCATTCAGCACCTGGAACATGGTAGCTGCCAGGACCTACCTGCGTGGAAGCAGTTCAGCCGTAGGTCCTCCTATCTGTTACATCGTTTCCCTGCCAGACCCCAACCTTACAGGAGATCCAGCACTTTCTTCTGGGGCTGCCCTCAGCACTTGCCGCATGCTCACAGAGGACACGTGTTCTCGTCCTTTCTCCATTTTCACAGCTTCAGTCTGCGCAAGCATGTGTTTACCTTTGGCACCTTCCATCCTGCCTTCCTGGTCCCCCCAAAGCCTCACACCCCAAAGCCTCAGGGCTCAGCTCTGGGTGTGGGTACCTGTGCTCAGGGCAACACTACCTTCCGGGGAGAGCAAGCTGGGCGCTGTGCTGCAGGCACGACATTGTGTGAGGAGCACAGGAGACGAGAGCCACATGGCCCCTGGGTCCTTGCTTACAGATGGCTTTCGAGGGGTAGAGGTGTCCAGACCTCCCACGCCCGCACTCTCCACCTCTCCTCCCTGCTTGCCCATGCTCACTCGATTTCCCTCCCTTTCCTCCCATTTCAAGAGCATTTTCTATATACTGGGCACTTAAAAAAAATCATTTTAACCCTGCAGTATAACAATTTGTCGGTGTATTTGCATTTAGAAATGGGGACAGGAATGGAGAAACATTAAGGAACCCAGCCCGAGAGCCTACACCTCTGAGCACCATGCAGCACTGCCAGGCAGCCTCTGCGATGGAGCACCAGATTGACGGCATGGCCTGGGTGAATGTGGGTGCGGTGGGGAGGTGTCTGCACAGCACTGTGTGAGAAATACTCTCCCGACTTTATCCTTGACCACGCTCGCTCTGGCCCTCCCGCTCCCCTTCCCATCTGTGCCAACCCCCACCCTGCCCATGGCACTCCATCATCACCTGTCTTCCTTCTGCTCCTTTGTTGTCATTCATTACACTGTAGGTTAGCTGCCTCCTCCCCACATCTAGGGAGGCATTATTACTTTGCAAACAAAACATGTCCTGCTTGCGGCAAGATGGGTCGTCTGGAGAGATTTCCTGCAGACTGCTGTGCTCATTGCGCTCAGGATTCTTGTAAACTGCAGTCACAGAGGGTGGCACTTCCTGCCGGAGACAACCTTGTCCTCTCCCTGACCTCTGTCTTATTATCCCTTGTCGTCCATCTTGGAATTTCTCTCTCATTTGCACTGAGGGTCGCGTCCTGCCAACCTAAGTATACACCAGGCAGGGAGCAAACCACATCATTTGGAGGGGGCAGGGGACAGACAGACATTGTAAAGTGGGACATTGTCCTGCCTCAGTCCTCGCTGGCCATTCGGCTGACCCTCCCCCAGAGCCCCTGAAGGCCAAGGCTTGAAAAGTTCCTGAGCTCCAACAAGGTCATTTATGTCAGCAAATCAATAAAGGTGGAGAGAGTAGGGGTTCCTTCCTGGACCCTTTCTAGAAACTTTCTTGGATGACTTGATTCTAATCCCCAGCTGCAGCCGAGAATGTTTCTGAGGCTCCACTTCAGACAATGCCAGCCACAGTCTGTCTTTCCCCAGCTCCAAACTGCCTTTGCCTTTGGCCCAGGAGTCTCTGTATCCATCTCTCTCTCCCTCTCCCTGTCTCCTCTGCCCTTGGTCATTCTCTTTCCATGTTTTAGAAAGGGGAAGCGATTGGCAAACAAATACAAACCCTGGTTTTTGAGTAGGGAGAAGCCTTTCACATGAAGAAATAAAAGAACATACATTAATAGCTTAGAAAACAATGGTAATATTTAATTAACCTTTTGAAATGGCTGATCTGCAAATCTGCACGTGTCAGCTCATCTTCAGAACAGAGGGAGTGTGTGTGCCGGTGCCAAAACCAACATGCTGGGTCCGTGCATTTCTTCCGTGGGGATTTCACAGGGGGAAAAAGTAAGACCCACGCCTCCCTGTCCTCCCCCACCCCCCGCCCCCAAATCAGTTGTTTTACTTTAAAAATTCATGTGATCCAGCTGCCCTCGTCAGGGCTGGTCATAGCCTGTTGTGCTGCACATCTGAGGACCCCAAGTTGAAGCTTGGCTCCTTTCCCTGTCATTGTAGCAGACAGGCCGTGAGCCCCCTGAGGGAACGAGGGTCAGTTCTGATGACAGCAGAAATCAGCTCCATGCGCTTGGAGCTCTCCCAACACAGTGCACGTCTGCAGGACAAAGGGAATTCGACTCATCTGCAAGTGCCAACTCTCTGGCTTTTTTAGTGATTTTTCTTTTTTTTCTTTTAAAGGTGGTATGCTCTCTTAGTTTGAGAAGGCATATCATCCAGGGAGCACTGGGGTTGAGTCATTAAAATATCACCTGGTTAAAGTAAATCAATGTTGATGGAATTGTTTAAGGTATTCCCCCTTGTGGAGCTGGTGTGTCATGCTGATCAACTTGTTACTCCCATCTCTGGCTAAATGGAAACCCCTCCTTTCTCCACTGCACCCCATACCTGCTTTAATGAGCAAGTCTCAGCAGTATAATCAGAAGCCTGAGTTGATGGGTGGTGACTAATACATTTCATTTCTTTGTATCAACAGCAGTAGTAGAAAGAATTAGGGAGGGTAATATTCTATGCTCTTTGGGACTTCCA
This sequence comes from Rhinolophus hipposideros, assembly GCF_964194185.1. Classification (NCBI taxonomy): domain Eukaryota; kingdom Metazoa; phylum Chordata; class Mammalia; order Chiroptera; family Rhinolophidae; genus Rhinolophus; species Rhinolophus hipposideros. The sequence goes on from NC_138059.1 coordinate 57,748,866, forward strand.
GAATTCAAGAGTGTGGGCATCAAGAAAATGAATATGAAACAGTTGATTTGTACTTTAAACTGTACATCAATCAAGCAATAAGATGCATTTTGAAATGTTAAAAAAAAAGGTTGTAACTTGTAAAAAGCCTTTTGTTATTGCTCTTACGTGTTCTGAATCATCAAAGAAAAAAGTTTGGAAGCTTTTAAGAAATGAGGCAGATCTGCCAAGCTTGGGGTCGGAGAGATTCAAGGCATAGGAAGACTTGATCGAGACGGAAAGATACACCGCTGAACAAATGAAATAATTATTTGATTGCTGAGCTCCCTTTTCTCCTGATCGGAAGGACACAGCACAGTTGGGTACAACAATGGCAAAATGATCTCTCTGCCATTCTAGCAAGATCAAGACATGTAGGGATCCAGGAAATGGGGTAGAGCCTGTGAGATCGTCCCTGAGATGACCAGCAGTGCCTTTCCGGAAGAAAACGTAGCTCATCAGTGAGGGCTGCCTCTCAGGAGCAGGCCTGACTGTCAGTGACTCAACTCACACTCCAGGAACACGATGACCCAGAAGTGTTGCAAGGGTCAAATCTACCAGTGGCAATTGCTGGACTGCGCGCCAGCGTCTTTTCAGTCCCTAAAGGCTTGGGAGCTAATAGGAAGTAAAGGTACCTGGGGGTAGAAAACTCACGGATTGGTTATGAGTCTACGCTTAGAGAACACTTACTCCCCTCCGAGCTTATACTAAGCCCTGTCCATGCCTTATCTTATTTAATCTGCATAACAAGCCTGTGAGGTATTTACTAGTGTGAATGCCACTTTACAGGTGAGGAATCTGAGGCACAGAGAGGTTAAGTAACCTGTCCAAGATCACACAGGATATCCAGCGGTTTGTACTTTTTTTTTTTAATGGATTGTCTGTTTCATCCTGTCTTTATTGTGCTTAATAATTGGCCTCAGCTGTTCAGTCTGACTCACAGTATGGAGTAGTGTTGAGAGGTTCCGATGTGAGGCTCTTCGGAGAGGCTAACCCCAACGCCTTCATCCACTCTAGGATGCATGAGTCTTTCCTCTGTGAAAGCAGAAACAGACAGATCTGAGATTTTTGGGAGAGCACATCCATCCTGAACACAGAGACAGAAGTCAGCCAAACTGAGAGATGAGAAGACTGGCAAGGGGAGCTCTGCGTGCATGTGTCACGGCCCCTTGCTCTAACGCCTCTCCCCCGCAAAGGACAGCTCAGCTTCAGGAAGGAACTAGAAAAGGAGCAGAATGGCAAGCCAAAGGAGATACTTAGTTGTAGAAAACTGAGGGCGGTTTCCATCCTGAACTTCTGCCCATGTGGCCCAGAGCTCCGTCTGGTCACTGGGCTAAAGACATGAGTGGTGACAGTAGCACCAGGACGCAGGGAGCGGGGAGAACCTCTGCGCGCGACCTGGGTGAAGGACCCGATTTCTGGTCTGGGCATATTAGAACACCCACAGTTAACGCAGTTTGGAAGCTGGGCAGTTTCTCAGTAAGGAAATAGCACGTGGATTGGATTTTAAGGGGTCCCGCATCCAAAGTGTGTCATGTACAGGCCATATCACTTAATCCAGCTCCTAAGAGGTTAACTTCGTCCAGGCAGTAACCTCTTCACTCATGTCCCTCCGACATTGAAAACTAGAGGCCACCAAAAGGCGGCGTGAATTCTAACGTGACTAACGTTGTCGCCGATGACTGCTGATGGTGGAAACAGTCCCCACAGCCCAGGGACTTCCTTGATGTCCCCTGTATTCATGCCTGTCTAATTCCCTGAGCTGCTAAACTATCATATTTAGTGATTAGCTCTCCCGGAAAATCTAAGTTGACTCCCAGGAGGTGGGGGAAGAAAACTGTATGTGCATACATGAGTGGAGGCTGTATAAATGTGTGTGTGTGTGTGTGTGTGTGTGTGTGCGCGCGCGTGAATGAGTGAGTGCGTGCATGCATGTGTACAATTGTTCATGCAGGTGGTGAGGAGCTGAGGGTCTGAGCAGTTTTCCGACATCCCCAGAATACGGAAGGCTTGTGGTGCATGTGGGAGAACTGACAAGTGTACCAGAAGGTGAGGAAATGGCTGCAAGCAACACTAATGCCACTCCATCTGGAAAGAAGGGGACTGTTTAGTACGTCTGGAAAGCATTATTTCTGCAAATAGCTCAACCTCTATCAACTCTCAGGCAGGGACCCCGAGCTGCTGCCAAAATGAGATCTCCCTGATGGCTATGTGGTGGGAGAGGCTGAGCAAATGAACTAATAGCAGAAAGCAGGAAATCTGTGGAGATGGCAGCCGTGAAGGTACCACACAGCAAGCACCTGCCTCTCTCCAAAAAGACAGCCGGGGTTTCACATCACATTAGGCCAGGCTTGTGTGTGGGGAGGGCTGGACCTGGTGGGATTTTGGGCTCGGCAGCCATCTCCAACAATTTCTCACAATTTTTGGGCTCAGAAAAGCCCCAAATAGAGTTAGCCAAATGGCTTTCCTGCATTGATTTTTATACCCGTGGGTATTTTGAAGGAAATTAAATCCATGTGTTTCTGATTCAGTTGCCATTAGCACATGAAAACGCTGTTTTGTGAGAGTTATGGTATGCCTTGGGTACCTTAGCACAGTACTGCTAAATGCCATAAAACGGTCTAGCCAGACTCAGAGGTGTAAGGCGGTCTGTGAGCTGCCATTTCCCTGCCTATCCAAGAGGGCAGCATGTTTCTGTCATTTGCATCCTTTCTGAATGTAGCACAACACATTTTCTCAAGCCTGTTAATCATCTATCATTTCCGATTTGAATGAAGCCATATTAGCGTGGACGATGAGACATTGCCCTTAACCACTAACAGTCGGTGGGGATTCGTAGGAAAGCGGCCACAAGACTGGACTGGTCTCCAGGTCTTGGGGCAAAGAGGCCAGCTGAGACGCAGCCCCAGAAAGGTCTCCAGTACGTAGAAGCAGGTAAGCATGTACTGGCAGGGAGAAAGAGGGAAAGCGTGGTCTGGGAGTGGGAGAGGAGGGCTCCATCTGAGCCTGCTACTTCCCGTCTCTGAACTTCCTCCACGGTGACCATTGGATCGAATACCATCGGGTTAGGGCCCTTTCTAGGCCTTACATCCTGTGATTAAAAACCAGCTCCTATTTGTCCTTAGTTATCATATTCATTGCATGAATACATGTATAAATCCTTACTGTGTTCAAGGTTTTGTGCTGTGTTGAGGACACGATGAGGAAAAGCATGTTTCTGCTGTCTTTGGAGGCAGGAGAAAAGAGAGGGGGCTAATCGATGGAGTACTGACTATGAGTCAGGCCCCCTGCTAGAGGCCTTACTTGCCAATCTCCTGTCACCTTCACAAGAATATCCTAAAGTAGGCATTATCGTCCCCATTTTATAGATAGAGTTACATTAAGGAACAGGAAGATTGGGCAATTTGCTCAAGGACCCAGAGCTTATAAATGGAGTAGATGGGGTGTAGAGTCTCTTACCTCTGACCCCAAAGCTCCTGTTCTTTTGCCTCTTCCTTACTGTTTCTCGCAGTTTAATGTGATCAGTGTTAAAATAAATATGTACAATATATAATATTTTATACAATATATAATATCACAGTGTTTAATTCTGTTTTGGGAACACTGGGAGATTTCACTGAGAAGATATTTGTATTGGGTTTTGAAGGATGAGCAGGAGTTGTCCAAGCAGAGACAGAAGATGGATTGGGGAACAGCAGACAGAATGGTGGGTGCAAAGATACAGCGTGAGAAGGAGAGCAAGCAGCTTCAGGAACTGAAAATACATCACCTACCTCATTTCTGCCACACTGATTAACGATTCAAATGCTGAAATTGTTCAGTTCACATATCTCCTGTGGATGCCTTTTCTGTCTTGATTTGTACATTTTCTTATCAGAAAGATAGAACATACAGTTTTTTTGACCTCCAGTCCAGTCTCATTATTCCATCTATTGGACTACGTAGCATGTCGTCTTTGGGAGCAGATGAGAACTTGAGTCGTATAGTTGACTTGGACTTCGGTCAACCCTCAGTGGAGAAGAGGTTCCCTAAATTTTCCTCCACCCACATTATCATCAAAGCTGTTTTGCTCTTCACTTGCAATGGAGAAAGACAATTACAAGCACAGCTGGTGGCAGTTTTGCTCTGATTTTGGAGGTTGTGGAGCAAACGGGCAATTTCATGCTGCAGCCATAGTAGAGGCCAACTGAGCTTTGGTGACTTACATGGTCTGTCGGTGACCAGCTTCCCACGAAATTGCCTGTAAATGGGACAACCTGGGGGGCCACAGCTGAGCTGCTTGTCTAGAGGCCGTCTGGATTTCATAACGAGGCCCACTCCAGCACTTAATGAAACCACGTCCTCCAGTGACTCGGATTGGCCAAAATTGCCCTGTACCCTGTTCCCAGTCAGTTTGCTTTCTAAAGCAGTACAATAGGCAGTCCACTGAGAGTTGCTTTAGCTCATCACAAAGTTTCGGGACATCTCTCGACTCCTGGCAAGGGATATGCTGTGCTCCTCAACACACGTGCTTTCCTTGGTCTACAATTTGACCTGTGGGTTGAGTGCCTTTGGTGACAAATTTGTGCTTCTCATAATGTTTAAATTAATCGTTCCAGGACTGGTGTCAGCCAACTGTAGGAATCTAGCACTCCATTTACACTTAGGGGACCTGCTTCTAGTCCACCGTCTTTTAAAAAAAATGCCAAAAACCCAAAAAGCTTCATCTGAAGAGGTCAGACTAGATCGTTCCTAAGGATTTATCCAGCTCTGAAATTTTCCAGTTTATTTTGTTCTGCCTGTCCTGGAAGTTGAGAACTGCTGTTTACTTTCATTCAAAGACAACCTCACTCTCTTGGGATTATTCTGAAGGCATCCGTGTCGTAGTTTTCTCATTTTGCTCCATTAAAACAAATCCCAATTTATTTGGCCTTTTCTCAGAAGAAAAGTTTTCCCAAACATGTTATCATCCATGTGGACATGAAACCTTTTGGGCCCCTGTCCAAGGTCTTCTCATCACACTCCGGTGACACCATCCAAATGGAGTGCCAGTGTGGGCGTGGCTGGGCTGGGGTTGTGTGGCTGGGTGTGGATACAGTTGTTTCTGCCTTTCCAAACCTTGCTTCTGTGAGAGCTCAACCATGGCAGGGGGCTTGCAGCCCTCTCTCTTCTCCAGGTGGGGTCTTTTAGAGTATAGGTAGTATTACATGTGTTATAAACATGGCGGCCAACAGTGAACGTCCTGGCCGCAGTCCCCTCTTGGCTTATGCAGAGAGAGGCCAGTCAGGTGGCTTGGAGATGCCATTGTCAGGAATCATTGTTCCCTCGATTTGGGAATAAAGGACCATAAATGGTGGCTGCCTTCCAAACTGCCAATAAATAAGTAAATATAAAGAGTGTTGACATTGGTCTCCCTGCCAAACGCCAGGCTGCTTCTATCCTCATGTTAGGGGGGAGATGAAAGAGAGAAGGCTTATTGAATAGGCTGTTGAGACGTAGCCTCAGTTCTGCTTGGAATCTCTTCCTCTTTTTGGAAAACTTTCAATCGTCTTTCTGGCCCTTCTTGGAGAGTGAGACCATTCTGTCAAATATGAGATTGTGTTAGCTTATTCATAATAATTATCAGCAATAGGGTGAAATGGAGCTGTTTCTAAGGAGGAAATGTTGTCAACACATACTTCGGCTACAGTTTGGAATAGCTGCTGAGCCCCTGAGAGGGTGTGTGTGTAGCGTGCAGTGTTCAGGGGAGATGGTAGGACAGTTTAAGGTGCTGCTAGGCACTCACCACCTTAAAAAGACTCATTCTGGGTCTCAATGTCCTCGTGCTCCACAGACTCACAACGATTTTAACCTCTGCCTCCTGAGTTAGAGGATTTTGTGCACTGAGTTTGCAGTTAGGCAAAATGGTGGCCGTGTTCTAAGTAAGACAGGCAGTGAGAAGAAATAATTGTTTATTTTTGCATGCCTAGCACTTAACATGGGGTCTGCCACATCATAAGCACTCAATAAATATTTGTGGAATGAATGAATGAATTTGGTGATGCTTTGCTTCCTTTCTGCTGTGATCTACAACCTCAGGCTGTTCCTGTATTCTGAATTACTCCAGAGTCACACTTCTAGAATGTCTTAAGCTTAAGATTTGGCTCTTTTAGATGCTTCTCTTGCCAACTACTCATGTCCACCTTTCTTCTTAGGACCTTCGCCACCAGCATGGTGCAGGGCTCCCCAGAAAGGCAGTTCTAACCCACAGGGCTAATGGAGGGGCGAATAGCACAATAGCTTCTCTTTTCTTAAGACCCAGTGGAGTTTTCTCCCTTGATGGCTGGTCTCCTGGGCAGAGCCGCTGGCCTTAAAGGGTCATGCGCACTTCAATTTTCCACTCTTGTTTTGACAGCTGAAGTGCAAAGGAATTAACCCTTTGAGTCAAAGTCTTCTTTAGTTTGCTTGGTTACTGCTTTTCTTCAGAGTGTGATTTTTATCTGCCTATTAGATATTTATTATCTATCAGAAGACATGGCAGGAGCATATATTCACATACACACCCATTCACATACAAAACCCATAATATTGGGTTTTGACTAGAAATTGCTGCTTCCCCTACACATTCTCATGGCATCAGCACTACCCAAGAGTTCCCGTTGATGGTTTTGAGACAAGACTTTCAGGTAATTAAGGCGACTCTGTTTTCCAAGAATGGCTCATCTCTTCAGAACTCTTGTTCCAGAGAATTGTGGATTATCGATGTGGCAGTTTCAATGGACAGCCTTCGTTGTGGGGGCTGGTGTCGTTTAATGGGAAGCTGATGCCATGTCATTGCAGCAAAGTCACATACACATGCCACTTAAATGCTTTCACACATTTTAAAGAATATAAAAAGCATCGTTTGTGTCTATCAAGAGGCATAAGGCCTCATGATTATTGTTTTTTTCCGCAGGGTTCTTAATATACTTTCGCTATTTATATTTCTAATTGTGTGACAGCACCTGGAGGCTTAGTGGCAAAGGAAGAGAGTTGTAAAAATGGAATAAATTAAAATTAAAGAAATGCGAGTTAGTGATGTCTGACTCCCCCTATTCATGTTACTGCTACTCTTGTTGCTTTTTGGTTTTTGTTTTGCTTCTTGACTGTTGTTGTTTTCCACCAAAGCTGTCATTTGTCGTGAGAACAAGAGCAGCCATGTGTTGATTTTTCTAGATTCTTTTTGGATACTCTCCCAGTGCTAATGAAGTCCCTCCAAAGTGCCGAAGAGCTGGTGCCAGCTTGGGTTATGCTGAAAGCAGCAGAGCCAAGTTGCACACAGCACATACATAGCCATATATGTACACACAGCCATAGGCATTGGAGTTAATACATGTGTCTGCAACGCACTCCGTTTACACAGACACACATGCACATTTGTGCACACGCAGAATGTGTGCCCCGGAGCTGTGCCCCACAAGAGAATGTGGGGGCTGCATGTTTATAAAAGCGCTTTTTACATCCGCTTGCAGAAAATTTTCCTTGATCAAAAGATGAAGAGACTTTCTAGATTCTGCCGTGTCCTAATTTGTCAATCTGGAAGCTATTAGAAATGCACATCCACCAACGTAAAAAATTTGGATGTGAATATAAAATTTGTTCTAGATCTTGTTTTACTAAGAGATGAGGATTCAGCTTCAAGAAGCACCCGGAAAGCGCTTAGCTTAGGCTTAGCGGCTGCGCTTATATTACTAATGTCTGTAACATTAGTCTTTGAGTACTTTTTAGGTAGTTTATTACCTGAAAAAGAGGCAAAATTGGTAGCTGGAGCTCCCCTTCCTCTCAATAGATTCTCCTCTCCTTTCTCCCAGTGTGCAATTATTCTCTCCCCAATTTGTTTACACAGCTTAGAGTTGGGGACGGAGTTCTCTGGCGACCATACAACTGAGTGCAATCACCCTAAAGAGAAGCATTTAGAAGCTATAAAACCTAAATGCCCTGCCATGCATCATTACATCTCACAGTTATTCAAATTTAGTAAATTAAATAATCTCAAATAACTTGATTTCAGGGCTTTAAAAATTCATCTCTATGGTGCCCAGTAGTCAATTTTCTTTATTATTATTGTTCATCAAGTAGAATTTTATGTTTTTTATGAATCAAAGTCCTGGCCTGCCTCGCCAGTCGGAGCTGCTCGCCTGTCGCTGGGCGGAGTGGGTGGCTTGGTGCGCCATCTACCGGCTGATTTGGGCACAGCCGCCGGGAGACTTCCTGGGAGCGGCGCTGACAGCCAGTGTGGCCACATCGCACATGTCACTGTAAAACTCGTAGGCAGGACGGTGCTCTCAGCTGCCGTGCTAACTGCTCCCTTGGGCTTTGTTGTCGTGGGTCAACTTGACGTCGCGGGGACAACCCGTAAAGATTTGCTGTTGAGGCTGGAGGAGTGTTTTCTGTTCTGTCTGCAGAGCTAACACGGTCGGTCTAGTGGTGCTCCGCTCCCATTCTTCGTCATTAAAGCCCAGGTGATCTAATCAAACTGCTGTGCACCCCACACTCGTGGGAAGCCATTCCCTCATCACCAAAGGCCAGCCTCTGCTCGTGCACCTTACTGTTCGAAGAGGACAGAGACAGTGGCGGCGGCTGCCAAAAGTCCCCCCAGGTAAAGACAGCGCTGGATTGTGCCATGTGTTATGTTTTAAGAGGACTTTATTTCCAGGGCAACCTTTTTCCTTGAACACTTCTGAAACGGAGTTGAATTCTAGTGCGGTAGGGGTGACTGCAGGCCATCGTTGTTTTAGAGGCTGGTTTCAATTTACGTTCAATTTAATGATAGTTGAGCAAATAAACAACCATCAAGTGATGGCTGTGTGTGTTTTTGGAGGGAAATCCCTTCACAGCAGCATTAAAATATTCCTCATTTCAAACTTTCTGACACCTTTGTTTTGATCTATCTTGCTTCAGTGAAGTTACATAAATGTGCCACGTAGACGCTTTCACACATTTTTAAAGAATATAATAACCCAAGCATCCCAAGGAGGCATCCAAGTTCCTTTTCACCTCTAGACTCCCAAGCAGGGGGCTCAGGGTGGAGAATTTTGTGTCTGACGGTGCCTTCCAGTTTGTCAGCCGTCCTCTCTTCCGTCACATGGGCCAACATAGCAACAGATGGTGTTTTAGGCTTTTTGCTGAGTTTGAGATGGTCTGTTCTGTGCTTTCTCAGGAAGATGATGACAGTAAATCCACTCTGTTACTAATAAGTTCAAATGAGATGCTAGGACCGTCTCTTAAAAATTCAGCTTCCTTCACCAAGCCCCATGGCCCAAACAGTGTTAATGTGCTTTTCTCATCCTCAGAAGGAACCCTCCTCCCTTCTTTCGAAGGAAACGACGTCCCATGCCTTACAGCACCATTCCCATATTTTCTAAGCCTTACAGCACCATTCCCATATTTTCTAAGCATTTTCTTCAGATGTTTGCGCAGAAAAAAAGTGTAAGGGAAAAGTTGTCAGGTTGGGAACAAAAACACATAATTGACAGTTCTCTTCCACTTGTTAGGTTACATATGTCTGGAGATTTTTAAGGTCATTTTATTTTCCAAGCAAAACTCAGAACTAAGTAACATCCTTCATTTGATTCAAGAAAAGCAAACTGAGTGGTGCTAGATAGTGTTGTTACTGAGCTTAAATTTAATACAGAAAATCCAATTTTTTTTTTTTTTTTTTTTTTTTTTTTTTAAGGAGGTCGCAGCTCACAGTGGCCCATGCGGGGATCAAACTGGCAAGCTTTGTGTTATTAGCCCCACACTCTAACCAACTGAGCTAACCATCCGCCCCAGAAAGTCCAATTCTTAAAGGACCACCTGAGAGCTTCCTCCTCGCTCTTCGGTGGTCTGAGGAAAAACCAAAGATGCTTTTGCCGGGTTTTTCACATTCAGGATGGAATCATCTTCCCTTCACCTGTTGACTGAAGGCAAGCTCTTCTACATATCCTGGGCTTGCAGTTCCTGTCGTGTTAGTATTGTTACGATTAGGGTCACTGCCGTTACAGATCCATCACGGTGAGAATGGTCCTACACGGGGTACAGGCTGTGCAAGGCTTCACCCACCAGCCAGCACGCTGATCCAGCCGTCATGCCCTCCACTTACCCACCTGCATCCTGCTCTTTCCTCATCACTATGGCTTCTAGCTCCAGTCTGATTCTGTTTGTCCTTAATCTGTTTGTTTTATGGAGAAAACCAGAAACAAAGTGACCAAATGATTGTGCGATCTGACACCAAAATACCTATAGGAAGGTGTTATGGGCCTATTGTGTGCCTTCCCCACCAATTCCCAGGTTGAAGTTCTAACCCCCAGTACCTCAGAATTTAGCCTTATTTGGAGATAGTCTTTACAGCGGTAATTAAATTGAATGGGGTTGTTAGGGTGGGCCCTCGTCTAATCTAATCTAATCTGACTGGTGTCCTCACAAGAAGAGGAGATTAGGACCCAGACATGCGCAGAGGGAAGACGACCATCTACGCACCAAAGAGAGAGGTCCTCTCAGGGCCTCGGAGGGAACCAGCTCCGCTGACACATTGATCTTGGACTTCTGGCGATCAGAACTGTGAGACAATAAGTTTCTGTTGTTACTTTGTTATAGCAAACCTAGCAAACTCATACAGAAGATGAGGAAATTAATTCAGCCATCTGTATGTTTTGGTATTCCAAAATGATTTCCATTATTTCGAAGAGCCTGAGGCTTATCTTCCCTGGCAGGAAAACTGGTGTGCTGTTTTTGGGTGAGGGCTCAATACTACTCTAAACGAGACCCCTGGAGGTCTCCAGCTTGGCCCCGCTTCACGTTTCCACAGAATCCTGAGTAAACCATAGCGTAGCACTGAGATGTGTGGAGCGTTTTGCCATGTGCAAACCGTGGTTTATAATGGAGATAACTGTGTTCTATTTACCTTCATATATCTGGACGCAGAAAGCACTTTTGTGCCGACAAACTAAACACTTCAAAAGCATAGTTGCTTATGTGTCTCTCTTTGCCCGCTTTTCACGTGATTTGGGGTAGAGTTAAGCTCTGTGGACCTGCAAACTTAGTCTCCAGGACCGATGAACCGGCCTGTGTCATCTGGGAGGCTCAGGTGAGAGCTTTTTGCTCGTGCCCTGGAAGGGGAGGCCTCATCCATATGTGCTCTTTAAGGACTTGCCTGATTTGCCTTTTTATCCAGGCAGCTGTTTTTCCAGGGAGCACTTGGGCAAATGCTGAGTTCTTTGCTAGACACCACACGTGTGGTGTTTGTACGAACCTCCCAGAAGCTAACCTCACTTGGTGTCTGGAGAGCACAGTAAGTCCGGCGGCTACTCTGTTATGTGAGATAGACTTGGTTTGGTCAGTATGAGGAAACAACTACAACTTTCAGCTAGATTTGTTTTTCCTTTCCATGCTAGTAACTGAACGTTTCAAAACAGAGTAAAATCCTGAGACTTCACTGAAAAATATCATAGCGCATTTTTATTTTTGTTTTCTTTAGTGTACCTCACCATGTAACATTGGCTTACTGAAGAAGTACTGAAATATTTTTTTTGTGTGTAGAAAAGTGGAAAAAACTCAGATGAATATCCAAAAGGATTGGAAAGCAGTGGAGAAGTAGAGACAAGAAGCAGCTTTTACATAGGCTTTTACTAAAGTTTAGTGGTATTTTTAAAACATCAGGTATTGCTACTAGTGCTCCTTTAAGAACCTGTGAGGTTACTAATGGATACAGGTCATGGTGACAGCATTAAATAAACCTTCAGTAATAAACAAATCATGTTGAGTTTTCATAAGATTACCATCATCTCGTGCCTGTTTCCATAGGGCAAATGACGCATGAAGGAAACGAGCATGATGGATCCTATACATCATACTGTCGTGCCCGATGGTGAGACAAACACTGTCTCAGGGAGACTCTCAGTCTCTTTGCGATAAAAGCCTACAAGAATGTGCACCAGTATGAACCCTGTACTTTACAATAAACTATTCACTATCCTGTGTTAGGTTGTGTTTTACGCATTTACACACACCGTGGAGTGAAAAAGAGTTCAGTAGACATTGGGCATTTGCGCTTGAGATGTGGGAATTACATGCTAAGAGGGCTAATCAAGTGTCAAAAATTGGACTGGAATTAATAAAATGGATGAATTGAAGTCAACTCAAAATTATATATGTATTCACTTTTGCTTTGGGTTTGTATCTCAAGACCCCACATAAATTAAGTTTAGAGTTTGACCCACTGAAAAATAACTCTCTTGCTGTTGAGATCTTTAAGGTCAAGTTCAAGAAGTGTCAGCACCATAATGATTTACCATTTTGTGTTTCTTTTCTAAATACCTTCCTCTTGCACTGATGTGTTTCGTCCTTCTCTATTCCTATTTGCCACAGAGAACTGGAGGGCTGTGTATTTACAATAGCCCATGTCTGTCGGGATAGGACAAATATCTGCGCTGTTTTTCATTGTTCACTTGTCATCAGGACAGTTGAGGTGATATGCTAAATATGCTCATATGAGGTCACATGACTTAACGATATCATTGCCCTCAAAGTAATCTGATTCTCACGTCCACATTGAAAATTACGATTTTGTTCACTGGTGAATCGACCACATAAGGTGTGTTAAGCAATCAAGAGAATATGTTTGTGGTTTAATAGGAAAAGATCTTTATGTGTTTCCTACCTGGATAGTCCTTGAGACGAGTGTGCTGTAAAAATATGATCCATTTCACTGCGACAGAAGGAGCTCAGAAATCTTTATATGTAATGACGGGCTAACAGCTGCAAACACAAGGTGACATCTTTCCAGATAAGGACACTGAGGTATTGATTAGACAAATCTATTTGGCAAGGCAGCAGTGATGTATAGGCAGGGGAAGGGAGTGTTGGGAGAAACCGTGAATCCACACATTCGAAAATACCTCACACAGTTTATAAATAATAATTATAATAAAGTCTGTGCCAGGAGCTTAAGGAGCCAAGTAATATGAATTGATGGTTAACATTTCATTGTAAACATAGATTAATTAATGCTGAATCATTCGGTAATTCTTATGAAAGTACTGTACATGTGATACCGAAATTCATACCAAATGAAGTAATTACAAGTGGGATAATTACAATGACTACCCAATAAACTAACAACAACAAGGCATTTAGAATTCTAGGCATTAAAGTATTCAGAGGGGTGAGTTCATGGCCACCGCTGAGGGGTCTGGGCATGTCAAGCTCAATTCCAGAGTTCCCTGGCCTTTCAGTGTGAATGTCCCTGATGGCTGGGCTCGAGATTTCTCTGCTGACCACTTCGCCTCTGCTGGGCCAGATGTGCTGAGAGGGGTGGCCAGGTCACTCCCTCTTCTAAAGCTGCCAGTTGCTCAACAGTCCTAAGCAGACTGTTAGCGAAGACATGCTGAGGAGCGGATGCGAATCATAGGTCCTGGTTAACGAACTCGCAAAGATGGGTGAACTGAGGTTCTGTTGTTTGGTTAGTTTGGTTGATCTTTCTTTTTTTGTTTTTTTTTTTAAAGCCATTGTCCTGCCCTCCTCTCCTCTGGCAACCATCAGTTTGTTCTCTGTCTGTTTCTATGTTTCTATGGGTCTGTTTCTGTTTTGTTTGTTTATTTGTCATTGTAAGTTCTACAAATAAGTGAAATCATAAGGCTATTTGCTATTCTTTGTCTGACTTATTCCACTCAGCATAAGAGCCTCTCAGTTCATTCTTGTTGTTGCAAATGGCAAGATTTCATTCTTTTCTATGACTGAGTAATATTCCATTGTATATATGTACCGTGTTTCCCCAAAAATAAGACCGTCCGGCTAGGTCTTTTTTTCGGGGAACCACGGTACCACCTCTTCTCTATCCATTCATCTATCGATGGACACCTATGTTGCTTCCATATCTTGGCTATTGTAAATAATGCTGCAGTGAACATAGGGCTGCTGATATCTTTTCAAATGAGTGTTTTAGTTGATCTTTCTTACCCTTCCTGCCCACTGCCTAAGTTTATTGCATTCTGGAGCTTGCTGCAGCCTTCAGGGGGATCTAGTAGAATCTTCTCATTTTGCATAAGCTCATGCTGAGACAGAGAAGTGGAGGGACTTCCCCAAGAGCACACACCTGTAAATCCCCAGCCCAGGGTTCTTCTTTCTGGCCTCCAGTAGGGCACCTTGACCGAGCAGTGAGCTGGAGCCAAGAGGAGGAAAATCCCAAGCTGCCGACCGGAGGCCCTGTGAGAGAAACCATGAGATCGGAGAATACCTGAGGAGTCAGACATACTTTACGGAAAGGCCTAATTCCCTGCCCCGGGAAGGGCTCCTGCTGCGGGTTACCGTCCTCTGCTTGAGTAATTCAGATTCACTTTTACTTTGCAAAAAGCAAAAACCGAGGCCTCTTGGACTGGGCCGTTTGTTCATTCATTTGATAATTCACAAGTTCAAGAGAAGAACAAAAATATTAAGTCTAAATATCAAATAGCGGCTCCATCTCCCAGTATCTAAGCAGAACACTTTGTGAGAAGCCAAGAGAGGTCACTTTTCTTTGCATAAGAAAAGACCAGGAGTTGAGGAAACCTCCAGAGAGAAGCTATCAGAGGGAAAGGAGTTGGGAGCCACTGTGCTGAGGAATGAAAAACTGCACCGGGAAATCCTGAAGAGTTTTGAGAAACCTGGCTGTGTGCTTTGTGATTTACCGCCACCCCCCATTACCACCTCCTCAAGGAATCTTGACTAAGGACTTGTGAGGTATGACAATTAAGTTCGCGACCTCATCCTAGAAAAAGTGCTACATACCTCATTGCTGAATATCACTATGGTCACCTTCGAAGTACTCCCCTTGGGAAGCTATGCACCAACACCAATGCCTAGTCCACCCTTCAAAGCAATTTTGGAACTCTTTTTCTGGAATGGTCATCAGAGCTGTCGTTGTATTACCCTTGATGTCCTGAATGTCATCAAAATGTCTTCCTTTCAATATTTCCTTTATCTCTGGGTAAAGAAAGAAGTCACTGGGGGCCAGATCAAGTGAGTAGGGAGGGTGTTCGAATACAGTTATTTGTTTACTGGCTAAAAACTCCCTCACAGACAGTGCCGTGTGAACTGATGCGTTGTTGTGATGCAAGAGCCATGAATTGTTGATGAAAAGTTCAAGTCGGTTTCGTCTGACTTTTTCTTGCAGCCTTTTCAGCACTTCCAAATAGTAAACTTGCTTAACTGTTTGTCCATTTGGTACAAATTCATAATGAATAATCCCTCTGATATCAAAATAGGTTAGCAATGTTGTTGCAACAAGTTCGCGAACTTAATTGTCCAACATTGTTCATCATTGTTCAAGGTTTTTGGAGGCAGCAGTTGTTTTGAATATGACACTACAAAGAGCTTGATCTCAAGGTAACCCAGCTTCGCGTGGTCTCTCGTTAATTAAGCTTTAATATTTCAAGCACTATGTTAGGACCTAGGGGCAAAGAGTGACGGAGACCCCATTTTCACCCTGGGTTTGGTAATTAGTTATTTGATTGATGTCTGTTTCTCCCACTAGCCTGTTAGCTTTATGAAAGCAAGAACCAGTACCTATAGAATAATGGGCACTCAGAAATATTTGTTAAATGCATGACTGTTGAATCAGTTTCCTAGGGCTATTGTAACAAAAAACCAAAATGACAAATTTATTATTTCTAGAGGCCAGAAGTCCAGAATCAAGGTGTCAGCAGGACTAGTTCCTTTTGGGGGGCTCAGAGGAAGATTCTTCTCCTGCCTCGATTCCTAGCTGACTGGCGGTAACTGTCAATCTGTGGTGTTCCTGGGATTGCTCTGACAGCACTGCAATCTCTGCTTCTGTGGCCACATGGCTCTCTCCCTTCTGTCCCCGTATGGCATTTTCCTCTCAGTGTGTGCCTGTCTTGTGTCTCTTCTTATAAGGGCACCAGTCATATTGGATTAAGGGACCACCCTATGCCAGTGTGGCCTCATCTGAACTTGTATCTGGAAAGACCCTATTTTCACATAAGGTCACTTTCACAGGTGTCAGGGGTTAGGATGCCAACATATCATTTTTGGAGGACACAGTTAAACCCACAACAAGTGGTGAATAACATCAGTGCATTCTTGAGATGGATACTTGGGTGACTCATTACCCAACCCAGTGTGGATCGGACAGTCTCCCAAACTCACATGCATGTCCGCTGAGAAGTGGACAGGATGGACTGGGCAAAGTCTAGGGTACACCTCATATGCCTCTGCTGTCCTTGTGGACCCTGCTCCTCACTCAGACTCCCCGTCTGCCCTCCTGCTCTGCCTGTCTTTCCCTTCACACACGCCCTCTGTCTCCTTGACACCCCACCCCACCCGCGTTAGTCCTTGCATGCTCCCCTGCCTTGGTTCTTCCATTCCTGTGTCTGTTTCTGCTTCTACTCCTCCTCTGGCTGTGTCAGCTCTGAGGGAGTTGAAGAAGAGACAGGGTGCCCTCTCTTCTCCCCCATTTTAATGAGGGCCATGCGGGTGGTTCCAGTGGTTAGGAGCAGATGTCCCAGGGTCCGAGGCCTAGGCAGTGTGACGAGGTTACTACAAGGAACATTAATAGCTGACGTGCATTAAGCGCTTAACAGACACCAAATGTTAAATGCTTTATGTGTATCTTGATGTGAACTTTTGAGTCACAAGTTAAGTAACTTGCTCAAGGTTACCTAGCATATAACCAGGGTTTGTCACCAACATTTGACGCTTAACGCCAGGCTTTCAGGCAGCTGTTCCACCTGGTGCCGGTGAGGGTGTGGTCTCTCCTGTGAGTGTCTGGTTTACTGAGAAGCCCCTGCAGCCACACCAGGAAACTGGGTCAACCGTGAGCAGAGGACAGAGGAGGTGGGGCCGAGAGAGCAGCCACTGGAACATGAGTGGAAGTGAAACGTGTCACTTCTGGGCTGAGGTTTTTAAGAATCAGATATACCTTACCACTTTCTTTCACCCTATCTGCCAGGGGATGGTGGAACCACGAGATGAAAGGGGCCGGCTAAGAGGGAGCCCTTGTGTTGGACTGTTATCTGGTGAGAAATAAATTTTAATTGTGTTAAGCCACAAAAAATGTTGGTGCTTATTTGTTCCCTTAACTAATGTAGCGTGCAAAAGAAGGCTGAAGTTCTAGGGTGGTTTTAGTTCCCACTGGGCTCAGGCAGTGCGATTGCATCCCTCCTACAAGTCATATTTGAATTCACGACAGTTTCCTGGGAGGAAACTACCTTCTCTGTCAAAAGGTGTATTTGCAGCTTAGTGTATTTGCAGGAATCCCAGAAACCACTGGAGTTCTCATGAAGCTCTCGCCCAGGCTGGCCGGTGGACCCACCTGTGGGCTGCCATTTGGCGGCAGATGCCCTGTGTGTGCCCGGGCAGGGCAGCCTGTGCAAACCACATAAGACTCACGCATCTGTCTTCATCCAGACCACAGCACTTACCAGTAATAGGACCATGGTTTTAAAACACTTTATTCAGGAATAAGTTTGATCTTATAGAAGAAATGTCCCTCTCCATGGAACATGGATCACCCTTGGGGTGAAGGAAATGAGAAGGCATGGGAGAAGAGTATGAATTGATTGACTATTTACCTAAAAGGGACTGAAAAAAAAAATCTAAAGTGGACGAATTATCATGAATTAGCAACACTAAATTCTCCAACATCAGTGGAAATGAGGTGCCCCAGAGTTTTGGTTAAGTTTGGTTTTAAGTTTGGTTATGGAGAAATAGAGGTGATTACGCCTTTGCACACATAGGTGCACTTTACACACTTTGCACTTATCCTCCTACAAATGTGGTGTCTACTTAATGCTGAGCAAAGTCCTGGTCTCCTTGGGGGCGTTTGGAATATCAAAGCAACTTTGGGACAGGATTCTGCCCAGTGATGTTGAAGGTGGCTGCCGACAAGGTGTTCATTTGTTCATCCAATGATATTTACGAAGCACATACTAGGTATGTGTCAGGCACCAGGCTTTCAAAGGTGCTGGGAAGGTCCCTGCTTGAAAAGATGGCTCTTATATGATCTGGAAGTCCTCACCTTCCTGGGCTACTTTGCTGAGGTCAGCCACCATGAAAGAGGGTGCAGAGCAGTGGAAAGACATGGGTTTGGGAGTCAGACTACCTGAATCCAAATTTCAGCTGGGCTTGTATCTTTGGGCCAGTTATGAACTCTTAGGGCTTCCGTTTCCTCATTTGTAAAAGGAAGATAATAATGACACCTACTTCCTTGCAAGGCTGCTACGAGGATTAAATGAGATCATTTATTTATGCTCCAGAATGTTTGCTCGAAGTCTGTGATGTTCTGAGCAACTCAGTAAATTGTAGTTATTACTAGATAGAAAGGAATTTTGGTGACATGGAGGAAAGAAAGGTTCCACTGAGAACAGAACTGGACGGAATGCCAGAGCAGGGCGCCTGGGCCGCCAGCCCTCAGGCTGAAGACAAAGGGCTTGGGGAGGGTGGGTTGGGGGCAGGGGGTCACAGGAGGGGCCACAGATGATGCACACTCGCTTTGCCTCCCTTCACATGCTGCCCAGCATGGCTTCTGGCGCCATCTTCCAAGGAAGTGGACCCTTCTCCCGCCAGGGGCTCCCCACCTCCGGGACCCCCTTCATTCCCCCGCCTCCTGCTTTCTCCAGCTCCATGCCAGGACTCATACAGAGCAAAATGCTTAAAGGGCAACTTCTGTGGCACTTTCAAAGTGAAAATCCCCAGAATAATTCATAATGTCCCAATTTTTCTCTGCCTTTTAAGGAAATCATCATTTTATTCCTTTGGGTTTCACATTGTTACTCCCTCATTATTCTCTGCTTGGAGTAGTAAATGAACACAGAACTGTACAGCAGAGGAAATAAACCAAACAAATTGCAGTTCCTGGCCATCGAGCCACTTGGAAACTAGCAGCATGAGTGGCATAAATAATTCAATACAGAATGGGGACAGAATTAGTGCCTTTTCCTGATGCAATCCTTTGTAGAACAGGTGAGGTTTCAGGAGGAGCAACACGTGGTGGAAGCAAGAAACAGTAATTGGCATCTGTTCTAAATGAAAGGAGAAAATGAGGGGAACGATGCAAAATTAAGATTCTACGATAGAGAAGCCGGAGGACAGTCTTCTGGATTTGGATAGAAGGATTCAAGGAAACTAAGATAAAATATGGTGGCAATAGAGTGATGGAAGGTTTTGGTTTTCAGACAAAAACACTCAATCTTCACATAGATCCAGAGATAATGTGTGTTAAAGAGATTGGGATATGGGACCAGGTTGTGCAACGCAGCCAGAACTGGCTGGCCCAGAACGCGGAGCCTCGGCCCAGGAAGTGCGTGTAGGAAGCGTCAAGGACAACAAAACTATGCTATTCTGTAAGGCCTGCTTCCGTCCCAAGTGGAGAGACTGTATCCTGGGGGACAGGGAGGACGTCAGGGGTGACAGACCAGGAGGGGTGGAGTCACGTGTTAAAGCCTCACTCCCTGGATGGTCTTCATCATGTGAACACCTAATGCTGCCCTTTCTTAACCAGTGTAAACAAGAAAGGGGAGAAACCAACTTGGCAATGAACTGCTGTGTCACTAGGGTCTTGCTCCCCTGTCTTCTGTAACCTCTGCGTGTCAGAGCTTCTTTCTCAAGCAACGTCCCATCATGCTCTGTGGTTGATGCGAGTGGATGATGCTGGCCAGAGGGCTGATGGCCAACAGGAGAAGTCAGTCACCAGTTGGATATCGAGGGGCTGAGGGATGTACTACAGGCTTCTGGGCTCGAAAGAAAAACAGGACATTGAAGGAAGCTGGAGCATTGCCTCTCCGTGTGTGTGAGCACCTCCTCCATTTCAGGGTCCAGCATGTGAGATTCCGGAAGGGCAGATCACAGAGGGAGAGCTATTTATTTCTCCTTCCATTGCCTTGGGGCTCCAAAGCCTCTTCAATTCTTAAGTCAAATGGTAGTTCAGTAAGTCAAAGTGGCCCCAGTGGGAGAATCTGGTTGGATGAACCAATAGGCTATTCCCTCGAAATACTATTTAAGAAAGCTCCCCCAGGCTCAAGACTTTAAAACAGCCCTTTCTTAGTTCACAAGTGTGAAGGACTGAGCCGCAGCTGGAAACGGTTCTGGCCTTGGTGTTTTGCCTCCTCCTCCTGGGACAGCAGGCCAGCCCTGGCTTGTTCCTTTCGTGATGGTGGCAGAAGTGTGAGAGAGGAAGCCGGTCACAAAACCTCTGCCTGCCTTGGTTTTGCTATCATCTCATCGCCCAGAGCAAGTCACGCGACCGAGGCCAGTGTGGAGAGACGGAAGTGCGCCCTCCCGCAGTGGGGGTATCGCAAAGTTATAAGGCAGAGGGTGGGAAGTGCAGCCCCCGAGCGACCATGCAGCCCACACATGGGTTATTCTATTGCTGTGTGTCTCTGTGTGCAACAGAAAGAGCTCCTGTCCTTTCTCCCTTATATGGGGACCTGGGTTTGACCAAGTGAGAAAGAGCTTCTGGAGGGCACACCTCAGAGAGGGGAGACTGAGAAGAGGGCCTACACGAGGGGCCTGGGAGAGAACAAAGAGCAGAGAGGGTTTCCAGAAGGGGGAACCCTCACTTGATCTCTTGCTGGGTAAGGAAGACAAGCTGAGAGAAGTTTCCTCAGGCAGAGGTGAGTGTGGGCGGGCCCTTCCTCACTCCCCCTGTCTCCAAGGGCTTGTAGAAGTTCTGAGGAGCTGTAGGCAAGCCAGCTCTAGTCTGACACAGTCTGAGTGCTTTCACACTCAGTGACAGTGACAGTGACTCAGCGGTGGTGTCACTTCTGCCTTCAGTGGGGTCTGTACCCCTGACTACAGCTCACAAGGAGCTCCCTCAGGCTGGTGGAAGAGAGTCATGTTTTCTGCTACAAGTCAGGGCTGGAGTGACCTTGTCAGATAAACCAAGTCATAGACAAATGACCTTTAGATTGATAAGCAAGACAGACTGACGGTTAAACTCAGGAATGAAGAGTAACACCCTGCAAATAACCGCTGTCCAAGAGACTTGGGATGGATCCCTGAGGTGGAGAAGCAGTCAGTGCCTGCTCCTCTGGCTGGGTCAGCTCTACCAGGTTTTCTCCATCATCCCCAAGTTCAAGGGGAGTGTTTAGAACCAGGGTCTATCAGGTTTGGGCCCGTGATTCTTAACTCAGAGCTGAGAAACCAGGAATGACTGTCCCACACTTACGACACCCAAGAGTCACTGGTTAAAAAGTTTGACCAATTCTCTGAAGATCACGTCACTGAGTGAACTTCCACTTCAAAGCTATTGCCAAAGTCAGGCATGATTACTTGTGAATAAAAGTTTAAGTGCGACTATATTTTATTTGCAGTTGTTCTCTGAGAAAGTTGCATTTAGTGGTTCCTGAGGGAAAACCAACACAGTGGTTAGAAAAAAGAAGCAGAGGACTTGAAAAAAAGGAGAGACAAATACAGGAGGTCCCAAAACTCAGGACACATCAGATAAATGTGTATACAACTTTCCAGTTTCCAGATGTTTTAGATAGCAGATTGTATAGATGCTAGTAGTAGATAGTAGATAACAGAAGGAAATCATCAAGCATATTATTTGAAAATGTATATATATATATTTTTTCAGAGTTGAACAATATTTTCTTTTCTATTGAGGTAAAATTGACATGCAACATTATATTAGTTTTAGGTGTACAACATAATAATTTGATATTTATATATATATTGTGAAATGATCACTACAATAACTCTAACATCTGTCACCACACAGTTACAGAATTTCTTTTCTTATGATGAGAACTTTTAAGAGCTACTGAACACACAATGGGATTTATAGACGATGTAATACATAATTGTACACCTGAAATCTATGTAAATTTACTAACAATTGTCACTCCAATAAATTTAATTAAAAAAATATGCAATAGAATATTAACTATAGCCAGCATGCTGTACATTACAAACCCAGGACTTATTTATTTTATAACTGGAAATTTTTTCGGTTTGACCACTTTCACCCGTGTTTCCACCGTTCACTCCCTGCCTCTGGCTCTGGCAACTACCAATCTATTTTCTGTGTCTAATGAGCTTTTTTAAAATAAAAAAAAAACAATTTTATTTTTAGATTCCACATGTAAGTGAAATCATACGGTATTTGTCTTTCTCTGCCAGACTTATTTCACTCAGCATAATGCCCTCATGGTCTACCTATGTTGTCGCAAATGACAAGATTTCTTTCTTTTTATGGCTAAATAATATTCCATTGTATAAATATACATCACAAGTTCTTTGTTTTTTTAATTAATTTTTGGGGGGTGACACTGGTTAAAAATTATATATGTTTCAAGTGTACAATTCTATAATACATCATCTATCTATTGCATGTGTGTTCATCACCCAGAGTTAGTTCTCCTTCTATTACCATATATGCGTATTTGACCCCTTTTCCTCTCTACCCCCTTGACCCCTCCTCTACTCCCTCCTACCCCTCCAGTAACCACTAAAGTGTTGTCTATGTCACATTTTCTTTATCCATTTATCTGTAAGACATTCAGTTTGCTTCCATATCTTGGCTATTGTAAAGAACACCGCAATGAACGTGGGGATGCAGATATATTTTTGTAAAAATGTATAGTTTTAAAAATTAGTTTATTCTATTTTTTGACTTTTTGAATATCCTGAAATTTGTTTATTTTTAAGGTTGGAAAATAGAGATGCCAGTTGCATTCAGCAAAAATAACTCTCCTGAAATTTTTGGTCTTTCACGCTTTTTTGTTTTGAGGAGATCTGTAGCTTTCAGTTTGCTACCCTGACCTCTATGTGATTATGGGGTAGGTGGGGGAGGGGAGTCTGACAGTCCTCCTTCACTAAAGCTGCTCTGTTCCAGAGGGCTCAAAAACCACAGTGTCTCCATCATTTCCTTCCATTGTTTGCATTTGCTAGTCTGAAGTTTGATGCTTTTTGTTTTACTCTTTACAAAGTGGACTGATAAAATAAGGGCAAGACACCAAAGAGTAATTTTAAGATTTCTCAGCCTCACAGGCCAGGAGGGAGATTGCCAACACTTTGAATCTGATCCTGAAGAATAGGTGTGCAATGGCCTCGGGCTCTTGTGGGCGGCCCCCAGGTGTACGACCTGTCTCACTATTACCAAGAGCTGGTCCGCATTGTTAGGGAATGGCCAGGATTCAGAGAGGGGAAAAAGGAAAGTCTGTTTAGTGTAATCTAAATACGAGCCCAGAACTGCAGGTGTCTGCCCAGCGTAACACAAATACCATTTCTCTTAGGCACAGGAAGCCTTCCTCAGACTTGTTTAAAGAGTAAAGACCAGGCAGACACCCCAGCAATGATGACAAATTACTTTTCAAAGAAAGTAGAGTGCTGGTAAACACGGACCACCCCCTCAATTCCTTTCCTTTGGTTTTAAAAATTACTTTTCAGAATTTTAATGTAATAAACTAGTTTAATGTGACATCAATAATAAAAACATACTTGTTAGAATAAATTCTAATTCAGTGACACTTTTGGGCTCACCTGATGATTGATTTTTATGAGGAAGTTTGTACTGCCTAGATGCGGTCACCACAGACCTTCTTCTGTACAGTTCCTCCCTCCTTATTCCCCCTCCTTATTCCACCCCCCCATTGCTACCTCGCCCACACACTCAGAAGTTATGTCCCTGTAGTGTTAAGGCTTCTATATTGAGGAGAGGGTGTCTCATCACTTTAAGTATATTCTGTAAGGTTCCTTATGAGGTGGTGAACTAGAACATAGAATGGAGGAACTGACTTTGTTCTCCCACCTCTGAGGAAGGGGAAAGAACAACCAGAGGAAATGAGGTCTTTTGGAACTCCAAAATGGGGATTTGAGAACAATGCATCCTTCTGGAAACTGTGAAGTGTTAAGGGAAGTTATCCTCTGTTACAGGAAGAGTGAGTGAGACAGTGTGTGTTGGAGGACCTCTGGCCAGGCTCTCAGGGCAGCTGCAGAGGCGTGGCCACCTGGGAAACAAGAAGGAACTTCATTTGGCAAGACTCAGACCTGGGCTGGAGGAAGACACAGAAGGCATTCTGAGTTGTTGGTATTAAAATGTGAGCATTCAAATGGATCAAATAGTGGGAAATGACTTGGCTTTTAAATTTTAAGACATTGAACCAGAAAGTTGTGTACTTTCTCCTCCCTCCCTCCCTCGCTTCTTTTTCTTTCTTTAAGAAAGTTAGTAGAATCCATTCATTAACAACAGTATGGGGTCTGGCTTGTACCCCTGCTCTGTCCCTTGCTAGCTATGTACTTTTAAGCAAGGTACTGATCTCTTTCTGGCCCAATATTCTATAAAATATGGCTAATGATAATAAATAACTTATAAATATTTGTCATTAGGATTATCATTCTAATTTTTTTGAGTCTTTGGGAATAAAACACTCCTTCAGAAATAAATATTTATTTATTTAGTGTGTTGATAAGTGTTTATTTTATGTTATTTTTAAAAAATTAGTTTCAGGTGTACAAAGCAACGTAATAGTTAGACATTTAAACCCCTCATAAAGTGATAACGCACCCTCCAAGCTATCCTTCTGACATCTTACATAGCTGTTACAGTACCACTGACTATCTTCCCTATGTCGTACTCCACATCCTGTGACTATATCTACCTATATATTTAGTTATGGTTGACATTCCATATCATTCTACTTCAGCTTCAGGTGTATAGTGCATTGGTCAGGCATCTACACAGCCTATGACGTTATCCCCCTGATAAGTCCAGTGCCCAACTGGAAGCTTAAATGATCTTTACAACATTGTTGATTCTATTCCTCATACTGTATTAACTATCAATTTGTATTTCTTAATGCTTTCTCCTTTTTCACCCTGACCCCAACCCCATTCCCGTCTATCACCCTGATAGATCTGGTGCCTATCTGGCACCATACCTAGTTATTACAATATTATTGACTATATTCCTTATGCTATAACCTACATCCCCATGACTACTGCATAACAACCAATTTGTGCTTCTTAATTCCTTCCCCTTTCACCCATCCTTAACCTCCCTCCCATCTTATAGAAGTGCCTCTAAGAGTCCTTGTAATACTGGTTTGGTGGTGATGAACTCCTTCAGCGTTTTCTTGTCTGGGCAGCTCCTTATCTGTCCTTCAATTCTAAATGACAGCCTGCTGGGTAGAGCAATCTTGGTTGTATGTCGTTGCTTGTCATCACTTGGAATATTTCCTGCCAATCCCTCTGGCCTGCAAACTTTCTGTTGTGAAATCAGCTGACAGTCTTATGGGGGCTCCCTTGTAGGTAACTAACTGCTTTTCTCTTGCTGCTTTTAAGATTCTCTCTTTGTCTTTAACCTTTGACGTTTTGATTATGATGTGTCTTGGTGTGGGCCTCTTTGGGTTTATCTTGTTTGGGACTCTCTGCACTTCCTGGGCTTGTATGTCTATTTCCTTCACCAGGTTAGGGAAGTTTTCTGTCATTATGTCTTCAGATGGGTTTTCAATTCCTTGCTCTCTCTCTTCCCCTTCTGGTACCCCTATAATGCAAATGTTGGTACACTTGATATTGTCCCGGAGGCCCCTTAAACTCTCCTCAATGTTTTGGATTTTTTTCTTTCTGTTCTGTTCTTATTGGGTGCTTTCTGCTACCTTATCTTCCACATCGCTGGTTGGATCCTCTGCTTCATATAATCTGCTGTTGATTCCCTGTAATATATCCTTCATTTTTGTTACTGTATCCTTTATTTCTGACTGGTTCTTTTTCATGGTTTCCATTTTCCATTTTTCTGCTTCGTATCTCTCTGTTGAAGTCCTCCCTGAGATCATTGAGCATCCTTATAACCAGTGTTTGGAACTCTGTGTCTGATAGATTGTTTATCTCCATTTTGCTTACTTCTTTTTCTGGTGTTCTGTTCTCTTCTTTTATTTGAGATATGTTTCATTGTCTCCCCATTTTGGCTGCCTCACTGTTTGTGTCTATGTATTAGATAGGGCTGCTATGTCTTCTGGTCTTAGTAGAGCGGCTTTATGGTCACTCTAAGATGCAAGAGAAAAGCAGTTAGTTACCTACAAGGGAGCCTCCATAAGACTGTCAGCTGATTTCACAACAGAAAGTTTGCAGGCCAGAAGGGATTGGCAGGAAATGTAGTAGGTGGCATTGATTACAGTGGAAGAGTTGTTGTGCAGGGACTGATTCTATGGAACAGGGTCCGCCTCAGCAGGACTCTGGTGCCTGCCCAATCCTCCCCTTGAGTGCATCGTACTTGGAGTCGGCTGAGTGATGCTGTAGCTCGTTTTGAAGCTGGCCACTGGGGGTGCCAGCCCCAGGACCATCTTGGTGGGGACATGCTACAGATCTTGTTCAGCCACAGACTGTGCTCCACCCAGGGCCACCCAGCAGGAGCCAGAAAGAAATCCATAGATGGCTGTTGCCTGTGCTGTGCTTGGAAGTGCCTTGAGAGGCCAAGCCACAAACCCAGGCCGGCAGGCACTAGTGCTGGGCTTAGGGCTACTCAACAGAGGTACAGGATATGCTCAAGCCAGATGCTGCTTGTCTGGGTTCCGTGAACCTTTGAGTGACCTTAGGAAAGTCAGCAGCTGGAGCCAAGGCTGGAGGTCTGCAAAACATTAAAAAGCCACTGAAAGCAGCCTGGGTGTACCTGAAAGTTGGGTGGGGCCAGGTCTCAAGTCTCCAAGGCGTGGTGCACTAATAGAGGAGACTCAGAAATAGCAGCCACCTGTGTTCACAAGTCCGGAAGGGGGAGGGCTCAACAAAGAAACAGTAGCCTCTGCCAGCTCCCCTGTCCAAAAGAAAGCTGCCTCTTCAGCCCCCGACCCAAGCCAGAGCAATCAATTCCCCACCATGTGTCCCTGCCACCTTTCCAGCTGCTGCCCCAGCACTGGAGCTCAGAGTGAGTGATGCCGTTGTTGGGTAAGTCTGCACACGGTCCCTTTAAGAGGAGCGCCTGGGATGCAGCTCTGTTTAGTCTCACTCAATCACAATCTCTACTGATTTTTCACAGCCAGAATTTATGGGGACTTCTTCCCAGGCACTGGAACCCTGGGTTGGGGTAGGGCTGGGACCTCTCACTCCTCTGGAGAATGGGGGACCCCCACAGTGGAAATAGCCCTCCCAATCTTTAATGGTCACACGCGGGTGTGGGACCAGCCTGTTCTGCGTCTCTGATCTTCCTACCAGTCTGGAGGTGGCTTCTTCTGCAAGTCCTTAGTTGAAAGGCTTCAGTTCAGCTTGATTTTAGGAGATTCTCGATAATGGTTGTTTTATCGATTAGTTGTAATTTTGACGTGGTTGTGAGAGAAGGTAAACACAGCGTTTACCTACTGCGCCATATTGCTTGTCTCCTAGTGTAATATATTTTAAAATCTGCCTTATTTAAGATTCCCCTCAAATTTTATTAATTAAAAATATTCATCATTTAAATACCTTTCACCAGGAAGGGGGATGAAGTGATTTGAGGAAATAAGGTTTTCTAACTACCAAAGTTTAGGATATAAATTCTAGTTTGCATAACACACTTTTTAACAACTTCTTTTTTCATGGACATGATTTTATTTATCTACCCACCTGTCCGTACACTCATGCATTCCATTGGACCTCCAGCCATCTATTCAATGTGTATTTCTAGCCATGTGTCTGACCCAGGGCTACACACTGGCCTCAATGACTAGAAAAGGCTCCACTGGAATCACATCCAGAACACAAAACTTTCATTTACTATGTGAGCAACATTTTCAGTACTTGTATGTTAATTATATAAAATGTGCCCCATACTGTTATAACACCAAAAGCATGCATTTGTGTTGTAATAAACACAATGTGTAAAAATTTTATTTTTTAAAATTGTAGTAAAATGCCCATAACATAAAACTTGCCATCTTAACCATTTTTAAATGTGCAGTTCATTGGCATCAAGTACCCTCACGTTGTTGTACAACCATCACCACCATTGGTCTTCAGAACGTTTTCATTTTCTCACACTGAAACTCTGGACTTAGTAAAGGCTAAATCCCTATTCCTTCCTCTCTCCAGCCCCTGATAACCACCATTTTACTATCTGTCTCTATGAATTTGCCTACTCTACGTCTCTCATATTAAGCAGAATCATATAGTATTTGTCCTTTTGTGACTGGCTTATTTAACTTAACATAATGTGTTCAAGCTTCATCCATGTTGTATCATGTGTCAGAATGTCCACTGTATGTATTCAAAACATTTTGTTTATCCATTCATCTGTTTTGGACACTTGGGTTGCTTCCACATTTTGGCTAATGTGAATAATGCTGGTATGAACATGGGTGTACATAAACACTTAATATTTTGATAATAAGGATTATCTCTTCAAAATTGGACAGCAAATCAACTGCTTAATGGCAAGTAACATGTAACAAAATTTCAATTTTATAAAAAGAACTCATTTACTTCTTCAACAGACATTCACTATCTCCCAGGTGCTGGGGGCAGTCTGCTGGTGTCCAGGGTGAACCCACAAGCTATCACGGAGCTCTAGTCACTTGGGGAGGCAGATATTAAACAAGTGAACGTGCCAATCAGCATATAATTATTCACTGTGATCAGTGCTGTGAAGGAAAAGAGCAGGATGCATTGAGAGAGCATTGATTGGGTGACCTGGCTCAGGCAGGGTGGTCAGGGTGGGGCTTTCTGACAAGATGACATTTGTGCTGAGGTCTGAGGATGAGAAGAAGCCAGGCCAGCGCAAAGTGGGAGGGAAGAAACTTCTGGGCAAGGACACAGCACAGGCAAATTCTGGGTAAAACGACTGCACTGCTTTTCAAATGCCCCCTTTGTGAGTGAGTTCTGACTGTGTTTCTGATTGCTCAGTGTGACTTGAGTTCCTGACATTCCAGCAACTCAGAGTTTTGGTTTGTGAATCAAGCAGAAAACTGTCTACTATAGACATGCTTTGTGAATTTGGAACTGCAGCATCTTAGGGGTGAATAGAAGCATGAATATCCTTCTTCTCCAGGCTGCACACAACTCAGCCCTGTTTTAGGGCTTGGGGCCCCAGGGGAGTCCATAACAAGGATCCTTGCTGATGCTTCCCATATGGGAGGCAGTGATAAGCAAGGGGGAAGCTCTCAGAATTGTTTGGGAAGGAAAGTGCTGTTTCAGTAGGAAGCATGACTCATGTAGAGCCCTGCCTGAGTGAAGAGGGCTTGCAAACCTATACATTTCCTCCTTTCCATTTATACTTTTTTTGACCCATAGTGGACTAATTCTCAAGTCACTTTATTGTACAGTGGTTTGCTAAGGAAGATATCCTGGATTTCTAAGTGGCCAATACAAGTAGCACACCAAAATGTTGTCAAGAGAGAATGGAAAATTGACATATGCAGTCTCCAGAAGGCTTCCTTTAAGTAGCCTTGACAAGTATCTCAGGCCCATGCCATCCGCCTCTGCCTTCATGGTGAACGTGTAGCTCTCTCGTGCAGGCCTGTGTACCAAAGCACCATAAAGTTTTGTACTTTATGGAGAAGCAAGTACTCAGTGTGTGTGAGTGGAAGGAGGGACGTTATGATGCAAAGTGACTCTGGACACTCACAAATACCTATGTCTCTGAGATGACCCTGAGAGGGGATCACACCATGGAAAGTCTAAAACTCTTAAGCGCTTTTGATTGTTGTTGTGTTACCTATGTTATTTTTCCTGACTATAACTCCTTAGGATATAGAAACATTTGTAATAATATCAATTGTAGGTAGCCAAGAAAATACTTTTGTTTTAGTCATTCATTTTTCTCTTTATGTCATGCTGACTTAGTGCCTCCTTTGTCCCTTAGACTAAGGCTGACTTGTTTTATTTGTTTGTTAAAGTATTTTTATTTATTTTTAATTTTTTATTAGTTTCAGGTGTACAAAGCAACTTAATAATTAGACATTTAAACCCCTCATAAAGTGATAACGCACCCTCCAAGCTATCCTTCTGACATCTTACATAGCTGTTACAATACCACTGACTATCTTCCCTATGTCGCACTCCACATCCCGTGACTATATCTACCTATATATTTAGTTATGGTTGACATTCAATATTATTCTACTTCAGCTTCAGGTGTATAGTGCAGTGGTCAGGCATCTACACAACCTATGACGTGATCCCCCTGATAAGTCCTGTGCCCATCTGGAACCTTATGTGATCTTTACAACATTGTTGATTCTATCCCCCATGCGTATTAACTATCAATTTGTATTTCTTAATTCCTTCACCTTTTCCACCCTTACCCTAACCCCATTCCTATCTATCACCCTGATAGATCTGGTGCCTATCTGGCGCCATACCTAGTTATTACAATATTGTTGACTATATTCCTTATGCTATAACCTACATCGCCATTGACTACTGTGTAACAACAAATTTGTGCTTTATCCCTTCCCCTTTCACCCATCCTTAACCTCCCTCCCATCTTAAAGAAATCCCTCTAAGAGTCCTTGTAATACTGGTTTGGTGGTGATGAACTCCTTCAGCGTTTTCTTGTCTGGGCAGCTCCTTATCTGTCCTTCAATTCTAAATGACAGCCTTGCTGGGTAGACCAATCTTGGTTGTATGTCGTTGCTTGTCATTACTTGGAATATTTCCTGCCAGTCCCTTCTGGCCTGCAAAGTTTCTGTTGGGAAATCAGCTGACAGTCTTATGGGGGCTCCCTTGTAGGTAACTAACTGCTTTTCTCTTGCTGCTTTTAAGATTCTCTCTTTGTCTTTAACCTTTGACGTTTTGATTATGATGTGTCTTGGTGTGGGCCTCTTTGGGTTTATCTTGTTTGGGACTCCCTGCACTTCCTGGGCTTGTATGTCTTATTTCCTTCACCAGGTTAGGGAAGTTTTCTGTCATTATGTCTTCAGATGGGTTTTCAATTCCTTGCTCTCTCTCTTCCCCTTGTGGTACCCCTATAATGCAAATGTTGGTACACTTGATATTGTCCCGGAGGCCCGTTAAACTCTCCTCAATGTTTTGGATGTTTTTTTCTTCCTGTTCTGGTTGGGTGCTTTCTGCTACCTTATCTTCCACATCGCTGGTTGGATCCTCTGCTTCATATAATCTACTATTGAATCCCCGTAATATATTTTTCATTTTCATTATTGTCTCCTTTTATTTCTGACTCGGTCTTTTTTATGGTTTCCATCTCCATTTTTATGCTTCCTATCTCTCTATTGACGTTCTATCTGAGATCATTGAGCATTCCTATAACCAGTGTTTGGAACTCTGAGTCTGATCGATGGCTTGTCTCTTGCTTCACTTAGTTCTTTTTCTGGATCTTTGTTCTGTTCTTTTATTTGAGACATGTTTCATTGTCTCTCCATTTTGGCGTCCCTATGTTTGTGTCTATGTATTAGGTAGGGCTGCTAAGTCTTCTGGTTTTGGTAGACTGGCCTTATGTAGTAGGTGTGCTGTGGGGTTCAGTGGTGCAGTCTTTCTGGTCACCTGAGCCATGAACTCCACGTGTGTCCCTTGTGTGTGTTGTGTGTGCCCTCCTCTTGT
Organism: Rhinolophus hipposideros; assembly: GCF_964194185.1. NCBI lineage: Eukaryota > Metazoa > Chordata > Mammalia > Chiroptera > Rhinolophidae > Rhinolophus > Rhinolophus hipposideros. Next base: position 57,780,318 of record NC_138059.1, read on the forward strand.
AGTTGAGCCTTGGTTGATAAGTATACATCATTGTGAGGGTCTGACCCTTGGGCTCACTTGTTGTGAGGACTGGCATTGAGTACAGTGGAATAATTGTTGTGCAGGGGCTGATTCTATGGAGCAGGGTCCACCTCAGCAGGAATCTGGTTCTTGCCCAACCCGCCCCTTGAGTGTGTCGTACTTGGAGTCGGCTGAGTGATGCTGCAGCTCATTTTGAAACTGGCCATTGGGGGTGCCAGCCCCAGGACCACCTTGGAGGAGACCTGCTGGAGGTCTAGTTCAGCCACAGCCTGTGTCCCACCCAGGGCTACCCAGCAGGAGCCAGAAAGAAATTCACAGATGGCTGTTGCCTGTGCTGTGCTTGGAAGCACCTTGAGAGGCCAAGCCACAAACCAAGGCTGGCTGCCACTAGTGCTGGGCTTAGGGCTGCTCAGCCAGAGGTACAGGAAATGCTCAAGCCAGATGCTGCTTGTCTGGGTTCTGCAAACTTTTGAGTGACCCTAGGAAAGTCAGCAGCTTGAGCCAAGGCTGGAGGTCTGTATGACGTGAAAAAGCCACTGAAAGCAGCCTGGGTGTACCCAAATGTTGGGCAGAGCCGGGTCTCAAATTGCCAGGGTGCGGCAAACTAATGGCAGAGACCCAGAAATGGCGGCCACCTGTGTTCGCATGCCCCAAATGGGAGGGTTCAGCAAAGAAAAATGGCCTCCACCTGCTCCCCCATCCAGGCGAAAGCTGCCTCTCCATTCCCCTTCCCAAGCCAGACAACTCAATTCCCCACTATCTGTCCCTGATGCCTTTCCAGCTGCTGCCCCAGCGCTGGAGCTCAGAGCGAGTGATGCTGTTGGTGGGTACATCCGTGTGCAGTCCCTTTAAGAGGAGCACCTGTCTCCCTCAGTGACAATCTCCACTGGTTTTCGAGACCAAAAATTATGGGAACTTCTCTCCCTGGCACTGGAACCATGGGCTGAAGTGGGCCTGGGACCTCTCGCTCCTTTGAGAAGGGGGTTGGGGGGAAATGCCCACAGCCGAAACAGCCCTCCGGATCTTTAATGGTCACACACGGATATGGACCAGCCCGTTCCAGGTCTCTGACCTTTCTACCAGTCTGGAGGTGGCTTCTTCCGCATGTCCTTAGTTGAAAGGCTTCAGTTCAGCTTGATTTTAGGTGATTCTCAATAATGGTTGTTTTGTAGATTAGTTGTAATTTTGATGTGGTTGTGAGTGAAGGTAAACACAGCGTTTACCTACTGTGCCTTCTTGGTTGTCTCTAAAGTATTTTCATATATGTTCTATACGGTCTTTTTCAAATTTTTTGACGACAGCCTTCAGTAAGAAATATATTTTACTTCATCTGAAGTAACAAAATTTTACAAAAACAATTATTCTTCTTACTAGAGATGCAGTCTGTATTTTCTATTCAATAATATTCTCTTTAATTGTGTTCTGTTTCATTTTTAAAATGCTAGTCAAAACCTGCTAAAGCATTTAAATATTAAAGTGTTTTCATGATTCACCATTGGATTGAGACCTGCTGTTTGAGAAAAGCTGTACAACCAGACATTGAGCCTTCTGTGGTTCATTACCTGTTCAGTAAACACAACTTCACCTCAGCAGGCCGATAAGCTTCTTCAGTACAGGATGGTGGTTTTTCCCTTAGGGCTCAGTGCATGGCATGTATTTCTAATGGATAATGGTTGATTTAGCTGACTCAGTCTCTTGAGTTTTGAATTCCCTGTTATTCTCAGCTTAGCTTGTATCATAAGAGAAAAAAGGTGTTTAAATGGGTACTTTCTGTTTGTGAATTAAGAGTTCTGGAGCAGGATTTGGCTTCTACTGGACAAAATTCCAAACAGTTTAAATCCTTTTCTTGGCTTTTGGTCTCTCTCATAGTTTGGTCATAAATAGCTTTAGAGAGACAGGTTGAGCCTCAGCTACTTCTGTAAGCATGAGTTTCCCCATCCACAAAATGAGGAAACCTCTCTCGTAGGGTTGTGAGGATTAAATCAAATAATTTAGGTAAAATACTTAGAACACATGATAATTCCTTGATGGTAACCAGTATTATGGTTGTCATTTTTACTTTCAAATAGGTTAGCTGCTAAGAATTCACAACATTTGTATTCTGGGGTTTTCTGTGTCTTTTTTTCTTCTTCTCTCCCCCACCCCCTTTTGCCTATGGTTTTAAGAGAATGTGATCAAAACAAGGTGGAAGAAGAAAGTTTCAGGGGGTCAGGGGCTGGATCTTTTTCACCCTTATATCTCCAACATCCAGTATCCATCATAGATTATTCATTAGTTGGTCAATATGGCATCATGAGAATAAGAATGAAGAGAACAGAAAATTGAGGTCACAATTGAAACCCATGATCTATTGCCCAAGTTTCAAATCTGAGCCAGTTCTCAGACACCCACTGATTGAAGATCAAGTCCCAGTAAGAATGGATTCTGCAACCCTGAGGCAAGTGTATAGACGAGTGATTTCCCAGTGCCCCCTAAAGGAACCCCTAGCTATGTGCTTGGGTAACCTTCCACTCAGAAATAGGCTATTCTGTTCAAAGGCTCTTGGTTATAGGTCTGTGTTTATGTGGACTCCTGGGGACTCAAAGCACTGTCATCATTTTCCTGTTACAGGAAGGCTTAATGGGAGTCATGGCCATGGATCATCTCTCGGTGGGTCTAATGAGTCCACAGATCAATAGGTGGTCATTTCCCAAACCCCTGAATATATATTTGGTAAATACTTTGCATGGCAGAATATTCATACTGGTTTCTTGATCTGTGGAATAAAAGCTATTGTATTAGGTTGGTGCAAAAGTAATTGCGGTTTAAGAGGTTAAAAATAATTGCAAAAACCTCAATTACCTTTGCACCAATCTAATAGTTGGAAAAGCCAAGTGGAAGCCCCTTTCCATACCAGAGTAGTAAATCAAGAGCAGTATTGCATCCTGGAAAGAATGACAGATGAGTCCAACACTAAAGGACTTAAATAATGCAAAGGTAGTGGCTTTCATCATTATCATGAGTCTGGTCTTTGCAAAACCAGATGGATAGTGGCATATGACAATGGACTATTGGAAATACAACCACGTAAGGGCCTCAATGGCAGCTGCTCTGTCAGATGTGCTATTGTTACTAGAGCAGATCATCACAGCCTTGGGTGTGGGATGTGCAGCTATTGATCTGGTCAATGCCTTCTTTTCTACTAGGAGGGAGGCACGGCAGCATTCATATGGGATGGACAACAGTATACAGTCACGATCTAGTCTGAAGGATACATTGACTCTCCTGCACTCATAATATAGTCTGAAAAATGTCTGGGTTGGCTGGACATTTTGAAAAACATTGATCCACTGTGGCAAGTACTCTAGATACCTTAGTAAGATAAATGCTGCAGAGTGGGAAACAAACTTATGAAAGATTCAGGGACCTGCCATATCAGTGAAGGCGGTAGGTGCCCAGTGATCTGGGGTGTCCCAAGATAGGCCCTCCAAAGCAGGAAACAAAATAAGGGGCAAGTAGGTACCTTGCACCCACTATTCCTAAGAAACACAATAATTGTTAGGCCTTTTTGGGTTTTGAAGGCCATATATTCTACACTTGAGAATATTTCGGACTTATTTGTTAAGTGACATGGAAGGCTGCTAGTTTTGCATTGGCTTCACAGCAAGAAAAGTCCTTGTTGTAAAAACAGTCCTGCCATTTGTACTATAGGAAACAGAAGATTCCAAAGGAGAATTCTAGCACAACTTCTGGGGTTCTGGAGTAAGGCCATGCTGTCTGCAGCAGAATACTGTATACCATTTGAAAAATAGCTCTTGACATGTTATTGAGCACTAGTAGAGACAGACCATCTAAACATGGAATAAGTATCAATTGAGCATGTGCCAAACTGCCTATCATGAGTTGGGTTCTATCAGCCCCATGAAGATATAAGGTCAGCACCTCAGGGATACTGTGGATGCCTGATCATGGCACTGTACACCAGAAGCTAAACAATAATGAATGCCAACTATAATTTTATATATATAATGTGATGGCTTGGTGCGAGGTCGGAGGGATAGTGGATGGGGGGAGGGAGTTCACAGTGTGAGGGATATAAATGATGAACGTCTAAGTATTACCTTGTCTTGTACACCTGAAACTAATTAAAAAAAAAGATATAAGGTCAGACAGGCCCAGCAATGATCTATTGTAGAATAAAAATGGTACCTCCTGGGTTGGGCTTGAGCAGGTCTAGAGGATACAGATAAACTGGTGGCTCAGACCTCCACGTCTCCTATTACTTTTCACTGATGTCTTTCCCTCAGCTTACCCCTATTGCCACAAAGGGGATTTCTTATGACTAGCCGATGGAGGAGAAAACCGAGCTTGACTCACAGATTCATTAGATACACCGACACAAGTTGAAAATGGATTGTTGCCACACGGCAGCCTCCCTTGTGGCCCTGAAAGACATCGGGGAGGGAAACCCTTCAGTGGGCAGAGGTTTGTACCAGTATTACATCTGGTTATTCACTTTGTGTAAAAAGTGGCTCAAGGTAAGAATGTACACGGGCCTGGGGAAGGGACAAATGACTTGGCTGGTTTTTCAGAGGCATAGAAAAAGAGGGGACAAAGAGTTCTGGGTATAAGGTATGTGGATGGACCTATGGGAGTGGTCATAAAGTATGAAGATCTTTGTGTTGCATGTGAGCACACACCAAGAGTCGCGACAGCAGAAGTACTAAAAACCCTAACAGATAGGCTGATGTGGCCAGCTGATGTCAGCCTCTGTCCTGGGCTTCCCCAGTGTGTGAGCAATGGGCTCCTGAATGGAGCAATCATGAAGGCAGGGATAGAATATGCATGGGCCCAAAAGCATAGACTTCCTCTCACCAAGGTAATTTGGCTACTGTTGTTGCTGAACGTCAGCTCTGTTAGCTCAATGAAACTGAGCTCCTGCGGTGACCAGAAGTGCACTTGTGGCGAGTCTATTATATAGGTCCCCTCCCATCCTGGACAGAGCAGTGACTAAGGCTCACTGGGACTGATGCGTTTTCTGGATTTGGATTGGTCTTTTCTGCACATAAGACCTTGGTGCTATCTAAGGGCTCGTAGAGTGTCTGATTTCCTGGCATGGGACCACACATAACATCTCCTTAGACAAAAGGCTCACTTTAAGGCAAAGGAGGTACGGTAGTGACATATAATCTTGGGATCACCAATATTACTCTATACCATTCAAAAGGTGCCAACCTCATAGAATAGCGGGAAAGCCTTTTAACTCAGCAGCTGACTGACTAGCTTGAATGTGGCACCCTCTGTGGATGAGGCCCTATTTTAGGATGCAGTGGCTCTTCAGACTAATGCTATTATATGTGCTGTATACCTAAGAGGTAAAAACATGGCTCTAGGAAGTAGACGTGGCTTTACCACGTTCACCATTATTTCCATTATCATGGTTGACTTGGGAAATTTGTGTTTTACATCCACACAATTTTAGATAACCTGGTTCCTAATGGTTGCTGCTTCTCTAAAACATTTCTCTCAGCTGATAGGAACAGCTTATCAGGAAAACTTGCACTGCCCTCCAGGTTGGGGGTCCCCTAAGCAATGACTAACTGATAAAGGGGTATAAAAGTCAGTGTCTTTTGTACCAAGGTTGGGGGAGATAACTCTGAAGTTCTGTTTTGGCTCTAATGCTCCCTCCCTTCCCCACTATGGATCAGGCCAAGACTGGATTTCACCTGAGAAACAGGCTTGCCCACTCCTTCCTCTCCCCTGCCCTGCTTCACTCCCTCCGTCACCAGTTTTTCCTGCACGTCACTCCTTCAATAAACCCTGATCCTCTGAATCTCTGACTGAGGCTCTGATCTGATCCTCTCCCTCCTTTGGTCCTTGGACCTCGGGAGAAGGCATTCTGTTTATTATCTCATGAACAAAAATAAGAACCCTGATGAATGGAGCTACCAGATGGCAGAAGTTTTAGAACTGAAGGGTACCAGAGAGGGCAAAATTTATTAAGGACCACCTCTTAATTTTACATTTTTTAAGGAAGCTTAGTGCAGGCACAGAAAGGCACACTGAAATATACAGTTTGCTGTATTGTCACAAGAATATTACAGAAAAGGAATAGAAAGGGTGTCAGACATTCTATTATAACTCCGCCTGGGAATAATAGTCACACTTCCATTGTCATTTCATAGGCTAGAACTTGCCACATGGCCCACCTATAAGAGGAGAGGAGAACTGGACACGGGTAAGATTAGGAATCTCCACAGCAAGAAACCCAAATCTGGCAATGTCATTTTATCCCCCCACTGCGTTTTCTTGTTTTTATCTAGTTCCCTCCTTTCCCTCTAGTTTTGCTAGCCGGCTCAAACCATTTCAACCCAATAAACAGAAGAGCAGAGATTTTGTTTTTAGTACATTCATTCCAATGATAAATTCTGAAGCACTTGATGGAATTGATTTGGGCTAAATACCCAATAAAGTCACCTTGACTACAATTTGAGGTTAAATGTGCAACAAAATGATAGCTAATAAACACTATTAGGCATATCTTCTGTAATTTTTAACTACTCGCAATGAAGTTTTGCATATGGATAGAAGCTACATGGACACACAATTGTATCAAGAGAGGTGCACAATTTAGAGAGTTACTGATGATACCAGGAAAATGTAAAAATAATTACAGGTCCTTTGATACTGATGCACATTGTCATAATGACTGCATTACTGGCTTTGGGGCCACATTCCATAATAAGCCTTTCCTGGGATTTAGTGTTACATAGACGTGCCAGAGATGTTTCTATTAATGAACGGTGTAATTTTAAGCTGTAACAATGGCAAAACTGTAATAGTCTGAGAGCAAAATCTGCTGAATTCACAGACAGGTGACAGTGTGGGCACTAATGTATGTGGAGTTCTGTGTTGTAATAAGGCTGCTATTACCTTTCACACAGTAACACTCAATGCTCCCCGGTTTTATCTATCAGTAGGTGCTGTTAGCTAAGACAGGACTTAACTCTTTAGGGTCTGATTTAAGCAGCTCCTTTAGTTCTGTCAGTGATTTTCTACTTCAGAAATTTCCATTCTTGTTTATTTTTTATTATTTTATTTTTTGACTGCTTTCACTCTCCCTTCCCTCTTTCCTTGCGTGTTTTTATAATGACCCCTTTCGCATCCAAATTCTTCTTCATATGGAAATGCACACGTTGCCCATTGACTGAGGGGGTTGTTGACCAGCATCTTCACTCTTGGAGTCTGGAGAGGATGCAACGCTCTGATATGGCTGTGTCTACAAGGGCTCTGTATGGCCGTATCATTGCTCCCCAAACAATACATTCTCTAATAAGCAGTGACTGCTCTGGGCTGAAAAGGGGCGTTAGACGTGGACACAGCACGCTGGTCCAACAGAGGGCTACGCGAGGCCGAAGCAGCCCAGGTCCCCAGCGGCTGATCACACGCGGCGCCCAATGGCATGTATGCGCACAGATTAGACATTGCGGGTGTGGGGAGGAGGCAAGGCCGACAGAGCATGGGCAGGGTCCTCAGTGCACTTTCGTTCTCTTCCGTTATCTGCCTGCAGATGATCCACGTTAGGGATTGTCTCGAGGCGGGCAGCAGCCTTTGGTCCATTTGGCCCTCGCACCATCATCCGTGCTTTCCTCCCTCGCCCTTGGCGCCTGCGCGCGGCCTGCACTCCTGCGGTTTCAGGGAGAGAATTAGGAAGGAGAGGCCACTGCATCCCTGGGCAGCTATTTCTGTCAACTGAAAAGGCCACTTAAGCAAAACACTTCATTACCTTTCCCCCTCCCTGTAACCCCTGGGAAAGTAGGAGCCAGTCAGATAATGAGCTTAGAGAGAGCAAGCAGCTTGGCGAGGGCAGAGATTTTCATCAGGCTTCGGAGTGACCTCATGCGATCCCATCACGAAATGGGGAGCAGAGAGAAGCGCAAGAGGGTGGAATAAACAGGCTCCTGTGCAGCCTGGCTTCATTATTTCACCCTTCACGTGGCAAATTCCTAGAACATTAGAGAGCTTCTAATTCCCAGGCAAAGCAACCAGGCCTGGCCTTCAGTCTGCCAGTCCTCTGAGATGGAAGCTACTCCATCCATTCAGCTAGGTGTCTTCCTTGCATGGCCATTGCCAGCTACCTTAACCCTCTGGGCCTCAGGCTTCTGACTGATAAAATCAAGACATTGCACCAGGAGGGTCTCTAAGGTATCTTTAAATTCTATGCTAAAAAATTGCTTGTAAGTGTAGGGAGGTTGGGAAGATAGAATCTCCTCTATGCTGGTGGCCAGGCTGCAGCTCTGGGAACAAGTGTGGTTGAATTCTCAAGGGTGTGGGCCAGGCCAGTGGAGGCTACCCTCCTGGGATTGCTAGAACCAGTCAGTGGGATCCTGCATGAAGAGACAAAGCCTGTCAAAGGAAAGAGACAAAGACCTAAGCTTGAAGGTAAGAGAAGGCACTGGCTTGCAGGGAGAACCTGGCATCTTCAAAGAGCTCACATCCCGGAAAGGATGACAGATTGCCTGCCTCTGTGGTTGAGCTCTCTGGGTGTCGTGTTTTGGCCCCTATCCATTTTGACCTCAGTGTGTCTCATGGGTACTTCCCTTTGTTTACCCTGCTTAAACCACACATCTGCCCTGTGCCAGCCTGACACAGGACAGGCTGCACAGCTTCCCGCCCACTGCCGCAGCCCCCACCACCTGGCCCTGTCCAGCTGCCACACAGGGAGCCCAGGCCATGACTGGAATGTCAGCCCACCCACGTTTTCCCTGCTGTCCAGCCCTCCCGCCTACCCTCTGGGGTCTGGCCCCACCTCTCCTGGCCGGATGCTGCCTCGGCTCCATGCGGCCTCCTACTTTCTGCACGGAGACTGTCAGCAAGGGGAGTCTGAGGGTGAGACAGAAGGGAGGTTGAAGGCCACCACACCCCAGGGGGAGCCAGATTGGGGAACCGAGAAAGTCATTCCATTTTATTCATTCACCAGATCTTTGAGGGCCTGTTATATCAGCACTAGGTGCTGTGTTGCAGTACTGAGCACAGACAAACCGCCCCCCGCTCAGTCTAGTGCTGAGGAAACAGATGGGGACTAAAATAAGTATGCAAAAAAATTAAATGAATAAGTAAAAAAAAAATAAAAAGGAATATGTGTTAGAATATAACTACTACTGTGGAGAAAAATAAAGCAGTGAAGGAAGATAGGAAGTATCAGAGTCAGAAAGGGGTTTGCAGTTTTATACAGGGTGGGCAGAAAGGGTCTCATGGAGAAGAAATATTTGATTAAAAATCTGACGGACAGGAGGAAAGAGGCCATGCAGGTATCCGGGGAAAGAGGACTCAGTGGAATAGCAACTGCAAGGGTCCTGAGGCATAGTTGTGCTTGGTTAGTGAGAGGAGCAGTAAGGACGCTGGCGTGACTACAGCCAGAGGAAGGGGTAGGGCAGTAGATCGCATCAGAGAGAAAATGGGGAGGGATATCAGTGGGGAGGTCGTGTAGGGCTTTGCAGACAATTCTAAGAGTGTCAGCCTGCACAGGACGTCATTATCTGATTACGGTCACAGGTTCACTCTGATGGCTGAGATCAGACAACAGCAAAAGAGGACCAGGTAGGAGGCGATGGTGATCATACTGGTGAGACATGATATGAGTTGGCCCAGCCTGGCAATGGTGAAGGAGGGGACAGATAGAGGCTGGACTTCAAGATAGAATGCCATGACTTGTCGATCGCCTGGTTGCAGCGTATGAGAAAAAGAGTGGAGAAAAAGAAGTTTTTGAGATTTTTGGCCTGTGCCACTGTAGGGATGAATCTGTTTAGTATGAGCGGCAAGGAGAAGGCATTGAAGGAACAGTTTGGGTGAGGGGCTCAGAGATGCCTTTTGGTCATCCAAGTGGAGGAAGACGCTGGAGCTCGTGATTGGACAGCAAACAGATGCCATTTCAGGTCACAGGACAGAATAAGATTGATTACCAGTGGAGTACAGACAGAAGACAGCAGAGAGAGAGGCCAAGGCCTGAGCTTTGAGGTCTCCAGCACGAGAGGAGGCCAGGGAGATAAGGAAGGCCAGACAAAGAGACTGGGAAAGAAAGGAAAACCAGGAGAATGGGGTATGCCAGAAGGCAGACACAATGTTTCAAGGAGGAAGGGCCAGTTAAGATAAGGCCTAAAAATGGAGGCTACTATTAAGCCCAATTTTCTGTGGAGAAAACCCTTTCAAGGGGGTTTTGAAGGCCCCTAACCTTAGCTAAAGGGTGGGCTTGTGGGCCCGGGTCTGGCCAATCACAGTGATTGGTTCAGATATGAGCACGTGGCTCAGACTGAGCCAATTAGACTTCTCTCTGGACATTTCCTCCTAGAGCTGTTAGGATAGACTGGCTTCTTCCCCTGGAGTTGTAAGTGTTGGAATGCGAATGGTGGCCTCCAGCAGACATCCCGTCGGTAGACTCACTCTTTCTAGGATGGAGAGAGATAGATACGTCTTGGACAATAACATTCGAACCAGCTCTGGATCCAGTTCTGCCCAAAGCCTGCTGCTTTCTTGGACGAAATTTCATTTCCCATCCAACACACTCTCTATGTTAAGCTAGTTTGTCTCTTGCACCCCAACATGCTTAACTAATCCAAGGGGATGTCTCTGGAGATTGCTACTCAACAGTGGGAGAAAGCGTGAGGAAGGGCATGTTGCTAGCTCACTGAGCAGCAAAGACTGACCAGATAGGGCTCTGAGCCGTTGGTCAGACACTGGCAGTCGTCACCACGCAGCCCTCTAAATGAAACGTTACTAAGCAATCCCTGGATTCAGGACTATTCTTAGCTGCCTGGAATTGCATGGGGGAGGCTGCCTGGGCAGGACCAAACAGGGTCACCTTGCTACCTCCTCCCGTAGCAGCCTCTGACGCAGACCTGAAATCTGGGGCAGGTAGGGTTGCAACCAGAGAAGCTGGATGAGGGTATTAGGTTCCACCTGTGACCCAAGAGGTGGCATCCTGTGGGGCCGCCAGGGCTTGGTACTGGGAGTTCCCTAGGAGATTATGAAAACCACAGTGAAGCTTAGAGGGGGACAGAGTCAGCATCTGCGGAATGCAGATGAAGTAATGGGAAACCAGGGCACGGGGAAGCAGTTGCTAAAACAAACTGACTAATTCTGCTAGATGGTGTTTCTCTGGCCTGGAGCTATTTTTAAAGGGCCAGCCATACACAAATTGCAACATCTGAAAGACTCCTGGAGCAGAGCACAGATCCACTCACGCTGGCTTTCAGCTCTGAAGATCCAGTATGCCACCTTTGGGTGTCTTTTCAGTGTGCTGAAAGGGAAAGCAATTTGTTTTCACACCTCTTTTGGGTCCTTGCGCAGATAGGTTGTTGAGCCTCTTTCATCACTCCCCTCGTGGAAGATAGATACATGAGTCAGCCCTGGGGACAGCTTTGAACTTCTCCCCTTGCCCCCTGACGAAGGTAAATTATGCTCCAGTGATAATCCCTGGTTACTTACGGACATAAACCAGTTAGGACTTCAGAGAATCCTGCAATATTTATGCACCAAAGGTCTTGATATAAACCCCTCCCATCTCAAATTGTTAGACCTCAATGCTTGTCTATTTCAGGATTATGTTTGTTCTGGGAGATGACTCACCTCTCACACCAACCCTTTCATCACTTAACCACGGTTGAGACTTCCTTCCAATCATATACTTTTCTCCCATCATGGAATTTGAAAGATACCAACGCAATAAACCATATTAAATGTAGTGTCACTCCTAGGATTTTATAGCGTTTGACAGAAACAAGTGAAATTTACTTGTTGCTCAGATAATTACAGACAGTGCATGTTACTAGACTAAACACATTTGTAGGAAGGGTGAATTTAAAGCGCTTAAGAGAAAAACTCCAGCACTTTAAAATGTCACATTGCATCCAAACAACTGATGCCAGCTACACATAAATCTTCTATTTTCACTAAAGCAGGTCTTGGAGGATTTCTGGCCGGCAGTGGTTGTTTAGCCTACTTTTTATTTACTACACTGACACTACATAAAAACCCTATCATTCACTCCTTTTCGCCAATTTACTTTGGTTTTCTCCCACAGTTGATCTGAAAAGTCATGTTTTACTTTACGACCTTACCCCTCATTGAGGAATATTCTTGGTACCACAGCTGAATTCTGCTTTTTAAATCATATAAAGAAAATGTTTTCCAAACTTTCCATGCTTCCAATGGGTGAGGCACAAATCCCAAGAGAGGAAATACCCTGGAGGCTCAGAAGTAGGTAGCTCTTCCTTTCTGGAAATTTAGTGTTCCTTCTTCCAGCTCTGGTGTTTTCAGGCACATAGTGTGATCTCTGGGAAGGTGAGCAGAACCACGTCTCTGGTATGTTGGTTAAGAGAATATAAGCTGCTATAACAGAAAGATCTCCATGTCATAGCAGTTTTCCACACTGAAAGTTTGTATCTTGATCATGTAACAGTCCGGGGCTGATACTTCTGGTTGGGCAGCTCTCCTCCATGATGTGACTCAAGGGCCTGGGCTCCCTCCATCTTGTGGCTCCGTCAGTTTTAACATGTGACTCCCAAGACCATCCCAGGAGTCGAGGTGTTCCAGCTAGTTGGGCAGCGACAAGCACGTAGAGGATTGCGCGTGGTTTTATGATCCAGGACAGGGACTGGTGTGTATCTATTCTGTTCACTTTCCACTTACCATAGCCACACCTCCCTCCAGGGGAGGCTGGGAAATGTGTGTTAGCTGTGTGCCAGTGTTTGGGTAAATATGTAATAGTTTCTGCCTTCGATGGCCGTAGTCAAGAAGCTTTTGACTCTGGCAGTGGCCAGGCTGTCACTCCAAAAGTATTTGAGAATACCTGTTGGGGCAGGCCTCAAGAGACTGAGTGAATTATGTTATTAATTTCCTTCACTTGCTCTCAGTTTTGCTTTTCTATGTTCCTCTCATTGGCTTCTAGATTAGAAAAAATATCTTTAAATCTTAGTTTGCAACAGCATCCACAAAACAAAACAAAAAAGGAAAGAGTCTACAGCAAAAGAAATTGACTTGACACTGTTTTCTTGTAAATTATCTGAAAATGAGAGGCTCCACAGCAAAACATTCTGGTGGTCTGAAACAGGATCAAGACCAGTCTCTCTGGTAAGAACTGGATGTCATTTATCGCCAAGTACCCAACTCTCATAATGCAGGACATTGAACCTTGTGTAGTTCCCCCAACAGCCCCTTTTCTCCCCACTGATATGTCAACTCCCACCCTTGGCAGGTATGGAAACAATTCTCCAGCTTACCACGTAGTAGCTGTGAAGTTCTGGCTTCCTGAGGTTAAATTATTCTGTAAATTATTCTGTTTGGTCCCTTATTCTGTGGCAATGGGGTTAATAATTCCTTCTTGTAGGACGTTGTAAGGGTTAAGTTAGATACCGAAGGAGAAATCACCTAGCACAGTGACACCAGCTAGCTGATCAATCACGACCAGCTTCCTTTCTGCCTTTCTCTTCACGGGGAAAGGTAAACAGCCAGGACCCTCGTCAGGATGGCGGGGCCCCTGGGAGTGGAACTGCCTCTCCTTCCCCGCCCCACCAGCTCCATTCAGGCAGAAATCAGAGGGTCTGAGGGCCAGGAGGGAGTAAGAGCCAGACAGAGGCGCCATTACCCCCACATGACTGCCTACTAAGAATTCAGGCTGGAGAAAAAGCTTTTCTGCAGTTTGGTTTTGCTAATTTAGCTCTGAGCACCCAAGAGGTAAGGGCCTCAGTGAACAGGACAGCCCCGATCTCATTGTTCCAATGTCATTCAACTTAGCTGACCTCTGCCGTTTTATGCTGCTTCTCTTCTCTTGCATGTTTTCTGGATTCATCAGCGGCTATCTACTCCAGTTCGCACAATTTCCGTTGATCAAGCTCGGCTAACCCTGTTTAGTTCACATGCGCGCGCGCGCGCACACACACACACACACACACACACACTCACACACTCACATATACACACCCTCCGTGAAAAATCTCGCTTCCCAATGGAGGGTGGGGTGGGTGGTACGCTGTCAGGCCATGCTGAGTACACATTGGAGGAAGATGAAACTCACTTCCCCCAGTTTCCCTGAAATAAGTTTATGAGAATCAATTATAATCCTTAAATTGTCTCATTCTTATACAGGCTTATTTCTTACTTAGTTCTGGTATCCCACTTTGAGCCCATTAGAGGAACAAGAAAACTTGCATTGGCGATATTGCACAACTGTGCACAAGGATGACATTCTGGGATAAATCAGCAAAAGCCTTGGCTGTTTCAGTAGTAATCCTAAAGATCAACAGAAGAAATTGCTTGAAGTGGATGGATAAAATTCTTAGAATAATCCTGCCCAGGCCCTCTAGAGTTCTTTTATGATGCCTTTATATATTTCAGCTTTTCACCTAAGAAGATTCTACAGTGTCACCAAAATGAATGTGTCGTGCTGTGGGGGGGCGGGGGGGGATGGCCGCTGCAAAAGGGCTGCGACTTGAAAACATCTTTTGAAGGAGTGTGGGACAAAACGTCCCATTGATGCTAACTCAAATTCTGGGAAAACGTTTTAAGTAACTTTCAATGGGACGCAGATACAGTAGCTTTTCTCACTCTGTTGAAAATGTCAGGGAAAGAGAAATGACCCAGTGGGCCAGGTCAGCATTGACCTAGTTAGAAACTTGTCCAATGGACTGAATTGAGTGGGGCACAGTGCCGGCAGGGCTTAAGTGAAAGCTGTGGTCTGGCAGGCAGGACGGAGGCTGGTGTGTAGTCCCCGGCAGTTGGCACTGTGGATTAATCCTGGGTGGGGATTTAAATGGGCTTGTGCAGGAGTGAATGTGTTCATTGCAAGGAATCAAGACCAGAGATGGAAGCTTGGCTGATGTGTGAGAAGCTCTGAGCCAGAAGCTGGGGTTAGAGCTGTACATCATTGTCTTAAGTCTTTTTTCTCAGCAGGAATCTTTCTTCCATAGTCACTATGCCTCTGGTCCAGAATCTCCCAGAACCCGATAGCAAAGTAACAAAAAGAATGAATACATGGAGGATATTTCTGATTCACCACCAAATTCTATTCTCCTCATCATCCATTAAAAAAGGGTATATATATTTTTGATTGAGGTAGAATTGACATACAATAAACTACACATTCTAAATTTGGACAAGTTACTAATTTTGACATATGTGGTCTGACAATTAAGTTTGCGAACTCATCCTAGACAAAGTGCTACATATCTCATTGCTGAATATCACTATAGTCACCTTTGAAGCAATCCCCTTGGGTAGCCATGCACCAATGCCAGCACCTGGTCCATGGTTCAAAGATATTTTGGAACTCTTTTTCTGGAATTGCCATCAGAGCTGTCGTCGTATTACCCTTGATGTCCTAAATGTCATCAAAATGCCTTCCTTTCAATATTTTCTTCATCTTCAGGTAAAGAATGAAGTCATTGGGGGCCAGATCAGGTGAGTAGGGAGGGTGTTCCAATACAGTTATTTGTTCATTGGATAAAAACTCCCTTTGCTTTTGTTCATTGATGAGCTCCTTTGGGACCATTTTTGCACACACTTTTCTCATGTCAAGATTTTCAGTTCAGATTTCCCTAACTTTTCTTTTTTTAAAAAGATTTTATTGGGGAAGGGGAATAGGACTTCATTGGAGAACAGTGTGCACTTCCAGGACTTTCCTCCAACTCAAGCCATCGTCCCCTCAATCTGAGCTGCGGAGGGTGCCGCCCAGCTTGAAGTCGTTGAACTTTCAGTCTTAGTAGTGGAGGGCGCAGCCCAGCTCCAGGCCCAGCCACCGCTACCAGTTGCAGGGGCCGCAGCCCACCATCCCCTGTGGGAGTCGAACCGGCAACTCTGCGGTTGAGAGGACGCGCTCCAACCAACCAAGCCATTCGGGAGGCAGCTCAGCTCAAGGTGCTGTGTTCAATCCTAGCCGCAGGGGGTGCTGCCCACCATCCCTTGCAGGACTCAAGGAGCCGAACTGACAACCCTGTGGTTGAGAGCCCACAGGCCCACGTGGGAATCGAACCGGCAGCCCTCAGAGCTAGGAGCATGGAGCTCCAACCGCCCGAGCCACCACCGGGCCGGCCCTTTCCTAACTCTTTCTCTGTTGATGTTTACTTGGTCTGCTCTGCTTCTCACAGTTAGCCGAAAATTTTGATGCACAGTTCAACAAATTTTTACAATGTTTTCATCAGTTCTGCTCGTTACTGGCTGCCCTGACCTCTCTTCATCAGTGACACGTTCTCTCCCCTCAGAAAAACATTTAATCCATTTGTATAATGCCATTTTATTCATGGCATTATCCCCATAAATTTGCACGTGTTAGTCCCTGATTTCACTTCCACTCTTGCCACGTTTAATGAGAAATTTAATGTCTGTTCATTGCTCTAATTCAAGCTCAGACATTCTCACAATGGCACACAAAACCACACAACAATAATGAACGCCACTCAGAAGACACCGCCATACATCGACAGGAACACAGCTGTGAGACACTGATATACCCAGGTTATGAAACCTTACTGAGCTCTTTGCACAGTGCTGCCAATGTGAGTGCACGGTGGCAAGTTCACGAACTTAATTGTCACAAGTTATATGTCTACGTCCATGAAAGAATCACCACCACCAAGATAGAGAATATATCTATCATTCCAAAAAGTTTCCTTGTACCCTGCCCCTTTGTAATTTTCCCCATCTCTGTCCCTCTCTGCCTTATCCCCTCTTCTTCAGGCAACCATTGATTTACTTTCTGTTACAATACATTAGTTTGCATTTTCTAGAATTTTATGTAAATATAACCATACAGTCTATATTCTTTTTTGGTCTGGCTTCTTTTACACACTGTAATTATTTTGAGATTTATCCATGCTGTTTGTGTATTTCAAGAGTTCATTCCTTTTTATTGGTGAGCAGTATTTCATCAGGTGGATATTACACAATTTGTTTATCCACTCAACTTTTGATGGACATTTGGTTGTTTCCAAGTTTTGGATATTACAAATAAAGCTGCAGTGAACATTCATGTATCAGTCTGTGTATGAGCATGTACTTTCTTTTTTATTGGGTAAATAGCTAGGAAGAGAAAGGATGGGTCATACAGTAGGTATACATTTAACATTTTAGGAAACTGACAAACTGTTTCCATTTGGTTGTACTATTTTCGATTCACACAGTAGCAATGCATGAGAGTTCTAGTTCCTCCAAGTCTTCCCTGACGATTAACATGGTCCATCTTTGTAATTTTAGCCATTCTTATATATGTGTTATGGTACTTGTATGTCCTCAATGACTAATAACTGATGAAATGAACACATTTCCATGTGCTTATTTGCCATGTCTATATTTAGTATCTGTTCAAATCTTTCATTCATTATTTTTGAGTTGTTGGTTTACTAGTTGAGTGTTGGTTTACTACTTGAGTGTTGAGAATTCTTTATATATTCAGGATGTAAGACCATTATCAGATCTATACCTTGCAAATATCATGTGGCTTTTCTTTAATCTTCTGAACAGTGAATGTGCATTCATTCTGTAGTCTCTTTTGCCGATCGGTGTGGCCATGTGATAGTTCTTACTCAAGGAATGTGAGTAGAAGTGAAGTATGTTACTTCTGGGTTGAGCCTGTAAAGTAGTGTGTGTGCTTCTCTGGGTTCTCTTTTATGTTCTCAAACCAGTGACCTGGCTGTGATCATGCTGGTGAGGACAAGGCCCTGGGGATTTCAGAATGACCTTGTGCAGCTGGAGCATTCTTCTTTGGACTGTTGTGCGGTAGAGAAATAAACTTCTTTTAAACCACTGAACTTTGGGGGTACTGTTAGCTCATAGCAGCTTAGCCCTTACACTAATACTCCAAGAACGTTATTCCTTCTTTTTTCCTTCCTCTTTTCCTTCCTCCTTTCCTTCCTTCCTTCCTTCCTTCCTTCCTTCCTTCCTTCCTTCCTTCCTTCCTTCCTTCCTTCCTTCCTTCCTTCCTTCCTTCCTTCATTATTTTCCAATAGAAGTTTAGGTTGTCTGGCCTGAGGATAAATTCATTTTTTAAGATAAGAGAATAAAAATTTCTTGAGCAACCAAGAAGGCACTGTGTTATGTATTTGGCCTAAAAAGAGTAATAAAAGCCAATTCTTGTTCACGAGAAACTGGTGGTCCAATGAAAACCTTCCTATTTAGGGTTATGTCTAGCCATTCTGAAGTTAGAGAGTTAGTTTTTCAGCAGTTGAGGAACAATATTTTGCTGAGCTTAGAAGAACCTAGAAAAATGCAGAAATTTGGCTTCAAATTTGTGTTTTTCTCTTGATATTCTGCAGAAAACCACATTAAGATAAAACTGAACTTCAACCCCTCTGCCTGTCAAATGAGAAGAAGGTCTCTATGTCTAGGTGTCTGCAGCCCTGTATTTAGTATAGGTCTCCCCAGCTTAAGTGACATCATGCAGTTGCCATTTATTTGAGTTCTTATCATGGGCCACGGACTTTTGATGTAATTCAACTAACTTCTCTCCAGAACCTAAGTGATGTTTAAGATGAGGAAACAGATTCAGAGATGATAACTAACTTGTCCAAGGCTGCAGAGTCAGACAGGGATGGAAGCAAGCTTTGAAACCAGTCTTGCTACCAAAGCTCAAGCCCCTTCCTGCAAACTCTGTGGCCTTCCACGGGAGCAGTTTTGGACTTAGATTATTCAGAGAGTTGCTTTGGGCTTTTACTTTTCATGGAACATATGCTTTCTGGTTTTGGTCCCACAGCCTCCTCAGCCCCAGGCTGCAGACCAGCCTCTATTACTCAGAAGAACTTGTGAAACTCCATACTTCTTTATATTCAAGCATCAGCATGTTTGACATTTAGTTTTTAATCCAGAATGTGCCCTGTGTTTATAGGACAAAAATCCAGCTTCATTCTGAAACTGCAATGACAGTTAGTCCATGGAAAACCACCCAGATCCCAGGTCTTTCCTTTAGCACAATGCAAAGTCAAGGTTTCTGGTCGGATACTTCCAATACCAGTCTGACACCTTGGTAAGGGCTTTCAGTCATATTAAACCAGGGAAAAGGAAAGAGACACTTTCTTTTTCTTGTCGTTCCAGATCAGATAACGTTGCCTGATTAGTTCCTCCACCATGAATTCATACCACATGTACCCACATGCCAGCCCTTTGCTAAAAGGCCATCAGCTATATTGCTTCCTGCACAATCATTCATATTTTGCCTCACGCCTTCCCTTCTCCACCTCTGTTTCCGGCTCCTCCCTCTGAGTTAGCAAAATGCTTGCAAAGAAAATGTGTCAACAGGTGAAATTTATAGGAGTTTCCTAGCCCACACAGAAATATGAACCACAGGCATCCCCAAAGGAGAGATTTTCTTACCCAGACACTTACCCTTTTGAATATGCCCTGATTCATTCACATGTGAGTTCTCTAGAGAAACCAGTTATCTTTTTTATGGAATCAGAGTGTGTGGAGCTCCCACTGGGAAAAAGTGGCTTTGATGACAGCCAGTGGGATTATTTAGTTGCAGTTACAGAAAAACCCAACCCAAACTGGCTTAATAAAAAAGGGAATTTATTGACTCAGAAGCTGAAAAGAGAATGGCTGGCTTCAGACACAGCTTTATTCAGGGCTCAAGCATATCAGTAACACCTGCTTATTTTAAATCTTTATTTCTTTGTTCTACCTTCCATTATGTTGACTTTAGCCTGCAGTTTTACGGGTACCAGAAAGGTCTTTGCCAACCTATTCATTTTATGTTTTAGGTTACAGGTTGTGAGTGAGAATCTCGTTCCCAGAAGACGCAGTGAAAATGTCATGGCACCTCTTTGGCTCTGACTAGGTCACATATGATCCATGAATGTCAACGGACAGGGAAATGAGACATGCTGACGGCTTAGGCCTGGGTCAGAAGCACCACCCGTGGATCTGGGTGTGCGTCAGCTTTAACAACACTGCATGGGAATTGGGTACAGTCACCAGGAAGACTCTGGCAATGTTTGCTGCCGTGAGTTTTGCCTTATAAGAAACGACGCGTACGTGTCACATGTTTTGTCTCCACTGCACAAGCCAGCTGCATACCTTGAAAATAGCCAGCATCTAAATCTACTCAAGTAAAATAAGAATTCACATCCAAAGCCAGGCTGACTTGGAGAAAGCTTACTTACTAATTTAACTTCCAGGAATGAGTGTAGTTTGCCAATATTTTGGTGTAATTGGGTCAATATAGAAAACTGACTCAAGAGTTTCTCAACATGTACAGCAGGACCACCTTATAATCTTTAAAGCACAAGGTCCTCCACTGCTGTGGTGTTGAAACCTTTCTCATTGGTTTCACTGAGTTTATTTATTTATTTATTTATTTATTTATTTATTTATTTATTAGTTTCAGGTGTACAAGACAAGGTAATACTTAGACGTTCATCATTTATATCCCTCACACTGTGAACCCCCCTCTCCCCATCCACTATCCCTCCGACCTCACACTGAACCATCACATTATATATATAAAATTATAGTTGGCATTCATTAATGTTTAGCTTCTGGTGTACAATGCCATGATCAGGTATCCACAGTATCCCTGAGGTGGTCTCCCAAATAGGACGCATGTCCATCGGATACCCAACAAAATCTTTACAACATTATTGAATACCTTCCCCAAATTAATTTTCAAAAAAACCCTGAGGCCATCTTGTGGTTACCAGCTGCTTCCAAATCCCTTCACCTTTCCCCTTATCCCCAACCCCCCCCCACACCCATCTAACAACTCTCGGTTTTTTCTTTGTGTCCCCAAAACTGTTTCTGATTAGTTCATTCACATAGTCTTTTCTTTAGATTCCATATATAAGTGAGATCATATGGTACTTGTCTTTCTCTTTCTGACTTATTTCACTTAACATAATGTTCTCTAGATCCATCCATGTTGCTGCAAATGATAAGATTTCTTTCTTCTTTATGGCTGCGTAATACTCCATTGTATAAATGTACCACAGCTTCTTAATCCAGTCATCTACCGATGGGCATTTCGGTTGTTTCCATATCTTGGCTATTGTGTAAAGTGCTGCAATAAACATAGGAGTGCATACAGATTTTTGAATTGGAGTTTTGGATTTCTCCGGGTAGATGCCTAGGAGTGGAATTACTGGATCATAGGGTAGTTCTATCTTCAGATTCCTGAGATACCTCCATAATGTTTTCCATAGTGGCTGCACCAATCTGCAATCCCACCAACAGTGCACTAGCGTTCCCTTTTCTCCACATCCACGCCAGCATTTGTTGTTTGTTGATTTATCGATGATAGCCATTTTGACTGGAGTGAGGTGGTATCTCATTGTGGTTTTTATTTGCATTTCTCTGATGGTTAGTGAGGTTGAGCATTTCTTCATATGTCTTCTTGCCTTCTGTATGTCCTTTTTAGAAAAATGTCTCCTCAAGTCCTCTGCCCATTTTTTAATTGGGTTGTTTGTTTTTTTGGAGTTGAGTTGAGTAAGTTTTTTATAGATTTGTGATATTAATCCCTTATCAGATATATCATTGGCAAATATCTTTTCCCATACAGTAGGATCCCTTTTTGTTTTATTGATGGTTTCCTTTGCTGTGAAAAAACTTTTTAGTTTGATGTAATCCCACATGTTTATTTTTTCTCTTACTTCCCTCGGGTTTCACTGAGTTTTTGTTTCCCAAGATGATTATGATACTTAATTATAAGTCATCCGTAGCCTGATCAGGCTGTTTCAGGAGACAGTGAAATTACTCGTGGCAGAAACTTGCGAAAGTCCTTGGAAGTATTTTTTTTTTTCCCCTTGGAAGTATGTTGACTACATTATGGTACACACTATAAGAAGTTCTCCTACACTGTTCTTTCTTCCAATTATTCAACTTCAGATGCCCTTCTAAATAAACATGTGGGATTAGGTTATTCATTCTTCTTGTTAACTCTTGACCTTAAATGTTCAACCTTTTATCCACTGAACAATTGTTACTAGCTATGTATTTCCTTTCTTCAAACACTTTGTTGCTGATTGTGTATCAGGCCCTCTCTTAGCACTTCACATGCATTACTTCATTTATTCCTCCTAACTACACTACGACACAGAGACTATGATTATCCCTAGTGTATACAAGATGAAGCAGACCGAAAAGAGGTTTACTGTCTTGCCCAAGGTCACACAGTTCAATCTTAAAACCATGCTATAGAAAGAAGACAAAGGCTTTGCCCCTGCCCCAAATGGGATCGTACAGAAAGACAGACCTATAAATAAACCAGTCCATGCTATATTGGCCAGGGCATTGATACATAGGGGAGTCAATAGCTTCTTCAAGGCTTTAGCGTGATTTAAATACGGCTACGACTTCAGTAGATGCACTGCCTTGTGAGTCAGGCATGTTAAGCACGCCTTTCTCATAGGTCTGTGTGAGCCTAAACAGCAGTGGGTACAGGCCTGGGTGCGTGGTGCCCAATGGGTGGTTGCTGTCAGGCTTCTAGTGCTTTCAGATAGACTCTCATGCTCACTCCTCAGTGCTAATTAGTTAGAAGACTATTTATAGATCTCAGTACTCCTCTGAAGACCTATTCGCAATTCCTGTGCCCTCGCTCTCCTCTCCGCAGACAACCTCGTCTCATGAGTCACCGGGAAAATTGAGGTCATCCATGTATTTTCTGGTAACTTCACACTCTCTACTTACGATTTACTTACACCCACGTCTGTCTGTCCTCTGAGCCTGGCTTCCAGCCGGCAAAGATAAGGTGGCTTCCTTTCAGCCACGACAAGCCTCTCCCAGAGTCTGTGCACCCTTCTCCCCTATGCTCCTCTGTTCATCTCCCCACCCCACCCCCTCCCAGGAGCCTCTCTAATTCCTTAGTTCCGTTTCTAAGGGGCTCTTCTGCCTAAGAATAGGTTCCATTCGTATCACTTTTCTGGATTACTGCAACAGCCTCCTAAACTGTCTTGCATTTCCATTTGCCCTCTTCCACAGTGCAGTCAGGAGGCTTTTCAAAATGCAAGGTCACGGGCGATTCCCAGTGCACTAGCTCCAACTCTCCTACTTTTCACTATTTCCAGAAAACGTATCAGAATATAAGTAATCCAGGGTGATATTAAATTCTCTCTACTTCCTCCCTCCCTCCTTCCCCTCTGAAATTAAATCATTTGCATACTTGAGTGTTTATTAATAGTAACACATTTCTCAGGTGCACTTATAACAGGGAGGGCACCTCCATCTCTGGGTGAGACATCTTGACTCAGTCACCAGGCTTGCTCTCTCCTCTGCTGCACTCGCTCTTTGTCAGCACCTCCAATTCTTCTCTCAGAGTTTCCGTCTCGCTCCCTGACTCCCTGGCTGTGTTCCCAGCACCCCTTGAAAATGAGGTTCACTGTGACCTCCACCTTGCGACTGTCATTTGCCCAGCCCTTTGCTGCTGCTTTGACAGTGTCAGTCCTGCTTGCCTTCGGGCTTCCCACCACTCTCCCCTGCTTTTCCTCACAGCACTCAAATGGTTCCTTTCCTTTCTCCTTTCATGTCTCTTATTCTGCCTGTCCCTCAAAGCCAGTGTCCTCGGTTTTCTGGGCAGAGATTACCACTTCCTCTCCCAGTCTCCAAGCTCTCTGTGGGTGATTTTATCCCCTTGAATATTTTGCATCCATTCCTTATATTGTATGCATTCCTCTTATTTTCGTGTCATTCTTTAGGCCTTCTAGAGCTTTAGCCTCTCAAGGCTGAGGTGTCATTCACCTCAGCCCACCTTATTGGGCTATAGGTGTTATTCTAAAGAGAATTATGTCGTGATTTTTCTCAAGTTATTTCGTTTTATTGTCGATAGTATTTCTGAGGACAACAGCATTTTGATGACATTTTTAAGACAAAGCAGCACATTTTCTGAAGTCTTGAAGAACTTCTAGTCATTTCCCTGGCCTCCACCCCGATATTTGCTGACCCTAGGATATGCTTCTCAAGTTTAGAGGCCTGAAGGCCCCCTTCTGAGTCCCAAACAGAAAGCAACCACTTGCTGAGGCCCTTCTTTGATCTATGTGGGGTGGGGGAGGGGGAGAGCATCACCCACCAGTCCCCTCTTCTTCTCACCCACTTTCATCGAGTCTCTTTCAAACCTTCCCTGTCCTCCTCCTGCTCACAGAAGCAACATCCCACTGCCAACCTGTGAGCAAATAAGTATTATTCAGATTCTGCAAGACCAGCTCTGTTCAGTGGAGATGGCAGTGAAAAGAGAAAGTTTTACACTCAAGGCACATTCATTAAAGAGGATAACATGTTTTTTCTAGAAAAAGCATGCAATCTCATGTTGTGCTGTGAATGGCCGTATTTATCATAAACTTGGTGATGTCAAACAACAAAAATTAATTTTCTTACAGGTCTGGAAGCCAGAAGTCTGAAAATAGTTTTATTGGGCTAAAGTCAAGGTGCCAGCAGGGCTGGTTCCTTCTGGAAGCTCTAAGGGAGAATCTCTTTCTTTTACTTTTCTAGCTTCTGGAGGCCACCTGCATTTCTTGGCTTGTGGCCCCTTCCTCACATCACCCGAACCCTCTTGCTTCCATCGTCACATTCCTTACTTCCTCTCCTCTGTCTTATAAGTTAAATCTTTCTCTGCATCCCTCTTATAATGTGGCTTGAGATTACATTTAGGGTCTTACTAGATAATACAGGATAATCTCTCCATTTCAAGACCCTTAATTTAATCATATCTATAAAGTCCCTTTAGGCATATAAAATAATATTTACAGATCCCAGGGATGAAAACATAGATATCTTTGGGACACCCTGGTGAGCAGACCACAGTATCACACATTGAAGTTCATCTGCCTTTTGATAGCTCACTCACATATCTTTGTGTCACTTTCTTGAGTCTTATTCTGACCGTAGAATGACTATTTCCTTCACATATATGTGTACATTATACATATGAAGGAAAATGCCTTATTTATGTGTTTATGTATTATGTGCATGCATAAATAATTATTTTGAAAGTCAATCTTTAAGGTATACTGACCTATCTTTAAGAAAGAAAACACCCATTTAAAGAGTATAGTTTCTATGTTGTCAGTGTTTCTGTTGAACTTCACAGAGAAAACCATCACGCCAATTTATACCTTCATTCAGCCTGTTGAAAGAGCTCATATGAGGATGTGTAAAGGTGTCATGGCAGGTGCCTGAGTTGTGGACAGGTGTTGGGCTGGCTTGCTCAGATGCCAGTAATGGCACCACCTTCTCTCTAGTCTCCTAAACTCCCAAACCCAGAGGGACTGAGGTCCTCACTGCCTGTTCCACTGATGGCACCACCCCAGCTCACCTCCTACTTACCTGCTTGTCCTACGGTTTCCTTAGCTTCGTCCACTGCCGTCAACAGCTAGTGGGAAATATTTCTATTAAGCTTCTCTCCTTTGTCCACCTCCCTGCTTCATGGCTGTCTCCTCTGGTAATCTTATCCTTGGCCACAACTTCAACTCGCATTCATGGGGATGAATTCCAGACCCATGTTTCTAATGTAAAATACTAAAAATATTTCTTTGATAGTTTCTCAAGTGCCTCCACTGTTTCTCTTGGTTTAAGATGTTCGAATGAGTATGTTTTAATTTGTAGAGATTATATATTTTAATGACCCATCCTGGTTGAATATTTGGTATGCTAATGCTCTTATAATAAACATACATATAACAACAAACCATACGTAATGTAGTCAGGTTATCCAATTCACTTTTAAAAAGAGATACACCCAGAAAGATGCATGCAAAATTCTGACTAAATTAGCAAAAACTTGATTAAGAGTATCACACATTATAATGGAGATATAAACACAGCTAATAGGTCCGTTCGTTGCTTCCCATATATATCAAGAGGGGTTTTGAGTATGATGCTCATGAAATAAATAAAATCACACTTCTCAGCTCACTTCTCTTTTAAAATTTTTATTTTTATGTATTTATTTAATTAATTGTATTAGTTTCAGGTGTACAAAACAACGTAATGATTAGACATTTACACCCCTCACAAAGTGATAATCCCACCAAGTCTACTACAATACCATTCACTGTAGTCCCTATGCTATACTTTACATCCTGTGATCATATATATATATATATTTACTTATAGTTGACGTTCAATATTATTCTACTCTCAGCTCTCTTCTTAACATAAAATAAAATAATACCATGCACCCTAAGTATTTGTTAGTAAACAAACTATCTTCCAAATAGAGCTGCTTAGCTATTATTCTTAGGTCAAATTTCTCAAATCTCTAGGAAAATCAAGCTCAGGGAAAAGGAATAATAAATACAAGTGAAACGACTATAAAGTGAAGGCTTTCCTGCATTGAAGTCTATGTAGTTTTTGGTATTTGGCTATCATTTATTGATAATATTATATTGCATATAGTTTTTAGCACTTCCTCTGAGTTGAGTTCCTTTCATTTGATTTTTATATTTATTATCTTTATGATAAGGAATGGAAGCAGTTATATATTGTTGGGTTTCATCTCTGAAGTAAAAGTTTTTTAATACAACCCTTGTAAGTTTCAGTTCATTTGCTGGTTAAATGGTTGTCAAGTTCAAGAAGAAACAGATATATATCCTCTGCTTCTAAATCTTTTTAGGAAAAGACATTTTACAATCTCAAATATTCAACAAATATTGCTTACGCTTATTATAATTTCTGTGCTTGTGGAAATTACTGTATTTAGTGGTGTAAAACATTAATAGTTTTAAGTATGTAAACCATAGGCTTTCAGATTTCCTTTCATTAGCTTTTTCTAATAGCTTTTAAATCCATGACAATATTTTAAACACATTTATCATAACACACGTGTAGAAGGAAACCAACAAAATCACAGTTTAGACTCATCTTCAGAAGTGGGCAATGCTTCATAGAATCTGTTTATTTATTCAGTCATTCCTTCCCCATTCACAGATCTGTTTATCACTCACTTATTGAGTGCTTGCCAGGTACTACATATAATTGTATATCTCTAAGAAGATGGACATTATTTTGCATGGAGTTTGCCCTTCATGAGCCAATAGTCTAATACGAGACTTCTTGTTAAAATTGTAATTAAAAATAAAATACACAAAGAAGTTGCATCTTTTTAATAGACCATGAGAACTGTGAAGCCAAAAGCTCACCCTATTTTTTCTGTAGAAAGAGTGAATGAAATCTTTGGTCGGATTTTGACCTTGGTTTGAATCTGGACTCTTCTGTTTGCTAGCAGCATGACCATTACCAAGTTACTTAACTTGTTTTGCCTCTACTTTTCCATCTTTAAAATAATCGTAGTGATGGGGGTGGGGTAGAAATAATAGTTACCTTGAAGGGTTGTTTGTAAAAACAAATATGCATTTAAAGTGCCTATCATTTAGTAGGCATTTAGCAAATGTTAAATGAATAAATACCATGGTAGTTCAGAGAAAGGAAAAATTCCTCCAGGTTTGGCTGAACAGAGCGCTCCTGAAAGGATGTTTGATTCTACAGAATCTGGGGAGTGGGCACACTCTTGAAATAGAAAATCATTCCCTCCCTTTTTAAATGATTTTCTATTTCTTTTTCCTCTTGTTCAGGTGGGCATGTACTGTTTCTGTGATAATGCAGTAATCTTTACTTCCTCCTCTTTCAAATGCAGCATGTAATCAGTGCCCCAGCTTGTGGGGAAGGAATCTCAAGCAACAGTAAGGAATGAGAGGCACTATGGATTGCTCAAAGAGAATGGGATGGATTGATGGTTTGAACCCGGACAGATGGTGGCAGGTGGCTGTTTTCACATAGCAGTCAGTGGCAAATCAAAGAGGTGTGTGGAGATCATTCCCCCCAGAGGCCACTTATTTCTCTACAGCTGAAAGGGCAATGAGTTGATCTAAAGCATGACCAAAAGTTCAAAAGAATTATGACAGATCAGTTAAGCACCTTTAAGTTTATCTGGATAAAAATGCATAAGCACCCTCCAGTGTTGACAAAAATATGACCTCTGTAGAGGTTGAAAGGGGAGGATCAGAGCTGAGTTAATAAGCCTGTTACATTCCTTAAATATATAAAATGGATCCATATTGAAATGAAATACCTTTTTTACATTGGTCACATTCTTAACCTTAAACTACGATCAAAACTACTCTAATATATGCAATAAAGGTACTTCCCAAATTATAAACAATTAATGATTGTCCATAATTATGAATGATTGGTTGGATCCTGGTTTCCCTCAAATATCCTAGCACCCCTCTTCACATACCTCTCTTCTTAGAAAGCACTCAGCCTGTCTCGGGCCAGTGGTGCTACCCGATTACCAGTGCAGCATGGTGGCCTCCATGGCTTGTAAAGATGGCAGTTCCTTCCCCTTCTTTTTACAGCTCAACCAATTCAAGCTCAGTCAAACCTGTTCTCCCATGTCTTATTTAATTTCCTTCTTGTTTCCCCTTCATCTTCTAATTCTTGTCCAATTAGATCAGAAAAGAAAATTTTCTAACAGGAGTTGATTCTATGGAATTAAACAAGGAATACAGAGGCTGACCTTTACACAGTTTAAAATCTAAAGTAGAAAATCACTAATATTTCTATCTGTCTATCATCTATCTATCTATCTATCTATCTATCTATCTATCTATCTATCATCTATCTGTCTATCTGTCTGTCTGTCTGTCTGTCTGTCTGTCTGTCTATCTACCAACCTATCTATCGCTCTATGAGTTCTGACAATTAAGTTTGCGAACTTGCCACTGTGTACTTACATTGGAAGCACTGTACAAACAGCTCGATAAGATTTCATAACCTGAGTATATCAGTGTCTCACAGCTGTGTTTGTGTCGACGTGTGGCGGTGTCTTGATGAGTGGCATTCATTATTGTTGCGTGTTTTTGTGTGCCATCGTGAGAATGTCTGAGCCTGAATTAGAGCAATGAACAGACATTAAATTTCGTGTTAAACTTGGAAAGAGTGGAAATGAAATCAGGGACATGTTAGTCCAAGTTTATGGGGATAATGCCATGAAGAAAATGGCAGTGTACAAATGGACTAAATATTTTTCTGAGGGGAGAGAACACGTCACTGATGAAGAGAGGTCAGGGGGCCAGCAACTAGCAGAACTGATGAAAACATTGCAAAAATTCGTTGAACTCTGCATCAAAATTGTCAGCTGACTGTGAGAAGCATAGCAGACCAAGTAAACATCGATACAGAAACAGTCAGGAAAATCTTAACTGAAAATCTTGGCATGAGAAAGGTGTGTGCAAAAATGGTCCCGAGGGAGCTCACCAATGAACAAAAGCAAAGGGAGTTTTTAGCCAGTCAACAAATAACTGTATTTGAACACCCTCCCTACTCACCTGATCTGGCCCCCAGTGACTTCTTTCTTTACCTGAAGATAAAGGAAATATTGAAAGGAAGACATTTTGATGACATTCAGGACACCAACGGTAATATGATGACAGCTCTGATGGCCATTCCAGAAAGAGTTCCAAATTGATTTAAAGGGTAGACTAAGTGCTGACATTGGTCCATAGCTTCCTAAGGGGAGTACCTCGAAGGTGACCATAGTGATATTCAGCAATGAGGTGTGTAGCACTTTTTCTAGGATGAATTCGTGAACTTAATTGTCAGACCTCGTAGTCAGCTGAAATGAAGCAGTTGGGGTACCCTCATCTGACTCAAAAGAAAGTTATGGTGGCAAGTCAGTTTTACATATTTATTTATTTCATTTATTTTTCCTCCTCTCTCTCTAAACCACTTTATAACATCTGGTCTGTTTTGATGCTTCTGCCTTATTTACATGACTATGTTCTAATTTTCAGTTACACACAGACATGGGAAATGTATGCCTGCTGGGTGAGAACCTCTTTGTCTCTTATTTGTCTTTTCGTTTTCCCTGTGAAATCAGATATTCCCAAGAAGGGGCTAAGATCACAGCACGTGTTGGCGAACGCAGAATACTCTGTAATCTCTATCTCCTTCTGCACTTGCATTTACTGACTATGAAACATATCTGTGAGTTTTTCTGCAGTGTTGTCAGGATCAAAAGTCAGACAAACACGATGTGGGTTCCATTTCTATTAGGAAATAATTGTCTTATCAGCATGAGAATACACACATGTATTCCTGCTAAATTATCTACACCGTAAGCATTTATTCACGCCCCAGAGAAGATGGAGAATGTACCAGATGCTTACACGTTGTGGTGAGACCACTGAAGGTGGGTGGAGCAAAGCAGCGGTTTGGGTGGCTATGTCAGGAGAATGAGTCATTCCAGCAGCTCCTGCTGTCCCACCCCATACTGGTTTTCATATGTCCTGCTGGAACATTTGGTGTAGGGTCCCTACACCACAATTTAGAGCCATGTTTGGCAATAGCGTATTTCCTAGTATTACCAGTTTCCTCTGCAAACCTCCAGAAAGCCATTATGAGCCTGTTGCAGGCAAAATGTGTTTCCCCAAGGTGTGGTATGATGCTTTGCTCTGAGGCCAGTTTTATACTTTATATTTGGTCCTTGAATATTTATCAAAATGTGTTATTGAGTTTGGGTCAGATCTTAGCCTAGACACCAGATAATCTATTTTTCTCAGAATCAATAGCTATCAACTATTCCTGAGCTCCTGGACGTCGAGAAGCCCTCAAAAACTAAACAGTCCAAGAGCTTTTGCCAGCAGAATAGGGTTTGAAATTGGTGCTGGCAGGGGAGGATAACGGGAAGCAATGCTCTGCTAGGGATAACCTTAGTGCATGGCCTCCCTCCCCTCCCGGAAGCTGGCGGAGCATGGGGTTGACCTGAGTGCCCCGGAGCAGACCACGTGGAGCCATGTGACTGGGATGTCAGCCCGGGCCTGTGAGTCTGCGGGCTCTGACTGTGTGCGAGCTGCCCCGTTGCCATGCAGTGGCCAGGAAGGGGGCTCCAGCTCCTTGGGTAGCTTTTGTGTTCTTAAGCTAGACTGAGCTGGCCTGACTGGGGAATCAGACCACCCCTGCTGTCCTATTGTCTTAACAAGAAGTGCTGCGGGAGGAAGAAGCCGAAGGGAGCGCAGATCTGAAGTTTTACATACAGCGGAGTCCAGGCTTTCCCCAGACTGTCTCCAAGACCGTCACCGTAACCGTGGCCAGTCTGTCCTCCGCATGCGGCTGCCTGTCTAAGGGGCGCACGAGGCGGCTGATAAAAGAAGCTGTGTGGTAGGGCTGTGGGAAGGAGAGAGGTTTGTGTATTTTGCATTCTGCAATGTAGTTATGTTCACTTGTCTGTGTGACCAAGGCACCACACAGACTTGCCCGCTTGTGCCATGGGATGAAGCTCAAGTGATTACACTGTACTTTTATTCCCTAAATTGGGCTGATTTGGACTAGGGCACCTGGCTGCTTCCAGTGTTTGTTTGTTTATCTGCCAACTTTGCCAAACAGTCCAGGGCGAGGGGCCAGCCATGGTGAGATGAGTGTTGATTGGGCATTTTTATGTATATTAGGCTATTCCTTCAATATCAGTTTGCCAACTAACCCTACTGGGCTAATGTGTCCCAATTTTCCAAAGAACTGGATATCGTGGCATCAAAAAAGTTATCTAAATTTATTTTTTAATCATATTTCAATTTTTTCAAAACCAGTACTTTATTATACGTATAGATATGAAATATAAAAAATGGATAGCTGCAAAATCAGATTAGCCTAGTTACGGGATACCTACCTTTAGAATTTTCTGACAACATTTGTGAAGGTTGAGGAAAAAAAATAGGTAGGAATAATTTGCCTAAGATAAAAAACATGCCAAAGAGCAAAGCATTATTTCTCTGAAAGAAGTGATTTGGAAAAACTCAAACATCTGGTTTACATTATAAAATATAAGAGTAAAAAGAGTAGCAGGCTTTGAGACATCAGCTTTTATACTTCAGGAATTGTATAATCGCCTTGTCCCTATTTCTTTCAAAACCGAACAAAACCTCTGTTTTTACTATTTGTATTTTATTCAGTTGTTGGGGAGGAGCAGTGGTGGGAGGTTGTGGGGAATGCCACAAATGACATTCAAGGAGGCCCGTTAATGTGATTTCTTTCTTTCCTTTTCATATCTCAATTCCCTGGCCATTCAATTTAGTTCCTGAGGTGCTGACAGCTGGTAATATGCTAAACTGCAATCCACTTTTCGGAAGTTATTGATATTTCCTAACTGAGGTTTAATGGTGTTACTTGGCTTAGGTGAAAATGTGCCAAGGTCTTGGGTCTCCTGTGCCTCATGCAGGTTTGTTATAGTTCCAGGAGCCAGAAACCACGTCCTGCCTGGTCCTCCCAAGGCAAATGAATCTCAATTACATAGGACGTTCAAAGTGCTTCAACACAGCCCAACAGAGGGACCAAACCGTGATTCTTTCTTTTAGGCTGTTTATTTATTCAGTTTACAAAAGCTGGCGAGCCTGAGAGATGTAAAATATCCAGTTCTGCAAAATTAATAGCTGCTTACGTTATAGAAAACAGTCCTAAATTATCTCAGCAAAAAGCCATTAGGAAAAAAATAAAAGTGAACAGATCTGGGGCTGGATAGTGGTGATGGTTGCACAACATTGTGAATGTAGTAAATGTCACTAATGGTAAATTTTATGTTATGTGTATTTTATCCCAATTAAAAAAAAAGTCAACAGAAAAAGTTTATTTTACTCTAGTGGCTAAGAATGTTGATGCTGATTATCATTGTAGCTGTGTGGTTTCAGAGAGGCGAAGGGAAAAATGAGTGGAGGCAGCGGGTAATATTGCAAGCCCAGAATTATTTATTGCTGGCACTGAATTTTATCTATGGCAAGTAGCAGATAATTTGAATATTATTCTTAGTAATTTCTTAGCAATAAGGATTTAACAGTTGTGGTCACTATTTGTAACAAAACAAAAAAAATAAAAATGGGTTAAGAGCCATAATTTATAGTAAGTTGTCATTTTGGGGAGATAAAAACCAAATAGCACATGTTGCAAGGCTAATTGGCCATCAATATGCCTCCTGTTTGTGTACTCCCAACACATGGATACTAACATTCATGAAGTGATTAAAAACTTTGTTCTTTTGGGTAAAATGGTCATTAAGTAAGAGAAAAAAATTAAGTAAGCATATGAAATGTAGTTATCATGTGGAGGGTTGATAAACACGTAGCTATTGACAGAAACACAATGAAGCAGGATTCAAGAACATACAGAGGGTGCCAAAAAAATGCGTACACATTTTAAGAAGGAAAAAAGTATTAAAATTGTAATACTCAACAAATATCATATAACAAAAAATGAATACAAGTCACGTTTGACTTCTGCAATGACAAGAGGTGCTCAAAGTGGTTCCCATCAGCGTCCAGACACTTCTGATTATGGCGACCTACTGCTTGAGCAACGTGGACCAAAGTGTCCACTTGTATACATTTTTTTTGGCACCCCTGGTATGTGAACGTTTTGGAATTTTAGTACTGGGGACTCATTAAAGTCCTCAGTCTTTCTTTCCCTTGTGAATGAATGTTAAGGATATACTGTAATCTATCTTATTTAATACATCAAAACCATGGAAACCATGCTGAAAACCATGGATTACCTTCTTAACATGGTTTCAATTAAATTAAAAATACATTTGTTGAGCTCCTACTGTTTGCAAAGCATTGTGCTAGATGTTGTGGAAGAATATGGAGATAAGCATGGCACAGAGTCTGTCAACAAGGAACTAGAAACATTGTAGACAGAATAGACAGGTGCCCAAAGGACAATGATACTGTAATCAAAGACACGGCTAAATGCTGAAAGTGAAAGTGACCTGGAGGGTCCAAAAGGAGTGAGAAAGAGAAGGAACAAAGAGTTAGCTTTTGGTTGTGAAGAGGAGGAAAGGGTGTATAAAGAGGAGGGTGTTTAAAGAATGGGTAAGAATTTCGCAAACTGGGAAAGCATTTTAGGTGGCAGCATTGAAATAATAACTTGCAGGCACAGAATAGGAAATGCCACTTTTGCTGGGAGTAGATTGTAGGAGATCAATGAGAATTAAGATTAGAAATGTAGATTTGTCCTAAATGTCAGGATGAGGCATGTTGCATTTCATCCAGAAAGTACTGGGAAGACACTGACAGCTTCTGGGGAGGTAGTGAAATGATCCAAGTGGTGCTTCGCTGATAGTGAGGACTGAACTTGGATGGTTTGGGGAGACCTGCAGAGAGGAAGCTGGTAGAATGCCCTGTGAGGAAGAGAAAGCAGAAGGAATGCGGACCTGGGCCAAGCTGGTGGCAGCAGGAAAATAAAGGGAAGAGGCAGAATCTACATTTGATTTGGCAACTAACTAGGTACAGGTGGATTAAAGAGAGCTCTGGGAAGAGGCAACTTGAGTGTGTCCAGGCTTCCTCCCAATGCATATCCCACTCCTGAGCCAATGCTTGCTGAGGCCAGCAAGCATGCAGGTCTGGAGGACGTGAGGACAGCCCCACCTCTGGCAGATTCTGTTGGAGAGGGTTGCTGCAGGATTTCTCCCCTGTAGGCTTGACAAGAGCCTGGAGTTAGTGGAAAGAGCCATGGTGAAGCAAATAAAATAAATTACATCGTGGGCTGCAGAGATGGGAGTGTTATTGGTGTAAACAGAAGGGAGCACTCCTGGTTTCCAGTCTGGCACGTGAAAAGCTTGGAAGTCATTACTGTCCTCCTCAAAAAAGAAAAAAAGCTCAACAAACTGAAAATCAACAACTTTTATTAGACCCATCAGAGAATTGAGGTCACAGGGCAAAGCACTGCCTCCTAAATTGGAGAAACAGATAGGCAGATACAAAGAATCACAGTTTAATGGAGTAGAAGCCCAGGAGCACAAACTTTTATGGGAATCAGTACCAGGTTCCTTTTCCCAGTACATTATACTTGACTTTCAACAAAAAATTACAAGGCATACTAAAAGACAAAAGCACAGTTAGAAGAGACAGCAACCATCAGAACGAGACTCAGATATAGCAGAGATGTTGAAACTATCAGACTGAGAATTTAAAATAACTACGATTAATAGGCTAAAGGCTCTAATTTAAAAAGTGGACAACATGCAAGAACAGATCGATAATGTAAGCAGCAAGCTGGAAACTCTAAGAGTCAAAAAGAAGGCTAATGATAAAAAAAACACTGTAACGAAAATGAAGAATGCATGATGAGTTCCTCAATAGACTGACTATGTCTGAGTAAAGAAACAGTGGACTTGAAGGAATGTCAGTAGAAACTTCCAAAAAAAAATAAAATGCAGAGAGAAAAGAGGATGAAAAAGTCAGAACAGAACAGGCAAGCACTATGGGACAATTGCAGAAGTTGTTATATACACATAATAGGAATAATGGAAGGAGACAAGAGAGGAACAGAAGACACATTTGGAGCAATAACAACTGAGAATTTCCTAACATTAACGACAGATACCAAACCACAGAACCAGGAAGCTCAGAGAATATCAAACAGGATAAACATGCCCCCCCAAATGACACCTACGCATATGACATTCAAACTTCAGAAAATCAAAGACAGACAGAAAGTCATCAAAGCGCGGGGGTGGGGGCCTTATTTATAGAGGAACAAGGATAAGAATCACAGCAGACTTCTCTTCAGAAACCATGCAAGTGAGAGTGGAGTGACATACGAATATTTAGTGTTGAAAGAAATAAACTTATTGACCTAGAGTTCTGTATCCAATGATATATCCTTCAAAAGTAAAGGAGAAACAATGACTTTTTCAGACAATCAAAAATTGAGGAAATTTGTCACCAGTAGACCTGCCTGGCAAGAAATGTTGAAAGAAGTTCTTTAGAAAGAAGGAAAATGATATAGGTCAGAAACTCGAGTCTACATAAAGAAAGGGAACTGTTAGAAAAGGAGCAAATGAAAGTAAAATAAATAGCAGGGAAAGAAGTCACACTGGATTAGGTGAGAATACATGCCACAGTCTCCCTGCTCCCAAGATACATTGATGACCCGGAATTGGCAGACTCCTATTGAATAGGTATCAACTTCAACAAATATAGGAGCCTATAGGAGATTCAAGAAGAGTACTAAAAAGAGTTTCTGAGGTGAAAAACTCATGATGTTTCTTAACACTAAACAATTGATGGGTAAACTGACCGAGAAAATAGTCATTGTTGAGAAACGAAGAGTGGAAGAAATGTCTTAAAACAGAACAAATGTACTAAGAGATGGAAATAGTAAAGATAAAGCTTAGAGACTTGAAGTAGCATAGGTCTATAAGATCTGACATATGGACTAAAGAAATTCTTTAAAAAGAAAAAAAGAAAATAGAGATGGAGGAGAGACAATAATTAAATACATGATAAAAGAAAATTTTCCTGAGCCGAAGAAACATGTGAATCTGCAGTTTGAGAGAATTAAAGGAATTCCAGGCAAGACTGATGGGAGAAAAGGGGTATATTTAGGTAAAATTCTTGCCCTGTAAGGATAAAGAGAAAAATCTTACAAGTTTCCAGCAAGGATGAATGAATTACTAAGAAAGGGAACACAATCGGAGTAGACTTAATTTTTCACTTGTCTCCCTTAGTGCTAGAAAGTGGAGCAATAACATTCTTAGGCTACTGAGAAGGCAGGACAGAGACCAAGAATTCAATACCTAGCCAAGATAATATTTATCTGACAAAACAAAAGAAAGACATTGGTGGATTTGCCAGGATTTAAGACTGTATCACCCAGTAGGATGACTAATTCATCCAAAGTCTGTCTAGGATTTTGTTCGTCTTTGCACCACTGAAAGTTCTGTCTCTTGGGAAAATCCCTCAGTCTCAGGCAAACTGGGGCAACTAGTCACTCTGATGAACTCCACGGGAAAAAACATACATCAAGTGAAAAAAAAAAAGAGAGTTTGAAGTGTGTAGTGATTCTCAAGCAGGGAAGATTTTGTCTCCATCTCCCCCTTCCCTGGAATTTGGCAATATCTGGAGATATTTTTGGTTGTCACAACTGGGGCAGGTGAAAAGTTCTGCTGCTGGCATCTAGGGATAGTGGCCAGAGATGTTGTTAAACATCCTACAATGCACGGGACAGTTATCACCCGCACCCAACAAAGAATCGTCTGGCTCAACATGGTGCCAAGGTTGAGAAACCCTGCCCGAGTTAGGAGAAGATAATGAGAAATGGAGAGAGTGCTGAGTTACAAACCTCACTATATTTACATAAATAAAATTTAAATGTAAGTGAAAAAGCAAAGATGGTCTTGGAATGTGTAATGTAAGAGTTCATGCAAGTTTCTTGAAATAAAAGAGATGAGCTGCAGAGAAAAACTAATAATGATCTACAGGTATGAAAACTCTCTTCACAAACCTAATCATTGGGGTAGGAACAGGAGGCTGGTGAAATAGGCGAGGCATTATTTTCCAAGGACTCAGTTTATTGGGATGGGAATGGAAACAATCAGGGCATAAGATATCTTAGAGAAAAAAACCCATGGGTTTCTTGATATCATATAATAGTGAAAAATAGGTACTCGCATGTTAGTAAGTGCCAGAAACGGGAATTAATGGAATGGAAAAGTCCACCAGAACTCCTATATTAACAAAGGGTTTAAACAGCAACTTGATCAGACTCTTGAAAATAAGGAAAATGATGCAGATAGTTGGAGGAGAGAAATCTCTTGCCAGCAATGCTTTTGCCAACTGTGGTTCTAAGCTGACACTGTTTTTTAAAAATTTCTGTGTAATATAGTTTAAAAATCCTTAGCCTTTTAATAAATATGTGTCATTTGGTTAAAGGTCCTTAATAAAATAGTACAATGACAATTATTGCTTTACCCCTCTCAAAAATCCTGTCAGTAGGTGTATGGGGTAGTGACTATTGGTTACTATTGGTTTCCTTCTATAGACCCTAATCTTCATGAGGGTAGAAATTATGTCACTTCTCGTTTATCATTGCATCGCCAGGGCTCTATGAATGTTAATTAAACAAACAACACTCTCTCAATCTATAGGTAGAAGACTAGATATAAGGAGAAAAAAAGCTTATAATAACATAGTATTTGTGAAAAGTCCAGGAAGTTGTATATTTTACTGAGATTTACAAAAATGAAGCAAAGGGCAGTGTAAGAATAAAATACATGCCATTTCAAGCTCCTGAAGGCTGACCTGAAAACGTGAAAGAGATTAATTTGCATAACATAAAACTTTTGAAAGAAACTTCCTTCCTAAATGAAGGCTGCCAGATTTGGCATGAAAAAATATAAGACACCCAGTTAAATTTGAATTTCAGATAAACTGAATCATTTTTTGCACCCGAATGTCCCAAATATCGAAAGGGACATACTTATATCAGAAGAATATTCATTATTTATCTGAAATTCAAACTTAACTGGGTGTCCTGCATTTTATCTGGTAATTCTACCCTAGACCATAATTAAAAGCAATAGTTCCTGAACAGTTCCAGGAGATTATTCAAGACAAGTGGCACATTTTTCAAGTTAATATTTTAAAAAGATATAATCAAATAGAACATCAATTGATTTTTTAGTGGCAACATCTATAACTTTTAATTCTGTGACCTTTTAATTATATTTTATTTCTTTCCCCGCTCCCCCATTCTGTATTTTCTAAGAGGACTTGGTTCTGCCTTCTGTGGTTTTTTTCCTGTATAACCTCTGAGGTTGTCAAGGGAGTGTTGTCATCCTAACAGTAAAAACAAATTATATTTATGTGGTGCTTTCACTTCTACATACATCTAACGCTCACCATGGGGAAGCAGATAAGATTATTCCCATTTCATAAATGAGGTCCAATGTCCTTGTGAGCTGGTGGTAGTCGCTGTGGTACTAAGATGCTATTGAAAAGAAGCAGAACATGGCAAAGGGCTAAGAAGGATCGAACCAGCCATGAGTCCAAGGGGCTGACCCCAATGAAACCAGGTCTGAGAGTGAAAAGTGAATGAAGGCACTTGTGTTTTGTAATCTGTCACTAGGCTGCTCCTTTCTACGTGAAAAGTGAAATATTGATAACAGCTGTCAAAAGATGTCCAATTAGAATATTTGCCTAAGGCACAAACATGTAAAAACACCAAATACCAAAGTGAGTTGAGAAACAGACGTCCAAGGTATAACTTTTTAAAGGAAATAACCAAGCAACAGTTACATAATTATTGGGTTCCTCACCCAAATCATGCATGTAAAAGAGAGATTGGACATTTGGAGCATGTTCTGAATTTCATTTCCTTGGTGAAAGTTATTCTGTGATTTGTTCGTTCTACCCCTCACACAGAAGGAGGGGAGAGGGAGAGTGGGAGGAGGGTGTGTCAGCCCCCAGGCTCAGGGTGAGGAACTTCTCTGTACAGACCTCCACCCTCCAGCCCCAGAAGTCCAGAGGGAAAGAGCTGGGCCGGAGGGGGGCTCTGTGGCAGGAAAAATGAGAGTGGCACTCCCTTTGTTGAGGTCAAGGGCACATGAGTGCTTCCTGTGCGACAGCTATGGATTAAGTGGGTGAGAGAGAGCCGGCCTGGAGCCACGTTGGGTCCTGAAGGAGCAGTGGCATGCCAAGAGAGAATCTGTGTGCTGTGGGCCACCAGGAACTAGGGACCAACTGGGGTATTAGCTGGCAGAGTGAAGTGCGCGGCCTACCACATGGGTATCCCAGCTGGATTCTTGCAGGAACCTCCAAGAGGATCCATGAAGGAGTCAGCTCAGAATGTGCTATGCCCAGAGAGCTCAAAGCCAGCTTATGATCTTAGTGGTCAAATTAGAACATGCTGTTTTCTTTTTCCCTCCTTGCTGCTCATGTTCTAACACAGAGGAGAATTTGATAGGCGCTGTGGGGGTGGTGGTGGAGGTGAGTGCAAGGAGTAGAAGCTGAACTCAAGTAATGTGCCTTCCTCTTAGCTGGAGGAAGTGAGAGAAACAGATCTCAGCAATGAAGGAAGATTGAAGACATTTAAATTTCTGATTTGAGTCATGTAAGATGACTGTAGGAATTTCTATTACGCAGGAATGACCAGCATAGTCATGAGTCCTGTTGATATTTTTATCCAGTGGTGAGAAGGGAAGGGCTCCCCCACACCCTACATTTAAAAGGACAGTGGGAGAATTTAAAAATTTTACCTCAAGTCCTAGTTATACTTAAAAATATCAACTATATAAAAATTATCAATCTTAGTAATAAAATTAACCCTCATGAACTCACCAGTTGACTCAAGAAACAGGACATGCCTAAAACCCTGGGTGTTCCCTGAAGACCTCCCCCTACCATCCTTTACTCTACTTCAAGTTGGTAAATATCCTGACATTGGGTTTATTTTCATTAACTTCCTTTTCTTTACAATTCTATGACATACGACTATGTTAGTATTCTGTAATGTGTTGCTTGATTTGAACTTTATAAAATGGTATCAAACTATATTATGTATTTTTCTATGACTTGCTTATTTCACTCGATATTAAGCTAAAATCCATCCGTGCTGACGCATGTAGCTATAGTTTTTTCGTATCCAGTGCTTTACAGTATTCCATTCTGTGAATATATTGTAATGTATTTATCCATTTTCCTGTCAATAGATAGTTGGATTATTGGCATTTTTATTGTTCTATTCTATACTGTCTTCAACACATTTAAAGGGGCCCCTGGGCAGGGACTCATTTAGGGTCCATGCTGAAGAGTGGAATTGCTGCGTTGTATGGTATCACTTTTCAGTTTTTCCAAAGTAGTTGAATTAATTTGCAACCTCTCCCCTCTCTCCACATCTCTCCCCCTAAGAGTTCCCATTGCTACACATCCCAATAGCTGGTATAGTAAGACTTTTTAAATATTTGCCAATCTAGTGGGTTTAACATGCTATCTCACTGTGGCTCTAACTTACCTTTTCATGATTGTTAATTGGGCCTATTTTTCACTGTTGTAAATTAATTCAGTTCTGTAATTTAATTAAGTTGGAATTGCAGTAATTGGATGGAAAGACTGGATAGATGGCTTACTCTGTTTGTCTATAATTTGTACTCCATCTGACAAATGGTTTACCAAAATGTATGACACCTTCTTATGGGAGAAAGCCAATGTGATTTGTGGGTTAGCCAAAAATGGCACTGTGGATTCCAGGACATACATGGTCAGACCACGTGGCCATTCTGCCCTTACTGCCAGAGCAGACCTGTGTGATGCCCTGCTGACCGCCCTGCCTGAGTCTCTCCCTGGTTTATGCCTTTCCTGTTGCTGGGTCAGTGGATGGAGATTGAACAGGCTTGTTGGATCACCACCTTTTCAGTGTCCAGCAGTGGGGACTCTAACTGAGGACAGAAACTCCTTGATGCTATTTCTTTTAAAAGAAGTTATTAAGACTCTCCCAGGAAGCAGGTTCCATGGCTTGTTTTACTGTTCTGATGCCAGTTTTGTTTCTTATGAGGAATTTCTTTCTAATACCTCCTGCTGTAATTGGAGCACCACCTTTATGTTTTGTTATTTAATAGTCGTCAGCAGTCTCTGGGCAACATGGATTGAACTTTTTAGCACTTATTTTGACTTTTACTTGTAGGAGACATACTAGCACAGTTGATAGGTCTTTCAGACAATATCATGTTCTAGTGTATAATTTGAGATTGGAAGACCTGACATGCCTTAAGCCCATATTTAAGAACTTCGAATGATTGTGTTCTGCGTACGTACGTAGTGCTTTGTAACATAAACAGCCCAGTCCATTCTCCAGACATCATGTTTACTTCCCTTTTATTAACTATCCTGTCCATGTTATCTGTGGCAGGCTGAGTAATAGCCCATGAGGTTTTGAGAATGTTTGACCAGCAGAAAAACTGCCAGCTTGGATTAAAAGGGACAGAGAGGGGATGGAATGAGAGAAGGCTGGTGGACCCCCAAAATTCCACAGGTAAGAGACAGGCTGATAAAAGTACTCAGCTGCAAAGATGTGCTGCCCTTCAAGCAAAATGATGACTTTGAGGGTAGAGCTGTGGGTCAGGAGCCACGGAGAGTCATTCTCAGGTCCTTGAACGTAATGGAGTTTACCTGGTT
Organism: Rhinolophus hipposideros; assembly: GCF_964194185.1. Lineage (NCBI taxonomy): Eukaryota > Metazoa > Chordata > Mammalia > Chiroptera > Rhinolophidae > Rhinolophus > Rhinolophus hipposideros. The sequence continues at coordinate 57,822,218 of NC_138059.1, forward strand.
GTGTTTAAGACATTGGTTGAGACCAGAGATTTCTGTTTGTCCTTTTGCTTTCATTCTTTTTGAACATCAGTGTCTATGACTATCATCCTATGCATGCCCCATCATCACTTTTGTGGCACACATCACTTGTTTTTTAATTTCACAAGGCCACATAAAGAAAGGGATTTTGCTGCAGGATCGATTGTATGCAGAGACTTACCTATACCTGGTTTGGATGATTTAGATGAGATTTGGGAGTTCTGGGCTGATGAGACTTGAGTGAGACTTTGGACTTGAAGTTGTAAGGGGTTAAGACCTTTGGGGACCTTGGGATGGGGGTAAATATCCTTTGCATGTGGGATGCATGTGAATCTTTGGGAGCCAGAGGATGGACTGTGGAAGGCTGAATAATGACACCCCCCCCCCCAAATGTGTTCATATTCTAATCCCCAGCACCTGTGACTGTTACCATATATGGTGAAAGGAACTTTTCAGGTGTGATTAAGTTAAGGATCTTGCCGTGGGAGATTATCCAGGTGGGCCTGATGTAATCACAAGGATCCCCATGAGAGAAGGACGTAGGAGGAGTCAGAAGGAAAGGCCATGTGAAGCAGAGATGGGAGTGATGTGGCCATGCGCCAAGGAATGTCAGCAGCTTCTAGAAGGTGAAAGAGAGAAGGAACAGATAGATTCTCCCTTGAGGCCTTGAAATAACCAATTCTGCTGATGCCTTCGTTTTACCCCTATAAAACTCATTTTGCTCTTCTGATCTCCGGAACTGTAAGAATAAATTTGTATTGCTCTAAGGCATCAAGTTTGTGGGAATTTATTATAGCATCAGTAGGAAGCTAACACACTATCTGTTGAGCCAGGGTTCTGAAATGCTTTTGTTGAATTGAAGAATACTAGCTAGAGCAGTTGTATGAAAAGGAATGAGGGAGTCTTTTTTTCCCTTTAGGTGGACTATTTCATTCCAATTGGTGAATTTTCTTTTTTGCAAACAATTTAATGTCCCTAAACAAACTACAAAGAAGAAATTGAGTTATTTAAAAGCTTTTAGAAAACAAATATTCTATAGTTTAGCAGATACTACCTGGGGTACAATACTTCAGCTTTTATTAACTATCTAGACTAACTCCATTAAAAAAAAACACCTCTCTCTCCAGAAAACCTAAGGCCTTGTAGGAAAGAAACTAACAATGACAAATAACATTACCTCTGCCAAAATGGCAGGAGGATGACATTATTAATATTCCTATGAAATCCTGATAGGGAACAATGCCATGGTTAAAACTTGTGTGGTGTGTTTTTGATGGTACTGGTTGTTCGGAACAGGTTTAGGCATATCTGGCAAGGCATTAAAGTAAAATGTATGAGCTTTCGATTTCAGGAAGAAAATTCTTTAGACTAAGGACTTCATTTTCATGTTTCTTTTCTTCTTTTGATTGATCAGCAATGCCAAGCATACAACATTTAACTCATGTACATTTAATGTATGGATGCAGATTCTCTAACTGGAAAAGATTTGTCAACGGAGACATTTAAAACATAGTTAGGCATTACAGTGTCTATGTTATAGAGGTAACTATCTTATTAGATAGCATTTTCTTTTTCTCTTAGCGTTTGTGCTTTTTTGACTAAATAGTGGTTTGCATTTATGGAAACTGTGTCGGGTCACAGACCAGTCAGGAAATGAGACACATGGGTTACACATGTGATGAAAAATCTGAAAGCCAATCAAGGACAGAGGGTGAGGGTGGGGCCGGGGAGAGCTACCAATCAGTAATAGCAAGACACTGCTTCCTCCCTCAGTTCTAGAGAGCCCAGAGGAAGAGGTGGTGTAAAATTTCTTACTGTTGTCCTAACAAGTTACTATAAACTTAGTGGCTTAAAATAACACAAATTTATTGTCTTACAGTTTTGGAGGTCAGAAGTGCAAAGAGGGTCTCCCTGGGCTAAAATCAAAGTGTCAGCAGGGGCTGAGTTCCTTTCTGGAAGCTCTAGGGGACAATCTGTTTTCTGACCTCTTCCAGCCTCCAGAGGCTGCCCACATTCCATGGCTATTGGCTCCCTTCCTCCATCTTCAAAGCCAGCAATGGCTGGTAGAGCCTTCTGCATATCACCTCACTCTGACACTGGCTCTTCTGCCACTTCTTCCACATTTGTCATTACACTGGCCCACCTGGATAATCACCCTGTTTTAAGGTCAGCTGCTTAACAACACCATCTGCCACCGTAATCCCCCTTTGCCAGTTACTGTGCACATTTCACAGTTTTCAGGAACTGGGACACGAACATCTTTGGGAGGCCATTGTTTTGCTTCCCACAAGTGGTACTGCTAGGGCTGGAAGCCAGGGTGATACCCTGGGAGCCAAGCCACAGCAGGAATCATGACCATGATGGAAAGGCCTAGACAAGACACATCCCCAACAGTGGAAGCGAAGAGAAGAAAATACCTTGGCTGCTCACTGCAAAATGGGAAGGTTTCACTAGGTAAATGTCTAGTTGTAAAACATCTGACTTCTCTCCTTTGCTTTCCTTCCTTCATGTGGAGTCTCAAAAACCTTTTATTGGGTGCTAGATAATATTTTTCTTTCATTTACACCATATATGTGTGTGTGTGTGTGTATGTGTGTGTGTGTATGTATACATATATATATATATATATATATGACAACTATAGACAAATTTATGAAGTGTACCAATGTAACAGAAAAAGAGTAACCCTATTGAAATTGGCATATTGAGTCACACAGAAATTCTTTCCTTATATCAGGTGATGGAGCTGTTTGTGTGGGAAAAATCATGTGATTAGAGGCATTGTCCATCAGCACTTTTCATAACAATGGATAGTATGATGATTTGTAATCTGGCCTCTATAGCTCTGGCATTCTTCCTGGACACAGGTCAAATGAGGTTAGTTTGGGGGGGTCCAAAAACTGTGTAGTTTATTTAAGTCATTCCCAAATACTGGAAAAAAGATTACTCATTATATGTGCTGTGGGGACAGAGCCCCAGAAAGCAGTTTCTAGGCTCTCGGCCTCATGTGGAGAGGTGCTGGCTCAGATAGTGGATGGCCATCAGCTGTGGCTGGTTGGCCATCAGCTGTAGCCAGTAAGCCATTGGTCACTGATATAACTGCCGCGGCTACGGAGGGGAGCCGAGGAGAGTGAAGGAGGAGACTGAAGGAGAGTAAGGAGAGTCGAGGACAGTTGGTCGGTTGGCAGCAAAGCGGACAGCAGGTCGCATGTCGTGTAAACCCAGCCTCCAGTGAGACTATAGTGGTATGACTTCCCTACCTATGGCTCCGTGGGTGTTCCTGTTTGGCCTCACCATGTCCTGCGTTCTTATGTGGGGAGCGGGAGCTGAGACCCCACAGGCCACCGTGCGGGACACCCCGCACGACATGTGCTCACTAATAATAATAATAAAAGGTCATTTTTACGTAATTCTGCAGAAATTTACAGCAAATGCGATTCAAAGGATTACTGGATGAAGGAAATGCCAACGTTAAATCTATAGACAGTCTTTTTAATAGTGCATCTCATAAATTAAAAGCCAGCACTAGTGAGAAGGCTTGGTAAGGGAGAGAAAATAGTAAGGCACTAAGCTGATCTTTGTCTACCTTTCTTTCTGGAACACACAGGCTCGAATGTTTTTTCTTGGGGCCTCCTCCCCCCGCCCCCCAGAAAGAAATCAGTGCATTTATCCACCATGGTTTGGTTTTCTTAGGCTACCTTAGCAACGCTGTTTCAGCAACTCTCTGCAATGCCAGCATCAGGTGTCACAACTACTGAGTGACTGGGTTAATGGCTGTGCTGTGTTCCCTGGAGAAGCAGGGACAGACAGGCCAGCCTTTGTCTCTGCCAGGAGCGGTCTGAATGTAAAACTTCCTCCCAGACAGTGTGCCTGGGAGTAGCGGGACTCTCTGTCCTCTGGCCATTGCTTCCTTTCTACTTGACCCCAGTTCTGTTACAAGGACAGGAGCCTCAGGCTCACTGCATGGCCAGGCGCTTGTTTGAGGATGTTGGAACGGTTTTTTCCCTGCTAGGACAGCCTCCCTCTCCTCCTCCGATACCTTATCGGAGCAGTTTTCCTGCAAACACAGCAGTTAGAGGCTTTCCCATCAAAACAGCGTTGAGCGATCACAGCTGTTAGGGACGGACCTCCCCGGCACCCCGGCCAGATTTCCCCCCAACCCGGAGGCCTAACCCTATAAAACAAAGCGCCCGACCCCGGTCAGTGCTCAGTCTTTGGGAACAATCCTGCTGAGCCCACCGGCGTAATAAAGCTGTGTCCTCCCTGATCTCTGCGTGCCGCTTGAGTCTCTCGGTCCTCGCCGCTTTTCCACAACATTTGGTTCCCTGACCGGGAAACCCAACTGCGCTGGCCCCTTGCGCCACCGGTGTGGGGTGAGAGGTGGGCCACAGAGCGACAGGAAGCCCGAGAAGGCTGTAGGTGTGCCTCGCCGATTTTGGCGAACCCCAAACTGGGCCTTCCCCTGGTGACTGCGGCCCGCGCCTCCCCAGATAGACCTGATGAGAGGGACCGGGGACAACCAGCCGGATCCTCCCGCCAGACCAGGTAAGCCCCGGGGCCATTGTCCGAGTCAGTCCTGTCCCATGTGACAGAACGGGAGCCTGATCACCTCCCGGTAGGTTCTTATAACCTACCCAGGCAGGGACACCCATGGGAGGGTGTCAACCCGGTGTGTGAACGACTGATTGTGGGCCTGAATGTTTGCTTCTGTAGCCTTGACTATGGAAACCTGAGTAAGCTTCACCCTGATTCTCGCAGAGGGTCATTTGGCATAACGGTGATTCACTCCACGGAGTGGCCTGTAAATTATTCTGTACACCTTAGCCAAAGACGCTCCTAAGTTCCCGAGAGGGACGCGAGCAGGGCAGCACCTGAGTAAATCCCCCTCCCCACTGTCTGTGACACTGTACACTATGGGAAGGAAGCAGAATAAGCCTGCAGTCCTAGACTGCATGTTAAAGAATTTTAAGAAGGGTTATGGAGGAGATTACGGAGTCCGCATGACCCCAGGAAAAAATTAAGAACCCTCTGTGAATTAGAATGGCCCACTTTTAAGGTAGGTTGACAGCAGAGGGAACCCTAGACCTGGCCGTCGTCCAACGCGTTTATATTGTGGTGACCAGCAATCCTGGTCACCTGGATCAGTTTCCATACATTGACTCCTGGTTGGAAATTGCCAGGACCCTTCCACCTTAGGTACGGTTCTGCTCTAGTAAAAGGGACAGTGCAGGATTCTTGTAACCCAGGCTCCGAAAGAAACTCCTAACGCCCCTCCGACAAAGCCCATTCACCAACAGGACACAAGCAAACTCCACTGAATGTTTGAGGACAGACATCTGAGAGCCAGAAAAACATTCCAGGGAGCCGTGATCCACTGTGTTTGGGAAGCGCGGAACAGGGGCGCCCTCCCGGGGACAGGCACGCAGGCTGGGAGCACAGGGCTCCCAGGGTGTGTGCCTGGGGCAATACTGTCCCTTTCTTTTTCCTTTTCAACACCGAGAGCATTTCTGCGATGGAAGCTCAGTGGGCCTTTGGGTGGAGGGAGAAACCCGAGAGCCTTGAAGCAGTGACAGGGGCGCTGCTCCCCGGGCGCTCTGGGGTCCATGCTCCCTGCTCGGCTGCCTCTGAGGAAGCCTGCGGGCTCCCCGCTGCCCTGCGTGCTCCCGCGTGCTCCCGCCCTGCGAACCTAGGTGAAACTGCGCGTGCTCCCGCCCTGCGAACCTAGGTGAAACTGCGGCCTGACAGCTGCCACTGGCAGGCTTGTCCCCAGCTCGGCTTGGGGACCCGGGAGCATCTCCAGTGGCCACCCCAGCTACCCCCGCGTTCCGCAAGGGCAGCCTGGGCCTTGCCCAGTCCCCAAACTATAGTGAAACCAATTTTGTTTGGGTAATGCGAGAGAGAAAAGCAAATTGGGAGAGACACAGGAAAAAGGCTTCATAAAACTCAGAGGCGTCCTCGGAAGAGTTCCAGCTTTAGACCTACCCAGTACGGAAAAACCTTTCTGCCTGTTTATCCATAAAAAAGACAAAACTGCACGAGGGCTCCTAACTCAAACAGTTAGGCCCTGGATGAGACCTATCGCTTACCTGTCCAAAAGACTCAACTTGGTCGCTTCCGGATGGCCCCCATGGCTGCAGGCTTTAGCCGCTTATAATACGCCTCATCAGGGAAGCTGACAAGCTCACCCTCGGGCAACAACTCACGGTCAAGGTTCCCCATTCTGTAATTATGCTCATAAACTGTCAGGGTCCGCAATGGCTCTCCAATGCCAGGCTCACCCAATACCAGGGACTCTTTCTGGAAAATCCTCGCATAAGCCTCCAGACTGTTCAAGCCTTAAACCCAGCGACCTTCCTCCCCACAGCCGAAGGCGAGCCAGCACACGACTGCCTAAAATTCATCCCTGAGGGTCATGCCACACGGCCGGACCTACAGGACTCCCCTCTGCAGGAGGTTACACTCTATACTGACGGCAGCAGTTTCCTACAGGGTGGGCTGCGTAGAGCTGGCTACGCTGTGACTACAGCCTCGGAAGTTCTGGAGGCAAAGGCACTCCGTGTCGGGTAGTCAGCCCAATGGGCCGACCTCTGGGCTCTCCTACGGGCACTACAGCTTTCAAGAAACAAAAAGGCCAATATTTACATAGACTCCGAGTACGCTTTTGCCACAGTGCACATACATGGGGCCATCTACAAAGAACGTAGCCTCCTCACATCAGAAGGGAAGACCATCAAAACAAAGACAAAATCCTACAGCTATTGGAAGCTGTTTGGGCACCCCAGCGCTTAGCCACCATCCACGAGGGCACCAGAAAGGGAACGATGAGCCAGCTGCTGGCAACAGCCTCACCGATCAAGCAGAGAGGGCAGCCGCCCAGGACACAGACGCCGCCATCAATGCTTCCACCACTCCAGTCTCGCCACGCCCTACCTACACCGCAGCAGAAGACAGCTGGGCACAGAATGAGGGGGCCACCCGGCATCCTCAGGGTTGGTGGACACTGCGTGATGGCCGCTTGTTTATCTCGGTCGCCCTCGCTCCCTGCATCATTTCAGAACATCACTCTACTTCCCACCTAGGGAAGACTGGACTTAAAAAGCTGCTAGCCAAAAACTTCTATACAGTCAGACTCACAGCCTTATACGGCTCTATGACGGAGCGCTGTGCTACCCGTGCTGAGCACAATCCCAAGACAGGCCCGACCCCACCACCTGGGGTCCAACGAACAGGATCTGCCCCTTTTGAGGATATCGAGGTAGACTTCACAGAAATGATCCCTCACCAAAGGACAAAATAGCTTCTTGTCTTAGTCTGTACCTTCTAGGGCTGGGTCAAGCCTTTCCCACCCGAACTGAAAAGCCAGAGAAGTCACCAAAGTTCCCCTCAGCGAAATCATCCCATGGTATGGGCTTTCCCTCACCATTCACAGCGACAACGGACCAGCCTTGTCTCAGATGTACTACGAACTCTGGCCTTGGCCCTCAATGTCTCCTGGAAGCTTCGCACGGCCTACTGGCCTCAGAGGTCAGGGAAAGTAGAGCGCATGAACAGAACCCTCAAGGAAACATTGTCTAAGCTATGCCAAGAGACCTCCCTGGGATGGACGGGTCTACTCCCCTTAGCCGTCCTCAGCTCCCAGTGTACTCCTAGAAAGGATGGCTTCTCCCGGTTTAAAATTCTCTATGGCTGGCCTCCCCTGTTGCTATCATCCATTCCAGGCAACCTCAGAGTAGTAGGTGACTCCTACCTCTAAGGTCAGCTTATTGCCCTAGGAAAGATCCTTACGAGCCTGCACTCACATCTACTAGAAAGAATTCCTATTTCATTAGGAACCCCTGTCCATCCCCACCTTCTAGGTGACAGGGTCTGGGCTAAAGATTGGAAGCGTGAGCCCTTCCGCCCAATATGGACGGGCCCACACACAGTAATCCTTGTCACCCCCACTGCCCTTAAGGTCTTCCATATCACACCGTGGATCCACCATTCTCGCGTCAAGCAAGCGGAACTGGACCAGCCTGCCTGGACCCCACACCCGGTACCCTATGAACCATTGAAGATTACGTTTAAGAAGACCACCTGAATAACAGTTCTCATTTGTACCCCCCTTAACCATTATCACCCTCTGCCTGCTGACCCTTCTGGCCTCTTCTTATCTCTGCGACCCCGTCTGATTGGACCCCCACCCAGAGGGGTCTCCTCCTGTTCGGATTTCTGCTATGGGCTTCTCCTCTGCTCATGCTCACCTGCCTGCGGCCCTCTGGCTCTTGAGTCTCCTTTGCCTTTTCCCCTGTGGGTCTCTCCTCGAAATGTCCCTGCTTCCGAGGGTCCGGAACAAGAGCCTCAGACCTCCCAGACCCCCTGCAATCTCTTCCCCCGAGGGTCTGTCTGCTGGACCTACTTAGCCCAAGGCAGGTCCTCCGATGGCGGTGGAGTCCAGGACTCTGCCCTCTGCGACATTGCGGCAACCCGGATTGCTGCGATAGCTCGGGCCACTTTGCCCCAGCCCCACTACCAGCACCTTAACCTCACCTGTTACCTACCCCCTGGCCTCACCCAGGCTCCCGACCCCCGCTGCCAGAGCTTTTCTGTACCTTTACCCTTCTGCACTCTTCCCGGCATATTTCTCTTCTGTGATGGAGGCTACCCATACAGGTGTCGGGACACACATCACAATGGAAGTGGCTGTATCCTCACATTTATATTCCCCTCCGCCTCCCCGTACACTAACTTGCAGTTCCAGTCTCGCATTTCCCCTTCTCCTCATGCCCATCAGGCGGCTATCATCCCTTTCCTCATAGGTGCTGGCATCTTTACAGGGGTCGCCGCTGCTGCCTCTGGCCTTGGGACTTCCATCAACTTTTATTACAAACTTTCTCAAGAAATCAGTAATGACATGGAGTGGGCCGCAGACTCACTCATGTCACTCCAGACCCAACTCTCCAGCCTGGCAGCCGTCGCCCTCCAGAACCGGCGAGCCCTAGACCTGCTCACTGCTGAAAAGGGTGGGAACTGTCTCTTCCTCCAAGAAGAATGTTGCTACTACATAAACCAGTCTGCGATCGTCGCCACCAAGGTCCGTGAGCTCCGAGATCGCATACAGAACCGCCATGAGGAGCTCGCCTCCTGGGCGTTTGGCTCTCAGTCCTGGACTTCCTGGCTCCTCCCTTTGGTGGGTCCCTTACTCTCCATTTTCCTCCTTGCTGCCACCGGCCTGTGCATCTTCACGCCCTTGTCCACTTCATCGAAAATACCATCTCCCGTCTGACCACCGCCTGCATCCTTGCCCTACGGGGCTATTGCCCTCTCAGTTTAAATGATGATCTTCAGGGTTCCCCTTCTGATCCTAAACAGGGGGGACATGTTGCAACGTTTTTTTCCCTGCTAGCATAGCCTTGGGAACTTTCCCTCCCTCTCCTCCTCCGATACCTTATCGGAGCAGTTTTCCTGCAAACACAGCAGTTAGAGGCTTTCCCGTCAAAACAGTGTTGAGCGATCACAGCTGTTAGGGACGGACCTTCCCGGCACCCCGGCCAGATTTCCCCACCCAACCCGGAGGCCTAACCGTATAAAACGAAGCGTCCGACCCCAGTAAGTGCTCAGTCTTTGGGAACAATCCTGCTGAGCCCGCCGTAATAAAGCTGTGTCCTCCCTGATCTCTGCGTGCCGCTTGAGTCTCTGTGTCCTTGCTGCTTTTCCGCAACAAGGAAAGCAGAGTGCGTCTCTCTCTTGTCTTCATTCCTAACCAAAGTTTGGTTTGAGTTCTGAAAATCAGACTGTGGCTGGACCCTCTCTGCTGGAATATTGTCCTCTCATTGTCACCTTGATGACGATGACAGAGACCACAGCTTTTAGGTTGGTGCGAAAGTAATTGCAGTTTAAAAGGTTGAAAATAATTGCAAAAATCGCAATTACTTTTGCACCAACCTAATAGCACTCCCTCAGCTCTTTACAGTACTGAGTGCTTCACAGCAGTATATCAGTTTCTCCTCAGAAAAACTCAGAGGCTGGTACTATTCTCTTCTCTGTTTGAAACACAAGTAAACTGAAGCTCAAGAGATTGCATAACTGTTAGGCTGAATTCTGTCCCCTCTTTCCCCCCACCATTCACATGTTGAATTCCGAACCCCCAGTACCTCAGAATGTCACTGAGGTTGGAGATAGGGTCTTTAAAGAAGTAATTACATTGAAATGAAGTCATTAAGGTGGACCCTACTCCAGTATGACTGGTGTCTGTATAAGAAGAGATTGGGACACAGACACCAAAAGAAGAAAGGCCATCTGAAGACACAGGGAGAAGAAGGTGGCCATCTGTAAGCAAAGAGGAGAGGCCTCAGAAGGAACCAACCCTAGTGACACTTGATCTTGGACTACTAACCTCCAGAACTGTGAGAAAATAGATTTCTGTTGTCTATGCCACCCAGCCTGTGGATTTGCGTTATGGCAGTCCTAGCAGCGTAATACAGTGACTTTCTCAAGGTTACACCCCAGGGAGACCTGAAGATAGAACCCATGTTTTCAATGTAGACCTCATAATTTTTTATAATATGTTTTAAGTAATATATCTAACATTAGTTAATGTCATGAAAGCACATGCTTTAAAATACTGGATCTGTCTCTAGCTCCTTTCCTATTTATAACATATTTACAAGAATTGAAAAAAAACAAAAAAACGAAACAAGAAACATCACTCCCAAACTTGACTTTGTGCTACATTGGGGTCCAGTTATATCTTAGGTGAGCTGTGAAATTTTCAAAACAGAACTTACTCATTTTTTTTTTTTTTTTAATTAAAGAGGAAAAAACAACTATGCAAAACAGCTTTTGGTTTTTAGGGGCAGAAGGCAGGTTTCAGGAAATCAAACAAACAATAAGTTTTGGAAATTCCCCTTACTGTGGGGCTTTCTGACCCCAGAGTAGGGGTGGGAAGCCTCTCCCAGAAATGGAGCTCTTTTCATTTTCCTAAAGGATTGAAACTCTGGGCATGGGGAAGGCTGGGGCAGGATAGTCAGCCAAGGGGAGGCCTGTGAGGAATGGGGCAGAGCTTCTTGGTCTCCTTTTCCCAACTGAGAGGAGCCTGGAATAGAAACAGGGCAAGTGGATAGGTTTGGGGACAGCTCAGACTTGGCCATTCCCCAGGGGAGGTAGGTGACCTACTGGTTGGTCTTGATCTACTGGTTAGAAATGCTTGCTCTAGAGTATCTTACTCAACTGTGTATTTTGCGTTGTTGGAAAGGTGGAAGGTAATGGCAATTGGAGACTTGCTCTCACTCTGTTGTTCTCTGGCCTGCTATGGAGCTCTGCATTAATAAATTAACACAGAGACCCCAAACATAGGGAGTGAATGTTTGGTGTTTCAGGGCACATCTGGCCTTTTAATACCTTAAGAACTTTATCTCATTACTTAGATTTTTTTTTTCTAGTTTATAAAAAGCAACATTAGCCCAGTTTCCTGGTTTCAGTGGTTAGACACAGTTCACAGCTTTTCTAAATTTTTGCTGGGTTAGCCTTAGCTACTACTTTGTTGGTTTCTTTCTAAAATCTACCTGGAAATGACAAAAGAATGGTAAACAACAGTTTTTGTTGCATTTACGTAGATTTCAACAGAACTTAAATCAAGGATTCAATAGGGGTCAAGGTAAAAAAATATGATCATGGTGGCAAGTCTGATTGAGCTATGACCTTGCATATAATCAATAGGCCGTTTCCCTTTAGTCGTACAGAACTGACTTCTATGTACTTTTTCCCCCCAGCAAAAGCAGTTGCCTAATGATATTAAAATTTTAATTGATTATGCTGGATGTTCTGAAAATTGAAGCATCCGATCTCAAACTCATGCAACCCAGCCGCCCTCCAGCCGCCATTGACTGTGGACGAGACACCTATAAGCAAATGCTGCCACCTACAGGAGAGAGTGGGGATGTGCGCAGCCAAAGCTGTCTATTCTCAGCCTTTTCTCGGTCTCCAGCTCACTGGTTTCCATGACTTTTGCTTCTGCCCACTTCACCATATGATTCAAAAGGTAAGAATCTGTATTTATTTGAATTTCTTGGTTTTGTTTAAGACTACAAAATGAAGCCACATATTCTGTAGGAAAAATTTTTCTTTGTAAGTGATCTTCAGGTTCTCTAAGGCCCATTTATAATAAATAAGACATAAATATTGAAAAGAGAACTTTGAGAAAATGATTTGTTAGATACAATGTCTGAACTGGTAATGCAAACACTCTATACTTTTCTTTAGTTTTTTCCCCCCCTCCTCTTCTATCAGTATGTGATTCAATAATGCTTCTCACTGTAAAATGTCACTGAATAAGACTTAAATCATGCTCACTAGCCTGAATTTAGGAAGTGGACAGTGGCCAGCAAACTCCATGTTTGGTTAGTGCTATTAGTAAGTGTGTCCATCCGTTGAATTAAAATGTGTTCATGTGTGAACATTGGGCCTGGCTCTGTGTTTTAGAATGACACGGAGAAAGCGGATTTCCCTCTCTTACATGACAGTGCTTCACACATATGAAGTAGTCATCATAGCTCCCAGGGCTTCGTCCCTTAGTCTGAAGAGCCTGACTTCATAGACTTGATTCCTACCTCCTCAGCCACCCGGCCGCCTGCTTCTCTGGATGGGACCGTTCGTCACCGGTTGTCTCTACCAGCACTGCGTTGTCATCCTTAGTGTCCGTAGCAGGCCCACCTGGCAGTGATGGACAGCACAACCTATGTTCTGCAAACCCTGCCTCCTGTTCGCTCCAACTCAGACATCAACTTGACCAGCAAGAAGAGCACTTCACACAGTTGGAGGGCTCTGAGGCCGCTATTTACAGGTTCATGCAGCTGTTTGGGAGAAGCGTTGTGAGTGGGATTATGTTTGATGAGCTCTCACAGTCCTGTGCCTTTTTGTCCTCAGAAACTAGCAAGGACAGCATAGTTCGCTTTTTTTTATTCCTGGGAGTATCTGATACACTTTGCTTGCGCATTTCTACAGGGTTGTGTGAGCATAGGCTGTTTTCTGGAGCAAGAAGAGAAAGTTCTCTATTTTGCAGTCTGTGCCACATATAAAGTTGTTGACGAGGCCCTTACTCTCAGGATCCCCGTCTCTCCTTTTGGCACCCAGCTCCTCTTATTTTGGAAGACCTTTTCTTCACGGTCATCTGCTCTCTCTCTCTTCCCTGTCGAGAAACTTGTGCTGGATGCGGGGTGGGATTCACTGTCATTTATGTTGGGGTGGACTTAATTAACAGGCCAGGTGCTCTGCTTTATCATTCTGGGCTGTGTTTAAGTCTTCTCTGTAATTTGAAAAAGGTTTTTTCCTTTGTTGAAGGGATGTCAAGAATCCATGATCATGTGGGAGAAGGGTTTGGGGCCAGTGGTTCTTCTTGATGTCCTTAAAAGTTCCCAAAAAGGTCTATCTTAAAAGAACTCACAGTGTGGAGGTGAGAATCACCTGCATGGTATATGTTATCCCAGATCAGAGCAGTGACCCCCTCCTCAGGGTGATAGTGGAACTAACTGCATTACCCACACTGGTTATGAGGTCTCTGCTCATGAGACAAGTTCATTAATGTGATCAGATTAAAGTTCCCTATTAGGGAAAATGATGCATATTTGCATACTCTTTCTATGCTGTGTCTGACTTCTGGTTACTGTGGCATTGGGGGTTCACTCAGACCAACGTTTCTGCTAGACCTTTTAATTATGCATAATAACCATTGCCCTTTGTTCTTCTGTGTCTTTCATCCAAAGCTCAAAGTGCTCTTCAAGCTTTATTAACTCATTAATCCTTGCAACACTCCTGGGAGGCAGATCGGAGGCAGAGTGATTAGCCCATTTCCCAGACAGGGACATAGAGGCACAGAGGATTTCAGCAACTTCCCCATGTTTGCATGAGTCAGAGGTGGGTGAGAACAGAGCCTACTCATGTTCCACCCCCAGTCTGCCTCTCTGAACCTCCCTTCCTCCCAGAGGTGAAAGCCAGGAACAGTTGGATCAGGAATTGTCTCTACCTGTCTTTTGAATGTCAGTGTGGAACAACAAATGGAACATCTTGGCAAAAAACAAAGACCCAAATATATTTTTTCTTGAAATGTAAAATCTATGCTCTTTAAGAGAAAAGAGATATGCATGGTAATCACCTAAATAAAATAAATTCAGATAATCCTTTAGATAGAACTCCAAAGTCCTCAAAAATCTTCTAATATAGACCCTTAAACTTTTCTTACACAGAATCAGGAAATTCCATTTGACCAAGCAGAAATGAAACTTGAACTTCACAAAGGTTAGGATTCAGTTTGAAACTGAGAAGTACTAACATCTGTCTTTTAAGTTTGACAAACAACCTTTTCTCCTTGGTTTCACTTGAATGCAGGCTGGTTTCACATGGACTTCATTGTTGTTTTAGTGGTGCTCGGGGAGGGGGCTGCCGTGTGACCTGGGTGGGTGTCAAAGGAAATAGTTAATGTCCACAGAGCCACTGAAAGCCTGGAACCTGGGGTCAAAGGGCTCCAGAGACCGGCTTGAAAGGCAGAGTAGCAAATTCAATGGAAAGTCATGAGCCTTCTTGGGCCACTGTCTTTGTTTATTATTCATTTATTTATTCAACAAATACTTATTGAATATCTATTTTATGCCAGTCACTGGCTGGGTGCAAGCTATCCTAAGATGAATAAGACATAATACTCACCTTTCAGGAGTTTGCAATCAAGGAACAAAGATAAACAAGCAAACAAATAATTATTATATAAAGTAGTGAGTAATCATGGGGATATTTACAAAGTCTAATCAGGGCAAATTAGCTTGAATGGCTCAGAGAACTTTTCCAACAGGCATCTCTTGACGACCACACGGAGGATGAGTCTGAAGTATGAGAAGGAGTTTGCCAAGGGGATCGATGAGGCTAGACTTTCAAGGGTATTTCATTGGCTCAAAGTTTGTTATTAAGACTGACAGCATCATTTAAGCAGCAGCAAGCAGTTACTGAATTCCTAATAAGTACAAACGACTATTCTGGGCTACCGGGGATGCAAAGACACACTGATTTTGGAATGATTTTGGTTCTCAGGCAAATTTTAATCTGTTTAAGATAACAGGAGATACTTTAAAGGACAAACAGCAATAAAATGTGATATATTGTTAATGCCATTTGAGAACTCTGACAATAAATATAATAGAAATCCAGAGAAAAGAATATGGTAAGTTGATAATGCTAGCATTAGGGATATTTATGGGGGAGATGGAAAACTGAGTTGGGCCTGAAATGAGAATCTGTGGTATTTAGGTAAGAGGTCTAGGAGAGATTCTAGGTAGAGGAGAGAGAGAGAGGAGAGAGGGGAAAGAGGAGAGAGAGAGAGAGAGAGAGAGAGAGAGAGAGAGAGAGAGAGAGAGAGAGAGAGAGAGAGAGAAGACGTGGGGCATGTTGAGTGTATCAAACACAGACCATTTGGCTAGAATGCAGGGCTTCTGTAGAAGACACATGGGACACAAACAGGGAAAGACAGGGCAGGGCTGTTTATGCTCACTGAATGTGATGCTTGCAGTGTGTCTTCCCCTTATGATGCCAACATGCCCAACCATCACTTGACTCTTTCTCACCAAGCTCTGCTCTCAGACCTCAGCTCCCAGCTAGGAAGGTTGGGCTTTGATTTTACAGAATTGGGGGCATCCAAAGACGTTTGAATAGGCAAGTCTAAAGCTAAGGATTAGGACTGGTTGCCAGTGGCTTAAACAAGAAAAAGGTTTCTTTCTCTTTCATGTAGAAGTCTGGAAGCAGATTGTCCAACATGGGGACCCAGGCTTCTGTTTTCTTGTTACACAACCTTGCAGAGCTCCCATTGCCAAGGCCACCTTGTGGTTTAAGTAGGTGCTGAAGGTGGAGCCGTGTATATGTCCACACCCCTGCCAGCAGGAAGCAAGCAGGTTGGAAAACAGAAAGGACACTCCCTTTTTTAAGGAGAGATTTTGCAAATCGCACATACCACTCCTGCTTCTCTTTCATTTTCCAGAACTTACTCGTGTGGCCCCACCTCGCTACAGAGGAGGGTGGCAAGTGTAATGTTTATTAGACCACCATTTCACAGCTTCCTGAGGAAGCGAAGGAAAATGAGTATTAAGGGGCATCTAGCAGTCTCTCACCATGGTGAGAAAACATTTTTAAAGAGTTAATAAATATAGTTATTCGAAAAAAACCACAATATTTTGGTGAATTGGTGAATTACTCACAAGCCTCCAGTTTTGCTCAGGGCAATGGGAAAAGTAAGCGAAAAGTAAGCCTGAAACATTGAGATACCCTCTGCACCTCCTTTTTCATCCTCCAATATTGTTAATCCCAGTGAATCTCACTGCATGTGCTTAGATGATCAAGGATGAATCCACTCTAAAATAAAGGGTCTTTTCTGAAATGTTTTCTTAAAATGACGGAATTTACCTGGAAAAATGGACTTGTGAATATTTGCTTAGGGAAGGCAATTTGCCTCATGATGATCACGGCTCACAATGCATTGTGAGGCACTGACCCTTGGGACTGTTATTAGCTATTTTGTTAATCACTATTTTGTGGCAAAAATAATACAAATGAAGGATGCGTCTAGTCTAAATTAGTGACTAACTCCCAGCACTGGATATTACACCATACCTTTAAACACTGTCCTAAAATGTTCTGATACTCTGGAGAAGTTAGTTTTCTCCACAGAAAACTTTAGAAAGGCACAACTTTTAAGTCATGACTTTAAAAAAAAAATTATTTATTTTTTTCAAAAACAGCTTGAGGTATAATTCATATAATATACAATTCACCCATTTAAGTGTACAATCAATGGTTTTTAGTATATTCACAGAGTTGTACATCTATTTGCACAATCAATGTTAGAAAATTTTCATCACTCCAAAAGGAAACATATTCTCTAGCCATCACTCCCCAATCCCTCCTGTGCTCCTCTTCCCGTCTTTTTGCTTATCGTGGACAGTTAGTATAGATAAGGATCCTTTTGACTTGATTTTTTTATTTACATAATGTTTTCAAGGTTCATTTATAATGTAGCATTTACCTGTACTTCACTTCTGTGTATTGTGGAATATTTTATTGTATGGATACACCACATTTTATTTATCCATTTGTCTGTAGATAGACATGTGGGTTGTTTTTACTTTTTGGCTATTATGAATAATGTTTTTATGAACACATGTGTAAAAATATTTGTGTGCTCCTAAGTTTTCATTTCTCTTCAGTATATACCTAAGGAGTGGAATTGCTGGATCATATGGTTACATGACCATACGAGGTCTGACAATTAAGTTTGTGAACACGTTGCAACGCTGTTGCTAACCTTTTTTGATATTAGAGGGATTATTCATCATGAACTGGTACCCACTGGACAGTTAACCAGGTTTACTATTTAGAAGTGCTGAAAAGGCTGCGTGAAAAAGATGAAAACGACCTGAACATTGTGCCAACAATTCACGGCTCTTGCATCACGACAATGCACCAGCTCACACGGCACTGTCTGTGAGGGAGTTTTTAGCCAGTAAACAAATAACTGTATTGGAACACCCTCCCTACTCCCCTGATCTGACCCCCAATGACTTCTTTCTTTATCCAAAGATAAAGGAAATATTGAAAGGAAGACATTTTGATGACATTCAGGACATCAAGGTTATATGACAACAGCTCTGCTGGCCATTCCAGAAAGAGTTCCAAAATTGCTTTGAAAGGGGACTAGGCACTGGCATCAGTGCATAGCTTCCCAAGGGGAGTACTTCGAAGGTGACCATAGTGATATTCAGCAACAAGTTATGTAGCACTTTTTCTAGGATGAGTTTGCAAACTTAATTGTCTGACCTCGTATGTTTAAACACTTGAGGAACTGCCAGATTGTTTTCCAATGTGTCTGCATCATTTTACATTCTTACCACTAGCATATGAAGGTTCCAATTTCTATATATCCTCTCTATATAGAGGATATATATACGTTTTGATTCTAGCCATCCTAGTGGGTATAAACTGGTATATAATTGTTGATTTGATTTACATTTCCCTGATGGCTAATAATATTTATCATCTTTTTGTGTGGTTATTGGCCATTTGTATATTTTCTATGGAAAAATGTCTGTTTGGATTCTTTACTCCCTTTTTAAAAACTGGACTGTCTTTTTACTTATTGAGTTATAATAATTGTTTATATATATTCAATACAAGTCCCTCATCAGACATATTATTTTATCCCATTCTTGCCAATTTCTGTAAAGAAGTCTGCTGGAATTTTTATAGGGATTGGATCGAATCTGTAGATCAATTTGGGGAGTATTGCCATCTTAACAATAATCTCGTATGCTCATAAGTCTTCCAATCCATGCACATGGAATGCCTTTTCATTTATTTAGTTCTTTACTAACTCCTGTCAATAATATTTTGTAATTTTCAAAGTTTTACACTTATTTTGTTAATATATCTAAGTGTTTTGTTTTTGTTGATGCTATTGGAGTAGTATTGTTTTCTTAATTTCTTTTGTATTTTTATCAATGCTATTATATAGAAGTACAATTGATCTTTTTATATTTCCTTGTGTCCTGCCACTTTGCTGAACTTATTCATTAGTTCTAATAGTTTTTAGTGGATTCCTTTTGATTTTCTATATACCAGATCATGTCATCTACAAATAGAGATAGTTTCACTTCCTCTTCACCAATCTGGGTGCCTTTACTTAATTTTCTTGCCTAGTTGATTAGGCTAGAAATTATAATTTTTTGATAAAATATCAGGGATCACAGTGACAAACTCCATACCACTGCAAAGGTCTTTACTCCTAAATGCCATCACTGGGTTGGGTTTTCCTCTGGGATTTACTGACAGGCCCCAAAAGGAAAATCTGTTGGGAAAATGGGAAAAGGGGAAAGGGAAAGGGAAAAGAAAGAGAAGCAAACAAGAGGGATAGAAAGTGGAAGGAGGTAGTTGGAGAAGGAGGAGAAGGAAAAGGACAGAAAAAACCAAGAGTTGGCTCTGTGCTGAAGTTTACCTCTCTGAGCTCTGAAGGGACAGTAGAGACAGAAGCTGTTAGGTTTTATGCCCTGCCTGCCCACCATCAGGAGAGGAAGGCCATGACACTAGAGCTGAGTAAAAGCTTTCATTTCCTTTATGTAAAAGAAAGACATCAAATTCTCATGCAGGATGGGTTGCTTTAGAGAAACTAACCTCAAGCTGGTGAATGACTTCATGTAAGTTTCCGAGGAGAGGGTGGTGGCGCTGACTTGTCAGTAACTTTGGGCCTGGAAGGTGAAACATCCTTGGTGTTGCTGCTCTTCCTTGGCCATTGGTGACAATCTGGTTATACGTGAGGGATAGCAATGAAAAGGTAACCAAGGGGAATACATTTCAATCTAAACGGCCATACTCCAAACGCTGTTCTTTGCTGAGGACCAAAGGTAGCCACGAGGATTACTGATTTGCGATTACTTTGTCCGGTCTCTGGGGGAGGGTGCTTGTTGCAAATTGGATAATCCGAGGGCAGTTGGATCTAGAAAAAGATTGGTATCAAAAGAAGTATGGTTTTTCAGAGGCTTTGGGGTTATAAATAAGTATTCTTGGGGTACGTGACTTTTTAAAGAGAACTAATCAGAAAATGCACATGTCAGAATTCAGTCAGCACAAGGCTGTGAACCGTGCCACTTCTGGAATAACAAAAGGCACACAGGACCCTTAAGGAAATGGGCTGGCTTAGAATTATGAATCACTGAGCCCATTTCGTATAGTGATTAATGATGAATCACTGTTTTAACTTTGGATGAAATAATAGGCTGCATCTCAGGAGCTCCATTAATCATCATAAGAATTAGGCTTGTGCCAATCCATTACTGCAGAGTCGACATGTGCTGAACAGTTAAGTAGAATTTGAGGAAGGGGTGAACTTTAGGCAAGGGCTGGCTTAGAAGAATGCAAACATTAGGGGTCTATTCTCTCCTGGATGGGTGGGGATTTATGAGTGGGGAATAGATCCTATTCTATCGTCCCTCGTCTGGACTCCCCCTCCAGAAGCTTAACAAAACACCAACCACAAAGTCTTTTGACTTTTTGGTATTCAACGGCACGATACAATAGATAACCAACATATATCATAAAATCTGATACTTTTATCTGTTTTCCACTTTGCATGCTTCATGTATTCAGAAAGTGATTAACAATGTACTGAACACTTGGATTTCAGCGGGCAAGAAAGTAAGCAAATCTAACCCATTGCTCTTTGAAGAGCAAATTCAGCTTTGTAAAGTTTCTGCTTTTCTAAAAACTTCTTACTATAGATAATGAAAAGTCGAGCTGTGGACAGCAGAAGGAAGAAACTCAGTTCATACACATGAGAAGTCCGGCTGGATTCATCGTCTGGCCAACTCCAAGGCTCTTGAGCTGAAAAGAAAGGTTAAATAGTTATTTCAACAGACTTAAATTGATGTGCTTCAAAGATATGTAGAAAGCACGTCTTGCAGTGGCCAGCAGTGCTGGGAAATCCAAGAAAATATCATGTAGTTCTTAACTCCATCAGATGTGCTGTTAGTGTGGGAGAAAAACTCACCCAAACTACAAAAAAGATGTATAGTTATGTCTTTATGTTATTAGCTCTAGTAAACTTTAAGAATAATGGAGCACATTCAAATCATCCTTTGGAAACTTGGCTTATCCTATATAATACAGATTTTCTTTTGGAGGGAGTCAACTTAAAAGCATATGGATTTTTGAAGGAAAACAAAAGATTTGATCAGAATTAAAGTTTTCGTTTCATTTTATTTTAAAAGACTCTTACAGAGATATTTTTAAAATATAGATTTTTATTTTCCTTTTTTTAAAAAAGTTGATTAGGGTGACAATTGTTAGAGATTTTTCTTAAAGTAACTTTCATTAGTACTTATAGGAAGGAAAAACAACAAAAGGAATTTGAAAACAAACTTGAATCACTTTGATGTACATAGCTTATACACACACATACATACACACATGCACACAATTTTGCATAAAGCTTCTATGATTGAAATTGAATAGCTTCTCAACTGATTTCTCTGACCCCAGGCTCTTCTTCATTCAATGTATTTTTCATACCTAGCAGGGAGAACTTCTTACAACAGAGAATGTATCTGATGCCTGCCTTACTTAAAACTCCGATGAGGGAATATGAATGGTTCCCACCTCCCAGGGCCTGGGCATCTGAGAGCATAGCAGTGGAGGATGACGCTAAGGTGGCTGTGCCTGGCCAGCGTCACTGAAGCCCATCTACACACCAAGCACCATCTGTGCCCTGAATAAGGCCTTACACATGCTTACAGAAACTGTGGAAGCCTAAACAAGAAAAAATCCTGGGAACGGGCTTTCAGACACAGGATGGGCGTGAGGGAGACACACAATAAGGGTGGGAGGATTAGAGATCATAGGATATTAAAACTCAACTATTTTCATGTAGGAGGTCAGAGAACTTTTTTTTTTTAAACTTTATAAAGGGATCTTCATACTCCAAAAAATTAGGAATCAGCAGCTGTAGGATAAAGTACAAACTTGTCCTGGAACATGTGACCCATCACAATCCAACTTGATCCACTGGACCTTTTGAGCCCAATCCTTCCAGTTTGCACTCTTTCTGCCTTTTACCCCAGCTCTCTGTCTGCTCCCAGGGTTCTCCTGGAAGCAGTCGTGATTCTCCCAGCGCAGGTTTGTTTTGCCTTCTTCTGCTGTTCCATCTTAGCACTTGCGTATTCTTATATATGCAATCATATCGTACAACCAATGTTTACCTGCCTGTCTTGCCTGTCTCTACTTCCTCCTTGAATCCCTCCTTTGACCAGTTCCCCAGAGGAGTGGGGATCTTCTGTAGGCTCATGATTCGGGTTTGTTTAATTGAACTACATTTTAAATATAAAGCCCAGTTCCTGAATTCAAAAGTGATAGGGGAAGGCTATAAATGGAACTCTAAAAAAACAAACAGCACACAAACAGAAGTCAACGATAGACGGGTGGCTGGCTGTCAGTCTTTACAGCCAAATACCAGATTTTCAAAAGTGTTGAAGACATGGCACCCAGGAAAGAAAGCTTGCGATTTAAAAAGCACTTAGAGAGAAAGCTAAAGCAGACTGTGGAAGTCTACACAAGAAAAAAACAATCCTGGGAACAGCTTTCAGATACAGGCTGGGCGTGAGGGAGACACAATAAAGGTGGGAGGATTAGAGATTAGGAAACACCGCTGAGCCCAGGCCTGCACCATGCACCGCAGGAGTTGCTGGCACCTCCACTCAGGCTGCGGATGGTGCTGGGGCGTTGGAGCCCTGGGCAAGTTGACAAGCAGCCCAGGTTCAGGAGGCTTGGACCGGCTGTGCAGAGGCACTTGTTCACATGGAGACGCCTGATTTTGTTCCCCGACCAAAGGAGACACAGCTATTGACATTTTACTGGGTAATCTCCAGGGTACAGAAATTTATAGATAAGAATCAGCCTGACTCTGCTTTAAGGGGCTTACCGTTACATTGAGAAGATAAGACCAGGCTTCTTATCTCTGGGTGCCTGGAGGCAAGCAGAGGGCCAGGTACTCAGTGCTGGTTGGAATGAAAGAAAGAGAGAGAGAGAGAGAGAGAGAGAGAGAGAGAGAGAGAGAGAGAGAGAGAGAGAGAGAGAAAGAAAGAGAGAATGAATGAATGAATGAATGAGGAAATGGTGAACACAACTACACAGTCCCTGTGATAGTGCCCATGAAGGAGGGCTCAGGACTTGATTGTCCTGAATCTTTGAGAAGGCCTTCCCAGAAGGATGGATGGAAGCAGGCCAACTGCCTCTCTCCCTCATTCCCCCATGTGCATGTCCTGATGGATTTTGGTCACTTCCATAAGCTGTATCCTTGTTACCTTGATGGAGAAAGCAGAACAGATAAAAAGCAGGAGGACAACTGGAACCCATACAGGCTGATCTGCAAATTAGAAAGAGTGAGAAATGATCTATCTAAAGACCAGGCAGAATTCAGGTTAGAAGACATCTTTTTCACTGCCAAACTCGATTTAATGATATTCTTTTCTTTCTAAGAGTTTTTATTGGGGAAGGGGAACAGGACTTTATTGGGGTACAGTGTGCATTTCCAGGACTTTTTTTTCCAAGTCAACTTGTTGTCCTTTCAATCCCAGTTGTGGAGGGTGCCGTTCAGCTTCAAGTTGTTGTCCTTTCAGTCTTAGTTGTGGAGGGCGCAGCTCAGCTCCAGGTCCAGTTGCTACTGCCAGTTGCAGGGGGCGCAGCCCACCATCCCTTGCGGGAGTCGAACCGGTACCCTTGTGGTTGAGAGGACGCATTTCAACCAACTGAGCCATCTGGGAGCTCAGCGGCAGCTCAGCTCAAGGTGCCGTGTTCAATATTAGTTGCAGGGGGCACTGCCCACCATCCCTTGTGGGACTCGAGGAATTGAACTGGCAACCTTGTGGTTGAGAGCCCACTGGCCCATGTGGGAATCAAACCGGCAGCCTTCGGAGTTAGGAGCACAGAGCTCCAACTGCCTGAGCTACGGGGCCGGCCCTAATGATATTCTTGATCTATGAGGACTCGTCTGGAGCTGGTAGATGGTTCTTTGTGAAGACAGGTATGGCTGCCTTTTCTTCTGCGTCTCCCATGCTTAGCACAGCATTCTTATGCACAGATATGTCCTTTGCCGACTTGAACTTAAATGCTACTTGAGCTGCTTTGGAAATACTATCCCCATTCTTTGCAGTTTTCAAAGTTCAAGTTATTGTCTTTTCCTTTGAATTGAGTGAAATTGTGAACCAACTTGTTTATATGTCCTCTGGTTATTTATAAGCTGAAATTTAATTTGTTAAACAAATGTTTATTTTTATTTTTTTAATTAAAGTTTATTGGGGTGACAATTGTTAGTAAAGTTACATAGATTTCAGGTGTACAATTCTGTATCACATCATCTATAAATCCCCTTGTGTGTTCACCACCCAGAGTCAGTTCTCCTTCCATCACCATATATTTGATCCCCCTTACCCTCATCTCCCACACCCCACCCCCCGTTACCCACTGGTCACCACTAAACTATTGTCTGTGTCTAGGAGTTTTTGTTTCTCATTTGTTTTTCTTTTTTGTTGTTGTTTTTGGTTTATATACCACATATCAAGGAGATCATAGGGTTCTCTGCTTTTTCTGTCTGACTTATTTCACTCAGCGTAATAATCTCAAGATCCATCCAGGTTGTCACAAATGTTCCTATATCATCTTTTTTTACCGCCGAATAGTATTCCATTATGTATATATACCACAACTTCTTTATCCATTCATCTATCGAAGGACATTTTGGTTGTTTCCATGTCTTGGCCACCGTAAACAAAGCTGCAATGAACATTGGAGTACACGTGTCTCTATAGAGAAATGCTTTCACATTTTTTGGGTAGATACCCAGGAGAGGGATTGCTGGGTCACAATGGTAATTCTATTCGTAATTTCTTGAGGAACCTCCACACTGCCTTCCATAGCGGCTGCACCAGTCTGCATTCCCACCAACAGTGTATGAGGGTTCCTTTTTCTCCACATCCTCTCCAACACTTGTTACTATTTGTCTTGTTGATGATAGCCATTCTACTGAATGTTTATTGAATGCTTGCTCCATACAAGGCATTGTTCCAAGGAACAAAACAGATCAGAATTTCTGCTCTTTTGGCTTTTATATTCAGTGCAACAAAACAAATCTGCAGTATTAGTTGCAAGTATACTGTAATAGATAAATTTCTCCTTTATGTCAAAAGGAGTTTGACACTTGATTGGTACTTTTTTATGCCATTCATTTCATTATTGTTGACTACTTAGTGGATTTGTGATTGTGGTATCCAAAAGCTCTAAATGGCTCTAAATAGATCTCTAATCTATTCCAATCTCTTGTTCTCTCTCTCTCTCTCTCTCTCTCTGTCTATATATACACACTCTGAGACAAAGAAAGCGCGAAAGGGACATATATTATTACCTGTGTAAGCCTAAGTAACACTATTAGATCTTCCAAGAAATCTTTAAGACCCAACCAAGCTAAATATGAATCCTAATGCAGGGTTTGTATTTTCTTCTGACTTTATTGTTCCTTTACAATTGCAACCCTTTCAGCTGGATGTGTCCTTGTCTATCTATTATTACAAAGCTTAGCCCTGAGTTTGGGGCTCATCATTTTAGAAGGCTCTTTTTTCTTTACTGGGAGGCAGCCTAAGGGCGTTTTTACAGGGGCCTAAGGGCGTTTGTTTCCACTTCGACCCTACTACTTCAGTTTGCTCATCCCTCTTGGTTTTAAGCCGTGTTGTCTAAAGCAGGAAAGGAAAGAGCCCAAGCTGCAGGTTTAGAGAGCATTTTACTTTCGTGATACCTGTTTGGAGGGAAAGGGGTGAGCAGAGATTCTTCCCATCTCTTTTAGGAGTCACATAAGTCATTTTCTACTTGGGGTTTCTCTCCCTTGGCCAAGCCCTGGTGTGACAAGGCAGAGTGACCTGAGGGGTCCCACTCAGAGTGGCTGGTGGAGGCTGTGTGCACTCTGGCTGGGGGTCATATTGGGTCCATTTCTGCTTCTTCCAGTTATTTTTGTGTGACCTCCCACTGTCCTATATTTTATAATACGAGGAAAATAGTACTGCTCTTACAGAGTTGTTCCAAAGTCTAAATGAAAAAATGTCCATAAGAGAGCCTGGCACCCGTGAGCTATTGGTGTGGATGATGTTTGGGGCCCACTTGGGTTGCCCAATTAAGCAACTAAAAATACAGGATGCCCAAATAAGGTAAAATTTCAGATGAACAACTTTTTGGTTATAGAATACATAAATAGAACATAAACTATAAAAATGATATAACATAAATATTATATGTTAATATCAATGTAAATATTTCAGTATAAATATTGTATGGGACGTACTTATAGTCAAAAAATTATTCTTTGTTTCATCTCAAATTCAAATTTAATTTGAGGCAACACTAGCCCTGCCTCTTCCCCTCACTGCGCCTATCTACCCACTCCCAGCTGTCATGAGTGTCGGCTGCTAATGGCCCTCAGCTGCCCCTCTCTCTTGTGGCCTTGGCTGAAAGGTATATTGGGGAGACTTGGGAGTGGGCGTGCCTCACGTGGGAAATTAAGGCTTCTCTCCTCCCTCCAGTGGGGACAGCCTGTGCCTTAACTGACTGACAGGAAGCACAAAAGGCTGGCCCCCCTTTCTCAAGGAGGGCCTCCGTCTGTGTGCAGTGTGTGCTGGAGAGCTGCACTATGGGGATGGGCCTGGCCACGTTCCAGCCACCACCACTTCCTGCACTTTTCTCTCCCTTGCTCTTTCTTGCTTCCGCCTCTCTCCTTCCGAGGCCGATTTCTCAATCATTTCTCAAGAATCCCTGTCTCAAGCCCTGTCTGCATTGAAAAACCAATCTAAGATGGCTATCAGTGAATGTGGATTTCCCACCTTTCTATAATTAAAAAACTGTGAAGATCTGTAAAAATAAGTAGACTTTTTTCTGAAAAAAAAAGTAATGCTGCGTAAGAGAATGTATTCCAATATTAATATACAGCTTTTGCTGCACAAAAACATTAGAAAATTCACAAATGTAAAATCATAATACTTTGTCAGATTATTAAAATTCCCTGTGTAATGATGGTTCACCACAAAAGCAAGATAGTCTTCTTCCTCCAAAGCCACTCTCATTTTCCCAAGAGAAGGATGATGACACGGAATTTACTTCTGATATAGACAGATATGTTGGATGTGTGTTATCCTTCAGATTTGGCATGGAAGTATTGGGAGTGGAAAAAGAAACACCAAACAGCATCCATTTGTGGTTTCATCTTTTACATTTAAGCTGTAATTCAATTGAAATTTCTTTTAGTTAGCAAGCTGTTCTATCTATTTGTATCGATCATTTCCACATTGATTTGAATGCTATCATTTAATCTGTTTACTTATGCGTGGGTCGATTTCTGGTCTTCTGTTCTATAAATCTTTCTGCCTAGTTCTTAGCTCTGATACACTGTTTTTAATTACTGTGGCTTTAAAGCATACTTTTTTTTAGTAATGGGAAAATGAGTCTCCCCTCATTATCCTTCTTTCTGTTTTTCTTTTTAAAGTTTTTTTTAAAGTTACATATTCATTTATATATATTCAAATATATTCATTTATATATTCAAATATATATATTTATATATATTCATTTATATATAGTTATATTTATAAAATTGTATATAAAAAGTTTTTTGGCAGTTATATATTCATTCTATCAAATACATTTAAAAATAATTTTTATAGATTTCAAAATATTTCCTTGAAATTTTTATTGACATTTATTAAATTTATAGATTATTTTGCAAAGATTTGGCATTTGTTTTTGCCGTAAGATTTCTTCAATTAGTAAAGTCCTCTTTTAGTAAACTCAGTTTGCAGTGAACTAAAGTTTCTTCAAATCAGTACTGCAGATCTTTTTAAATGTCACCTAGATATTTTATGGGTTTTTTTTTTTACTATTATGAATAAGCTCTTTTCTTCATTATAGTTCAAATGACTTTGCAGAGAAGCAAATGGAGGAAATAAACATAATCTACGATCCCACCATCTAGTGTGACCACCATTATTATTGTAGTATAAAGTTCTCAATGCCACACACACACACACACACACACACACACACCCCGAGTCTATATACTATTCCTCTGAGCATTCCTGAATTCTTAGAATAAAACCTACTTGATCACGGTGTATTAGTCTCATTAATGTGTATGCTGATTAAATTTGCTACCACTGCATTTCTATCATAGATAAGAATTGACCTATCCTTTTCTCTCTTTTTTCCAGTATTTTTGTTGTAAGATTTTATATCTCTGCTATGTTAATCAAACAATCATGAAGCTTCCCACATTTTTTTTTAAACTTTGGGAGAATTCAAATAGGAAGAGACAGAACTTTTTCCTTAACTACTTGAAATAATTAGCCAATTAGAGCCTTGTAAGTCAATACTACCTATGTAAAAGGGAGGAGAAACAAGATGCTTGGGCCTCTCTTGTTCAAAAGATTTGGATCAGGGATAAGTACGAGAAGGTCTAAAAAGTCTGAGAGGTGGAAGAAAATGGGAAGTCTGTTGAACCCCAGACTGGTAAAGCAACAGAAACAAAAAAGCATTGTTTGGAGTTTGACCTTGCGTTTGGTTCCTTATGCCATGGGTAATAGGTGACACTGGGCTATCTCTGTGAGTTTCCCTTTTTAATCGGTAAAATGGGGAGAAACCTTTTCCATTTTTAAGGAGTGATAACTGATTAAGATGCTTGTGTGGGAATCTTTGGGAGGCTCTGAACTCAGGCAGTAAGTTTGGGACGCCTAGCTGCAGAGAGTAGTGAAATTCGGGAAGATATTTCTCCTCTTTCTGCATGGACTGCTGCCCTGTTCTGGCACCTGGAGAATGAGCAGTTGTGGGAGTGTGGGGGTAGAGGGTGAAGGACTGGGGTGGTGGTGTGGTGAGAACACGG
This sequence comes from Rhinolophus hipposideros, assembly GCF_964194185.1. Taxonomy (NCBI): domain Eukaryota; kingdom Metazoa; phylum Chordata; class Mammalia; order Chiroptera; family Rhinolophidae; genus Rhinolophus; species Rhinolophus hipposideros. Next base: position 57,850,698 of record NC_138059.1, read on the forward strand.
CCCCCACAGTGGTTACAGCTCACAGGAGCAGCCTTCAGCTCACGTGAGAAGTGGAACGAGGCAGGTGCTCCTGGGTGACTGCGCTTACAATTTGGCTCCTGAGTACATGGGGACATCTCTGGGGATCTCTAGAAATACATTGGAGGGGGTTGTGGGATGATGTGGGGGGCCATAGGCCTTTGTGAGCAGCAAAATAAGAATAGGCAATTTGGGTTAACATAGTAAAAGTGACCTTGTTTATATCCACAAGCTGCTGAGCCCTGGGGAACATCCAGAGGAAACAAACATCATTTTGAGTGATGCAGAGGAGCCAAACTTCGCTGAGAGCAAGAGTGAAGAAGACAATTTGTGAGGTGGGTAATGGTAGGCAAAACCACAGGGAAAAAGCTTACCTCCAACTTGAACTTGCTAATTCAATCTGCAGGAAGGCAGCCTCTTGGTGTATTATCTGGGAAATGCAGCTGTCCATACTTCGCTCCATCTATGCAAAAGAGACAAAGGACCAAAAACAAGTTGGCTTCAGGAAGTTGTTCATGAAAGCCAGTCCAAGGTCAGCAGCCATGCAGCATATCACCTCCTGGAAGGGACACCCCTGCTTAGGACACCTGCATCAGTGCCTCAGCTCTCCCCCACGGCTCCCAGCTAACATGGTGACATTCCCGTACATGGTGACATTCCCGTGAGTGGGGAAGGTGGTGGTATGGCCAGTGAATTTGGTTTCAGGAGCTAAGCAAGTATTTGGCACATTTTGACAATAGATAATTCTGAAAGCCCTTTCCAATCTCAATGTTTGTTCTATAATTTGTATAAGAGTTTAACGTGCTAACAGTTTTAATTCTTATCCATGTAGAAAGCTAACTTATCCCAAACTGTACATTTCAAAAGCTATCAAGTAAGGAAAAAAAAAGAAAGAAGCCAACCAAATCACTGAAGGGCTCTGGTATCTAAAAGAGCCATTCAACAACTAGTAGACAACTACCGTGTTTCCCAGAAAATAAGGCCTAGCTGGATAATCAGCTCTAATGTGGCTTTTGGAGCAAAAATTAATATAAGACCTGGTCTTATTTTTCAATAACATAAGACTTATGTAGTATAATATAATATGATATGATATGATATAATAATATAATATAATATAATATAATATAATATAATATAATATAATATAATATAATACTGGGTCTTATATTAATTTTTGCTCCAAAAGGTGCATTAGAGCTGATTGTCCGGCTAGGTCTTATTTTCGGGAAAACACGGTATATTTATTCTTTATTTCAGGGGTCAGCCAACTTTTTTGATAAAGAGCCAGGTGGTAAATATTTTAGGTTTTGTGGGCCTGTAGCAACTACTTGTGTTTCAGAAGCTGTCACAGATGATACATAAATGAATGACCATGGCTGTGTTCCAGTAAAACTTTATTTATAGATAATGAAATTTGAATTTCATGTAACTTTCACATGTCATGAAACATTCTTCTTCTTGTGTTTCTTTTCAATTATTAAAAAGTGTAAAACCATTTTTAGCTTGCAGGCCACACCAAAACAGGTGACCAACCACCAAAACCGTTTGCCATCCCTTGGTAGGATCAACCCCACCCATAGGAATAAAATTCAATGCAGAAAGAGCTTGATGCGAATTCAGTAAAACATCATTCAAGCGAGTTGCCCAGAAAGCCCTCTGAATTTTGAACTAACAGGGCCATGTACACAAACGCTCTCAGATAGTGGCTTTAACAGAAATGATGTAAGGAAAGACCATATTGCTAAATGAAAGACTCTTGCAGTGAATGGTTCAAAGGAAAAAGAAATCAATGATCAAGTAGTTTTTTTGTACTGATAAATTTAATGTTTATCAGTAAAAGAAATTTCTGCCCCCTTGAGCAGCATGTTGAAATTATCACCTGATATATTCTGAGGTTTAAAAAAAAAAAGTTTGCACGTGAAACACGTATTTACCAAGAGTTCTAGAATGGCCAAAAGAATTCTTGGTATAATAAAGATCATACAAATATTAAAAGAAAGTGAAGAATATTCTTAAGTTAGTGAATAGTTCATGCAACTCTATGTTAAGAAAACAACAAACAAAAATAAAAACCGAAAACTTCCAATGGCTTCAATTAGTGTAAGACAGCACTGGAAGATATGAAAAATCTCTTCATACTCTTAAAAACACCATGCAATTTCTGGGCTGTCGTTTTCAACCATAAAGTGCATTAAAGCTGGACTTGGCAAGTTACTAAAACGACTGTGCAATATTTTCCCAGCAGATAGTTTTGGAAGCAGTGCTTTGTAGAGGAGACATTCAAACACAGTGTTTCAGGGTACAGGCTTTGACAGGACAGAGCCCTTGGGCCCAAAATGCAGTTCTGATATACTTACTCCTGTATGACTTTGGATGAATTACTCTAAAGTATTAGTAAAATGGGGCTGATAATAGCTTTTTTTTTTTCATCATCATCATGAACCAAAATGAGATACTCTGAGCAAAATATTTAGTCCAATGTCTAACATATAGGAAGGGTTAGGAAAAGGGGCAGCTTTTATTATTTTAACTATGAGCTTTACTGTGTGTGTGCGTGTGTGTGTGTGTTGAAACATGTTCTAGGAAGCTATGTGTCTCATGGCTGAAATTTGTGTCTCATGGCACTCACAGATGGATATAGACACGCCTGGGAAATAAAACAATTACAAAATCATCTAGATTTTGTAATTGTGTTTCAACCCATCCGGTTTGTGTAGAAGAGTCCAAACTTGAATGAACAGATACTGTGGGCTGTGAAATCAAAGTGAGATGCTGAGCGTTTCAAGTATGTTCTTTGCTGACTGTCAAAGCAAAGTGTACACAAAAACGGCAGGGCAGATTGTAATGGCAACATGCCCACCCACACGCAGACGTTAATGCAGTCAGATGTACATTCTAAGGCTTAGGCTTGTTTAAAGTGGCACAAAATAGAAATTCTTGAAAGTCATAGAGGAATAAAGAGATGCGTGAACGTGTGTAAGCTATTTGTAGTGGAAGTGTTTCCTTCCAGAAGAAAAGAATGCCAGTAAAGTAAAGACACTGAAACACAACAGCATGACTCAACGCAGCGGAAGGTAAAGGGTCAGAAGTAATTGAGGCATTAAAATTCCCATACATAAAACAAACACACAAATAAAAAAAAGCCCACTGAACTGAACGTGGTGAAAAATCTCTTCTGGCTTTAACTACAAAACCCTCTGAATAGTCTACGACCTCTTTCTTCATCCGTAGCTGTATCTGTTTCAGTCTATTGCTGGTAGACATGACTTACAAAAATGACCCAGCTTAAATGAGCTGATTTGGTTATTCTGCAGCTGCTTTTGGTTATAAGTACACAGCAGAGTAAAGAGAAAGACTGAGCATTATAAAGATATTGGTAGGGTGTTGTCCAGAGCTCCTGCTACGGCAAACTTCTTGGATGGCAGCAACAAGTGACACCATCACGGCCACTGGCAGGAACAGGGCACTAAGTAATAACCACACACGGAATCCTTGCAATTGTTGCAAAACTCAGAGTTTCTTGGGCACTCAGGCCAGGAATATGGCCTGCTAGGAAGTATGTCAGGCACATTTTTTTTTGCCAATCTTGTGGCAAGTCTTTGCAAATTTGGCTTTTGCCTCCCCTTACTTCTTATTGAATCCTAGCCATCCATTACATGAAAACCATAGGCCCAGATTAAGAAGAAACAAAACCCAGGAAACTGAAAAATGAGAGATCCTGTAAAAGTGTGAAGTTGGTCTTTTGAATTTTCAGAAGGTGAGGCTGACATACTTCCTGAGATGAAAGCTGCTTTGCACCAGCTTCAGCCCTTTCCCAGCTTTCTGCTCCTTTGATGGAAAAAAATGCTTAATTCTGGGATGACTTTAAGGACAGGAAATGTAACGTTCTGTGTTCAGTGGTAATGGTCATGGTTTCTTCGGTTTTCATGTTTTTGCTGTCTTTTCATAAACCGGTCAAAACAAAAGAGGTATCTTGTACTTTAAAAAGTTTCGTAGTTTGCGTTCTCCCTTTCTAGAAAACATTAAAACATTTGAAAGTAAATTCAATCAGTAACTTTGTACTATTGTGAAGTCACCTCCTTTCCAGGTTTAGAGTAAAAATTATTGTGACTTTTTATGACCCAAAGAAAGTTACAACAAATGCATTTTTATGCTATTAAGCTAAAAAGTATATGGACTAACTAGATTTCAAATTGTTCCCCAGATTTCCATTTTTAAAAAAGGAATGCTTTGGAGAAAAATTCTAAAGTATTAAAATATTTTTCCATGGTTTTAAAATAACAGAAACTATGTATTCTCTTCTTCATTATTAGTTAACAGGAAACTTTGCTCCAAAAAATTGAGGAAGAATATTCCATGCTGATTTGAGTCGTTCTCTCATAGCTTTAAAATTTCAGATCAATGTGTGTTCATGGGTTAAACGCAATGAAGGGATGGCCTGGGGGCCATCAGTGACCTCAGCTCTCTTGGGCAGGCCAGTGTTGGCTTCTGCTTGAACATCAGCTGGTGTGGTTGACACTACACCCTGCATTCTCTTAGGAACAGACTGATCATCAGACCAGACAAAAAGAGAGCTTGAGCAAGAGTAATGGGGAGAGGCAATTGCTTCTCCTTTCCTTCAGCACCAAACACAAAGAAAAAAGAACGGGCTCTCGTTTAAAGAGGTTTAAAAATGTTTTATTCTTGCACAAGACAGGCCCAGAGACAAAAAGACTCCTATTTTGAAAGCACAAGCTTATCTATCTTAAAAGAAAAGAAAAAAAGAAATGGATGAGAATGAATGGTTCAAAAAGTCACTGAAAGTTTACGAACATATCCATATGGTTAAGAGGGAACAGGATCACTGTCCCTTGTGGTTATACTTTCACGTTGAAACCTTTGCAAAAGAACAACACTCCAAAATTCCAAATCACTGAGTGAGTTTTAAAACAATGGTTCCAATGAAAGCAACGAATACATAAACAAACAACGGGATTTAGGAGGTCTGAGAAAACATGCAAAGTACTTCATGTGAGATTCCATGATTAGTTACTGATTGTTTCCTGGTATGGAGTGGATCATCTCCAAAGTAATCACTTGTGTGACTGGGCTGGGTTGCATTTCTTTGTTTTAAAGCTGGTTTGTGTATGTCTACACAAGGCCTTCATTTTGTATGAACGGAACATGCTATTGTCATATGTTTGATCAAAATTTGTTATTTTTAACAACTCCTTTATCTTGTCCCCTTTCTAGGTAAGCTTATCTGTTTTCTCTAAGACATTAAACTGTGACATATTTCTGTTGTTTTTTCAGACCCTTTCATGAAAGTGCCAGACTCTGGCACTTACCAGCTTGTGATTTTTTGGAAGCTGCTGATGACTGCTGAAGCTCAAATTCTTCATCTGTTAGAAGGTCAGGCATTCATGCACTCATTCCTTAAAACGTTATGGAATGTCCTCTAGATGTTGGGTGTCGGACATGTCAAGACAAATAACACCCAGTCTTATTATTAACTATATTATTAACCCTCATGGATTATGCTATAGTGGAGAGACACATGGAAATGCCACGCATGCCCTGAAGTCTTATAAGTGCCTCCTGCACCAGGTGAGGATGGCGGATGGTGGTAATCAGTTCTACTGGGGGACAGGAGGAGCTGGGAACATCAGAGAACATTGAGAGAAGACAGTGAATGTGTGTGAAAGTGCTTTGCTGCTAATAGTAGCAAACTATCATTCGGCACTTACTGTATGTGAGGTACCGGGCGGGGCGCTTGAGGAATATTTCATCTCTTCTTAACACACCTCTTTGTAGTTACTATTCAGCAACTTGCCCAAGGTCACACACTCGATATGACAACTTCAAGATTTTTACCGTTGGCAATAGCCCTGGCTTTTGGCTCTACCACACCTCATTGTCTCCCCTTTGCTTTGCTTTGGTGTTATAAACGCTCAGTATCTGTCTGCCTCTGGGATGGCAGCTGCCTCTATGGTTGTGATGGTGTCTGGGGATGGGGTGAGGGCTGGGTGGCAGAACAGGGTACGCCACGAGGCTGCCAGGCTAAGAGTCAGGTTTTACTCATAAGAGGTTACTCAAAACTAAAACTAAAAAAAATTACATAAATTTAGTTCCTCATTTTGGTTTGTCTCTTTCAGATTATATTTCTTTTTTTCACTTGGTTCAAGTTGACTGAAAAAGACTTTGTGACTTAAAAATTTTCCCTTTAAGCTTAAAAGAGCAGTGGTTAACATAATAGAGGCAAATGGACTCTCACTCGTGGGAGGGTTAAACAGACAGACAACACATTTTCATCTATTGTTTAAATTCAGTCCGAAGGGACTTTCTAATCTCAAGAACTCTATTGTTTTAGTTCAGGGTCAGAACAATTTCCTACTTAGTACACAGGAAGGTTTTCTGTGAGGGAATTTAAAAAAGAGATATGCAAATAGGCCGAGGAGATTAATAGGAAGACACAGCTATGAGACACACAAAATGAAATGCCATGACAGATAATATATTTTAGTTTGACTTTTCCACAACATTATATAAATGCTCTTAATTAATATTAAAACAACAATTAATGAGAAATAGCCTTGTTGGGTTGATAAATGGAGCAGTCTTTTTCAAGGACATTTTTTTTTTTTGATTCCAAAAGTAATATAGTTTATTCTGGAAGACTTGGAAATAAATGATAAGTATAGAAAGAAATGAAAATCACCTCTATATCTTTATGCTCTCCAAGTTATCCTTAGAGACCCATCGTGAACTTTGTGGAGGTGTGTCTTGCTGTGCTGGCTGGCACTAGTCACAGTCTGACTTCTCTATTTCTCTTCACACTCACACACACATATGAGTAGTGCCTGGCACATAATGGTCAGTATATTTGCCATTGTGACTAGAATTGCTATATATTTTATTGTTTTACAAAATTGGAACCATAAAATATATCAGTTTTGTATCCAGCTAACAGTATTAAAGAATTATTAAAATAATCGTATAGGTTGTATTAATCAGGGTTCTTTGCATTGCAAGAGCCAGAAGCCCTGGCTCATTTAATTTGAAGTCCAAGGAAAAGCTCACTGTTTTACATGGCCAAATCCAGGGGCTCATCGTTTTTTCTCTCTCTTCCTCTCATTTTTCAGCTCAGCTTGTTTCTGTCTTTTGTTTGCATGTTGGATTTATTCTCTTCTTTCTTCACACAGCCTTCTTCTAAATTGCTGAAAAGTCCTGCCATTGCCATTCCTACCATTCTTGATCCCCAAACAGAAAATGTTTGTCTGCCTTTCCTTCTGAGTTCAACAAGTAGCACCGAGACCTTCAATCGGCCCAACTTAGGTCACATGTTCATCCTGAACAAATCACTGGGCCCCAGGGCATGTGGCTCCACAATTGACTTGGGATCTTTTCTCCTCCTGCAGGGTGCACTGGGGAGGCTGGTGGGCTTCAAATAAGCATGGTGACTTCACCACCACAAAGGACCACACAACTGGGGAAGGAGCTTCCACCTCTCCCCCTCTGCCCCTGTCCCCCCAAAAATGGAGAGTTGCTAAGCATAATGGGCAAACAAAAACCTCAACAACCAGTCATCTCTCTCAGTTAAAAAAAAACAAAACAAAAAACAAAACCCAGCTTAGAATGAAACCTCAGATTTATATGTTTTAGGATAAAAAGCTATCTATAAAGTAGAGAAAACACGAAATGACTTTATTTTTCATTAAATTTTAACTGGAATATGCCTGATGATCTTTTACGGAATGTTGTACATTTATTTGATGGCACACTGAGTGTTTTGAGCTGACTGGGTTAGTCACTGAGCTCTACTACACTTTAGGACTTACAGATTTGTCTTTCATCATACGTTTCAATTGGGTATTAATTATCAAACAGCATCCTTGCGAAGTCCAAACAAGTATTCCCTCACTGCCCTTCATTATTTTTTGAGGTGACCAGTCTTTCTATAAACCATGTAAAAGAAATTACTTTTAGCATTCTTTGTAACAAAAAACAACTGTCACTATTAGAGGACCTTTCCAATTAGAGGATAAGATGGGAGATATCTATTCTTTAGGCTACTGCCAGCAGGGCTAAAAATAATACTTATTGGATGGGTTTAAATACACATAGAAGATCTAGAAAGCAGCAAGAGTGGGGGAGAAAAGTGGTTATTTTGAAAACTCATGAACTAGCTACTCTGGAGTATTCAGTTGATTGATTTCATTAATTTTTTTTTAAACAAGATTTTTGGTGTCAGCATAACTAAATGCCTGATTTTTTTGAGTTCTTACTGCATATGATCACCTAACTTTCTAAAGCTGTTTCCAAGTAGTGATACCAGATGTATACACAGGTATATCCAGGTCTGAAAGAATCATTATGACCTTACTTGTAGGAAATCTTTTAGGCAGTGATGAGTAAGGCCTGACTTTTTCTATAGACGTGTGGGTTAGGATTTACTCTTCATGGTCTTTTAGTTGTTTTCAAATAAATTACTGCATAATCTCTTTTTCACTAAGGACTGGCTGCAGAGTTGGGTCTGTTTAATTTATCTTCATCATTTATGCTTTTTCTGAAGTCTTTTCCTCCATGTGCAGGGTTCTTGCCTTCCTATTCTTTTTTTCTAAGAACCGTTTCATTTTTTTTTTGAAAGCCTTATGGCACCTACAATGTTTGCCTAGTTGATCTCACCTTTGTTCACACTGACCTCAGTGAGTTGTGTTGGATTTCCTATGCTCGAGATTCTGCTCAGTTGTTACTGTTGCCATTGGTTTGTTTTCTTTCACGATCAAGGTGGGTACTTTCATATACAATCTTATTTTTAATTCTTTCTCTGGTGATTCTTTCCTGGATTCTTAGCTTTGGGTGATTATACCTACAATTTAACAAGAATCCTAAAGTCACAAGATAAATCCAAATACTCCAAAATCATGTGATCTAATTCTACCTTCCCCTTCCTGGGCTTGCTGGGCTCTGGGACAGTGGGCATGGGGACAAGTCAGAGCTTCCAGCCCTGACCTGCCCCCACCGAGGCTATCTTCTTAATTGTCCCTGGCTCCTGCAATAAGAAGCCCTGATTTGATACGTTATATAACATGGCATGAAACCCAGGATTCAGAAGAGAAAGAGCCACCAAGCATGGCCTCCATGTGTGCTTTTTCATCTCCACCTTGGTGCTTTTCAACCTGTTACAGGGCTCGGTCAGGCTTGACTTTCACCAGCTTCAGTGATAGACAAATAGGCTTTTGCTTTTTTTGCTGTATGAACTCTCCTTTTCAGTCTCTAGCCCAACCCTCTGCAAATCATTTTTGAATCGATACCTCTCATTTCAAGCCACTTAGGTGATCCATTTTCTTACCATCACAGGAGTTGACCTAGTGCCAGCATGTTGTAGGAAGAGATGATAAATTCAAAGTCCTCTAGTTTCTTTCCTTGCTTTTTAAATTCCACTGTTCCCTCCTCCCCCTCCCACACCCATAGCTTTTCTATGTTGCTGTTGGGTTTTTCATGCTTTGTGACTGATTTCTTTTTTATTGCATTAAATACTGCCCAGCCTTTTCTAGGATAATGTTCAGCAAATCCTATTTCTATACCAAGAAGATCCCATTTCTGAAGCCCATCAGGTTTCATTAGGATGCTAACCCTCTGCTGATTCATTTGTTGCAAGGTAGGCCACAGACAAACCACAGAAAGAGATGGAATTGCTTGTAGCTAAATGGAACTGTAGAGATAGTAACTCATGGTAACTGTTAACAAGACAATTTAACACCAATTTATCACGTTATCTGTTCTTGGAAAAGAAGAGACAGAGTGGAAACTTTCTCGGTGGATGAATCAAGTTTGGCCATTTAAGTTGTGTAGTGAGTAGAGAACACTGATTTGGTCACATGCTACATAGCTATTAGGGGGAGGCAAAAATGCTTCTGGTCCCTGTGTCTTGTCACTGCAAGGATTTTGATATTTACACATTGTCTAGAATTATAATTACTGCTTCTTCCTTTGACTGTCTCTTCTTAAAATGTAAGCAAGCAGGATTCTCTAACTATCTATGAAAAATCATCTTAGAGTCAAGCATAAATTGAGAGACCCAATATTACTTAAGGGCACACAAAACATCCACTACCCAGAGACATAAGAAGACAAAGGTAGTTTGATTTGTTGCAGTTAATTGAAAATACTTTGTGGACCATTCTTAATGACAGCAATAGAGATTCCTATGGAAAACCTTCACTTTCCCCTCGTATCAGATATCTATTGCTGTGTAACAAGCCATTCCCACACTTAATGGCGTCTAACAACAGCGGTCACTGTCTCTGAGGGTCAGGCAGTCAGGCAGGCTCAGCTAGCTTGACCTGTCTCGGGTCCTGCAGAATGGTTGCCATCAGACCATACCTGGAGCTGGAGCTGTGGGAGGCTGGAGAGCCGGGGGCTGTACAGGCCTCTCTTTCTTTTCATGTAGTCTGAGGGCTTCTCATGTGGGCTTCCCATGTGGGTCAGGATGGGGTTCCTCACAGAATGGTGGCCTCTAAGTGATAGAACTTACTACCTGGGGCTTCAGTGTGAATGTTCCAGAGAACCAGGTAGAAATCACATGGCTATTATGATACAGCTTCAGAAATCTCATCGTGCCATTTCTGCCTATCATTTCTGCCTAGCTGTTGGTCAGCTAGTCACCAAGGAGGGTGACTACTATACAATAGTATGTATACAAGGACATATTATGACATACTATACAATAGTAGGTATATGAGCAGGGGATACAGACTGCACCTCGAAATGACAGGAGAATCAAACAATTTGTAGACATATTTTAAAAGCACCACTCAGCCTCTCTAAGACAATATTACTATATGTTTTGGATTTAAATCTAAACACATGCTTTTTAAAAAATAGTCTGATTGATCCATTGATTTAAAGCATTAAGAAACACATACATGTTGTGAAGACCCACGCAGATCGATTTATTCAGTGACGTATCATGAATAATATGGAGCCTTCGTGCATATGAGATTGGCCCAATTCATGTCAGGCATTCTATGGACAGTGAGCAAAGAGTAACAGAATGAATGAACGAATATATAATGAATTAGTTCACATAGCTGTCATCAATCAAAAGAGCTCTTAAACCAAATAGATTAGAAGCCAACAGAATGAATTATAACTTGACATCTTGGGCGAGGAAATATGTTTCTAAAATATAATTAGTATAGCATTTGTTTTGCTTTGTTGTGTTTTATTTGTACATATAATTTAGTCAAAAGTCTGTTATACGTATTCAAATAATTGCCTGATTAGGTGACAGGAGGCAGAGGTAGAGAACATTTTCTGAAGAGGATGAGTAGGCTCCAGGTCAAGTGTTTGAAATGTATGGGCTGCGGGGTCCCCCAGGAGCTTCGTAACTCTCAGAAAGCTGGGAGTTGGTTGCCACGGGGCACTTAGTGCCCCCCGGGCCTCTTTCTTCTTCTGCACAAGCAATGCCAAGGCAGAGGCCTAAGATGTTTCTAAAATTCCAGATGCATCAAATCATAATAATTTCACATTCATAAAGTTAAAAGGAATTTTGGTTCAGGGTTTGTTTTAGACCCCACTGTGCTGGGCCCTTTTCTGTTTCCATGCTGGCTTTGGGTGTGCCCACCTGCTTGCCCAGAGTGAGTTTGATGCAGGTGTCATGAACCTGAGCCCTGGACCAGGCCCCTCACATTGGCACTCACCACCTGTGTCCCCCCTCTGATGGCCTAATGCTGTGTCCTAGGGAAGTTATTCCCATCTGCAGCCCTGGGCTGGGATAGTATCACAATAGTATTCATACAATTTGACATCAGGGACTTTGGACCTGAGGATGTTTGAGTTTTAGGAAGTTCCCCCTGGTAGCAATCGGGAGAATGACAGGAAGACGTGACTGGTAGGGACCAGTTAGGGGGTGGCTGCAATAGCCCGGGGGTCAGTTGGTGCAGATCTAGAGTAGGGCAGCGGCTTTGCAGGTGAAAATTAGCAAACATACATGAGAAGTTTGCAGAGCCAATGTGTAATTGTATAAATTGCTCGGGGACAAGGGGCCGGATCGAGTTGTGAGTACATGGCGGGAGAAGTTTCCTGACCCGGTAGATGACAACGTGACTTCTGAGATGAATAGGCTTTGGCTTTGGTTGAGAGGGAGGGCAAATCAGGGAAGCAGGGAAAGTTGCTCTCTGTTATGACGTCAGGAAACGTAAGTGCCAAGCCTTTGTCACTGGCAGAGAAGAAATATGGTGAGCAAAGGGCCTTTATTTAAGGCGAAGAGCTTTCTTATCTCTGGGCCTGCACAGATCGTTTCTTTAACGATTACTACAGCAGGGCAAGGCTTAAGGCAGTGTTACGTCTTAAAATCCAGACTTTTTAAATTTTAAATAAAGATGCTAATTAAGGGAATGAATGGGAAGGAGAATGACACTGAGAGCACCAGATCTAGGAACTGATTTCTTGTGACGGACCAGACTTGTTCTCGGCCTGGAAAAAATGTGAATAAATATGACCTGGTGTTTTTGGAAATGGCGCAAACTTCACCGAAAGGGGATTTCCTGAAGGTGGCTCTTCACAAGGGGCTCTTCCCCTAAAACCCCAGGGAACATTTGGGTGGGTGCAGGGGTACTTTGATTGTCACACTGACTGAGTCAGGGGGTGCCTCTGGCATTTCCCAGGTGGAAGCCATGGATGCCGAATGATCTGCCATATGGAACACTCACACAAAAGAGAATTATACCTCCCACGGGATAACAATAGCACCTGCACTGAGAAACCATGAGGCTAGAGCTGTCAACATGAGGTCCTTGTGATTCTGACCTTGTGATTCTTTCACTTTTACTTATGGAAAGATTTCATGTGTCCTTCTTTGCAGTCAGTGAAACCGAGATGTGAGAAACGAGCCCTAAGTGGGCCCAGGCTTTGCATGGCATTCCTTTGAGAGGGAGTTGAGGAGCTGGACTGGGGGGGGGGGGGAGCTGCTGGTGGTGATGCAAAGGGACTGGGGTTGGGGCCGTGTCAGGGAGAGGGAGCCTAGAATGGAAGAGACTCAGGAGCTGCTCTTCTCAGTCCTGGCCCTGAAACGTACCCGGAAAGCTCTGGAAGGTGGAAAAGCACAGTTCTGGGACAACTCGGGCACCTGAGGCCGGCTGACTGGACGGGCTTTTGGTACTGGCCAAACCTGTCCCAAAGAAGCAGTTGCCCCAATTTTCACAAAAGAGAACCTGTCTGTGCCCTTCCTTCCATCAGCGATATCGGCACCTGTAGCACCTGCCCTTCCCTGCTGCACAGCTCATGCCGATTAGTCAGTTTTTATCAGGGGAACAACCTGTGCCCTGGGAAGACTGAGCAATGGGCCTTCCGTGACTGACGGGGGCTGTCCTGGGGCCAGACGCTACTCAGCCAGCAGGAAACCTCAGATGCCCTGAGATCAGCGCCTGGAGCTGGCTTAGGTACTGAGTGACAGGGGCTCCAGTGTCTCTGATGGGACACAAGGGCTGACTCCCGTAAGTAAAATGATCCCAAAGGGGTGGCTTAGAAAGAAGGCATACAGCATGTCACTAGCGCAAGGTGACACAGGGCATTTGGTTTCACCTAACAGAGCTGATGCATGATCCTGCTGCTGCTGTTTCTTCAGGCGTGAGATGAAGCTTTTGTGGGGTGTGCCTCTCATGGGACACGCCTGCCCTGACATAAAGGCCCAAGGGGTACCAGTCTTTTTAGGAAAAGCAACAAGATTCTGAATTAGAGGAATAACTGCCAACCTCTGAGTCTTGCAAGAACCAGCGTACTTCTCTTGCACCGTGGGGGAGTTGTGTCAGCCTAAGGTTAGAGTGTTTATGAGCTGTGCTCGGTCCTGGGGACACCAAGAGATATGGCCCTCAAGGAGCCTGAAGGGAACGCAGGCAGGACAGCAAACAATTTCAATGGAGTTAAATACCTGCCACGAGTGACAGGTGTAAAGAGATATGGAGGTGGCACAGAAAAGGGAATCAGCAGTTCTGCACAGGATGGTACAGGCGAGAGGGCCACAGAAACGTCCCCAGAAGACAGGAATGCTGAGTGAGGGCATGAAGAATGAGTATAAGTCACTAAGTGGACAGAGGGCATGGAAGTTGAGGAAGGAGACATGGCATATACAAAGGCATGACAGTATAGAATAGCGTATGTTTCTGGAAGCTGCAAGTAGTTCCCTATGACTGGTTAGAGAGGGTGAGGTGGGAGCAGCAGGACCTGGATAGTCAGGCAGTGGTCAGATCATGGGGACCTTGCGTGCCATGCCAAAGAGCCTGGATGTCATCTTCTGAATGAAGCAATGCCTTGCAGAACTTTAGGCCAAGGAGTAACCTAGTGAAAGCTGTGTATCTCTGCCAGAGGAAGACACTGTGCCAAAATATGTTGGGAGGATTGGGAAGGGGTGAGGTTAGGGTTTGTACGGTCAGTTTTAGAAGGCTGTTGTGATGGCGAGTCTTAGTGATGAAGGTTGGGATTAAGGCACTGAACATGGAAATAGTTCAAGAGCACATCTGTAATACAAGGTGGGACAGTTAAGCTTGTGAACTCATTCTAGAAAAAGTGCTACACACCTCATTGCTGAATATCACTATGGTCACCTTCCAAGTACTCCCCTTGGGAAGCTATGCACTGATGCCAGTGCCTAGTCCACCCTTCAAAGCAATTTTGGAACTCTTTTTCTGGAATGGCCATCAGAGCTGTTGTATTACCCTTGATGTCCTGAATGTCATCAAAATGTCTTCCTTTCAACATTTCCTTTATTTTTGGGTAAAGAAAGAAGTCATTGGGGGCCACATCAGCTGAGTAGGGAGGGTGTTCTAATACAGTTATTTGTTTACTGGCTAAAACCTCCCTCACAGACAGTGCCGTGTGAGCTGGTGCATTGTCGTGATGCAAGAGCCATGAATTGTTGGTGAAAAGTTCAGGTCATCTAACTTTTTCATGCAGCCTTTTCAGCACTTCCAAAGAGTAAACTTGGTTAACAGTTTGTCCAGTTGGTACAAATTCATAATGAATAATCCCTCTGGTATCAAAAAAGGTTAGCAACATCGTTGCCACAAGTTTGAGAATTTAATTGTCTGACCTGATATATTTGGGAATCAATTAACTTAGGGCAGTATTTAAAAGTGAGAGAATGGATGGCATCACTCATAGAAAATACTAGAAGTGAGAAGAGGCCTAAGGAAAAATCCTTGATGGACACCTTGATTTAAGTGGCAAAAGAAGAGGATCCCGAAAAGGAGACTGATATTGGGAAAGGACAAGGAAAGTATATAGTCAAGAAAGCCAGAAGGAAAAGACAGTTCCAAGTAAAAGGGAGGCCAATGTTACAGTGAAGTCAGGAGAGATGCGGACCAAAAGGTGCCTATTAGATTTGGGGCCTGATGGCTTGGGGAGGCCCAGTGTCCCTTCCAAATCCCTGAGATTTGCCTGGGGATCCAGAGTGCAGCATGTGATTTCAGCCTAATCACCTGCTTTTTCCTGTCTGCCCACATTAATTGGTTCTGGAGCGAGCCCTTGATCTAATTTGTGTCAATTAGAAGCGGTGAGATTTGTGTTGGGAATACTGGGAGAGATTTTATTTTATTTTTTAAATAACATTTATTTATTTTTTTACACTCTATTTTGACATTCAATATTATTTTATATTAATTTTGGGTGTACAGCATAGTGGTTAGACATTTATGTGATTTAAGAAGTGATCCCCCTGACTAGTCTAGTACCCACCTGGCACTATGCATAGTTATTACCATATTATTGACTAAATACCCTATGCTTTACTTTATATCCCCATGACTATTATGTAACTACCAGTTGGTACTTCTTAATCTCTTCACTTTTTCACCTCCTCCCATCTATCACTCCAACAAATCTGGTACCCATTTGACACCATACATAGTTATTACAATATTATTGAGTATATTCCTTATGCTATACCCTACGTCCCTATGATTATTGTGTAACAACCAGTTTGTACTTCTTAATCCCTTCCCCTTTTTCACCCACTCCCCTAATCCCCCTCCCATCTGACATCCATCAAAATGTTCTCTGTATCTATGAGTTTATTTCTGTTTTGTTTATTTTTTCTTTAGTTTCCACATATAAGTGAAATCACATTGCATCTGTCTTTGTCTGACATACTCCCCTCAGCACAACACCCTCCAGGTCCATTCATGCCCTGCAGATGGTGAGAACCCATTCCCTTCCATGGCCGAGCAATATTCCATTGTATATACGTGTGTACCACCTCCTCTCTATCCATTCTTTCATCAGTGGAAACCCAGGCTGCCTCCACATCTTGGCCATTGTAAACAGTGCTGCAATGAACATATGGATGCATTCGTCCCCTCAAAGTAGCGTTTTGGGTTTCTTTGGATAAATACCCAGAAGTGGGATTACTGGGTCCTTCTTTGTCTCTTGTTTTAGCCTTTGTTTTAAAGTCTATTTTGTCTGGTATAAGTATTGCTACCCTAGCATTTTGTTTGCTTGTTTCCATTTTCATGAAATAACTTTTTCCATCCCTTTATTTTCAGTCTCTCTGTGCCTTTTGATGTGAAGTGTGTCTCTTTTAGGCAGCATATATAAGAGTCTTGTTTTCTTATCAGTTCAGCTGTCCTATCTTTTGATTGGAGCACTTAATCCATTTACTTTGAAAGTAATTTTTGATAGATATGTAGTTATTGCCATTTTATTATTTATATTTTTGATCTTTTCTCTTTTTCTCATCTTAAAGAAGTCCCTCTAAGATTCCTTGTAATGCTGGTTTGGTGGTGATGAACTCCTTTAGCTTTTTCTTATCTGAGAAGCACTTACCTTTTCTTTGATTCTAAATGATAGCTTTGCTGGGTAGAGTAATCTTGGTTGTAGGTCTGTGTTTTTCATCACTTTGAATACTTCCTGCCAATTCCTTCTGGCCTCCAAAGTTTCTGCTGAGAAATCAGCTGACAGTCTTATGGAAGCTCTGTTGTAGATAACTAACTGCTTTTCTCTTGCTGCTTTTAAGATTCTCTGTCTTTAACCTTTGGCATTTTAATTATAATGTGTCTTGGTTTGGGCCTCTTTGGGTTCATCTTGTTTGGGATTCTGTGCTTTCTGGGCTTTTATATCTATTCCCTTTACCAGGTTAGGGAAGTTTTCAGTCATTATTTCTTCAAACACATTTTTCAATTCCTTGCTCTCTCTCCTCTCCTTCTGGTACCCCTATAATGCAAACGTTAGTATGCTTGATGTTGTCCCAGAGGACCCTTAAATTATCCTCATTTTTTGGGTTCCTTTTTGCTGTTCTGATTGTGTGTTTTCTGCTACCTTATCTTCTAAACTCCTGATTTGATCCTGTGCTTCAGCTAATCTACTGTTGATTCCCTCTAATGTAGTCTTCATTTCAATTATTGTATTCTTTATTTCTGACTGGCTCTTTTTTTATGTTTTCTATCTCCATTTTTATGTTTCCTATCTTTTTGTTGAAGTTCTCCCTGAGATCACTGATCACCCTTATAACCAGTGTTTTGAACTCTGCATCTGGTACATTGCTTGTCTCCATTTTGTTTGTTCTTTTTCTGGAGCTTTTTTTTTTTTTCAAATTGGGACATGTTTTCAGGTCTCCCCATTTTGGCTGCCTCCCTGTGTTTGTTTCTACGTAGGGCTGCTATGCCTCCCAGTCTCAGTAGAGTGACCTTATGTAGTAGGAGTCCTATGGGACCCAGTGGCACAGTCTCCCTGGTCACCAGAGCCAGGTGCTCTGGGTGTGTCCCTTGTGTGGGTTGCGTGTGTCTTCCTGTTGTAGTTGAGCCTTGGTTGCTGTTTGCACACCAGTGAGAAGGATTGACCCTCAGGCTGATTGGTTGTGAGGACTGGTTGTGGTTACAGTGGAGGAGCTGTAGTGCAAGAGCTGACCGTACAGAGCAGGGTTAGATTTAGCAGGGCTCTGGTGCCTGCCCAGTGTGCCCTATAGGTGTGTCATTCTTGGAGGTGGTCGGGTGTTGCTCTGGCTCGATCTGAAGTTGGCCACTAGGTGTGTGAGCCCTGGAGTCTCCTGGGAGGGGACCTGCTGCAGGCTAAGTTCAGCTATAGCTTGTGCCCTGCCCAGGGCCACCTGGCCTGAGCCACAAAGCAATCCACAGATGGCCGTCACCTGCACTGAGCTTGGAGGTGCCTCAAGAGGAAAATCTGTGAATCTAGGCCAGCTGCTGCTAGTGCCAGGCTTAGGGCTTATAAGTCTGACTTATGGGGCATGTGGAAGCCAGATGGTGTTTGTATGGGTTTTGTGAACCTTCGAGAGATTTTAGGAAAGTTTGCATCATGAGCCAAGGCTGACCATTTACATGGAAAAGCCACTGGAGCAGCTTGGGTGTGGCTGAAAGTTGCAGAGGCGGGGAAGGTATGGTCTTAGGGAATCACTAGGAGGGGGCAGACGAAGGTGACAGCCAATTTGATGGAGACTCAGATATGACGTCTGCATGTGTGTGCTCGCAGGAAGGGGGAGGGCTCAACAAAGAAACAATGGTTTCCTCCAGCTCTCTGTCTGGGAGAAAGCTGCCCCTCTAGCCCTCATCCTGAAGCCAGATCATTCAGTTCCTCTTCCTGTACCTGGCTTTACACCTGTTGCCCCAGTGCTGGAGCTCAGAGCCAGTGAATCCATCAGGAAGTAAGTCTGTGTCCTGCAAGTAAGTGTGCGGTCCCTTTAAGAGGAGTACCTGGGAGTGTAGTTGCCCTCGTCTCACTCATCCACAACCTCTGCTGGTTTTCACAGCCGGAAGTTATGGGGACTTTTCTCCCCAGCACTGGAACCCTGGGCTGGGGAGAGGCTGGAACCCCTTGCTCATCAGGGGGAGATATCTGCTGCTGAGATATCTCTCCTAATTTTTAATGGTTACACATGGGTGTGGGACCAGCTGGTTCTGTGTCTCTGCCCCTCCTACTAGTCTTGAGGTGGCTTCTTCTTCGAATGTATGTGTAATTGTAGGGCTTTGGTTCAGCTATACTCTAGGTGGAAATTCTCAATGATGGTTGTTCTATAGTTCAGTTGTAATTGATGTGGCTCTGAGAAGAGGTGAGTACAATGTTTACCTACTCTGTTTACCTACTCTGCCAATGTTTACCTACTCTTACCGCAAATCCTGGGAGAGATTTTGATTTAAGAATTTGCCAGGCTTATAGCTTTAGTCTTTAGATTCAGATGAATAGGATTTTTGATAATGGAGACTATATGAAGAATCAAGGGAGAGTGAAGAGAGATCAAGAAAAAGGAGAGCTTAAGAAAGAAAAATTGGTCCTGGTGACGTTTGAACTTTGATCAAACCAAGTCAGGACTTCTCACTTTTGGAACCAATATATTTGTTTTTATTTTTCCTTACTCAGTCAGAACAAGGCTTTCTGTCACTTGAACCAAACGAGCCCTAACCCACTTGGAAGTCTTTGGAGATTTTCTAAGTAAAGAGAAGCTTAAGGACAGTGTACTAAAAATGCATCTTACAAAAGAAAAGCAACTCAAATAGAGCTATACATGCCTTGGTGACCACCCTGAGATAAAAGACGAAGCCCTTGGGATAGTCAGAGAGCACTCCTGGCAGGTCCTTACTGTCTTGGGCTTTTCCAGCTTAGTTTCCTTGGCTACGGCCGCTGTGGAGCAGCGGTCCTCAGAGTCTGAACCCCAGACCAACAGCATCAACTTCACTTGGGAATCAGTTAGAAATAAAAATTCTTGGATTTCTCCAGGTCTATGGAAGCAGAAATACTGGGGATTGTGGGGCCCAACAGCCTGGATTTTAATAACCGTTCAATGACTGTGATGTATATTCAAGTTTAGAACCACTTCTCCCAGACGGCTGTTTCTGAGTGTAGTGTCACTGGAGGGTCATATGCGATGCATGTGGATTTCAGTGGACCTTGATGTCAAGGGAGACCTGAGATCTGATTTCCCTGCTGAAATGGTACACTCCAGTTCTTAGCTCCAAACGCCTGGTTCTCAGTTTCACAGCAAAACCACAATTTTGTGATGTAAGTGGAGAAACAGGTCCGGTGTTTCCTGAAACAACTTGTGAGTTCAGATTT
The DNA here is from genome assembly GCF_964194185.1 of Rhinolophus hipposideros. Taxonomy (NCBI): domain Eukaryota; kingdom Metazoa; phylum Chordata; class Mammalia; order Chiroptera; family Rhinolophidae; genus Rhinolophus; species Rhinolophus hipposideros. The sequence continues at coordinate 57,870,756 of NC_138059.1, forward strand.
CTTTTCTGGAGATTGTCCTCATCGATTTCATCTCCTTAGTTACTGCTATGTAATCCTATTGATGCTTAATGAAGTGCGACATTGTGGGACAGAATGTGATAAATGAGGCAGCAGCTCATGTCTGCAGAATGCAGTGTATGGAAGCGGATGTCTTCTATGTAAGATGGGAAATGACTCTTCAATTATTGATCCCCACCCTCTCAAGGGCTGGTCCAGGCTGGGAGCTATGCAGGGGTCTGAATTATAGGAGACCCCTAGTATTCAGTGGGGCCCATTTCAGAGATGGAGAAGTCCACCAGTACTCTATGCTGACATGGAGAGGAGGGCGATCTTTCAAACATCTGGACGATTTTCCTCAGAGGTGGGAGGTTAGTACTTGCCAGCTCAAGGCACTTTTATCTTTCTTCTTAAAGCAAAACAAACTTTAATGTAGTGGGGGTATGTGGGCTTGGAAGTCACCGAGCCTGAGTTTGAATTTTCAGGCTGTCAGTTCTTATATAGTCTCAGGTGTGGAACTGAATCCATCTGAGCTTCCATTTCCCATTCAGAAAACGGGGATAATAATACCCAACTTCTATGGTGGTCACGAGGCTCAGAAAGACTATGAGAAGTACTAGGCACATACTATGTGCTCAGTCAGTTTTCACCTCCCCTAATCCCCCTACTTAAGCTCCCACAGTCTCTTCTTTCCCCATGTCCCTTGTGTCCTAATATTGCTCTCCTGGTCTCAAGTCTTGTACTCCTGCCAAATCTGTCCTGTGCCGAGCTCCCAAGTCTCCAGAAGTACTCTCTCCTTTTCCTCTCCAAAAATAACTTCCTTTTTCAAAGGTAGGTAGACTTGACATTGCAACCATTATCTCATTGAAGAAGTTGATGCTCCAGGTGAACTTGGGTAGCTAAAGCCTTCCTTGTGGTAAAGCTTTGCCCTTCCCATCCCTGAAAGGGGAGATTAAGCCACGAGACTCTCCAGTTGACAAGTACAAGATAGTGGTTGGGGCAGGTAGGTGCTCTTGGGATCTCTTCTCGTTTATACAGGCCTTCCTGCCTCCATTCATTCACTTGTACAATAAACATATTGTGAGCCCCATGTATACTGTCCAGGTACTGTGCTAATTATGGGGACAGGGAGATGAATCCAGTAGTCCTGGAATTCAAGAAGCTCGGACTTGGAGAGTAGACAGACACCTCAGCAGACAATTTAGAAACTCTACGAAAGTTATGATAAAGCGTAGACTATTGGAATGCAGAAGAGGAGGCCAGAGTGAATCGGATTGGTTGAGTGTGCCAATCAGGAAAGACTTCCTGAAGGGGATGACGCTTTTAGGAAGGCCTGAGTCTGAAAAGCCACATGAGAAGGTGAAGTGGCCAGGAGTGGGCATTCTTAGGTAAAGGGACCAGCATTGCCAGTGAATGATATAACACAGGGTGTGCACAGGAGAACCCCAGGAAGTTATGTTACTGGTTGAAAAAACGTTTGAAGATGAAATTGCGAGTTTGGCAGAAACCTACTCATTTTATCCAAGGGAAGAGGAACCCCTAAAAATGTTTACTAGACAGGGAGTGGTTGATCAAATTTAACTAAATTTCTAGCTAAAATTTCTGGAGTGCTTACCCTGAGCCGGGTACTGTTTTAAGAACTTCAGGTAACTGAGTCATTTAATGTAGGTCTCTTTGGGTAGAGGATGGACTTGGGAAGCGGGGGGGGGGGGGGGGGGGGGGGGGGGGGGATTGGAGGTGGGGAGACCACTCAGCAGCAGGAGGGGTTGGATGTGGAGGGTGGGGGAGAGGAGTCAAGTGGGGTGACGGCATGAACAGTGCCTTGAGGGGGACCTGAGAAGGCAGGACAGCAGCGGGCTGGGAGAGAGGGCCTGAGTCCCATTAGGGAGTGCTCCGAGAGCTGAGAACCATAACTGGGGTGAAAGTGTATTTATTACTGGACCCTGAATCTGGAAATCTTGTCCATGCCCCAAGTCTGGCCTCTCTACCACCACGTGTTGCTTCGCTCTTTCCTAGTAGGAAACATCTCCCCCTCCCACATATCTTCCTTCCACAAATCTCTTTCAGGGAGGAAAGACCTCAGCGACAATGGCTTCTCCTCCTTTTGTGCAGTGACAATTGAGAACGGGTAGAAGAGATTGCGCTGCGGAAGGAGCAACTGAGCATCCATCCACTGAGGTCCGGACGCCCTCAAAGTTGGCGAATTTCTGTTGTGCCCCTTTCGCACAACTACACATTTTTTTTTAGCTCTGTCTCCTCTCCCTCAGGTCTCTGCGTCTCGGTTCAACCACCACCATGGAGGCGCGGTCTCATTTCCCCGGCGCTGCCAGTGGCGCCATCGTCCAGCAGAGGGCAGCATTGAGATGTTAATGACGTGTGCCCAGGGCGTGTGCGTGGGCGACAGGAAGCGCAGGACCCACACGTGTTCCAGGCACTAACCTTTTAAACAATTCCCTGGGGAGCCCTCCACGCCCTGTGTGGGCTGCCCGAAAATGAGCAGGCGACAGGGATGCAATATTAAACAATTCTGTTCCGCAGAAGGAAAAGGAGTTGTCATTTAGCATTTTATCAGTTGATGACACGTTCTTCGAGCTTAAAGGTGGTTTTGTTCAGAGCAGGAGCTGGAGGAACGCCTTTGCCACTGCACCCCCACCCCCTGGAGTAGCGAGCGCCGTAGTGGGGGCAGCGAGAGGGGACACCCGAGAGACGCAGGCTGAAGCTGGCAGGGACCAGGGGCTGAGGACCAGGGGCTGTGCGGGAGGGAAGGGGTGCAGCTGCGTTGATTAGCGTGCTAAGGAGGCAGGCACATTTCGAGCGGGGGCTGTGATCAGGTGGAAGGCGGCAGGGCACGGCATGATGAAGGAAGCTGAGAAGGCAGAAGGTCAGGGGAGGCCGGCAGCCTTGCTCTGCCCATCTGCGACAGGTGTCTGCCTCCATATTGATTCTGTTGCTTGGCGGGAGAGATGTTTAACATTTTCTTTGTCCTCCATCCTCCCCATTGACCTGCCTTTCCTCTTCTCTGCTTCCGGTTGCAGGCAGCAGATTCCGGGGCACACCCTGCATCCTTTCCTATGTGGCCAGAAGGGAGGGACTCTTTTTGTCTCCGTTTTGTGTTTCCACACTGTGGATGCTGAGTCAATGTTTCAGAAAGAGAGCTGGTCCTCAGCAGAGTTCTTGCAGAAAACATGCTGAGATGTGTCTCCACCCTGGTTCACAAGCTGTCAAAATTAAATCACTTTAAAAGCGCGCATTTAGAGGAACCAAGAAGAGAAGAGTAAGCCCAGTTGAATAAACTGGGTAAAACCCTGATGTCCTCTTCCTTCAGCCCAATTAAGTAATAATTATATCTGTGGGAGAAGGTTCCCTGTTGCTATAAAAACAGAATCCTTGCTGTTCCCCAGTGTGCTTTATTTCTTTACAGATAATATTGATTCTTTGCTCTGGATGATTACCCTCAAATCCTCATTTTCCCCCACATTCATGGTCTCACGGAAATGAAAGTCCTCATTTGATAATCATGGGAACCATGAAGTGCTCACTGGTAAGTGATTTGGATTTGAAGTGAAGTATTTCTTCTGTCCTTTTGCAGGTGATATATTTGGCTGGTTGAATCAAATTCCTACCTGGTACAGGCACAGGAAATGTTTGTAACTAGCTTAAGAACACAAAGCATATTTAGGAATATGTATTTTATTTTTTTATTTGAATGAATGTATCTTGAAAATAGTCCTGCTGTTTGAGAACGTGTGCGCAGCCAAGAGAGTAGTGGGGTGTCCAGTGAGTCAGACTTCTCTCTCCTTGTTATTGAGAGAACAGAGGCGGTGAAAGGACAGGGATTTGTGATCAGACGAAACTGGGTTTGAAACCCAGCTCTGCCTCTCACTAATTATTTCGCTTATTCGAGTTCTTCTGAGCTCCCATTTTCTCAAGCATTCAATGGGATAATAATAATAAGAATAATAGTTGTCTCATTATGTACACAAATGTATGTAAAGTAAAATAACATCTATAAAGTGCCTGCAGCATAGTAGGTTCTCCATATCAGTCTCTCTTCCCACCTTCTCTTCCTCTTTTTCCTCCTCCTTCTCCTTCTTTTCTTCAGTCAAATAACCTCATCCAAAAGAGCATAAACATTGAGACAAGTGGAGATTTATCCTGTAACCTCAGTTGCATATAAAGTGACTTAAGAAAAACTACAGCATTAAAAAAATGGCATATTTAGGTTTGTATTTTCTGTGTTTTATTTCTATATTTATCTATATGTTGAATACTGGCCAATTGTCCAGTATTTTGACATGTATATTATATCTATTGGCAAGCAAATTACATTCTTCCTTCCTCCCTTTCTTCTTCTCTCCCTCTCTCTGCTCTCACAAAGCTCTCTTGTGGAGCCTACAACGCTTTCCTTATTCGTTTATTTTAATCAGTTGTCTTTGTACAGAATATCAGCATTGGATAAGGTTTTGCTCATCTCATTCTACACTCTCTTTGGTAATTTTGGATCTATTTGATCCATCTGATACTTGCCAACCTCCATGGTATAGGATGGGTGGTTGTCTGGTGTCTGCTAAGCCCAGAGTGAACCCAGTCCACTGCATGATGGACTAAGAAAGTCCGCCTTTATCCTGAGCTGAGGTCCCGTGACCTTGATCCTGCTTTCTGGAATATGCCAGATTGGAGGTGGTCATCTTTCTTTAAATCTTTTCTCCTGGTTATGCCTTGCTATTTTCCTCAAGACTTTCTATATGGCACAGTGGCTCATGTAGATACCATAGTCCCATCTCTGGGTTGGAAACCCTTGTGTAACCCTTGCTGTATCTCTCACAATGTCCAGGACATCTGCTTACCATTAGTAACTTGGCCTCATGGAGTATCCCTGGCTGATGGAGAATCGCACTAGGAAATCAGGGGGAGGGAAAGCATGTGAAAAGTATATGAAGGTGAGATTGCCTGTACTGCCCAGGAATCTGTCCGCTTTCCTTTTTCTAGCCCAGTCTTTGTGTTGAGTCCTGCGCTTTAGGGGAGCTGTTGAAGCTGAGGGAAACAGGCCTCTCACACTTGTCAACTTTAACTTTTGAGAATAAAACTGCAATTAGAGGTGAAAGGGGGGAAATACATACTCACCTCCTTTTGGGCCAAGAGGAATTGCTCCTTTTCGGTTGTTCTGATCTGGCAATGCTTTCATAGAACAAGTGAGTCAATTTTTCACTTCTCTTAGACATTTTGAGTGGACATATTTTGTATTAAATTGAGGACGATGGGCTCATCTACCCAATTGAATTAAGATGGAGAGCTATAATATTTTTTACCAAAGGACCCGAATTAATAGTATTCTTTGAATTACCCAAACTAGATGAGTTGAAATTTTTTTCCTTTGGCTATTCAGATAATATTAATTCTCAACTTCACTTTGTGTGTGATGATGATTGTTAGATTTGAATTAGTTTCAAATGCTCAGACAGAAAGAAACAGGGAAAAACCCCCACCATACTCACCAAGGCAAACCAGAAGCCATAATCTCAATTTTTGAATAAACAATATTAAAAAAAAAATCCATCCATTGGAGTAAAAATGTTAAGGTGGGCATGCAGTTGGTTTTCTGAAATAATGAAAGGGGGCTATTGAAATCTGGTAAGTACAAAGATCCACTGTATCATTTACATGTTAAAACTAGTTTTAAACTTGTAGCTTTGAGAACGCTTGCGCCAGATGTGGAGGGAATCCTCAGCTCAGTGACCGGGGGCCATGCTGCTCCTGGGATCCGGGCTCTGTTCTCCCTGTCTTCCTAGCTTCCTGCTGCCTCAGCTGTCTCCAGACGGCTCAGTTACTGACCCTGTGCCCCCCTGGCTGGGCACACAAATGCCCACGACTACTGGAAACAACTGTGGTCAGTGGACTTTGGCAGGTGGTGTTACCTTTTCCTTAAGTGACACCTCACAGTATCTAATGCAGCCGGCTAGCACCCCTCTTCTTTGCAATGATCCTGTCAAGTAGGTATGATAAATTTCTACTTACAGGTGAGGGAACTGAGGTACTGAAAGGTTAAATAACCAGCTTCAATTCTTGGGTTTGTGGAAGGGCTTTAAGTCCTGGGTGCTTCTCCCTCAACTTCTTTCCTCAGACGCATTGCTCTTGTGCAATTCAGAAATTCTTCTTCTCTTCTCATGAGGAGTTTCAGCAATGCTCTGCTTGGTAATTTATGTGCGAAGGCCACCATCACCATCTACATCAGTTCTAAAATTTTAGTTTTCTTGCAGCATGCTGCTATATTTTTAAAAAGTTTGCACATACTTCAGATATGTATTAGCTAAATTTTGTATGTGAAATGCACGTTTTTAAAAAGAGGGAATAGTATCACTCTCAGTCAAGAAAATAAATATTCCTATGGAAATCTGTGAACCGGATGTTCCAAGGGAAGTTCTAATTGCTGTAGAAGAGGGGGCAGAGGGACCTGTTTGATAATGGGGGGCAGGAAACAGCCTCCAAGAAAGGACTCTGAAAAATGAGGAAGCATCTCCCTGGAATGTGAGAGGATTCCATGTGATTCGTCCATCACACATCTGTGAAGACACACACTCCCAACAGTATCTCAGAGTTGTGAAACCAGGACAACAAAATCCCGTGAAAGGTAGAAAGTGAGAAATGCTCAATTCCCATTTTCTATCTTTATTTTTTAGGGATAAGAATCTTATTGGAAATGGTGAGATTGCCATAAGAAGGACCCAACATAAGATCATTGATTGTAAACGTGAGCTTATTCTGGTTTATAGGTTTTCAAGTCTTTGGCCCAAATGAATTGTGTCTTGGGAGAAACTTACATATATAAAACTGTACATATAAATAATTTATTCAACTGCAGCAGCACTGTCTGAAACTCTGGGGGGATCCTGGAGCATGATTTAGGGACCAAATAGTAAAGATGAAGTTCTCTTTCAAAAGAAAGAGAACAGGATTACTCTCTAATCTGTTGAGCCTACAAAGAGGTTGGGCAGGATGGAGAACACATATTTAAAGTGCAGTTTCAAAAGGGGAGTTTCTGAGTGCTCAAAGGCAGGTGTGCTGATCACTAGGATTCAGCAGGCGCACATTAAGAATGTCGTGTTGCACTGACACCCTTTCTTTGTTTGTTGGGCTATGAATGAATGGATGTGGTGTATCGATTTCAGCAAGTGTCCTGCGTATTCCTCTTTTATGTGGACTGGCTCATAATTGTTAGATGGATTGGTAACTGTTTGAACACCCATACTCCTTCCTTCCTTGGCCAAACCTGGGAGGTGTTTTATCATGACTTGGATCTGAATGTGGGTGGCGTACTAATCAAATATGTGAGTGACCTGTAGGACAGTTAAAATCTTGTGTGACAAAGCTACACTAAAAAACAAAACAAAACAAAAAACCCCAAACAACAAAATATTAAGCCGATGGCAATATGGCTTCAATAGAAAAAATGTGAGATCCTGGTCCTACTTTCTCCTACCTCTCCCCACCTACAATTACAAAATTATATAGGATAGTAGTGATGAAATTTAGCAATAGCATGTGTGATAAACTTACTATTTTTAGCTGGCTGAGAGCTTACCAGTGGGAGAACTAATGAGATACATGTTTTTAAACGCTAGTACAACATTGACACCCCAAAGTCTACAAGCACAGAAGTCCAGTGAATAGAAGTGTGTTGTCTAGCATAGGGCACTTTGTTCATAGACCCAATCTTCCCTGGATCGGTCTGATCAAATCTCGAGTGTGCTATCCAGTTTTGAACCCTGTATTTTAAGAGCAATGCTGACAAATAGGTCTATATGTTTGAAATGACTGAGGGATATAGATGTTTAACCAAGAGGAAAGAAGGCATTTATGTGTGTGTGCATGTGTCATGACATCTGCTTTCAAATATGGGAAGAGGCTGTGGAAGGAGGACTGGAAATATGCTGTGTGATTCCAGAAACATTCAGGTTACAGCTGAATTGTCACTTTCTCAGATGCTCAGTGGAGCCTTTTACAGCCCCTTCACTCCTCTCAGGTGCCCCTATCTCATTATCTTGTTTAATTTCCTCTATAATAATTAGCATTAATTGTCATTTTATTCATTTGTTTTCTTAATTTTTTCTGTCTTTATCCAGTAAAATATAATCTCTATGAGATTATAATCTCTTTCTTGCTCAAAGCTGTGTCTCTGGTGTCCAAGTCAATATAGAGTAGGTTCTCACTAAATAATAGCTGGACAAAAGAAAGGATGGAAGAAAGGAAGAAAGAAAGAAACAAACAAAGAAGGAAAAAGGGAAAAGGGAATGGGTACCAATGAGAAAAGTAAAAGTAGTGAGTAGAGTTATGAGGAGACTAATTTTAATTGAACGGGAAGTGGGACGTTCGAACGATTGTAGTTGTCTGGTGTTGGAACCAGTTCTTTCTGGAGATGGTTCCCCATGACTTGAGATTGAAAGAGAATATTGTAGGCCAGGACTAGAATGAGAAATGGATGAAATGATCTCTATGATTTATTCTGACCTTGAGATTAAGCTAAAAATATATCTTATATTTAAAATTGCTCCTTTTCTTTAGGAATTCAACTTTCTATGGCATTGACTTAGTCTTATCAGCTGAAACCATGTGGATCCGTCCTCTGGCTGTTCGGGAAGCAGTGCAGCTGTGGTGAGGGGAGAGGTGTGACTATCACTATTCAGAGCCTGTGGCTATCACACTGCTAAATATCCTACTGCTAAGCAGCCTTGGGAAAGTCACTTTTAACTTTTTGTTTCAGTTTTCTCTTTTAAGGAAGGTGAATAACAATACCTTACTTATAGACATGTTGTAAAACCTAGTTAAATATTTCAAAAGTATTCCTTAATCTGCAGATTAAACACACCTAATAAAGGCCAAACAACACTTTTGTTCTCTCTGAAGACACTTCTGTGGTAAAGGCTACCCCCTCCAGAGCCTGACTGTGTGTGTGTGTGTGTGTGTGTGTGTGTGTGTGTGTGTGTCTGTGTGCGTGTGAGACTACCCTGTGAGGATGAATTTTGCTGAGGGTAAGGCTGGAAGTCCTGTCTGTGTGATGGGAACCCTTGAAAAACATGGCTTAGCCTTCCACGTTCCAGTTTCACCTTCTCTAGGCAAGAGGAAGCATGAGCTTATCAAAGAAACGTACCCAGAAGGTCAGGGTCATGGAGCTAGTACTTTATGCAGTTTACCAGATGTTCAAGTGGCCCTTGGTGGCTTTGCTATTCCTTTCCATGTTTCTCTAAGCTTAGTCTCCGAGGCCAGATGTTAGGGGAAGCATGCCCCATAGTTTCTACAGGTTATGTGGGACACCTGGTTTTGCTTTGCCTTTACCATCCAGGTGCCCCACCCTCCCACCCCCCATACGTATACACCTCCCACCCAGGGAAGGTCAGCGCTGGGAGCCTGCTCCTTGTCGCAAATTACAGACCTCCAGTCCCACAGGGCCTCCTCTAACACTTTGGTGGTGAGTTGCTGTGAGTTGCTGTGCTGTGCTTGTTTAGACGACATCTGCCCTTTGGCATATAATGACTACTACCCTTTCCTTCATTCCCTGTGGTTCCCCCAGAAGTGCCAACCACCGTCGTCTCTCTGCTCACTCCTCAGAGTTACAAAGATGTGACTCAGACAGGGCCAGTTGGGGCTTGCCCTGGAGTTGACATGTGGACTCTGCTTGTGATGAGTCCACTTTTTATGGAGATTGGTGCTCTGGGAGAAGGAAAGTCTGGGACTGCTGAAAGCCATCTTTCCTGGTCACGAGTGAGAAGCCATCTGCAGCTGAGGAGAAGGAGACTAACTCACAAAGAAAGGCAGAAATGAGAAATGGAGCCAGAGAGAGCTGGGTGACGTGACAGGAGCACTGGATAAGCCAGGACATAACTTCTTAGTTGTGGGAGCCGATACATTCCCAGACTATGTTTGAGCAAATTACATTTCTGTTCCTTGCAATGAAAAACATCCTCACTAGTACACCGGCTACCAGCAATTGGAGGAACACAAACTCTTGTAGGCACGTGGAGGGCGCAGGAGGTCAAAGCAGAGGTGAAGAGAGGTAAGAGCTGGGATTCTGAAATCTTAGTGGAGCAACCTGGGTGAATTAGAAGGGTAGGATCTAAGGTCAGGGGGCTGTTCAGAGCATATTGTAATAAGCCAGAAAATGGGAAGGGGCCAGACTAAGGAAACTAATATTTATCGAACATTTACTGGTTAGACCCTGGGCTACGTTCTTTACTACATTATCTTGCTAAACCTCACAATAATCCTATGACATAGATGTTTCCCCCATTTTACTGATGAGAAAACAGGCCTAGTGGGGCTAAGTTACTCTTTCAAGAGCTTTTGCTGGAATCAAGGTCAACCTCATTTTGAAGTTTTTGCTTTTTCTGGTATCTTGTAGGCTTCTTAAAGGAAGAGATTTGAGCCTTAAAGAGGACTATGTGTTCTGGTGAAAGGACGGGACATGTGTGAGGGGGGTAGTGGGGAGCAGGGCGTGAGGGGGTACACCAGGGCCTGGGGGCCCAGCCTTTCATATGACCTCTCACAGGGCCTGGCATATAACAAATGGTTCCCAAATATTTCCTGAAAAGAGTAGCTTCCAATTCTTGTGTTTTTCGATCATGAAGTGTGATCCACTTGAATGCAAGGCCTTTTCCTGGCTGATTTTCAGCTCTGAGATCTTTAGGTTTTTAGTTTATTAAAGTTGAAGAAATAAGTTCAAGAGCTTTAATTGGAGGGCACACTGTTTAGATGACCACCGCAAACTCTGCTCCTTCCCCTGCCTGTGGACTGGCTGTGGGAGGAGGACATGTCACCGAATTCCCCCCACTGCCTTTCCTTTTCTGTTTCTTCTTCTATTGGCGGGTGTGGAGCTAAGATTATATATGGATATCTGAAAATGGTGAACATTAAAACTAAGAATAATTAGTACTAACTACCAAAGTGTTTTCTCTATGCATAGTGCAAGCAAATTTTGAAAATGGGCAGTAACAACTTCAGTTCTGTAGGCACCCCAAAAAAGCACTGAAATGGACAGATTTGCATTTTAGAAATGCCATTTCAAATGCTCAAATATGGACTTTGGATGCCTAATCAAGAGGCTGCAATTAAAATTTGAAATCTCAAGATTTGCAGGAAAGCAGTTGCGAGGTTATGGCTGCCTTCTGAGGCTTTCTGAAAATGTCTACAAGTTAGATGAAACAAATGGCTCCCCCAGATGGTGGCTGCATGTGAGGGATTCCTGCAGGGTCAGAGGCTGTGAGGAACATCAGAGTGCTGTTCTGTTTGTTTTTGGCACCTGGCAAGGCAGACATAAAAATAAAACCCTCCAATAATAAGAATAAAAGTAAACAGGAGAGCAGGTTTGTGTTACAGTGGGGTGCTGTGAGACTGGGACCACCATGCAGCCCACACTCAGGGCTCTGAGGTGGCCGGGAGGTGCCCTGTGGCCTTGAGGTTCAGGGTTTGTGAAGGAGTTTGGTCTGTGTGCTGGACTCCTGCCTCCTGTTTGCTCTGGGGCTGTCCCTGCAGCAGGATGGTCCCAGTGCTTGTCCTGGGTTCTGGGATTTCTCAAAGGTACTGAGGGAAGAGAGGAACTAGGCTGCCTAGCAGGGTCCCCAGACTGGGGCCATCTCATGCAAGGTTATTCCAATACAATTGATAGAGTTTAGTTGTGGGAAAATAACTAGTCCTTTAAAGTTGCTTTCCAAGCGATTTTAAGCTAGATCCCTAGGTTTTTAAGAGTGACTATCCAGAGAGCTGGAAAAAAGAAATCCATAAATCAGATATGTGTATTTCTTATTCTCCACAAAGAAAAGGGAACACAAAGAACACCCAACACAGCAATTTCAAGAGGCTCAGTGCAGTCCGTGCCTATGTCACTTCTTTTCTACGGTCTGGTTGGTCTTCCCCTTTGGCGTTCTACGCTCTTCACAGTACAGTGTTAACATGAAACCGGAGATCTTTTTTGTTTTCTTTTCCTGGTGGAGCATGTCATTTTATGAACAGGCAGAACAGGCAGAAATGGATTTCTGTCTGTTCTGAGTGAAGCTAAAATGAAAGTGGCTCTATTCAACAGCCCAATCAAATTCAATGGAGGTAATATCTTTTCTCTACCAAACATCCCAATTCAAAAATCAGACACAACCATAACATCATTCTGGCCTTAAAAGTTGTAGCTGTTGAAGCTTATGAGGGTGCTATATTATTATTTTTGGGGGGGCATGAGTGTTCAACTTTAACATGTAGTTTGATTTGGCAAAAAACAAAACAAATAAACCCAAAGTAATGGAAGTGAGAGTCCATCGTGGTTCGGAACGAACACTGAAGCTTGACAGCCCTTCGCTCAGATTCAGGATTAATTATTTCCACGGCCAGAATAAGTGGTGGAATCTCCCGGAGTCTCTGTTTCTTTATCTAGAAGATAGAGATAACAAAACCTCTCTCACACGTTGGTTGTGAAAATTCAAGGGATCACTGCCTGCAAAGTTCTTAGCACAGGGCACGGTCGGAGTAAACGCTCAGCACATGGCTGTTTGTCATCATTTCCTCAGAAATTCAGTCATGGAGGAAGGAAACGGAATATGAAAAACAGAGAAAGCCAGTGCTGTGCAGACGCGCTGAGCCTAATTGGGCTCACATCCATTAAACATGCTCGCTAGGACAGGGGAAGTAAACGATACCTAAAGTGCCGGGTAGGCACACGTGGCCCCGCACAGGTGCCCAGAAGGTCCAGGCATGTCATTAGGTCCAGGACCTGTGGGCTGAGCAGGACCCCACAGATGTGGTCAGAAACAGGAAGTGAAGATTTTGAACAAATGTCACAGTAAGTATGTGAGAGCTAAGCGTCTGATGGGGGTTGTGTATTGGGTGTTATATGTCCAGAAAGGACACCAGGGCTCTCTTAGAACCTCTCCTTCTGCACTGTTTACAAAATTACACACACACACACACACACACACACACACACCTCTACTTACCTACTGACTCTTCCTCTCTGTTGAGCCCACCAAAGAGATGGCCACTACCACTTAGTACTACAATATCCCCTTAGAAAAGTGTTAAAGAAAAAATTATTTACCACACTTGTTAAACCTACAGCAAGTCTTCATTCAGGACTGTTGTACTGGTTTAGGGATGACTGCAATGGGGTTTTACAGAAGAGGAGAGAGATCAGACTCAACTCTTACAGCAAAGGAACATGGGAATTTATAGCCAAGGAGCAGAGTGCGTGTGGGGGTGTCAGTGGAAGGACAATTACTGAGTGGGAACGTTGGGAGACAGGAGGAGTCTAACCGAACTGATTTGACAGGGTTCTCGCTGAAGGCTGGTCAGGGTGAACAAATGTCACCTGAGGGATCATGGGGGATTAGGAATTTAGTCAAATATCCAGGATGGGAGATTCTGGCTAAAGTGACTTAGCAGGATTCTTGCTGAAATTGAGCTCCTGAGGATATGCTTAAGGTTGGGGCCTAGTTGACAATATGCTCAGAAGAGCCTGACTAGAGTTTGGTCAAAGAGAGAATCTGTCAAATGTAGCACTAGGAATCCATGCTTCTTTACCCCAAATCCTCTCATGCTTTGGGATGAAGTTCTGATTGGGTATCTAATGGTGATTTTCCAACTGTTATGTAAACATTAACTTACTTCATGCCACTAGGAACATTCTCTTTATTTTAGAATAAGACTTTCAGCAAAGCTCTCCATAGCCAATACAATTTAAAAAGGATGTCTGTGTGCTTTGTTTGTTTTTTGAATTCTTTTTCTAAACACTTCCAAGCACTTAGTGTATATTTACAGGTCTCCTACACCGTGTCTTTGACAATGATAATTGGAAGGAAGACATATCCAGTAAGTCTTTCCAGTAAGACATATCTGCTATGTATTAAAAAAAAAAGTGCTATTCTTAAAATGTCAGCTTCTCTATGATAAAAATCATTTAAAAATTTATGAAGGGGAAATTGGAAAGTGGAAATTGGTCAGGCTACTTACTCCTTAATTCTGATTTAGGGCAGCAATAAAAACTCTAAATATATGTTCTCAGTGCCCTAGCACTGATGAGATTTCCAGGCAATTTTCAAGAAATGGGAGTCAATGACTGCGTTTTGGACCAAGAGATCCCACATGGTGAAGCTCCATGAAGCACCTTGAACAATTCTTCTTTCAGTGGGGGAGGAAAACAATGTATGAGGACTCCATACTTTGCAAATGTCAACAGCTCTTTTGATTTGCTTTCCTTGCGGTTTTCTCCTTTTATTATCAGAGAGCTTGAAAAACTGGCATGAGAATCAGGCCTCAGGTAGAAACACTTTCTAGTTCATGCCAATATCACCTCCCCAGATTGAAGAGTTGTGGGGTTCTTTCACTGCTGGTGCCTTCTGTTTGAGGGCAGGGCACCTCCAGCTCCTCTGGACTCATAGTGGACTTGGCACATCCTTGCTTAGGTGGTAGAATAGGTGTCCCTGTTTCCTTCACACCCTTCAGACTTCCCTACACTGACTGCTGGTAGGGCGGGGCTCTTTTTTGCATAAACACATCAAAGTAATGGTAAGTCATCATATATGCATTCATATGATTTTCAACAAGGGCACCAAAGCAATTTAATGGGGAAAGGAAAATCCCATTAACTAATTGTGCTGGCACAACTTAGGATACCCACATGGAAACTAAAAAACCTTCACCTATCTCACACTATACACAAAAATCAACTGAAGGTGGATCACAGATCTAACTGAAAAAGCAAAAATGGCAAAGCTACTAAAATAAAACAGAGAGATACTTTCACAACCTGTAGTGGCAACATTTTTTCTAGAGAGGACGTAAAAACCACAAACCATAAAAGAATAAACATTAATAAATTAGGCTATCAAAGTTAAAAACCTCTGTGCATTAAAAAAAGCCATCAAGAAAGTTGATATGCAATTTACAGACTGGGGAAAATAATTCAAAACACACGTGTATGAAATGACTTGTATCTAGTATATAAAGAATTCCTGCAACTTAGTAATAAAAAAGACAACCAAATAACAAATGGACAAAAGACTTAAATGCTTCACAAAAGATGATAATGAAATGGCAGTAAACACACGAAAAAGCATACAATATCCTTCAAGAAATGCTGCATACCCACTACAATGGCTAAAATGAGAGAGAATGGGGAGAAACTGGAACTTTCATAGCCTTCAAAGCAATTTTGGAACTCTTTTTCTGGAATGGCATTGAGAGCTGTCCTATGGACTGACAATTAGGTTTGCAAACCTGTTGCAATGATGTTGCTAACATTTTTTTTGACATTAGAGGGATTACTCATTATGAATTTGTACCAACTGGACAAACAGTGAACCAAGCTTACTGTTTGGAAGTGCTGAAAGGGGTGTGTGAAAAAGTTAGATGACCTGAACTTTTCACCAACAATTCATGGCTCTTGCGTCATGACAATGCACCAGCTCACACGGCACTGTCTGTGAGGGAGTTTGTAGGCAGTAAACAAATAACTGTATTGGAACACCCTCCCTACTCACCTGATCTGGCGCCCAATGACGTCTTTCTTTACACGAAGATAAAGGAAATATTGAAAGGAAGACATTTTGATGACATTCAGGACATCAAGGGTAATACGACGACAGCTCTTATGGCCATTCCACAAAAAGAGTTCCCAAATTGCTTTGAAGGGTGGACTGGGTATGTAGTACTTTTTCTGGGATGAGTTCGCGAACTCAATTGTTTGACCTTGTATATCAACTATACCTCAATTAAACCAGTGTTAAAAAAGTTAAAAGCCACAGCCAAACTAATGCCATGTTGATCATTGATCGCAAAAGCGCTTTGTGTATCTTGTAGGTGCTCCGTGCAGAATTAGAGCCGTGCCTAAGGAGGGGCCGGATGGCCTGGGCTGCTAGGATAGAGCACTTGCCACAGGCCTCACCTAAAGTGGCAGCAGCAGCAGGAGTCTGGGACAGAGTAGGAGAGGGTAGGAAAGAAAGGGGGTTGAGAGAAAGACCTCATTTGCCTATCTGAAATGGATTCTGAAACACTGAAAGATGATGGGACTCAGAAAAAAAAAGGGTTGCGATAGAATCTCGACATGATTGGCTGGTAAAATTGCTTTCTTTGTGCCCTCAAGGCTCTGCTTACAGGTGACATTTTTGGGCAGAACCACAGGCCTAGGAGATGCTTAATAAATACCTGTAAATCCGTGTTCTTCTGGAGGGGACTTCTTCTCTATCTTAACCTGCCTTGCCTTCCTTAAACTCTTCTTCCTGCCTTAACCAGCTAGTCCTGGGGGCAGGCATGAGAAAGGCCACTTTGCAAAGTCATGCCCAAGGAGACGGTGCTGCAAAAGGACACCGAAGTCGATTATACCCGTCTTAGTCAGCTCAGGCTGCCGTAACACAATACCAGAGACTGGGTGCCTTACACAACAGACATTTATTTCTCATGGTTCCGGAGTCTAGAAGTCCAAGATCAAGGGGTTGGCTATTGGTTTCTGGTGAGGCCTCTGTTCCTGGCTTATAGCCATCCACCATTTCACTGTGTCCCCATATGGCTTTCCTTCTGTGTGCCTGGAAAGAGAGAGAGAGGGAGATAGATAGATAGATAGATAGATAGATAGATAGATAGATAGATATTAATAGATAGATAGATAAACAGACAGAGCAAACAGGCTGTGGTGTCTCTCCGTCTTCCTGTAAAGACACTATCCTGTCAGGTTGGACCCCACCCTTATGACCTCATTTCACATTACTTTCATAAAGGCCCCATCTCCAAATACAGTCACATTTGGGGTTAGGTCCTCAACATATAAATTTTGGGGGGACACAAACACTCAGTCCATTACAATGTCAGAGGAATGACGTTTGCAAAGACTACTGGGTGGGGGTGGGGTGGAGTGGGGGGAGATTTGCTCCTTCCTTGCTGGTGAATAGCTTTTAGAAAATAGCCTTTTGTCTCCATTAACCAAATTGGATTTGAATCAGAGAAAAGCACTTTTATTTCCTCAACCTCCTGAGCTAGTCTTTCCTACTGGGGCAGCTCCTTTCCAGGCACCAAATCATTTATCATGAATTAAATAGCTTGTAAGTCAAGGCATGGATCTAAATCAATTAGAGAAAGTCAAGGCTTTATGCTTTTAACTGATTGCCAGGAGGAGAGGGAATGGCTGGTGTGACTTCCCTTGGGGCTTTGTCACATGTGTATCAGAACAAAAGTGAGCTGCATCCTGAACAAAGCCCAGAGGGGCAGGAGCAAGGAGAAATCAAACCATTGTCTAGACCCAGTAAAGGAATTCACAGTGGTTAGGATCAGCTTGATTTTCCTGGTCATTCTCCAACAATTTGTGGGAGGCCCTCAGAATTATTTATAGCTCCTTTCCACCTGGACTCAGGTTCCCTGCTGACACCAGAAGTGACTGACACTTCCTGAGGCAGGAGTTTTTACCTCACTGTTCACTGGTTCCCATTTCTTCTCTGGCCTGCCCTGCCCTGTGGAAGGAACTGAAGTTCTCATGAGGAAGCAGAGCACAGATTGGGCCATCAGATGGGGCTGGGACAGCCCTGCTTGAAGGACTCCTCAGATTCAGCTGGATTTTAACCTTAGATTAAAAAAAAATATGCACATTGATATCGACAGGAATTAATTGCAGTGTCTCTAAAGTTAGTGTCAATACTAAGTCACTAAGTCATTTAAGAAGTGACTAAAATCAGTATCTGCTGACATTGTGAGGAATGTTTGCTCTTTTAGTTAGCCTTTGTTTTACCCATTATGAATCCTTATTATGATTCCTTATTACTATATTTAGTAAACAAAACAATTAATGCCCCAAAATATAAATAATTCTATTAAGTTGGTGCAAAAGTAACTGCGGTTTTTGCAATTATTTTTTAACCTTTTAAACCGCAGTTACTTTTGCACCAATCTAATACCAGACTCTTGCTAATGCCAGTCCACTCAGGCAGCCCAGGAAAGCCTGCTGTCAGGATTCCATAACTTAAGCAAAATGGAAAAGGGGAGGAAGGTTTACTTGTATCTCTACCCTCTGTCAAGTCCATCCACCTTTTCCCGAAGACTGTGCTTCTAAATTATCTGTAACTTCTCCCACCAGCGTCCTTTCCCCTGTAGGTGAATTAGGAACCAGGTGTAAAGAACAAAAATAAATAATCCTTGTAAATAGGCATTTGCTTTTCAGATAGGTTTGTTGAGCCCAGTTGAATATTCAAAAGAGGGAATTGGAAAGACTCTGCCCTTGAACAAACTTTAGCCAGGGTCCTGTGAGCACTTGGCCTCTGTCCTTGCCAAGTTGTGTAACCCAGGCTTAGCAAGAACCCTGCTAAGTCGTTTTAGAGACAATTGCCCCACAATTGACAGCTGATGACCCTGACCTGTTTAGCGAGAATCCTCGGGTCCTTGATGTTTCCTCTTAGTAAGTTTTCATCCAACCCCCACACACCTTAGTTGTAAATCTCCACTTACCTTGGTTGTATTCAGAATTGAGTCTGATCTCTTTCCTCTCCCGCAATAGGCTTAATGTCTATTGCAATTGTCTTGTATAAAGTCTTCCTTACTGTTTTAATAACTGTCAGAATAATTTTTTTCTTTAATAGAATGAAAGCTCCACGAGGGGAAGAGGTTTGTCTTTCTGTCCCACTAATATATCCCCAGCACTGGAACAACGTCAGGAACCCGGAGTCCTCTCAAGGAAGATTTGTTGATAAACAGATGCTGACACGAATAATCTCATTAGTTCCTTTTATCAGCACTGAGGTACGTTCTTGTATCCATTTTATAGGACAAGAAGATGAAGCTTATGTGGCTTAAGAAATTTATTTCTTGTCTACCAGCTCGTAAGAAACATTCCACAGAGGGACTGTTCTTTGCTTTGTCCTATGTTGCAAATATCTTCTAATATAAAGGATTAAGAAATAGCTTCGATGGAGGTAAACAATATGTAAATCTTCAGATGGTAGCAAGAGCTATGTTTATTGAGAATTTGTTACATTCAAACCTGCAAGTATATTAACTTTAATCCTCACAGCAACCTAATGATGCAGGAACTATTGTTATGATTATTTTAATAGCTTTATTGAGTGTAATTTAACATATAATCAACACATGTAAGGTATACAATTTGTAAATTTTGACATATGTATACACCTGTGAAATCATCCCCACAATCAAGATAATAAGCATTATTATGACTCCTAAGAAGGAACTGTTTTTCACACCATTTTACTGATAAGACAGCTGATTTCATTTTTATGATGTCACACACTGCTGTGTGGGGAGCTAGGACTTGAAGCTATGTTGACAAGATTTCAGAACCACCCCTCTTCCAACAACATCAGCCTGTCTCTCTCTCCTGTCCCCTCTCCCTGGTTCTCTCTCTCTCTGTTTCTCTGTCTGTCCTTCTCTGATATTACTGACCACCCACTGTGTGTTAATGGCTTTATATTTAGATGCTCAACACTGTCATCCTATACCAAAACAATGATAACAGCAATGACAATTACAACTAATTGGTATGACTCCTCACTGTAACGAGCTCTTTAAGTATGGCACCATATTTAACGCAATGTGGCCCTTAAGAACTTAGCTTTGCAATCAGGCTGACCCAGCTTTAAGCCCCAGGCCCCACATTTACTGAGCAACCCTGGATGATCTTAGCAACCTTCTGAGGCTTGGCATCCTAATGGGCAGAAGGAGAATAATGATGCCCATCTTAGAACTGGTGTGAGAGCCACATGGCAGAAAAGCACAATACTTGATAAAAACAAGTACTCCAAAAGTAACTGTGATTATGAAAAACATCATAGCAATTTTGTAAAATGGTACACTGCCCAAAATTTTAAGCAATAACTTTTCCGTTTCAAGCATACAACAGCTTGTGCCCAGGTAAATAAATGTACATAAAAGAACACATCTCAACTTGCCATTCAGCAACCACTGTAGAACACCAGAAATACAAGTGTTGAAAAGGGATTGAAAATATTAGAAATGGCTAACATCTTGCTTAATTTGCCTCTGTATCAGTTTGTTTTTTAATAAAAACCCCGTGAGCAAAAGATATAACTCTTTTAGATGTTTGTAGTTTTAAAAAAGGAAAAAAGAAGCCCTCATCTAACCACCCAGGGGTCAGGCCAAGGGTGAGTTTCACAGGCTCTTTTTGGTCCTATATCATTGGTTTATATGCCATGGCTCAACGGTAGCAGACAAGCACACTCATCATTGAACAGATCAGCAAGAAATTTGAAAAACATTTTCCAGGTCTCATGGTCAATACAAAAATCAAGTTAATGAATTATTATTAAACTAAATAGTGAATTTGAATGTTGAAGAGATCCCTAGGTCAAGACTGGAGAGAAATTAATCAGTATAAAAAGTGTGGTGGAAGAGGGCCAACTTAAATGGATTTTTTTTATTAGCAAATGAGAAATAATCACAGCCAGGGTTATTCATCTGTTTTTGATGTTACTAAAATATCATCTTGGGAATCTTGGTCTTCTAGACACTCCAGGCAGTGGTCAGAATGTGAATAGTTTACTTTGGAAATCTGGTCATTTACCTTCTGTTCCATAAGGAGGTGGGATGGCTCACAAAGCTACTTTCCCTTCACCTCTGCCCCTCAGGTGGCTCCTCTGACACTCTAGCACGCTTGTTCTTTCTTCTTTTTAAAATAAGCATGCTAAGGGAACAGGCACTGTACTAGACTCTGAGTTCTCAAAGAAATAAAGCCACAGTCCTTATCCCTCCAGAGGTGTAACTTTAATGCTAGCTAGGGCAATTATGTATATCCACAATAAAATAATAGTAATAATAATAATAATGATAGTAATAATAGTGTATGGCTAAAAATAAGCACCACAGGAAAGGTGTGGATACAAAATACTTTTGTAAGGGAGAAATTAATTTGAACTAAAGACAGGTTGCAGAGGGCTGGATGTCAAGCAGAGCTCTAGGCAAGAGGTAGATTTTGAACAGGACCTAGGGTTGGATTTCATTAGGAAGAATATGTAGAATGGGGAAAACACATACTTGTAGAATAAAAAGCCCACTTCTCATTCAAAGTCTTGCTGATCGTCTTTTCCTCTGCTTAGCCCACCTGCACCACAGCTCATCCCAACACGCAGCTGTCTTGGAATAGGATTATTAGATTTCATCAATCGTGCCAACATATCCATCTGTTGTTAGATTTTTGTCTATTACTGCACCTTTTGTCTATGTTAGCTATATCTTGCTGGCTACAGAAAGGACATACACAGGGGAGTGTTAAGAATGACTCTCGATTTTGGCTCATGCAATGGGAGTGTTATTCACTAAAGTGGCAAACGTTGAAAAATGACCCTATTTTGGGGAATCTTAGTGTTGAGTAAATTGAGTTTGAAGTGATTTCATTACATTTGAGGGAGTTAACTTTAATTATCTTTTGAATGTCATATTACAGCAGACTGCTAAAAGACCTCTTTTTCACTTTTCTCTCATTTGCAAGGAGCGGCAAATTTTTCAAAATGCAGAACAAGCATGTATTACTTTAAAATTAGCAAAAGTCATAAAACAATAGTTAAACTATGAAAAATTAAGGAGTTTGAAGAGTACCCATTGTGGGACTTTATTTTATTTAGATCCAATTGGTTTATAAAATTGTGCACAGCAAAGTACCACGTTACGAAGCTTCATTTCATAGGCTATCTCCAACTCCTGCAAGAAACAATCTGGAAAATGAATAATGGCTCAAATAAAATAAAAATTTATTCCTTATGCATATAAAACATAAAATAATATTCCTCATTCGTGAGCTGTCTCCTCCAAGGGAGATCCAGGGAACTGGCACCTGTCACCTTATGCCTCCGTCTTAAGTGTGTGTCTACTAAGGTGGCCACACTTGTCTACGTCTGTTGATGGAAGAATAAAGAGCATGGAGGACTTTCCATGGCACATTTCTTTGTGCCAGACCTGAAAGTGGGACAAACCCCTTCTGCTCATAATCCACTGGCTAGCACTGCAGTGGAGGCTGGGAAGCACATTCTAGCCGTGTGCCCAGTAAGAGGAGGAAGCAGGTTTTGGGACAAGCTGGGAAAATTGTGCCTCAGATGCCAAGTGTTTGCATTTAGTGTTTCCCTCTAGGATGGCATCTGATTGGCATCTTTTCAGTTTGTTCTTTAGTTATTATCTGGTTAATATTTCCATATCCACATACACGGAGGAGATAAAATAGATAGAATACCAGTGGCCTTGATAAAATTCAGAGGTAGATTTAATCATTCCCTTGGAATAGCAATCTAGGAACTTTATATACTAAAGAAAATGAGGTTAGATTGAAATGATTTGTTCTGACTAACCAATCGCTCTTCTATTTTTTAGCGAACATCAACAATTACATTAAAAATTTATTTTAGAAATTCCTGGAGATCGATGTGGATTTCTTGTTAGTCTTGGTTCCTAGAATCTATACTTTGAATGTTAAAACCGTACTTACAAGAGTTCTTAAAATCTGTAATACACACTAAATTTTGTCTGCAGACAAAATAAATAATATGACTCATAAATACAAATACAGGTGTCACTGGTTTTCAAATACCTGTAAATATTATTGGGATAAATAAAATACATACTTAGTTTTATAAATTACTGAGTTTATGGTAGCTTTTTGACATTGAGTATTTTGTTAATAATTTAATACTACAAGTATAGCTACCGTGTTTCCCCGAAAATAAAACCTAGCCGGACCATCAGCTATAATGCATCTTTTGGAGCAAAAATTACTGTAAGACCCAGTATTCTATTCTATTCTATTCTATTCTATTCTGTTCTGTTCTGTTCTGTTCTGTTCTGTTCTGTTCTGTTCTGTTCTATTCTATTCTAGACCCGGTCTAATATTACAGTAAAATAAGATCGGGTCTTATATTCATTTTTGCTCCGAAAGACGCATGAGAGCTAATGGTCCAGCTAGGTCTTGTTTTCAGGGAAACACAGTACTATCAAGTGACACGAAATTTTCAATTTTAAAAAGAGAATGTGACTTTCATTTCCAAAAAAGATAAAGTAAAAGAAATTAGATTTACACTGCTACCAGAAACAACCAGAAACTGGACAAAATGTATGAAATAATGGTTCGCAAGATACTGGACGCTATGACTGAATTGTGTTTCCCCCGAATCCATATATGGAAGCCCTAACGCCCCATCTGACTGTATTTGGAGACAGGGCATTTAGAAAGTAATTAAGGTTAAAAGAGGTCATGAGGGTAGGATTCTAATGCAATAGGATCAGTGGCCTTACAAGAAGAGGAAGAGGAGGAGAACGCTCTCTCCACATGCACACAGTGACAAAAGGCCATGAGAAGACACAGCAAGAAGGTTGCCATCTGCAAGCCAGAAAGAGAGCTCTCATTAGACTCCGATCATGCTGGCACTCTGATCTCAGACTTCCAGCTCTGGAAATGTAAAAAAAAAAAAAGAAAAAAGAAATCTGTTGTGTAAGCAACCCAGTTGGTGGCATTTTGTTAAGGCAGCTTGAGCCAACTAAGACAGTGGGCATCAGACAACATAGGACAGTGATTCCTGAGAGATGTGAAACAAGCAAGGTGAGCCCTCTCACATCCTAGCTTACTGCCTTGAGAGTTTCGGGGCAGGGATGGGAGGGGCCCCAGGCTAAGCCAAGGGTGACTAAGGAGAGTCGAGGTTGCAGGTCAGAGTACTGAAGGAGAGAGCATTGTATAGAGAGGAAACTTTGGATCTGTGCAGAGGATTCCCTCAGGTATTCAGCTGAGTGCTGAGCAGCTCACGCATGTGAGGAAATCCCCTGGGTCTGGGGAAAGAAACACCTGAGCAGATTAAAGGTGACTGACACTGACATACAATCCAACATAGTTCTTCTGCCAGTCCAACTGGAAAACATGAAGATTCACAGAGCGTCGGGTAGACTACACAGTAAGTTCTTGCCTCTGTAGTGGGAATGAGTACCTTGAAAATGAACACTGCTCCAGTCCTGTCTGATAAGTATTTAAAACAAGATCTGAAATAATCAAGTGGTTTTCAAGTAACATAATTTTTATCCTAGAACAGAGCTCAAGAATATTTAGAGGAAAACAAAAATATCTAGCATTCAACATGATAAAAACCAGTGTCTAACATCCAATAAAAAAAATGTCCAGGCATACACAGAAACAGGAAAATACAACCCTTATTGAGGTCAAATCAGTTAAAACTGACTCATAGTGACAGAGATGTTAGAATTAGCATAAAAGGCTATTAAAAACACTTGCAACTGTATTTCATATGTTAAAAAGTTAAGTGGAGAGAAATGAAAAACCCAGAAGAGCCAAATTCAACCTCTAAGGATAACACTAGAATATGTCAAGTGAAAAATACACTATGTGATCAGCTAGGAGCACTCTAGCAAAGTGATTTATTTCACAACCAGCTTTCTTGTTGGGGTTCAAAATGATTTCCTGACAATTATAAATTACTGTGCATCATGGAACTTAGGGGTTGTTTGAGAACAGATGAAGAATGTTAATTCCTCAGTGGTTTACTGTCCATTCATACATTTTTAAGATTTTTATTAAAATATAGCTAGCATACAATATTGTATTAGTTTCAGGAGGACACAATAGTTATTCAACATTTATATACCTAAAGAAGTGATCACCATGATAAGTCCAGCAACCATCTGACACCGTACCACGCTATCACAGTATTATTGACTATATTCCCTGTGCTGTACATTATATCCCTATCACTTATTTGTTTTATACCTGAAAATTTAAAATTATGATCCCCCTCACCTTTTTCCTCTGCTTTTTAATTTTTCAGTTACAGTTGATGTTCAAAATTATTTTATATCTTAGGTGTACAGCATGGTGGCTAGACATTTATATAATTTAAGAAGTGATTCCCCCTGCCTAGTCTGTACTCACGTGGCACTATCCATAGTTATTATCATGTTATTGACTATATTCCCTAAGCTTTACTTTACTTCCCCATGACTATTTTGTAACTACCAATTTGTACTTAATCCTTTCACCTTTTTCACCCTTCCCCAACCACCTCCCATGTAGCACCTCAACAAATCTAGTCCCCATCTGACACCATACATAGCTATTACAATATCGCTGATTATATTCTTTGTGCTATACACTACATCCCCATGACTACTCTGTAACAACCAATTTGTACTTCTTAATCCCGTCTCCTTTTTCACCCATTCCCAACCCCCCTCTTATCTGGACCCATCAAAATGTTCTGTGTATCTATAAGTTTGTATCTGTTTTGTTTGTTTGTTTACTTTGTTCTTTAGATTCCACATATAAGTGAAATCACATGGCATCTGTCTTTCACTGTCTGACATACGTCACTTAGCACAATATCCTTCAGGTCCATCCATGCCACCGCAGATGGCAAGAACCCATTCCCTTCCATGGCAGAGCAATATTCCATTGTATATATGTACCCCCTCCCCCGCTTTATCCACTCATCCATCAACAGACACCCAGGCTGCCACCACATCCTGGCCATTGTAAACAATGTTGCAATGAACATATGGATGTGCATGAACCCACGTAATAGTGATTTGGGTTTCTTGGGATAATTACCCAGAAGTGGGATTACTGAGTCCTTCCTTGTCACTTATATCTCACTTACATATCACTTCCTTGTCACTTTATCTTTGTTTTAAAGTCTATTTTGTCTGGTATCAGTATGACTATCACAGCATTTTTTTTTCCATTTTCATGAAATATCTTTTTCCCATCCCTTTGCTTTCATTCTGTGTCTTTGATCTGAAGTGAGTCTCTTGTAGGCAACATATCTAAGGGTCTTGTTTTCTTATCTATTTAGCCCATTTTTTGATTGGAGCACTTAATCCATTTACATTAAAAGTAATGGTTGATAGATACATAATTATTGCCATTTATTATGCATATCTTAATCTTTTCTTTTTTGGGGGGGGTCTTAATAGTCCATCTAAAGTTTCTTGTAACATTGGTTTGGTGGTGATAAACTCCTTTTACTTTCACTTGTCTGGGAAGCTCTTTAGTTGTCTTTTGATTCTGAATGATAGCTTTGCTGGGTAAAGTCATCTTTGTTGTAGGTCCTAATTTTTCATCACTTTGAATATTTTCCGCCAATCCCTTCTGCCTGCAAATTTTCTTTTGAGAAATCTGCTGACAATCTTATGGGGGCTCTGTGGTAGGTAAGTAACTGCTTTTCTCTTGTTGCTTTTAAGATGTTCCTTTTGTTTTTAACCTTTGGTATTTTAATTATGATGTATCTTGGTGTGAGTATCTTTGGGTTCACCTAGTTTAGAACTCTCTGTACTTTCTGGGCTTGAATATCTATTTCATTCAGCAGGTTAGGGACGTTTTCAGTCATTATTTCTTCAAATAGATTTTTAATTCCTTGCCCTCTGTTTTCTCCTTCTGGTACCCCTACGATGCAAACATTTGTACACTTCATGTTGTCCCAGAGGCCTCTTAAACCATCCACATTTTTTTTTTGATTGTTTTTTTCTTTTTGCTGTTCTGATTGTGTGTTTTCTGCTACCTTATCTTCTAAACTGCTGACTTGATCCTGTGCTTCAGCTAATCTACTGTTGATTCTCTCTAATGTAGTCTTCATTTCAATTATTGTATTCTTTATTTCTGACTGGCTCTTTTTAATGTATTCTATCTCCATTTTTATGTTTCCTATCTTTTTGTTGAAGTTCTCCCTGAGATCACTGATCACCCTTATAACCAGTGTTTTGAACTCTGCATCTGGTACATTGCTGGTCTCTATTTTGTTTAGTCCTTTTTCTGAAGCTTTGTTCCTTTTTCTTTTTTTTAAATTTGGGACATGTTTTCAGGTCTCCCCATTTTGGCTGCCTCCCAGTGTTTGTTTCTACGTAGGGCTGCTATGCCTCCCAGTCTCAGTAGAGTGGCCTTATGTAGTAGGAGTCCTATGGGACCCAGTGGTGCAGTCTCCCTGGTCACCAGAGCCAGGTGCTCTGGGTGTGTCCCTTGTGTGGGTTGCGTGTGTCTTCCTGTTGTAGTTGAGCCTTGGTTGCTGTTTGCACACCAGTGAGAGGGATTGACCCTCAGGCTGATTGGTTGTGAGGACTGGTTTTGATTACAGTGGAGGAGCTGTGGTGCAAGAGCTGACCGTACAGAGCAGGGTTAGATTTAGCAGGGCTCTGGTGCCTGCCCAGTGTGCCCTATAGGTGTGTCATTCTTGGAGGTGGTCGGGTGTTGCTCTGGCTTGATCTGAAGTTGGCCACTAGGTGTGTGAGTCCTGGAGTCTCCTGGGAGGGGACCCGCTGCAGGCTAAGTTCACCTATAGCCTGTGCCTTGCCTGTGGCTACCTGGCGTGAGCCACAAAGCAATCCACAGATGGCCGTCACCTGCACTGAGCTTGGAGGTGCCTCAAGAGGAAAATCTGTGAATGTAGGCCAGCTGCTGGTAGTGCCAGGCTTACAGCTGCTAAGTCAGATGTTGCTTGTTTGGGTTTTGTGAACTTCCGAGAAATTTTAGGAGAGTGTCATGCGGGGGTCTTTGGTTCTGCTCCCCTCATAAGAATGCAGGATATGGTGAGGCCAAAAAGGGACACCAACGGAGCCATGGATGGGGGCTCATACCACTATAGTCTCGCTGGCGGCTGGGTTGGAGATACAGGAAGCAGGCTCCACATGATATGCAATCCGCCCTCCACTTCTCTGCCAACCAACCAACCAACTAACACTTGCTAACTGCAGTCTTCCATCTGCTTTCTCTGCCACCCAACCAATAATCAACAACCCAGCCACGGCAGCTATATCAGTGGCTCATGGCTAACTGGTTACAGCTGATGGCCATCTTATCACAGCTGATGGCCATCTATTACCAGAGCCAGCACCTTTCCATGTGAGGTAGAGAGCCTGGAAACTGCTCTCTGCGACTCTGTCCTCACAGAAAGTCTGCACCATGAGCCAAGACAGGCCATTTATATGGGAAAGCCACTGGAAACAGCTTGGCTGCGCCTGAAATTTGGGTGGGGCATGGTCTTAGGGAATTTCTAGGGTGGGGCAGATGAATGGTGTTAGCCAATTTGATGGGGACTCAGATATGATCCCAGCCTGGGTCTGTAGGCAGGAAGGGGGAGGGCTCAACAAAGAAACAATGGTTTCCATCAGCTCCTCTATCCGGGAGAAAGCTGTCCCTCCAGCCCTCACCTGGAAGCCAGATCATTCAGTTCCTCTTCCTGTCCCTGACACCTTTACATCTGCTGCCCCAGTGCTGGAGCTCAGAGCCAGTGAGTTTGTCAGCAAGTAAGTCTGTCCCGCAAGTAAGTGTGCAGTCCCATTTAAGAGGAGTCTCATCCACCTACAATCTCTGCTGGTTTCCACAGCCAGAAGTTATGGGGACGTCTCTCCCCAGCACTGAAACTCTGGGCTGGGGAGAAGCTGGGATCTCTCGCTCCTCAGGGGGAGACATCTGCAATCTAGATAACTCTCCTAATTCTTAATGGTTACACAGGCGTGTGGGGCTAGCTGGTTCTTTGTCTCTGCCCCTCCTACCAGTCTAGAGGTGGCTTTTTCTGTCTGTCTGTAGTTATAGGGCTTCTGTTCAGTTATATTTCAGGAGATTTTCAGTAATGGTTGTTCTGTGGTTCAATTGTAATTAATGTGGTCCTGAGAGGAGGGGAGCACAGTATTTACCTACTTTGCCATCTTGACTGGAAATTTCTATCCCATGCAAATTTACAAATGTAAAATTGTGCCTGGTCTCCAAACTTACAATTTAATTGGGAAGACTGAACACTCATAAAGGGAGGAGGATAGAGGTTGAGGAGAAAATGAGAGAGTGAGTATTTGTGTGGGTTTCCTCTGTCTCATGACTTCTTTCTGTCTGAGGGCTTTCTTCCTCTGTGGTGAGGTTGAGGCATATCTGTGAGATAACAACACAGTCTCTGGGCCTCACACACAGCACTACTCTGGTTAGGCATTGAAAGCGCAGCAGATTACTCCAAAAAGGCACAGAGACAACAGTCATTCTATTGTGGGGTGCAATGGGGTTGAGGGAAAGCTCTAGCAGAGAAGTGGTCTCAGGAGCCCCAGCTGGCTCTGTGGGTCATTGGGCAATATCTTCACTGAGCACAATCTGGCAGGAGAGAATTCTGCAGTCTGGAGAGCTGGTGAAACGGAAACCCAAATGGTAAGAGATGTATCTAAGTGAGAGACAGAGGGGAGGGGCTTTGCACAGCTAGCTTTCACAAAGTAGCCACAAACACAAATGGTAATGGGCCATTTGAATAAATAAATTCTGAGAGAAGTAAAGAAATAGGAAGAACAAAGTTATTTGACAAACGTTTGACAAATTATTTTATTGTTTTTTTCCCAGATGATTAAAATTTGTACACATTCATTACATAGAATTTGAAAACATTTTCAGAGAATATTTAAGAGAATAAATATTTTCTATATTATTTTCATGTATGTGTGTATGTATATATTTACATGTGTATATGTACATATATGTGTATGTGTCTCTTTGTAAACATGTATAATATGTTCAGTCTTTTTTTCTAGACATGTGTTTTCCAGATAAAATTAGAATCATACTCTGTATAGATTTCTAACCTGTTTTAATTTTTATTTAATGTTATACAACAATTATATTTAAATGTCATTTGAGAATATAGTCTTAACGACAAAGTGGTATCACATCTTATGAATGCAGTTTAATATTTTTACACTATCCCCTATTTTTAAACATTAGTTAGGCTTGTAATTTCATGACATTTGCACACTATACTGAAATTCCTATAAATACATTTTGTGTATATTTCTGATTATTTTCTTGCAATAAATTACTAGAAGCTCTATACATTAGAACAAACATATGCACATATTTTAGGCTTTTGATACTTACTGTTCAACTGCTCTCCATGTAGGTTGTATTAAAGACTATTTTAGGTAAATACTAAGAACATGGGTTCTGGAGTCAGAAGTCCTTGATTTGGCTACCAGCTCAGTTATTTACTGGCAGTGTAATCTTCAGCTATTTATTACATCTTGCTAGGGCTCAATTTCTTTATTTGTAAAATGGGAACAATAAAACCAATGCCTAGATTCTAGAATGACTGTGATGATTTAGTAGGCCAGTACGAAAGCCCTTTGCAAGGTTTAAAGGCTATACAAATGTTAGCTGTTCATATTTCTACCATGATTCCAAATCTTGTTTCCTCCCTAGTTGCCACATGAAATATGATTGCCATAACCTGGTCCTGTGAACGACCACGGAGATAAGAGCAGTGTAAGGGAGGCTGTTCTCCAGGGCTGACAGGAATGGGGAGGAGGCTCTCATGCCCTCCACTGGAAATCTCTGTAACAGGAATTTATGTCTCTCTGACGTCTCACACCAACACTGCATGGCCTGTGGGGAAGGGTCAGAGAGAAGTGCACAGCCAGGCTAACTCATTACCATAAATGTGCTTGGAATTGAAGAAGAGAATCAAGAAAGGGCAAATGGGTTAAAGGCAGCTGGCATTTACCTTCTGTGAGATTAAAATGTTCAGCTGAATGAATTGATGTCATATCTCTGTAGATCTGCATGGACACATAATGAAATGAAAATGTAATGCAAATGTAAACTCCCTCAAGAGAAGGTGAATTTTTTTTTCTTCTCTGCATATTTGAAAGAATTGTAAACACTGAGGAGAAGAGACAAGTGGGGACAAGCATCTGAAGATGCTTAGGGTGCGGGGGGGGGCACATACAGTTACAAGGATGAGAAAAGGGAGAAAATGGCAGACAAATTGCCTTCTTGGAATCAGAGTCAGTCATACTAGCTTTCCTCATAGGCAGCGCCCTTAGGACTTGGCTTAGGTGGGAAGTATATATCAGAACACTGGAGAATGGCAGCGATAACTATTTGAGGCAAGAGAAAGAGAGGAGAAAGGAGAGAAGGAAAAAAGGCAGGGAGAAAAGACAGAATTAAGGAAAGAAGGAAGAAAGGGAAGACTGTAATTGAAGGCAGTCACAGCAGATGCCTTAAAAAAAAAAAAGCTTGAGATCCTGGCAACTGGACTTTTAAAAATATAAAACCCCAAACATGTTTCAAGCATGTTTCAGCTAGCTTTGTAGTTTCAGAAGGGATTTAACTGAAGTGTGCAGAAGGATTTTGAACAGAAAGGGCAGTTGGACTGAGACAAATTTTATCTTCTCCGAGACCTTGAAAGATAGAGTGCTCGAGGATGTTGAATGTGGATGTGTCTGAAGGTGGAGAAAGGAAGTTCAAGAACATTTAGGTTTTTTCGGATCCTGCCATCCTGGGATAGACAGCTGGACTTATTCTCATATATAACTGTCAACATGAAATGGAAGTCTAAGACATAAAACTGAGGATATTTATATCACGATGAGTGTTTCCAAACATTTTCCAAGACATAAAAATATTTTTTTTCCTACAGAAAACGGATTGATAAGCAGCTTCATCCATTCATTCATTTAAAAAGCAGTACGACTCTGAGGTGACATTTGAACTGCGCTATAAAAGATAATAATTAATTATACAGGCAGAGAAAACGGAACAAAATGACTATCCATATAAGCATGCCAGACAATCCAGTTTTTACTCCAGCTCAAAGCAACAGAAGATCTGTTCTCAGAAATCTTGTTTTCTTATTGCTTTGTTTATTATGCAGCCCTCTACCTCAGGCCACCTTTCGTCCACCAGTCTTTTGAACTCACGCAACATATGCTCAACTTCCCCCATGAAAAAGCCTTGAAACAGAATTATTTTGCGTAATAATAAAAGGAGAAAGGCAAGTATTCTCTGCCAGGCATTGTGGCTTGCATGGTACCTAACTTATTTCAGTCTTCACAACAAACTTTTTCAGCAACTGAAGCTCCGACAGGATTAATAGTTTTACCAAGGAGTCAGGATTTTGAACCCTGCTCTTACTCCTTCCTTTACACTTTTCTGGATATATTGTACTTCCAGTTGTAAAATATGTCCAGTTTTTTTTTTTTACTAGATGAGCAAACTGGACAAGATAATTCCAAATCTTCAAAATCAGATGATTTTTACTATTTTAGGAAAGGGACTTTTCATAATAAAGAGCATAGACTTTAGAGTAATGAATTCATTCATTCATTCATTCTTCAAATATTTATTACAACTACTATATACCAGCATTGTGTTAGACCCTAGAGATATTACACGATCTCTATCATCATAGAACTCATCTTCTATTACATACCAACCTGGTAACAAATTATATAAAGAAGCAGGGATTATGATACATGCCATGTGGGTAATAGGGTGTTGTTGATACAGATTTTACAAAGATGTTCGAAGGCTTCTTAGTTCCATGTCTAACTCACAATAAACTTCCAACAAATGCTGGAGATTTGTATTATTAATGATAAAAACCCCCACAATTTCATATAAATCTACAGAGATGTTTTTTCGAGTCAGGACTTGTTTTCTTGCAAGAGGTGGAAACTCAACTGAAATTGGCTAAAGCGAAAAAAGGAACGTATTTCCTTATGGTGGTTTAGGGACAGTTTGACTTGGAGGCTTGAATGAGGTCATAAGGTTTACTTGTTTTTATCTATTTGCCCTACTCCACCACTAGAGATAAGCTCCATGAGAGCAGGCATTATCTCAGCTTGTGTGTATGGGGGGGTATTGGGGAGCACTGCAGGAATAGATGTGTTTGTTGATTGCTATACTTAGGTGACTGTACCTGAAGTAGACACTGCTAATTGTCACCCATTATGTTTTCCTCTTTGTCCTTGTAGAACAAAGTTTGAGCCAGGCACATGGCTACTTAAAGAGAAAACACGTTTCTTGGCTTTTTTTGAAGCTAAGTGTGGCCAATTCTTCAACTAAGCAATGTGAGTGGAAGTGATACGTGCAACTTCTGCTTGCTCTGCCCCTTTTCCATATGCTGAAATGCAGACACAATGCTGGTTACATTGGTCTGCTCCATCATGCAGACAGTATTCCAGAAGCCTTTCTCAACCATGAGTCCCAGGAAAGAATTAAGCCCTAATGCTCTCAGGCATTCATTATATATGACAAGTTCTCTCCTATGTATCTAGAATGGCACTAGTTGTATATCATGCTTGCGAGAATAGACAAAGATGGTGAGGATATAGCAAAGTGAAGACAACCTGGGGTCCTGGGTCACCTTGTGGAGCAGAAAGACTGTGTGTCTGGGATCTTTTGCCAACTCTGCTCTTTGTCATGCTTCGTTGTTACAGTGGCTTCGGTAATAAATGTTCCACTCTGTAACTGGGTGCTGAGATGGACTCTTGACAAGCAATATTGACTGGTCATCTGGAAGGCTCACAGATAAATTATGCTTGGCAGGCAGAATAATACTTGTGAAGAGCACATACTGTGTTTCCCTGAAAATAATACCTAGCCGGACAATCAGTCTAATGAGTCTTTTGGAGCAAAAATTAATATAAGACCTGGTATATATTATGTTATATTATGTTATACTATATTATATTATAGACCCAATCTTATATTATAGTAAAATAAGACCAGGTCTTATATTAATTTTTGCTCCAAAAGATGCATTAGAGCTGATTGTCTGGCTAAGTCTTATATTCAGGGAAGCACGGTACCTGGCAGTAGAGCTGAAAAAGCTAGTTTTGCCATTTCAAAAGTCTATAATTGGAATAACAGCCATCATTTTTTTGTTTTTGAGCATTAACTTTCCAGGTCAGACGTCATAAAACACATCAGACTCTTGTTTCACTCAATTATATATTTTTCTTTAAATATGAACATTTTTTGCTAGTTGGTGAAGATGACAATATGATTGTGTGTAAGTCTCAGATTCACTCAGGAAAAGGTGTTAACTCACATTTGATTTCTGTTTAAATGGCAGTGTGCAAGTATAAACATGAAATTATATATAGATAAATGATACATACCTAATACATTACATTTTCTCAATTTTATTTTTCTATAGCTTGAGTTAAAGATTTCAGAGTGGTTTTCTAGTGTCTTATGTTTTCCTCTCCCCTAACATCGCTGTAAATTGTTGTGTCTTGAATAGTTCTTCTCATGGTGAATAATATGTTTGGTCCAGTAGTCTTCTTGCCATGCTTCATTTATCGCAGGTTTGTATTTTGCCATTGTCTGGAGACTCATGCTGGTGGTCCCAGCACCTGGTACAGTGGACAGCTTGTAACTCAAGCTAGTTTTTATGCAAAACTAGCCTGCAGACAAGAGACCACCCAGGGAACACCAGAAGCGGAGCTGCCTTTAATATTAAGTGCATGATTGAGTATGGTGGCCTCACTCAAGTGGCCGTGAGGTCTCACACATGGGATGAAACACATGGCTGGGACACACCTATGGGAAAGGGGCAGCAAGAATTTTATTTAAGCAGCTGTTTTGAGGGGAGTCCGAAATATATTCTGAGCACAGTACAGGGCTGAGCATTGGTGCCCAAGCTTTCTAGGCTGAGTTATATTGTATTTTCCTTCTCCTTTTTTGTTGCAGAAATAATATACTTGTAGAAAAATTAGGCAATTCAGATAAACAAACAAAAAAAATCATTGAAAATCCTACTACCCAGAGGCTAGCACTGTATAAAAACTTGACTTTATGCCCTTTTAGAATTTTGTTTATGCAACCACATACATATGAATATATTAAAATAGTGTACCGTCTTATAACCCATTTTGTAAACTACTTTCTAGACTCTCTCAAATAATGTAATAATAATATATTTTAATAAATC
Organism: Rhinolophus hipposideros; assembly: GCF_964194185.1. Lineage (NCBI taxonomy): Eukaryota > Metazoa > Chordata > Mammalia > Chiroptera > Rhinolophidae > Rhinolophus > Rhinolophus hipposideros. The sequence goes on from NC_138059.1 coordinate 57,905,459, forward strand.
CAAGAGGCCCATTTTTTTTAGCGTTGCCTTAAAGACATGGAATCCATGAACCCAAAGTAGAGTTCCATTCTATCCTTATGTTTCTTAATAGCTATCCAGGGGACTCTAATACACAATGCACAGTTACACCCTTGAAAGCTTCTTCCTCTTTGTTTTTTTTTTTGTTTTGTTTTGTTTGCATCGAGAGCTGCTGAAGACATCATGCCAATCTCCCAATATCTCTTTCATTCCCAGAGCTGCTTTGCCCAACCTCCTTTCTACCTTTTTATGTAGAGCAACTTGTTTTCTCAGATAGCCCCCGCCCCATATTCTGCTCTGAAATCTGGTCCCCTTATTAATTTACCATTCTCTACAGTCTGCATTAGCGAAGATAAGGGACCTTGCTGGGAAAGTGTAGGGTGTTCTGCTGAGAACTGAAGGCGGGAGGAACTGAGCAGGCAAGATCCACCTTCTCTTTATAAGAGGGGATGAGGAGTAAAAGAGAAAAAATGTAAACACTCAGGAGTTAATAAAGTTATCACTGCAACAATACTGTAGTGCAAAAACTCAATTGCAATAATAAATGCACACTTATATTATTTTAACGACTAGATGGTGTATTATTCCATATAGAGATATTATCTATATATATTTACTCTATTTTCCATTTTTACATATGTAATTTGTTTAAAAATTTTTATTAATGTAAAAACTCTGCTATGAACATCCTTGTACAGACATCTTTGAGTAGTTTTCAAATTATTTACTTAGGACAAGTTCCTTGGGATCACTGAGTCCAAAGGCCTGCACATTAACGAAAGTGTTGCCCATCAGAGGGTTTACTGATGTACCTTTCATTAATTCTGTATGAGATATTACTGACCCCACAATTATGCCAGCACTATGGACTATCATTCTTTTTAAGTTTGCTAGTTTAACAGGGGAAGATACTATCTTGTTATTATTGCATTTATTCAATCACTAGTGAATTTGAAAATTTTTTGTTTTTGTCGTTATTGACCACTGTAGTCCTGATATGGGGAATTATTGATTGATTTCCTATTGGGACTGAATTGTAATTTAACATTTGGTGATATACAACAAGGTTTTGGAGTTGGAAAATGTTTTTGAGATGTTATTAGCCGTGACCAATCATGGTGAAATTTACTAAACTGCAATTTTTTTCCTTGACTTTCTTTTCAATTATTTGCCTCAGTACTTCAGAAAGAAAATAAAAACAACTTCAGAATGAAATAAATCCATCCAATAATTGTGATAAATCAAACCTTTTCCTTGTAATGGGACCATATTTCTCTGATTATCTAAAGGTTAGGGGCCTATTGTCAGTAAGGTATGAGGTCACTGGGATGGGTTAGCTAACCTGAAAGATTGGAAGCTCAGGAGCCCCATCTGAATTAGTGACAGCAGTTCCATATGCAACCAGGTTTGGTGCAATGGCAGGTAAGGAAAGTTAGTGTGAAGAAAGGTAAATGCAGAGAGGAAGGCAACGTCAGGACTTGAACCCAGATCTGACAATAAATCCTGTGCCCTCTTCATAAAAAAACAAAAGAAGAGAAAAGAAGATCTAAAGAGCAAAGAGGAGAACACAGAAATTACTGTATCTTTTGTGGCAAAGCCTATTTCCTTTGCTTTCTTCAAGAGCTTTTTGCCATTAAAATGGTTAATAGAGGTGGCAGGATATGTTCAAATCTTTCTGTCTGCCACAGATAAAAGGCTGATTTGGTCATAATAAGAGAAATTATGTTTATAGGCAATGCCGTGATGGGCCAAAGAGATCATGTTTTTAAGGGTTCAGTGCTTTAGTTACTATATTTACTACCCTATATTCATTTTTCTGACAATCCAAACCCCATGTCATCCTAGTAGGCTGGTGCCACCTCAGGTCCCTCTGTCTGGTCCAAGAAGCCTCTTAGACAGGATAAGCTCATAGGGAACTCCTTCAGCTTTCAGAGCCTGTCTTACCTAATTTAGGATGGATTATCTTACGTCTCTTGCTTTCTTAACATCCTTGAATATTATTCTTATTTACCTCTTAAAATAGATTGTTAGCTCCCCTAGGTCAGAAGTTTAATACTCAGCACTAAGTTAGGTACACAGTATGGTTGATTATAAATGCAAATTGATTGATCTACTGGTTACTAAAAACAGCTAATGTTTATTGAGCTACTGCTATGCACTAGGTGCCTTCACATAAGAATTTCTTATGTAATCCTTATAATCATCCTAACAGGCAGCAAGCATTGCCCATTTTTCAGAGGAGAAAACTGAGGTCAAGAAGAGTAAAGCAATTTCTCAAGATTCAACTGATAGCTGGGCTAGAATTTCAATTTTGTTTCCCCCATTTCAAAGTTGGCGCTCTATTCAGTGTCACCCTCTTTCTGGATTTGTTCAACACAACCTGGTTGTGGGTAGAAAAGCTTTGCACTGAGGAGAGCGACCATCACTGACAAGCTTATGGAGAGACACTGAGAAAAGACAAGTGTGATTATTTTGGCAGTTCTTCCTGACCAAACCCTATGGGGCCTATGTTTTTAATATCAGCAAGGACTGATTTTAGAAAGCAAACTAAACAAGGACAGAGAGGTTGCTTTTCCACTAAAGCCAAAATTGATGGGTTTTCAGGAAGAAAACTAATGGACTTGTGATTGTCTTCTGCTGGCAAAAATAGCCAAGTAGAATTTTCAGGGTTTATAAACATAAATTGTTTACACTATTAAAAAAATGTAGTATTAATGCACCAAGGGCTTTTTAACATGTCTACAGAATTTGACTGTTTCTGCAGGAAAATGTTAAACGTGGGAAGAATATAATGAGACTCCCTAAACATTCTGCAGATGACATTAAGTACATTATTGCTTCGTTAAAAAAGAAAAGAATCAATTTCATGTAACAAAACATATGCGCAGTGCCACATATCACTCTGTATAGCTGCGTTCCTATTTAAGCAACTGCCACTGTAGGTGGGAATTCAGCTTCATTAAGCATTTATAAGGTCAAGTTATCCCATTAATAGATCACCTACAGTACTTAGCCTATTTCCTTTGCTTTCTTCAAGAGCTCTTTGCCATTAAAATATTCAAAACCAAACCAAACAAGCAAAATGGGAGTCGTTTATGGATGTCAAATTTGTAAACTACAATTTGAGGATACATCTGTTTCAGAATCTGTTGTTTAAGTCAGAGGAAATAGTGGAACTTTCCATAAAGAATAACTGCTTAAAAAAGAAATTTTGGAGGTGGATAGAATTGTTCAGTTGGTTGAAAGAACATGAAAAATCTGCCAAGTTTCATGAATGAATGCATTGCAAAGAAATTACTTAAGCCTAATGAGGAGAGTGCTTTAATTTTCTTTAAAAAACTTTAAATTGTGCTTAAATATACATAAGATAAAATTTACCACTTTATTTTTAAGTGTATAATTCTGTGGCATTAAGTACATTCACACTGTTGTGCAACCATCACCACCATCCAAATTCAGAGATATTTTTCATCATCCCAAATGGAAACTCTGTGCTCATTAGACATTTTTCATTCTCCTTTCTCCCTAGCCTCAGGTAACCATAATCTCTATTCTACATTCTGTCCCTATGAATGTGATTACAGGCACCTCATATACGTGGTATCATGCAGCATTTGTCCTTTTGTGACTGGCGTATTTCACTTGTAATGTTTTCAAGGTTTATCTATGTTGTACAGTGTGTCAGAATATTCTTCCTTTTAAAGTCTGAATAACATTCCACTGTATGCATGTACTCCATTTTATTTCTCCATTCATTCATCCGTGGACACTTGAGTTGCTTCTACCTTTTGGCTGTTGTGAATTGTGCTGCTATGAACATGGGTGTGCAAGTATCTGTTTAGGATTCCTGCTTTCACTGCTTGGGGATATATATACGCAGAAGCGGAATTGCTGGATCTTGTGGTAATGCTATGTTTAATTTTTTGAGAAACTGCCATATGTTGTTTTTTACAGTGGCTACATCATTTTAATTCTGATTAGCAGGGCACAAGTGTTTCAGTTTCTCCACATCCTCAGGAACACTTGTGATTTTCTGTTTGTTTTGTTTTGTTGTTTTTATTTTTAATAATAGCTAACCCCTAATGAGGGTGGGGGTGAATGTCTTTAATACTGAACATTTTTAAAATCTTTTTTTTTTCGTTTGCTTAAGTTCCTTAAACTCCTTGGTCTCTACTTATCTTCATTCTGCTTATATTTTAGATGTAATTTTACATTTTTTGGTGTCCTTATTTAACTTATCCTGTCTCTCTCTTCAGTTTGTAAGCTCAAAAAAATAGGAACTGTGTCTAACAAAATTTTCAAGTACATCATAAGTACTCGATAAAATCCATATCTGCTAAGTATGTAAATACTTGAAGTCATAAATTCCCAGGCCAGCATTTTTTCTAATTTATTTCCATTCCATTCAACAAACTTCACTAACTATCTACCATGTATCAGATCTTGTATTAACAATGTCTGAAGGATGCTGTTAGCTATCCTTGCTCACAGATTGCCATCCTTAGACTGTCTATCTTTGTTTAAGCCCTAATCTGTACCGTTAAAACTTAAGGCAGGTTGGGAAAGTAATATCCTCACTGAAGTCATTGGTCCAATGAATATCTGTTGTTGGAGGCATATCACGTAGCTAGAGAGACATCATTAAACTACAGATGGCAGTACCACATGGAGTGTGGGACCATGTCAGCCGTCTGTTTGGAAAAGTCCCTCAGTGATTCTGATACACACTCAAGTGTGAAAGCTACTGACAAAGACAGAGAGACCTGGCTAAACCTGGCTCTGTCCCTGTGTGACCTCAGGTAATTCACCTACCGGCTCTTTGCCTCCGTCTCTCGTCTGTATATTGGGGGTTGGTGAAAAGGAAGTGACTGGGGGATACTTGGCTCATAATTTGACACAATTTTTAGCCACACAAAATGGCTGAGGTAAAAGTTTCGTTTTATGTTTCTCAGTCATGATTCTTAGCTCTAAATCCATCAATTCACAGAAAAGGCAGATGGGGATCGTGAAATCAATCGCTCAGACCCATGGCTTCCCAGGCAGCCTGTCAACCTGGTCTTGAAGTACCAGCTTTCTGCCACTGGAGGTCCTTGGAAAGATCTCTGACTGCTCAGGAAGCCATGTTAGCCATGGGAACAGACACATTGGTTATCGCAGGTAAAAGAAAATGAGGGGAGAATAGTGGGTCCAGCTACTAAAGCCTGTAGTTCTTCAAGAAACTCAAATCCATCCCTCTAACCTTTCGTCTGTTGGTCTTGGTCTTTCAACAGAATTAAAAATGAGAAAGCAGAAAATAGAAATGATTTCAAATATTTTATTGCATACAGAGAGATCAAGTAATTTTTCTCTGTGATCCATCACCAGTAAGTACATTTGCTAAGGGGGGGATATTTATTGCTTTCAGAAAATGATAGATTTTTTCCAGACGTACATGCTGATTTAGTTTCAATTATGTGGCAGAATTCCTTAAAGACCCCATCTTTCATGTACTTTGGACAAGGTATCCAGCTCATTAATTCTGAAGAAAGGATTCTGATAAAATATGAGATAAATCAGAACAATATTACATATTTTTTTCTTGGCAAGAGCTGTAAGAGTTTAAGAAATTAGCCTAAAGAAAGTGCAAAGCTGAGGTGAATTCTGGATTGCAGTTACGAAGATATTTTTAGTGTTCAAACATAGAAATCAGCAAAATGTAAAAATCATTGGAACATATCTACCGGATATGAAAAATAATTTAGTAAATTGACTACACGCAATTTTTAAAATAGGATTGGAGAATTTCCTCACAAATCCTCTTAGATTCCTAAGAGGTGCCTGTGGGCAGGTATATGGTCTCATTAAAAATAGGGTGTAAGAGGCTGTGTGATTCCTGAAAGATTATCCAGCTGGCAGGGCAGTGCAAGAACTTATGTCAATTCTCTTGAATTTGGGGGTTATTTTAATAAATTTCTTCATTACAAAAGTAACAACATCTGTGCTGTACAGGTATTGACCATATTTTCAACCTGGTGACTCTAAAGGAGATGCACGAGGAATACAATAAATGGCAGATCTGTAGTCCAGTTAGTACTTACTATCCAGGTCTGGCCTCAAAGTCTAGTACTCAGCTGTGAGGCTAAGCTATTCCCTCGGTTTCGAAATTGTTGTCTTGACTACCCAGCCTGGCTATATCAAGCTTAGAAAGTTTTATCCCATCCTCACAGAAAATGTTCATTGCAACATTTCTATAGTGCTTAAAAAAAGATGTGAAAGAAGATAAATTCAATGGTGACAGACCATTGACCCCATGTGGATTTGAGTGGGTAAGACTATATGCGTGGGGACCTGCCTAAATAGAGTACGGTCAGTACTTGCCCAGAGAGAAGAAGACCATTGCCTGATTAAACCTGAGGCAGTGAAGATGGAAGAAGGGGATCAATTCAACTTGGTGTTGTCTGAACGTGAGTGGTGAGAAGAAATGAGGAATCAAAGATCACCGCCATATTTTTTTGACTTGAGTGATTGGGTTAATGTTAACCGAGCTTTGGAAAAGAGGAGGGAGGGCAAGTATTGAAGCAAAGATTTTTGATTTACTTTTGAACATCATTTGTCAATACCTGTAATGCAATTGAATAGATAAATTTGAAGGTCAGTGTGATAGACAGAATCCTAAGAGGACTCCCAATGACTCATGCCCATATACAACCATCTTCTTTATAGTGTATTTATGGGGTGACCTGTAACTTCCTTCTAACCAATAGAAGGGGTGGGATACCACTTCCATGATTAGGTTACATCAAAGGTGAAGAGATTGGGACTGGATGTATAGACTGGGGAGTCCATACAATAGAAAAATAGATGCCATCATCCAGGCACAGCCTGTAGTGTGAGAGAACCAGTGGGCCAAGGAGAAAACTTGGAGAACACCCACATTTTAGGAAGAAGAGGATTTACTACCAAAACAAGGAATTTGAAAGATGCCATCGGAAAGCAATGATGAGAACAAGAAAGGAGTGAAGTCAGGAAAGTCTAGGGGATAGTGGTCGACCATGTTAAATGTAGCAGAGAGATCCAGGAGGGCGGAGACAAAAATGTGGCCAATGTGGAGATCATGGGGGGCCTTTTGAACAGTTTCAATCAGGGGTGTTGGTCAAAAACATGTGTGTGGGGTCAGGTGCAGCGGGCTGAGGAATGAAGGTGGGATGATTTTTCAAACTATTCAGTGAATATTTAGGCAGTCTCTAGGGCAGGGGTGTCCAAACTTTTTCAATGTTTTTCACCAAGGGTCATATGCGGTAAAATACACAAACAGCTGGGCTACTCACTCGAGGTGAAGTACGTATTGCCTCACCTGGTTTATTTAAGTAAACTAAATATATTTTTGGAATTTGTTGCGGTAAAAGTTTCCAATTAACAATGGATGGCGGGCCGCAGTTGGCCCGCGGGGGGCAGTTTGGACACCCCTGCTCTAGAGAGAATCAAGTTAAGAGTCTTCTTTTTCTTTTTCTTCCTCCTTCCCCTCCTCCCTTCCCCTTTATTCTCCCCTCCTCCTCCTCCTTCTTCTTCAGAATGAGATAGATTTGCACATGTCTGTGGGCAGAGGGAAATGAGCCACCAGAGTCTATTTGAGTACCCCCTTTCCTTAATTCATTTAATATTTGCCGTTTACTACAATGCTGGGCTACAATTACAAATAAGATCTGCCTCTTACTTTGAGGGGAGCATGACAGGCAGAATAATGTCCCCCACCCCAAGATGTTCACATCCTAAGCCCTGGATCTGTGACTATGTTACCTGTTATACAGCAAAGCATTTTTGCAGATGTGATTAAGTGGAGGATCTTGCCTTGGGGAGATTTTTCTGGATTATATGGGTGGGCCCTGTAGAATCACAAGGGTCCATATAAGAGGGAGGCAGGAGGGTCAGAGTCAGAGAAAGGAGATATGCAGCAGAGTCAGAGAGACATTTGAAGATAGTGTGCTGCTGCTTTGGAAGAGGAAGGGGCCACAAACTAAGGAATGCAGGTGGCCTCTAGAAGCTGGAAAAGCAAGGAAATAGATTGTCCCCTAGAACCTCTGGGAGGAGTGGCCCTGCTGACACCTTGATTTTGGCCCAGTGGAACCTATTCAGGCTTCTGATCGCCAGAACTGTAAGATAATAAATTTGTGTAATGTGTGGCAATTAGGTACAGCAGCAATGGGAAACTAATACAGAAGCTAATGGCAGAGACAGCTTCTCGGACCCTCTTTCTATGATGCTGTCATTGGGGGGCACAGGGTGCTATGGGAGAGTCCACCAACAGGCCCTTACCGGAATCAAGGGCTGCAGAGTCTGGAGAGGGAGGCAGGAACAGCTTTACAGTGTTCAGATGGAAGAGTAGGAATCAAACGAAATGAGGTAGGTAGTGAGGTTGGGAGAACATTTCAAAGAGAGGGAAGAGCAGGGACAAAACCTTGACTTAAGAGAGAGCATGATAAGCTTTGGAAACTTTGGGAAGTGAAGTGAGGCTGGACTCTTGAGTACCAAGTGCAGAATGGTGGCAGATGAGGCTGAGGGCTGAGCAGAGGCCTCCATGTCTGCCAGGCTAACTTGTTTGGATTATATCCTAATGACAAGGAAGAATCATTGAAGAGTCTTAAGTATGGGAGTAAAGATGATGATGATGATGATGATGATGATATATATATATATATATATATATATATATATATATATATATATATATATATATATATATTAGGAAAATATTTCTGGTTAAAGTGTGAGAATGAATTGGAAATCTGGTAACAGGAAGCCCAGTCATGTGCATATTGTTGCAATAAGAGCCCGAGGTGATGGTGGCTTAAACAGAGGGTAGGTTATTATGCAAATCAGAAAAGGACAGACCTACACATGATTAGATGGCAGATGGGCATTAGGAAGCAAGCTAGTCCGGGGGACGACAGAAGATGGCGAGCTGAGGTGACAGGCAGCTGAAGAGTGTCCTCGGAGATGGGGCAAAGCAGGACGGGAGGAGAGGGACACTTGCAGGGAGCAGAGGTGTGTTGTGGCTTGTATCTGATTGCACCAGTTTCTGGGTGACCTGGGCCATTCTCTGGCTTGTGGGGGGCCAAGGTTGGGAGAAATCAAACTGCTTTGGAGAATTATGAAGGATCTGACCAAACCCAAGAATTGGGTTACTGGCTTCTTCCAGCTCATCCTAAATCTGTACAGTTGGCCCTTGAACAACATGGGGGTTAGAAGCATGGACCCCTGTGCAGTTGAAAATCTGTGTATAATTTTTGACTCCCCCAAACCTTAACTACTAATAGCCTACTGTGGACTGGAAACCTTATCAATAACATAAATAGTCGAGTAACACATATTTTCATGTCATATGTATTGTATACCATATTCTTATAATAAAGTAAGCAAGAGACAAGAAAATGTTATTAAGAATTTCATAAGGAAGAAAAAATACATTTGCAGTATCTATGGAAAAAAAAATCCATGTATAAGTGGACCAGTGCAGTTCAAGGCCATGCTGTTCAAGGCTCAACTGTATTTTGGTGTCACTACTCCCTCCCCCACCCCAGGGGGTATTTATATTTGGGAGAAGGCTGCACCTTCCCCCATCCCAAGTGCCTCTGGACCAATGAAAAGGAGGCTCTGCCCTTTCTCTGGCTGTTCTGCTCTAGCTTCTTGGTTTAGTTCAAGCCTGGGCATAGTCAAGGCTCAGTTTAGGTTTCTCTTGATCCCTAAAAGGTGTTCACTTGCTTGGCTCTTCGCTATCAGCTCTGCTATCGCTTTCTAAGCATTTCCTTTAGAGAGCATCTGATCTTTCATGGCTGCTAATCCCTGGAAAGATTGATTTGCCTTTCCCCAGTCCCGGCAGCGTGCAGAGCTGTAAAACCCCCTCATCTAGCTTCCTGTATGTGGGAAGAAGAAAAGAGATTATAGCTGCACAGGGCCCTTCAAATTGACAGTGTAAACTCCCATTAGAGTCTTTGTGGTTAGGAGGGGTTCTTTCTCCAGGGTTGCCTGTCAGTACGTGTATGGGGGTGGGGTGGTGATGACAATTCTACCTCCCAACAGAGAGGTAGGAACTAATTTTAATGGTATAAATAATGTGTATGTAGGCACTGCTCTTGGTGACAAAATTATTGGTGGTGTGTGGCTTTGGGCAAGCTACTGTATTAGTCTGCTATGGCTGCTATAACAAAGGAGTGCAGATAGGGTGGGGCAAACAACAAATTTATTTTCTCACAGTTCTGGAAGCTGACATCTTCTCCAAGGTCAAGGTGTCGGCAGGGTTGGTTTCTTCTGAGGCCTCTCTTCTTGGCTTGTGGATGTTTATCTTCTCTCTTTGTCCTCTCAGGATTTTCCCTGTGTGTGTTTGCATCTCTGGGGTTTCTGTGTGTGTCCAAAATTCCTCTTCTTATAAGGACATCAGTCAGATTGGACTGAGGCCCACCCATATGACCTTATTTTACCTTAGTTACCTCTTTACATTCCTATGTCCAAATACAGTCACATTCTGAGGTACTGCCGGTTAAGGCTTCAACATATGAATTATGGGTAGGGGGACACAATTCAACTCATAACATTTATCCTCCTACGGGTTAGTTTCCTTCCTCAACTCTGAAATATGTGTAATAATTGTACCTTCCTTCATATGTTTGACTTGAATATTAAGTGAAATATTGCATGAAAGTGGTTTCATATAGCGCTTCACACTTAGGAGCAAATGTTTGCTGCTGTGATGCTGAGTCTGATGACTGGATTCAGGGTAGCAACATTTACAAGGTGGGTGAAAGAACATTCTTTGACCTCAAACAGTTACTTGAGGTCTGTGTTCCCTTTTACTCTACTAAAAATATCTCAGCAGCATATCTAGAACACATAGTAAACTAGTAATAGTAGTTATTTCTAGAGTGAGGAACTGTGTTTTAAAGTTATTGATACCATCTTTTGTTATAAAGAAAATTTTACATTTAAAAACTTCAGTGTAAACTTTGCCCTATCCCTGTGTCCCCATCTACTACCTTAACTTTTGTCACTAGGTTGTTATATTTAGTTACAGCAAAAATTAAGAAAAACAAAAACCTTTCACATATATATGTGTGTGTATATATATATATATATATATACACGTATATATGTATATATGTATATATATATACACATATATATGTATATATGTATTTACAGTACCAAAATAATGTATACACATTTTAAGATGTTATCTATGCTCAAGCAGTAGTTCACCGTAATCAGAAGTGTGTGGACCCTGATGGTAACCACTCTGAGCACCTCTTGTAACTGCAGAAGTCAAACGTGACTTTTGCATCTTTTGCTATTGGTATATATTGAGGATTATAATTAATACAGTTTTTTCCTTTCTTAAAATGTGTATACATTTTTTTGACACCTTGTGTGTGTGTATGTGTATGTGTGTGTGTATATATGTATGCACACACGTCCTTTCCACTTAAAGTCATAAAGATATTCTATAATATCTTACAAGTGTTCTTCTAAGACTTTTCACGTTTCACATCTTTTCACCTTTAGGTCTTTCACCCAACACGAACCAAGTTTTGTATGTGGTATTTGATAGGGATTTAATCTTTTTTCCATTTTTCCTCCATAGGTAAAGGCAGTGATTCCAATGCTTTTTATTAAGTAGTTCATCCTTTCTGTATTGGGTTGTAATTCCTTCTTTCTGCTGTATCAAAGTTTCATCTATATATACTTGGGTCTGTTTGGAAACTTTTAGGCTGTGCCGTTGATCTATTCCTGCGTCCCTATCACATGGTTTTAATTCTTATTTCATTTTAAAGAAGTCTTGTTATCTGACGGGGCAAATCTTTTTTCCTTGGTCTTTTTAAGTGTCCGCATCTGTATAAATTTTAAAATCAGTTTCTGTAATTGATGGTTTTTAGTTTCATTGTACTAGTCAGAGAAAGTGTTCTAAAGACTCCCACCCCCACACACAAGTTTAGGGTCATGTAGATTTGCAGTCCCCTCCCTAGAAACTAATTCCGTTGGTAAGGGGTGTGGCCTGGACCACTGAGAGTTTCAGAATCTCCTCAGATGATTCCAGTGCCTCCGCAGTTCTTTCAAAGGGGGTTTGTGGGCGGTAAGCCCTCCTGTTTGAACATCTTACCTTACTCTTCTAGCATGTCTTACCCCAACGAGACCTCCACCATCACTAATATTCCCTTCCTAGCAGTCTGACTTCTCTCTCGTGGCTTTCAAAGCTTTTATGTTTATTCTTGGTATTCTGCATTTTATTATATTGGCTTTTAAAGCTTTTATCTTTATTCTTGGTATTCTGCATTTTGTTATATGGATTCTACTCGTGGATTTTTTTCTTTGTTTGTTTTTATTTATCCACCATGGTATGTGTCCCTTCGAGGCTCTCTGTCCTCATTCAGTTGGGGACAGCTCAGCGCCATTAGCTCCTTTAATTTAGTTCCTTTGAACTTGCATCCAGTCTCCTGAACAGAGTACCTATTTGGTGCACGAGGAAGCCTTTGGTCTCTTCTGTGTGTCTCATAAATTCTCATTCGTGCTTTTTAATCTCTGCATCTCTCTGTACAGCACTCTAGCTGAATTGTTTAATACCACAGCCCTTCTCACTTTAACTTTGTCTTGTCATGCGTTTATCCAGTTTGTTAAATTGTTAATAGTTAATTTCCATGTTAATATATATTATTATTTCCAGGGGGTAATTGGCTAGTCTGTCAATTTAGTTTCATACTTTTGTGGTTTGGTTAAATGGATGCTGTTTCTTCCTTTTATCTCTTTGAGGCCCTTAAAACATGCTTATAGTCAGTCATTTCTATTAGTTATTCCGTTTTGTTGGGAGCAGGATTGCTTGACAGACTCAGCAAAAATTAAAAAGAAAAAAGTATGACCTGTTAAATTTGAATTTTAGATAAACAATGAATAATTATTTTTAGTATAAGTGTGTCCCATGCGATATTCAAACCATATTTATACTAAAAGATTTGAGAATCCTGGCTCACTTGTTAGCTCTAGTTCCCACTGTGAATTAGTTAACTGGCATTCTGTTTAATACATCAATTTTACAAGCACGTTTAGGATGATTTAGTCTTTGAATCAATCACTTTCTTGTAAATACTGTAAAATTGAGTTTCTGGCCCTGCGAAGTCATTTTCACACTGGGATGTTTTGACCATATCTCCTAGTGTGTAACGTTAAAGTAAATATTCAGGTTTTACAAGTGTTTTTTCCTAAGAAATGTGCACAACAGATAGTCTCATCCCATTGTCAACCCCTTACCTACTGAAGCGTTTAGTCAAAAATGGGATGGGAACATGGGATAAGGTTTGGGTATAGATGAGGATGTCAGGTAATAAAATGACTTTGTTAAGAAAAAAAGCACTTAAACTTTAGTAGTTAGTTTTTAGGCTGCATTAAATATCCTAAAAGTCACTTTCATTAGGCTATATAAAGAGAGTAGCATCAAAACTTTTGTCTTGGCAAGGCTATGTTGGCACATAGATCAGTGGGGACAGAAATAAAAACAGCTGAAGAGGTGAGTAATTGTACCAAAGTCACGCTGTGTACTTGAACTTGACAGCTTTTGAATTAAAGCTCCTATTATATTGACCTAGCCTCATGAGCTAGCTTGTTTTTCAATGATTGAAGGTAAAGTTTAGTCAATGTCTGATTTTTTTTCTCTTTTACTGTGATTATGGGGGAAAAAAATCGATAGTTTTCATTCGAAGTTTCATTTATCTACAAGTAGAATCCTACTAGCTAGAAGAAGTTTTGAAACATATTTCCCCCTTGGTGTTCAATGATGTTGAACTCATAACGATAGCACTGAAGTTGAAAGTGCTAGGCCATGGGCTTGGTACTAGGTGATATACAAACAAGCGGGAGACAGTGGCTGAGCTCAGGAGCTCCCAGTCCGTGGGGGTGGGAGACAGGAACAAGTAAACAGAGCAGCATGATGTAGTTTATATCGGTGGGGATCACTGAGCAAGAGGGGAGCAGTCCTAGCTTGTGACTGCAGGGATTTTATTTCCAATCCTCTGTAAACGTGCCTTGAATTCTCATCTATAGCTTTGGTAGAAACATAAATGCATGCCATATCTATGTTTTACCAAAGTCATTTTATAGTTTTGAAAACAGAAAAACAATGAGCATAAATGCTTCTTTATGCCTAATGCTTATTAACTATGATCGACCACCATTTATACTTATCAAATCCTTGGGTTTTAAAAAACTCACACATTGTTGTTGTAAAGCGAAATCTTAACAATACAGTCTTGTATTGTTTTGTTAGGTTTTGAAAGTGAGATTTTTCCACTTTCTCAAATCCTGGTGTCTCAAATCCTGGTGAGGCAGTTTTAACTCTGAAGGGATGTTTCTAAATTTATATCACAGTTTCCTTTACTGGCTTTTATAGAGAATGGACCACTAGCATGATACTTGAACTAGAAGAAAAAAAAAATCTACTTTTTTTCCCCTGTGCAGAATGCAGAATTCAATTGGCAGTTGCGGAATATATTCTGTAAGTCAGTGTATGGATTTCAGGCTATTTGTACAAGCAGCAATAGTCAGAGCCACTTAGCCGGACAACATATCCTAGGGCAAAATGATTAGCTGGAATTAATGGAATTTTGGTGTCGGCTCAGTCCGTTGGCAACCTTTGAGCCATCACGAATCCCAGGATGCTTTTGTGTCTCCTGGTAGTGTTTCCTCCTGGGCAGCAATTGCTAACTGGAGAAAGCAATTGCACAGGAAAAAGTTACATCTACTATTTCCAATTATACCATGAAAGATGGTATAACCATTGGATTTCTAACATTATACCTAAAAATTCATCTTGGCTTATTGCCTAAGACATTTTATGTTAATCTTTCAAGACGGAGAAAAATAATTTCCAGATTTCCAATTTGAGATACATGGGTGATAACAGCTAACTTTGACTGCAGTGAACAGAAGCACTAGGTTTGTTTTGGCTTTAAAAGTGCTGCGAACGGAGCAGAGATGCTTACTGAAGTAAAATTAATATGTTCCAGAAATGAAAAATCAGAAGCTGGTTAAATAATGATTTTTTAAAAAACCTACTGGCTTTTTTCAAGATAGCTAAATCAATTAGTGACTAATAAATGTTATTTTTTTAAAGGGAAATCAACCCTCAATTTATTGTTCAAAGGTACTGCTAGAAGTTGTGTTGTTGAAGAGTGACTGCATTCTTAGCTTGGAATATACGAGTATAAAACATTCAAAATGTTTTTGTTTCTTAATTAAATCAAAATGTCATACTTTTAAGACCCAAGCTGTTTTCCAACTTGAACCTTGGCCCTTAAAACTAGAAGATATTTTTCATAGCCAGCACCGTATTTTTACAGAGTCGACTCTGTTTTAACCCTATCAGAGACAATGGATGAAGAAATATCAAATTCTCCACTTTTGCATCTTGATGGGATATATTCTTGTAATAGAATTTGTGGCAGAGCTAAGTTTGTCCTTAAAATCAATACAATTGGTAGAGAAGAATAATCTCACAGTATTCTTCATTTTGACTTTTTAGATCAAAACCAGCTTTTCTTCACCGACAATCATGTAAGCCGTCCCATAGTATGGACTTTTCATTTTAGCACTGAGGCTGGGGAAGGAGGGAAGGTCCAACTGGGGGTGCATGAGGGGGAAAGATCACTGGTTCCTGCTGGCAATAATTGGTTTGGTGTCAGCAAATGATAATTTATGTCTGTCCAGTGAGGACATCAGAAGCCACAGAAGTCTCAAGATGACGCAGCTGAGTTAATGACAATTGGCCCTTGGAAAGTAATTAGAATGAATGAGAATTCCTTTCTGATGATCTGCTATTTTAGAATTATATGAAGAACACTTGCCACCTTATGAAAACATGTTTTTCCTTGCTCAGCTTCAATGTTACATTTGGCTTTTCAAATGCAGCTCAATATTCTATCAATGACTGGTTCTAATAGATAAGATCTGATAATAGTTGAAAGGCAACCTACAGAAGAAAATGTCATTAATCGGCCAATGACACCTTTGTGTGTCTTGAGCTGGTTAGATGTGTTCTAGTGAATGAACACCAAGGCAGATTGCCTTATACAAGATTCTGTCATAGACAAGCAGTGCTAGATGGAATTAATTTTCATGAAGAATGAAGTTCACTTGGACGTGAGGAACTAGCTGTTCAAGGGTTAGGTGAGAAATGCGCTTCCTTCCCTATGGGAGAGGTTTTACAGTCTTTCTGATCAGGCATACAGCTGTAAAATCGAATTCTGGGAAACTATATAATCACATTTCCAGCAAACCTTTGACATACCCTGAGCTGAAACCACACCATTACATTTTCATGAGAACTCACGGTTATTGGCCTCAATATAAGCATTTTGTCACATTTTCTTCTGTTTAAATAATCCAATTTAAAAGGAAATATCTTGAACGGACATGAGTCATGCTTTTTATATTAATTCCAGCTTTGGTTTCTGCCCAAAAATTAGTATTTACTTTCTATAAATGTGACACATTCATTCTCATGTTTACCATTTTGCCGTTGCAATCATATAAAAAAGACACTGAGAGATGAGGCTTGTCTTATTCTATGGCAAAGGTCAGTTGCAAAGGAATGAGTCATTCTGAGACATTTTATACTCTAGTGATTGGTACCTGTCACAGGGGGTGTCACGCAGGGTCTCTGGTCCCGCTCCCCACATAAGAACTCAGGATACGGTGAGGCCAAAAAGGAACACCCACGGAGCCATAGAGAGGGGAGTCATACCACTATAGTCTCATTGGGGCTGGGTTGGAGACACAGGAGGCAGGAGCCACAGAATCCGCAATCCTCACTCTGCCGCTTGCTAGCTCAGCCACCATCTTCTTGCTAGCCCCCATTTTTTGCTAGTGTAGCAACAGCAGTTATATTAGTGGCCAATGGCTCACCGGTTACAGCTGACAGCCAACTAGCCACAGCTGATGGCCATGCAATCACCGTTGATGGCCATTTACTACCTGAGCCAGCACTTTTCCACATGAGGCCGAGAGCCTGGAAACTGCATTCCTGGCTCTGTCTTCACAGTACCCAATTGTTAAGTTTTTATGGTTCAAAGACATCTGTGTGCCAACTAGGGTGATGTGAGGGGTTTCCCTGGACACAGGGATTTCAGTGCTAAAACTGTGAAATCTTGGCCAATGTAGTGCTAAGACAGGAAGTAGAATAATGGAGCAGGAGGGAGCAAGACTGAGAAGCCCTGTGGGAGGAGGACACATTTCCTGTTCAGAAGAAAATATGCAAAATATAATACCAGAAGCAGTGTGACAATTAAAAATGGGTACACTTACAAAATGAGGTCAGTGATTTCTGTGTTGATTTCCAAAGAGACTTTCCTGAGAAACATCTGTTTCCAGGTTTCCTGAATTTCAGTGAGAGAGTTAAAGCTAACAGCGAAGTGGTTTGTCTCATTTGCTCACTCATTAATTCATTAAAAAATATTGAATAGTTTTTCTATGCCAGGCACTGTCAACAGAAATATACCAGAGAACAAAACAGAATCCCTCTTCTGGTGAGATTTATATTCAAAATGGCAACACTGGACCCCATGGAACAGATACCTCATGCTGAGCATGCCACTGTGAGCTCTCATTCATTCCCCAGAATCTCACTACTTACTGAGTCCCAGCGTTTGCCCCACTTTCTGGGTAGGGAAACAGAGGCTCAGAGGTACAAAATAACTTGGCCCAAAGCAGGATGGTGGGGTTCAGGCCACCACGAGTGTGAAAGGAAAGCCCTCATGATGCCATGCCTTCCTGGCAGGAGGCAGAGTTCTGATTCTTTTTTTTTTTTTAGAACATCTTAAGTTTTTAATCCTTTTATAGGTTACCTAAACCACTTTTGATTAAGAAAACTATAGAAAGTTAGTAACTGCCACAAGCAAATGCCAGGCGGTGGCACGTGTCAATTTTCCAGAGTCCTGCTTGGCGGGGTGTCTGCACTGCTCTGGGCCTCTGCTCACACTCGCCGGAATCAATCGCGGCAGATTTTAGTCCACACGCCGCTTTTCCCCATATTGCTTTGTAAACTCTTCAGCATTCTTACAGAATTTTTTTATGGTCCTTAGAGTATTCTTCAGCTAGGTCAGCCCGAAGGGGGTGCTCGGGCTGAGGGTCGTTCACCAGTGCTGTGAGGGACTGGATTACTTGGTCGGTTTTGGTTGCTGGCTTCCAGTTTTCAGCACTAATTACTGGCAGACAGACCTGCCCCTTTTCATCAATGTTGGGGTGATAGATCTTTGTTTTAAATGTGATCTTTGGTGGTTTGAACTGGTACTCTGCTGGAAAGTTGATTTCAATTCTGAAAGCCCCCTGATCATATAGAGGGTTATCAGGAACAACCAGCCCTTGCCAAGTCAATAAATTAGCTTCATCAACCTGGATGTTAACCGAAGTTTTTCATTCCACATTTGTGGATTTCTTCAAGCTCCTTCATCAGCCTCCTGCTGGCCGCCATCTTGGGTGTGGTGCTGCTGCTTTCCCAGTGTGCACCCCAGAGTTCTGATGCTTGAAGCAAAGCCCTGGATTCAATGAATGTCTGAGTTATGGGGCATTCACATCATATCAGCCACATTTCTAGCAGCCTTCACTTGGGTCCTTTTATTTGAGGTTTATATCAGCTAGGAGGAAAACGTTGAGACATTTAAAAAGGATGTTCCTCTCTAAGATCCAAGAAACTCTTGACAAGAATCCACACTGTGGTAAGGGGCTTCAGAGTGGAGAAAGGGGAGTGAGGGTAAAAGAGAAGGTAAGCCAGACACAGGAGTAAAGGGGGTGTGGCAGTGATAGATGAGGTTCTCATAGACTGTTTGCTAAACCCGGACAGAGACTCCCATGTAGCCTGTTTCTGCTTTTGTTTGTTGGGTGAGTAAGTGAGGTATTCCAAGTGTCCATATTAATAGACTGTCTTTACTCCACTGTAAATTCTTGCTTCTGTTGTTATAGATTAACTGACCATATAGGCATGGCTTTATTTTGGGGCTCTCTATTCTGTTCCATTTATCTATGTGTCTGTTTTTATGCCAATACCATGCTGCTTTGATTACTATAGCCTTATAGTATGATTTGATGTCAGGTAGCGTGATACCTCCCATTTTGTTCTTTTTTTTAATTAAAGTTTATTGGATGACAATTGTTAGTAAAGTTACATAGGTTTCAAGTGTACAATTCTGTAATATATCATTTATACATCATGTGTGTTCACCACCCAGAGTCAGTTCTCCTTCCTTCAATATACATTTGACCCCTTTTACCCTCATCTACCACCCTGCTCCTCTTTATCCTCTGGTAACCACTAAACTATTGTCTGTGTCTACGAGTTTTTGTTTCTTTGTTTGTTTCTCTTGTTCCTTCATCGTTTTCAGTTTTATATACCACATAATCAGTGAAATCATGTGGCTTTCAACTTTTTCTGTCTGACTTATTTCGCTTAGCATAATAATCTCAAGATCCATCCATGTTGTGGCAAATGACGCTATTTCATCTTTCCTTATGGCAGAATAGTATTCCATTGTGTATATAATCACATCTTCTTTATCCAATCATCTATTGAAAGACACTTGGGTTGTTTCCCTGTCTTGGCCACCATAAATAAAGCTGCAATGAACATTGGAGCACATATATCTTTATGGATAAATGTTTTCAGATTTTTTGGGGTAGATACCCAGGAGAGGGATTGCTGGGTCATATGGTAATTCTATTTGTAATTTTTTGAGGAACATCCACACTGCCTTCCATAACGTCTGCACCAGACTGCATTCCCAACAACAGTGTATGAGGGTTCCTTTTTCTCCATAGCCTTTCCAACACTTGCTATTATTTCTCTTGTTCATGATTTGTTCTTCTTTCTGAAGATTGCTGTGGCTATTCGGGGTCTTTTATAGTTCAATATACATTTTAGGATTATTTGTTCTAGTTCTGTGAAAAATGTCATCGTAATTTGATAGGGATTGCACTGAATCCATATATTGCCTTCGGTAGTATGGACATTTTAACTACATTAATTCTTCCTATCCTTAGCATGGTATATGTTTTTATTTATTTGTATCTTCTTTAATTTCTCTCTTAATGTCTTACAATTTTCTGAGCACAGGTCTTTTACTTCCTTGGTTAAATTTATTCCTATGCATTTTATTGTTTTTGAAGCAATTGTGAATGGGACATTTAGAATAAGAATTCAGGGTTAAAATGAAGTCTCATTTTTAATGCCCACATTTTTATAGACTAGTTTCCTGCATTTGAGAGATTTATCTAGATTTAGTAGATTAGAAATTCTACTAAATGAATGCTGGTCAAATCTGCAGGTACCGTGTTTCCCCGAAAATAAGACCTAGCCGGACCATCAGCTCTAATGTTTCTTTTGGATCAAAAATAAATATAAGACCAGGTATTATGTTATAGTATAGTATAACTATAGTATAGTATAGTATATAGTATAGTATAGTATAGTATAGTATACCCGGTGTCATGTTATGTTATGTTATGTTATTAGTATATTATATAGACCTGGTCTTACATTATATTAAAATAAGACTGGGTCTTACATTAATTTTTGTTCCAAAAGATGCACTAGAGCTGAGGGTCCAGCTACCTCTTATTTTTGGGGAAACACGGTAGTGGGTTGATTTCTGGAGGCCACTGTGATATAAAGCATAGTCACTTCCATATGTGAATATTCATAAATCTAGAAACTTTCTTAGTGAGAGCCTCCGCACATCCCCAATATCAATCTTTTGATATCCTTTGCCCAGGACTTTTTGACCCAACATCAAAAACATAGCAGTTACCATGGCAACTATCAGACAGTATCTTTTTATCTCCCCTGAGGATAAGTGAGGCCTCTTGAACAAAGGGTAAAAGCATTGATTATATTATATATTGATAGGTTACATTAAGATAAACCACATTTAATCATCTCTTCAGCTCTTTGTTTAATGTTTGGGGTTTACTTCATTTTTATCTTGGTTTCCTAGAATCTTTGGAAAGTAAAACAGTATCTGAGAACTATAAAACCGTAAAAAGCTTTAACAGGTTAAATACTATGGTTATTTTCTAGCATATCTGAAGAAGATAGTAATTTTTCTAATATCTTTATAAAACCATTACTTATTAAGCAGATGACAAACTCCTTAGCAGACATGTAAACATCTAAAAGTTTGAACATTCATAAGGAAATCACTTAAGAGGAAATTATGCATTCTTCTTTCTCTCTAATAAATGAAAAAATTAGGAACTAGGAGATATAAGTTTATCCACCAGACAAGTTAAGCCAGACTTTGTCATTTTATATTTCAATAGTAAATAAGAATTTACAGTGTCAACATATTCTGAAATCCATTTGTCTTGTGAGGTACTCAGGATTGCTAGATATTTGACATTTATATGTACAGTATTTGGTGGGCTACAAACATGGAATGGATGTATTTTTCTCGCCATCATGGTTGTCAGCCATTCTCTATCAACTCTATTTCTCATTCCTTAATGAGATCTCAGGAAGAACCCATAGCTATTTATAAAAATCCAGGTCAGTTAATCTAGTTCCAAACTTGTAACTCATTTCTGGCTTACTACTTACCTCTTTCCTTCTCCCAGAACCAGACTCCTCCCAAGCCTGCCTTTGGGGCTGCCTCTCCCAGTGGGATACCCCTAGCCTCTCATTGCTGAGGTCTCCTTTCCGGGCAGGCTGTCCTCTTGGCTGAGCAAAGGGCCTGCTGCATGCACATTGGCCATTCCTGGAGGAAATGTGTCCATCCTTGCCACACCTAGGGATGCCCCTCACTCCATTCTTGGCCTGGTGGGTGGAGTGGTCTGCTGTCCAGGCCTACACATGGCTGATATCTCCCCACAAAATGAGATGAGCCCGTTCTTTCTGCACACTGGTTTTTGGTTTGGTTTTCTTGGAAGCTGTCTTTTTTTTTTTTTTTTTTTTTGAGGGGAGTTGAGAGAGAGAGAGAGAGAGAATGATTGGAGTTATGATATTTGTGCTGGGAAGGTAAATGAGTGTTTCCTTCTCTCCAAAACCTGCTTGGGAAGGTGTCAGCAGAGGGGCTGGGGTGGCAGTTTAGATGGATAGCAGAGTTGGTGGGTTGTTTCTTAGTAAGCCATGGAGTGGGTATGTAGCCCCCAGTTAGTTATAAATTCCTTGAGAATGGGGGAAGGTGGTACCACTTTGCTTTAGTTTTGTGTCCCAGCTACTACTGAGGCAACAGGAAAAGGCCCACTTAGCATCCTAATAACTTGCGAGCTCCCCTAAGACAGCCTCAGTCCAGGATCTCACCACAGGACACCGGCAACAGGGCGTACTGGCCCTTGTCAGACTAGGGAGTGGGGAACGAGCGTGGCTGAATCTTGTCCTCGGGTTGGCAGGACAGTGTGAGCATGCTGTCTGGAGGGACAGAGCCTCGTTTGACCAGTGCTTGTCATTTCTTCTCCTGCTCTTTCTGCTGGAGTGTCATCTTGGCACAGGATTGATCTCGGTGTCTGTGCATAAGTAACCAGAGATAATTAATCCAAAAGAAGAGGTGAATTATCCCTGCTGGGCCCATCTGTATCGACTGAGCTTGGGCATGCCTTTCATCTGAGTCCAGACAGGCAAGGACCCAAAGCACATTTGAGTTTTGCTCTCATTCAGCTGCTCGAGCAGGAGGGAGAGTGTGCTTCTCCAGCAGCCCCCCCCCCCATCCCACATGATTGAAAGGAGGGGGTCCTGGCATCTTAGGAAAGACTTTTTACTGTCAATGACAAGTTCTACTAACTGCTAACTGTCAGCTGCCCCCACTCCCCACACTGGAGAGAACGGTCACTCACTCTTCTCAGAATAATGTCAGTGTCTGAAATCCTCAATGTTACAGACATAGCCTTCACAAATGGAAATCAATAAACGTCAGATGGGAAATGGTATCCTCAATACATTTCCTATGAATCATCATCGTTTACATTTGTAGGTAGTTTTTAATATGCCAGATTTTGTGTTAGGAGTACAGGGTCCACAGCCTATAGACACCTGTCTTTGTTCTCAAGTTAAAGAAAACTAGAAGTGTATATCAAGTCACCATAAGCTAGGGAGACCCAATCAAGATAGGGCATATATTAAGACCTTCTGTCACTTTGTATGCACCATTCCATTTAATCCTATGGGATTAGATCATTTCATTATCCCCTTTTTTTTTCCAGATAAGAAAGCTGAAACTTAGGAGTATACATAACTTGCCCCAAATCACACAGCTAGACAAGAACAGACCAGGGTTCAGTTCCCAGTGTCTGGTGTTGACATGAACTGTTAACCCTTGTGATACTGACCAAGTCTTTACCAGCTCAGCAGACATGGGGCTCGGCCGGCAACTGGGGATGCTTGGAGCTCGCAGTCTTCAGCATAAATGGTGCGATTTTGTAGTTTTCATAGTTAGGTCTTTAAAAAAATATCAGTCGGCAGAACGGTTGCTGTGGCTGTCTTCCAGCCTAGATCTCTAAGGACCAGGCTGTCTTCTCTGCATGGGACATACAGTTCTAGGCCACTTCAGAATGGCCATTATTATCCTAAACAGAGTGAGATGAATGTTGCTTATTAACATGACTGGGCTAATTGCAGCTCATAGGTGAGCCTGGTAGCCACTCAAATAGAAAGTCAAGGGAGCCTGCCTGGCAGAGTGAGGAACTAAAAGAATTTGTGGAAAGAACACCTCAACGACTCGGCTGTGCTCCACACAATTACTGTTTAGATTGTGGAGGGAAGGCTTCAAACATCAAAAACCAAGCATTTGAGCAGAACACAAAAACGTTCCAGTAGCCAGAATATCTGTGGCTGTCCCAAAAGTGAACAGAGAAACTATCTATGGCCTGCAAACCAGATAGAGAATTCCAACAGACGCCTATCTGAACTGCATGGAAATGTCCCCTACCCACCCCTCCTTCTTTAGTGATGGTTTCAGGAGGCAAGAATTTCAAATCACAGATACAGTCACCTAGCTCTGTGCTATTATCAATAACTATGATTACAGCTCAAGAAAAGGGAACTTGAGTGGACACATTTTATAGAGTAGTTTTGTTTGGTTTTATTCAAATTCAGCCCAACTCACTACTTTATTTTCTTAAAGCTGCTGAACATGTCTTTCCATTAAAAAAAAAGCAATTATGAATTTTGAGGGCAAGGTTTTCTAGAAAGTAGAGAGTAGGGGGAAAAGACAGTTTTCTTTTTTTTTAAAAAGATTTTATAGGGGAAGGGGAACAGGACTTTATTGGGGAACAGTGTGTACTTCTGGGACATTCCAAGTCAAGTTGTTGTCCTTTCAGTCTTAGTTGTAGAGGGCGCAGCTCAGCTCCAGGTCCAGTTGCCAGTGTTAGCTGCAGGGGGTGCAGCCCACCATCCTTTGCGGAAGTCGAACCAGTAACCTTGTGGTTGAGAGGATGCTCTCCAATAAACTGAGCCATCCAGGAGCTCAGCGGCAGTTCAGCTCAAGGTTCCATGTTCAATTTTAGTTGCAGGGGGCGCAGCCCACCATCCCTAGTGGGAGTCGAGGAGTCGAACCAGCAACCTTATGGTTGAGAGCCCGCGCTCCAACCAACTGAGCCATCTGGCCACCCGGGAGCTGAGTGGCAGCTCACTGACTTCATTCTACTTGCTGAGAGTACAGCTCGCTGGCCCATGTAGGAATTGAACCGGCAGACCCATTGCCTGGAGCTCGCACTCTAACCAACCGAGCCACCCGTCCGCCCAAGATAGTTTTCTGTTTGTCTATGCACCAGTGCCTCTCCGAGGGATGATATTCACCAGCAATATTAAGAAAGGGTGCTTTCTGTTGGTGGGATTGCAGATTGCTGCAGCCACTATGGAAATCAGTATGGAGGTATCTCAAAAAACTGAAAATGGAATTACCTTATAACCCAGCAATTCCTTCTGGGTAGCTATTCAGAGAAACTCTAATTTGAAAAAAATTATGGACCTCTATGTTTATTGCAGCACTATACACAATAGCCAAGACATAGAAACAACTGAAATGCCCATCGATAGATGACTGGATTAAAAAACTATGGTACATTTATGCAATGGAGTATTATGCAGCCATAAAGAAGAAAGAAATCTTACCATTTGCAACAACATGGATGGACCTAGAGAACATTATGTTAAGTGAAATAAGTCAGGCA
The DNA here is from genome assembly GCF_964194185.1 of Rhinolophus hipposideros. NCBI lineage: Eukaryota > Metazoa > Chordata > Mammalia > Chiroptera > Rhinolophidae > Rhinolophus > Rhinolophus hipposideros. The sequence continues at coordinate 57,930,641 of NC_138059.1, forward strand.
AAGAAAGATAGATACCATAAGATCTCACTTATATGTAGAATCGAAAGGAAAGAATAAATGAATGAACTAATCAGAAACAGTCTCAGAGACATAGAGGAAAAACTGAGGGTTGCTAAATGGGAGGTGGGAATGGGGATGAGGGAGAAGGTGAGGGGATTAGAAAGCACAATTGGTAACCACAAGATTGCCACGGGGATATGAAAGACAGTTTGGGGAATATAATCAATAATGTTATAAAGATTTTGTAGGGTATCGGATGGACACTTATCTTATTAGGGAGACCACCTCAGGGATGGTGTAGGTGCCCGACCACTGCAGTGTACACCTGAAGCTGAAGCTGAATAATAATGAATGTCAACTATAATTATTTATATATATATATATATATATATATATATATATATATATGTATATATATATATGTATATATAGTTACAAGAAGTGGAGTACAGCATAAGGAATAGAGAGAGTGGAAATGTATGGCTGTATGTGATGTCAGAGGGGTAGTAGATGGAGGAGGGGGTTATCACTTTGTGAGGGGTATAAATGATAAATGTCTAACTATTACATTGTTTTGTACACCTGAAACTAATAAAAAAAGAAAAAGAAAGGGTGCCTTCATTTGTAAGGACATTGAAACCCACAAATATCAGATGATTTGGCTTGAAAGTTAATATATGAATGTCTTGTTCCCTGGCACATCCTGTGTCCTGCAGTTAAAACAGAATGTACAAGCCAAATTCTTGTTGCTGGGGATTTAGAACATTGGGGCCAAGATCTTCTGAGACTTTCCTTCTTTGTTAATAGTCCTCACATCCAACCGAGAAGCCCATGTCAACAAAAGTGATGTGTCATCCAGCACGTGGTCAGATGGGCCGGTTGCCACCAAGCAGTGTCAGGTTTCCGACTGACGAAATCGGAGGCTGTGGTCCCATCTGTTGAGACTTGCTATCAATGTCAAGATATTCTGAGAGGCTCCTGGACCACTTTCTACAGTTGGTGAGGAAGCACATCCTGTTGGTGATGGTTTGGCCCTGCCATCTATCCCCAGGCACCTCAGCCAAGCTTCTCTCCATTTATCTTGGCTGTGCTGACCTGATATTGAAATGAGACAGTGTGCTGCCAGGGACAAGGGTGGAGAGAGAACAGGGCATTGACCAAGGGCATGAGAGATGGGCAGGACACTTCCCAAGCCAGAGAAAGGGTGAATGAGAGCCGTAAAGGCTATGTGATAGATGAGAGCCGTAAAGGCTATGTGATGGAGCCACCGCACAGTGGCTCAGAAAGGCAGTGTATGTGACAGCAGGCAGTCAGAGATAAATGTGTTCCGCTTGTGCATTATGGGGCCCAGAGTGAGAGCAGGTAGGTTCGTTTCCAGTGGCAGCAGGCCCAGAGAAGTCCTTATTCCAAATTTCAGCCTGCAAACGGGCATGCTGACATCCCTCATGCAGTCTGCCACTTGCTCAGACATCACTCTGGGACCCAGGAATCTGACCAAAAATAGAGCTCTGGAGTTGAGAGTAAAATCTGACAAATGTAGCCGTGGCGTTCATTGTTCCTTGGTGGACAGCCTTTCCTTTTTGTGGAATTCCATCTCTCCTCTCAGCGCTCAACACCTGCTCTGTTCTTTAATAGCTCCCCAGGGCCTAGATCCAGCTGGGCTCCATTTATAAAAACAAGAAAGATTACAGGTTTCTAGATAGAAATGACTGTAAAGATCATCTACTTCACTGACCTCATTTTACAAATGAGGAGATGGTGGCCAAAAGAGGCTAAGTTAGTTCCCCAAGGTCGTATAGCTAGTACAGGGGAATTAGCATAAATGAATGAGCCCTCACTTAGAATGGGAGAGGTCAGTGGAGCCAACACCTGCATCCTCAGCTCGTTCTCTGCAGTGCTGTGGATGATGGAATAGAGGGCAATTAAGGAATGGAGTACAACTAATTAATGGACAATGCATAGGTGTTATTAATATGGTATCATGAGCACTTTGACCAGAGGACCCCGGAACACTTAAACCTGCCTTCAGTTCATCAGTTCTTCATATGAAGTCCCTAAGGGAAATATGCCCATTGGACAATGATTAGTAAGGGAAAAGAGAACACACACACACACACACACACACACACACACACATATATTTATTTATAATTAGCCTAGGCTTTGTTCCCAAACCTAAGAGAATTCTAGTGAATTAAAGTCAAATCACAGGATGATGCCTATTATTTGGGGCAGAGCTGGCCTAGGCAGCAAGTCCCTGGCCAGAGTAATAAAGTCAATTTTAAGGAGGTTGTTGGAAATGCCTGCAAGGGAGGAAACAGAAGAGAAAGGAGGTCCATGGACAAAGTGAGTTCTCCTCTATTCTGAGAATCTTGAAGTCACCAAGCTAGACAACAAAATGGACTCAGGGGCCATTTTTTTTCAAACTTCTTCAATTTGTAATTTGAGAGCTGAGAGTATTGAGGTCTACAGAGGTTAAGTGAATTCTCTCTCCAGCTTTGACAAAACTCTAGGACCTTCTGACAGACCATGGTGGAGCAGCCATGCCAGAGGGTGGGGCTTTGATAGGCTCCTGCAAAAAACTGAGACACTGCAGAAAGGGCCCACGAGTGAGCAAAGGCCTGTGGTCACGCCTAAGAACCTGCAATATTGGAGACGTGTAGACTTGAGACAAATGGCAGAACTATGTCCTTCCTCTATCCAAAGTCAGAGGGACTCAAAGACAAGTGTGGCCCAGAGGATATGTGGTGACCATCTGCTGCCCTGTCACATAATCCACAATTCTCTATCCATCCTGATGCTCCCATGAAGAGAGCCTGGGAGAGGGCAGAACTAGGCAATGCTGAGTATTTGTTTACCTGAGTCATCCGAGCAGAGACTGAGTTAGCTAGCGAGGCATTTAAATGACTGGTTTGGTCTGCGAGAGCCTAATTGGGTTGAGAGTGTCTAATTCACAGGGATCCTCCCATCCCATCCCACACTACTTCCTGATAGAGCAGGTAGATAAAGAAGCTGTGAGATCATCTGAGACGGTGCCAAAATCTAAATGAAGGGAAACAAAACTTACCTATAATTCTAACACTCAGAAAGGACCTACCTTTCAGTTTTGTCCCTCCCTCCCTCCTTCCCTTTCTCCCTCTCTCTTTCCCTCCTTCCTTCTCTTTTCCCCACAGAGCTACTTTATTAGAAGGCTGCAACTCGGCTCCTGCAGCAGAGGAGAAGTGTTGCTAGGCCAATGGACTTGAACTGGGGCATAACCCAGGGAGTCGCTGCTTTGTTTCTCCCTGTAAATGTACATATATCTACTTTTCAGTCTTATACAATACCGTTTCTATGATGTTAAAGTTAATTCTTGAAAGTATTTCCTCTGTGTTACTCCTTATGCTAAGTCTTTGTGCAGGACTTCATTTAACATTCAAATAAATTCTGCAAAATAGATGCCTTATTTTCTCCTTGTTTAGAAAATGAAGGCACTGAGACTTAGAGTGGTCAGGTGACATTACCAGGTCACAAGCCCATCAAGTTGCAGAACCATAGGCCTAGGCCATGTGACAGGCCTATGTGCCTCTTACCAATGTGCCTCTGACCAATGACAGGGCTTTTCCTAGTAAGCCACCGGGTCTTCATGCTTTTTACACACTGAGATTAATTTTTTTACATACCCGCATCCCTTCTCTATGAAGAGAAAGGCTATCTTTAGCAAGAAAAAACTAGACCGATGAAGAATGGAAAATGGAGATGAGATAAAGAAGGAGAAGGGTTAGCATTCTCTTTTCTGCTTAAACCCTCAATGACTTCACATCACTGTTAAAATCAAGCTTCCTGATACACATGATCAGACACCTGTTTTCCTCCCATCTGACCTCCGTTCTTCCCTGTGCTCACTGTGCTCTACTCACGTTGACCTTTTTTATTGTTTCTTTAACACGCCAAGTTCATTTCTGATTTAAGGCCTTGGAACAGGCCATTCCCTCTGCTTGAACTGCCCTTTATACAAAAGTGTTCCTTATGATTGTGTATTTGTTTATTTTTCCAATAGTCCTATCAAGACTTGTTTTATTGGGTTTTTTTAGGTTATAAAATTAGGTACATAAATAATCAGAATTTTTATATCTTTCTGATAAATTGGCTTGTTCTCACATGAAACGCCACTATATTTTTCTAGCAGTATTTCTCTTTAATGACTATTTTCCTATATATTAATTCAGTTATACTGGTTTCCTTTGGTTTAGTGTTTGTATGGTATATTGTTTTTCATTCTTTTACTTTCAACTTTAAAGTGCCCTTATATATATTATATCTGTCTGTTATAAGGAGCATGTAGTTATGCTACTTTATAATGAAATCTGACAATACTCCTTATTTTATAATAGTCTTGTTTTAATATAATTACTGACACACTAGGGCAAAATCTAGCATCATATAGTTTTCTATTCATCCTATTTGTTTCACCATATAAATTCTCCGAGTTTTGCTTGTCTAAAAATGTGTTTATTTTGCTCCCATTTTGATACATACTTATACTATCTTTAGCTTGGCAGTTATTTTCTTTCGCCACTTTAAAAATGTCATATCATTATCTTCTGTCTTCCATTGGCTTTGTTGAAAAGTCAGCTGTCAGCTCATTGTAGCTCAGTTGAAAGTAAACAATGTTTCTCCTATCGGAACTGATTGCTTTTAAGACTTTCTCTTGGTCTTTTGTGTCCAATAGTTTTCTTATGATGAGCTCAAGTTTGGTTTTCTTTGTAATTATATGCTTTAGCTTAATAGGGTTTTGATTTTTTCTTCTGTGGCTTGATGTTATTTTTTGTTTGGTGGATTAGTTTTGGAAAATTATTAGCTTCAAACATCATTTCTGGCTCTTTTTTACTCTTTTTCTTCTGGTAATACAATTATCTTAGACTTTTTCAGTGTGTCTCTTATGTTTCTTACTTACCTTCTTTATTTTCTCTTCTTTTGTCTCTTCCAGCTTTCTTCTGAATATTTCCTTTTGCCCTTTTTGCCATTCACCAGTTTTTTTCTTCAGCTGTGTGAACCTGCTGCCAACTCTCCTGTTGAGATCTTTAGTGTACCAATGCCCCTCAACAATTGCTTAACTAAGTTAATATTGGTGTCAAAGCAAATACCAGAAATCTGATCTTTGGAGAGCATCTGGTGCCTTCATATTACCAGACTTCTCATCGAGTTTCCTCATTTATTTATTCATTCAGTAAACATTTATGAATCAGCTAATACATTCTAAGAACCATGCAAAGGACTGAGGGTATATACAGAATGTTATAGACAGAACCTCAGTACCTGTGGAAGTCAGATTCTTATTTGTGAGTGTAGAGGAGTGAACGCAACAGAAAATAGACAAGTAAATGAAGGTACAATATAATTTCAGGTATTTGTAAGTGCTATTCTATCTCCTATTTGAGCTTCTCTTTGTAATATTTTCATTCTGAAAATAGTTCTCTACCTTTCTTCTTTTAGGCATGGGATGATCTGGTGTTTGGTTTCAAGGTGCGTTTTTTTAAGTAGGGCAGGAGGAGAGGTCATATAAACTGTCAGAATTAACTGAAAGACTTGGCACTAAAATGTTTATAATTAAAAAAACACACAAACAAACCTGAAAGACCTCACTGAACAAGGGGAATATGTCTACTTTAAAATCTAAGTAATGAATACATGACTCAATCTCCTTTCACACTAATTACCTATTAGTGCTTTGAGAACAAGGTAGTTAAAATATTATTTTAGTTTCATTTTTTATTGTGGTAAAAAAAATACGTAACATGAAATTCACCATTTTAACTATTTTTAAGTGCGCAAATTCTGTGGCATTAAGCACATTCACATTATTGTGCAACCGTCATGACCATCTCCAGAACGATTTTATCACCCCAAACTGAAACTCTATACCCATAAAACAATAGTGCTCCATTTAACCCTTCCCCCGACCCTTGATAACCACCATTTTGCTTTCTGTCTCTATGAATTTGATTCATAGAGGTGCCTCGTGTAGTGAAATCATTGAATATTTTAAAATATTATTTTTAAACCTAACCTACTCTAATCAATGACTTTACTCAAGTCAAATAGTAAGTTTTTAGCACATGTAATTCTATTCTGACCATTTTTATTGCTGTGAGTTTTATGCATTTTGCTCTTTAAATCTGTGAGGTGGTTTTAGGGAAGGAAGCAATTTTAGAAAATTTTAACAAAATAAATTGCTAGAGCCTTCTCATGTCACACAGGGCTTCCAAGTGAATTAAAGAAGGCAAGTTATAGAACCGAGAGCTACTTAACTACTTATATGTTATTATTATTGATTTCTAATTGGAAATACAAGTTTCTAAGAGCTTGAGGTCTCATATTGTATGGTTCGAGGTAGTGTTTCTGGTGCAAATGAAAAAATTTCTCTGATATTCTAAATTATTTTCTTTCCTCAAATAACACGAAAAATTTGTTTTGATTGATCATAATACATGTATTTTAAAACAGGCTAAAACTGATTATTGGTGAGCTGCACCATTTGATTTAAACAAACCCTAGATTGTGGAGATAATTCCAACAAATGCATTAGCAGCGTCATTTTAATTTTCTATTTCTGTGCTAATTGAGTAGACAGATTTTTCCTTTGCAGCAAACAGATATTGATAAAACATCTTTAGCTGTTCTGTCACCCATTAAATTGACGGTGGGCAGGTCTTCAATGTCCATAAATTTGATCCATGTTCGACAGAGTTTAAAATCTTGACTTTTAAGATTTCAAAAGTCTTAAATGTATTTTAACTCCAGACCGGCAACACTTAAATTATATGTGTCTCAAGCATATTTGAAGAGGCTGGATTAATGGTTTTAGATGTATTCAATTCTCTGTCCTTTAATTAAATTAACTTTGGGAAAGCTCCAGTCTACTTACAAAGTTGAAGTGAGTGGATTCTGTAGGCATCAGTGCAGGACACAGGCTGCAAAAGCAATAAGATTTGTACCCAGTGTTGCAGGAGCGTTTACTGAGTATTTTTCAGCAAGTTAAAGGGATAAGAGCTGGGAGACTTGGAGAAAGGTGATCAAGTAAGAGAAGGAAACTGGGAAAATAGGCAAGCAGAACCTAATGAAAAAAAATAGATAGGCTATAGGTGATGGTAATGATGATGATGATACGATGACTTTTACTGAGAAAGCCAGGGACAGGAGAAAAGGCAAGATGCAAAGAAATAAGGGCAAGGGGCAGAATCCACTAACAGGCAGAGCCCGCGAATCCTGCCACCGTGCTCTGCTCCCACTGGCCACATTTCCGTTTCGCAAGCATTCCTGCCTCTTTCTTTAGATGGAGACACATCTCATTTGAATACAAAAGCTTTTATTTACAGTGAATTTAATAAAAACAAGAAGTGGAGTTGCTGATGAGGATGTGGAGAAAAGAGAACCCTTGTGCACTGTTGGTGGGAATGTAAATTGGTACAGCCACTATGGAAAACGGTATGGAGGTTTCTCAAGAAATTAAAAACAGAACTACCATGTGATCCAGCAATCCTGTTCTGGGTATTTATCCAAATGAAACAAAACCATTATCCCAAGGAGATAGCTGTACTCTGGTGTTCATTACAGCGTTATTCGCAATAGGCAAGACATGGAAAAACCTGTTAGTTGACAGATGAATGGATAAAGAAGATGTGGGGTATACATATAATGGAACATTATTTAGCCTTGAAAAAGAAGGAAATCCTATCATTTGTAACAATGTGGATGAAACTAGAAGGCATTATACTAAATGAAACAAACCAGACAAAGAAAGGCAAATACTGCGTGGTATTACTTATATGTGGAATCTTTAAAAAGAAAAAGTCAAACTTATAGAAACAGACAGTAGAACAGTTATTGCCAAGAGGGTGGGGGTGGGTGGGGGAAACAGGGAGAGTTTGGTAATACTCGTTACAAACTTTCAGTTCTAAGATAAATAAAGTCTGAGGCTCTAATGTATAACATGATGACTACGGTTGCTAACCATGTATTGTATAATTGAAATTGCCAAGAGAGTAGAACTTAAATGTTTTCACCAAAAAACAAGACAAACAAACAAAAAACCAAAAGGCAAATGGTAAATATACACAAAGTGATGGATGTGTTAATTAACTCATGGGGGGATTCCTTTTACAATGTATACATATATCAAATCATCATGTATGATTTAAATATCTCACAGTTTTGTCACTTATACCTCAGTAAAGCTGAAAAAATAGAAAATTAGATTTGCAGTTTTAATTAACCAAAATGCAAAAAAGTTTCTTATCAATTAGTCACGATAATAGCATTCAACAAGAAAGCAGACCAACCCAGTTTTCCAAATAATTGATTATTTTGTATCTTAACAGATTACTTTTTCTCCTGCATGGTAGAAAGTACAAAGCAGTGCCATGCACCCTGCAAGGAGGGGAGAAGAAAACGTTGTTCTATATTATTGAGCAAATATGTATCAGGAAGACCTCTTTGAATCGGGCTTGAGCCAGATACTTAATAAAGATGGCACAGGGGAGGAGAGGACCCAGAACATCTCACAGAGCACAAGACCAGCAGAATCATTTCTCACTCCTGTGACCCAGGCATGTACCCTGACACCAGGACACACACAGCTGTTACTTATCCTTCTCCTTGCCCGGGGCTTCTGACTGGCTCCCACCTAAACCACAGCAAGCATCCTTCCTAAGTGAATTCAAAATTGCCGCTGAGCTTATGTCATAAAAAGGAGGTGGAAGTGAATTCCTGCATTACGTGTATTAGAACTTCTATTTACTTGTCTAGTGAAATTATTATGCAATTAACCTTCTTGTTCTCATAAGAGCTTATTCCGCACAACAGGATGTTTTGAGCAAAAGCAATGCCTAACTTTGGCTCCATGTTACACATTACAGAGGTACAGCAGAAACAGAGCAGGGGGGTGATGCATATTCTCCAATGCTGGGGTCCAGTAGGTACAGAACATTTTAAATTTTCCAATGTTTGAAAAGTTACAGATGAAAGATTCCTAAGCCATGCCGAGGCAAGAATCCAGCCAAACTAGCTCAGTGTTCTAGCCAAAACGTATGTTTTTTTAAAAAAATCACTCCTAGAGTGATTTAATATGTCATCTCTGTTTAAAAACTGCAGCATATCATTAACAAATAACTTCAGAGTGCACTGAAAACGAAAACGTTATTTTCAGTTTTAAAAATGAAATCTTTGTTTTCCATCTGAAACGTGAAACACAATAACGATTGCTTAGATACCGGGCAAGTCAAGCTGCCTTTCTGAGCTGGGCGTCCCATTTCAGCGAGGACTGACGTGATAGGTGGCACCATTCACAGGCGGAGTGTTTTATGGCACCAACAGCAGCAGGGTACGTTCGCTGGTACAGAAACCACCACGTCAGAGGAGTTCCTGACCTTGGTATATCAGAAGTTTGAAAAACACAGCAGGTCAGGTAACCCTTAAATGCCAACATAATGTTATATGGATAGGAATCACGCTTGTGGTATCCTCCTGGATGGGAAAGGAATTGCAAGGCAGTTTGTTATCACATGTAGTCCTGGGTGGAGTTTGGTTAAATATGACAGAAACTGTAGCCCAGGTGTCTAGGGTAAAACCAAAGACGTGGCAACGGAAGAATGAGATGGTGCAGTCAGCATGGGGCTCATATCCATCATGGGGAGAGAGATTTCAGCAGCATGGCCCCGAGGCATCATGCACGCGTTCAAGGTCACCTTGTAGCTCAGACTTTGGGGACTGGTCCTCAGGGGGCTCCCTATCGCAGCACCCTCCACGACCCATGGGTATTGATGGTTGGAAGCAGCTGTTGGCACAGCACTGCGTGCAGGGTGCTTTGGCCCCAGCTCTCCCAGCAGCTGCACCATCTGTATTTTCCTCTGCCGGTGCCCGAGGCACAGCTGTTGCAGAGACGCCAGAACCCACCTGATCCATCCGTCAGGTCACACAGATGTTGCCTCTGCCTAGAGCGCATGATCCGCTCTTTCTGGCTTCTCCTCCTCAGCTTAAATGTCACCTTTACCCTGCCCCCTCGCCCATCTAACGTAGGGTGGTAGTTACCTGTCTTTATCATTCTGCATTCCAGTCTCTTCTCAGTTTCCTTCATAGCACTTGTGTGCTAGAGTTTGCTTATTTGGATGCCATTCAGTCCAATCCCTGCCTTTTAAAAACAAGGATGTTAGTGGCCAGAGAGTTAGGAAAATGCTTGGGGTTGCTTACCTAAAATGAACAGTGGTGCACATAGCTATGTCTATGTGGCAGGGATATCTGAAAGGGCGGGGACCTCTGAAAGTCCATTTGTCTCTAAAGAACTCCAACTATTAGGTGACAAAGCAAACACTGCACAAATGAAGGATAAAAGCTTTTTTTTCTTTTTCTTTCAGATTGCCAGCAAACATCTGTTCTGCCTTCCCTTTCTTCCCATATACCACCTGAATGGGAAGACGTATTTTTACCTGTCTTTCTCCTCCCCACCTCCCCTTGCCAGAGACCCCTCATTTCTTTCTCTAACCCTCTGTGGAAACTGTTGATTGATAGAAGGAGCTGGGGGCAGAGAGGGGAGGGGCTTCAGGCCTCAGGGCCCTCAGGTCTTGCATATAAAAGGAGCAGATGAACAGTGGTCCTTCCTGGTTCAGCCCAAACATACTGACAGCCTGTCAGTGTCCAAGTCCTGTGTTTAACCACCCACGTCTTTGTTCTTTCCTCTGTTTTCTATTATCCTAACTTGGAAAGTGCCAGCTCCCCAGAGGAAGCACCCTTATCCAGGAAGTGGATAAAGGGGAGGGAAGAGAACAATGCTGGGGGAAGTAGTAAGGGTGGTGAGAATGGTTCGCAAGCTTAATGTACAGGAGAATGATATGAGGTGCTTGTTTAAATGCAAATGCCCAGTCTGCCCTAACTCTGAAATTTGGATTCAGTAGATCTGGGGTGGAAGTGTTGGATCCTAGAATCTACATTTTAAAAAGGCATCCTGACAATATTGTAAAAGTGAGTCTTATATCTTTACCTGTTGAAAAGAATCAAGGACCTGCAGCTTGAGCTCCCTGATCTAAGTCCGTGCTTCCCACTGACGTGCACTCAGCTGCTGCTTCCCAGAGGTGGCCTGGGGCCATCCAGAAGGGATCCCCTCACCAGCCTCATCCACTTAGCTTACTGGGCCTTACAAATATTGTTGTTTGTTCTTAGTTTGCTGAAGTGAAAGGTTGTGAAGCCTTGGCTCAGCAACACTGTTTTTGAACTCCACACAGGTTAACTATCCCTTGAATAATAAAGCTAATTCTATAATTAAAAGAAAAGAAAGGATAGAGTCTGAGGCGAGGTTAGGATGCAGGAACAGCCTCCACACAAGATTCTTGTTCACTATACAAACCCAGAGACAAAAAGCGTTGGGGCGCATGAGAGCACCACAGTTCCCGTTTCAGGCTAGGACCCTCTCTTCTGCGGTTGAATCGCTTCTTCGTCTCCTCCTTCTTCCTCTTCTCCTTCTTCTTCTTCCTCTCCTTCTCCTTCTCCTCCTCTTTCTCCTCCTCTTTCTCTTCCTCTTCATCCTTTTCCCCCTCTTTTTTCTCCTTCTTCTTCTTTTTCCTTAACTTCTTTTTTTATTTATTTAAACTGTGTTTTTCCAGGACCCATCAGTTTCAAGTCAAGTAGTTGTTTCAGTCTAGTTGCAGAAGGCACAGCTCACAGTGGCCCATGTGGGGACTGAACTGGCAACCTTGTTGTTAAGAGCACTGAGCTGTAACCAACTGAGCTAACTGACTGTGGCAAATCGCTGCTTTTTTCTTCTTCCACCTTTGGCGTCTGTTATCGCTGCCTTGTCTTTCTAAAGCATGTTGTAGGCTGTTGCTTGACTGTCTAGGACAGGGGTGTCCAAACTGTGCCCCATGGGCCAACTGCGGCCCATGACCCATTGTTAATTGACCCACAGCAAATTCCAAAAATATATTTAGTTTACTTAAATAAACCAGGTGAGGCAATACACCTTGAGTGAGTGGCCTGGCTGTTTGTGTATTTTACCACATATGGCCCTTGGTGAAAACCGTTGAAAAAAGTTTGGACACCCCTGGTTTAGGATAACAGTATCCACCCATCAGTTCCCTAGGTGTCTCCAGTGAGAATTCAGAAGGATTTTGTTTCTTGTTCTGAGGTTGGAGAAGGCACCACTTCAATGAAAGCGCGTCTGCTGAACTTGACTTTGACTTCAGTGCCTGGAAAGATAGAGGTCAGGTACCCTTCTCCTGCTGACCAAAGCCCATGCTGTATTTGGGCAAGTTTTCCTTGGACACACAACAGGCAGTTCCGTGACAGGGTGGCAGGGGTTTAGGATGCTCTCACCCTTCTGGTTCCTTCCGTTGATTTGCCCTTTCCTGACTAGCGTCTGCCAGAAGGTTTGGAGCTACAGCAGCGAGGAGGTCTTGTTGCTCTGGGGTCCTGTCACACGAGAGCTCCTGCTGAAGGCTCAGCAACAAGCGGAGGTGGGGGTGCCGGTGCTTTAAGTTGGTCCTATGGGCAGTTTAGTTAAACCTGCTGGGCAGTACTCACCCAAGGCAGGAAGACAAATGCACACTTTAGTGATTGAATCAGCTGGCATATGAAAAAAGAGGAGCATGAGAGAGATGTGTCCCTCGGAGGCTTTGACAGGGGAAAAAATGACAGAAAATTCCTGAGTAAAACAGTCGGCTGGGCTGGCACATGGCACTGGAAACCAACTCACATTTACTACAGTTTAAGATTCCTGCTAAAGCTCCCTACCCATTTCACCAGCACCCAGAGGATGATGCTCGTCTTTCACATATTGCTATCTTTCACCCACATGCTTTTCTTGAATACCAGCTCTCAATTATTTGTAGTATTGCAAATATGCAATGGTGGAAAAAACATCTACGGACTATTGTTAGTTGACTTTTATATGTAGTTTTGTATTGATATCAGAAAACAGATGTGTTTCATGCTTTGAGAATGCTTGTTTCAAAATGCTTGTAACAAAACCCCACCGGGCAGACCTTCCTCTGCAAGGGGATGTCTGCCCAGTTCGCCACTCCTTTCATGGGCTGTCAATTAGAATCAAGATGGTTTGGGATTCAACTGTATCGACCCTAAGGCATTTGGCTATAGTAGAAAATATAAAGTTATGTGTTTGCATTTCTACCTTTTTCTTTTGACAACATGGATGGGATTTGCAAATGTTGTAATGAAGCACACTGGGTGTGCTGAGCTGGCGTGCTGGAGCAGAAAGGGCATAGCACTGGCAGTGCAGGATGTGGGTTCACGTCCCAGCTCTGCTACTTAACAATCTAGACTTAAGCGAGTCATTTAGTCCCTGTAGGATTATACCCTCATCATGAGGGTTTAACATCTCAGAACCTGCTTAACTCATGGAGTGGGTATGAAGGTCAAATGCGATGGGAGATATGAAAACACTGAGTAAATCGCTATGTGGCCTTCTATATTTCAAGCACCCTAAGTCGCCAGTACTAGTAAGTAGCCTACATGTTAACAAAGCAGTGTCTTAGGTTGAGAAGGTGGGTAATCCTCACAGTGATGGAATGTGGGATTTTCTGTATATAAAGAGATAGTCTGCTCTAAATAACTGCAAATTAAAATTCAGCACACTTTCTAGTCTCTCTTCCAACTGCAATAGTGTGAAAGGAGGTATCAGAACAGATAGCCTCATGCTGAAATCAGGAAAATCTGGAATAGAAGACTAAGGCCTGCAGTGTCACTGCTAAACTACTGCCATGCCCAGGGTACAGGTCTTGTTTTCTTCCTTTCTCTTTATTTCTCCAGGTGACCTCATGCAGTTAAATGTCATCTGTAGGACGAACATGCTGAAAGTGATAGCTACAAATTGGAACATTCCCTGAGTTCCAAACATATATTAAATTTTCCGTGTCATCACTTGGTTGTCTAATGAGTATTAGAAAATTAACATGGCCTACATGGAGCACTCATCTTCCCTCAGATCTACTTCCCACCAAGCCTTATTTTATCCCAACTGATGGCAGAACCCTTCACCAATGGCTCAGACCAAAATCATTAGAACCATGCCTGCTGGACTCTGCAGGGGAGCCCACAAGGGTTCAAATCCCAGCTCTGCTGCTTATTAGCTCTGAGACTTTGGATAAGTTACTCAATCTTTCTTCCTGAGCCTCAGTGTCCTTATCTCTAAAATGGGGACAATATCATACCCATCCCATCAGATTTTCTTATGAAGTTAAATGTGTTAATATGCGTAAAGCACTCAGAACAGGGCTTAGTGTTCTATAGGTTCTATGTAAGGGTTTGCTGTTGTCATTATTATTTCCTCATCCCTCACCTAAGTTTCATTAGCAAATATTGTCAGCTCTACGTCCAAACCATACCCTGAATTTAATTATTTTCAGCATGCCAATACCACAACCCCAGGCTAGACTGTCATTCTATCGCAGTTGAATTCCGGGGCCCTTCCTAACTGCCTCCTGTCTTTACTTTCCCTTGTTACTCTCTGTCCTCTGCAGAACAGCCAGAATCCAGGCTGCTGGCCTGCCAGCTCCACCTGCTCTGGTCCTGCCTTCCTTCCCGATCTCGTTGCCGCTCTTATCTCATTGAGGTGGTCTTGTTTCCCATGATTGCTCTTTTGCATCATTTATTTCTCATCTCAAATGCCCTCCTCTCCACAGACTTTCACAGTCAGGAGAAGCCTCCTCAGCCAGTCACTGCCTGTCATTGTCACACCTTCTTTTGTATTCAGAGGCTTAACAGGATCTGAAACGACTGTATTGATGGACAAGTCTAAGGGTTCCTCTTGATCGCTTCCCATGGAATGTTAGGTCCTTGAGTGTGGGGATTCTGTTTATTTTGTTGCGATGTCCTGGCAATATTGAACTTGATTTCTGTGATCCTAGAAAGCAGTGAGGGCTAAAAAATGCCCCATCCATTGGATTCTGAGAAATGGCTTACTTGCAAAGAACCATCATTCCCCAAGCGACTTAGGTAAGACTCACGCATGTCCCACCTTCTTTGTCTATAACAAGGCCAGACATAGACCCTCCAACTTCCGTTTTTTTTGCCTCAGAAATTATTAGCTGAACTGCTTGTCTCCACTGATCAATTGGAACAAAATGCTTGGAAACCAGACTTTGTTTAATACTCTCGCTTTCCCTCGGCCACTGAACTTCAGCATACCCTCAGCCTGAGCCAGCAGACAGGTGAGGACAGGTTGGTCACAGGGCAAAACGTTCTTAGATCTACTACTTGGTCAGGTCACTCCTTCATCCCATTTTCCCACACCCAATTCTTTCTAGCCGTTTTACTCCATCCTATAAAAGAAAACCCCTTTTTGCCTAACCCTTGATGGGCTTTCAGATCTCGTGGTCACAGCGTCCTTCCTTTTGCAGTGTTCCCCTATCTCAATAATTCCTTCCTCCCCTTGCAGTAATCCTTTGAATAAAGTCTCTCTTTAATAAATCCAGATTTTTAAATTTTATTTGATAATCCCCAATGTCTAAAAGGTGCCTGGCACATGATAAGTGCCCAATGGATATTTGCTATGGAATAAAAATACATTGTTCTTTGGAATTCTAGTCAAAATATTGTAGCTGTAGTATGGCACTATGAATGACGAATCCCAATGCTCGTGGGGGTGGGGGCAGTCCCACTGGGAAGCACACAGAGGCAGTTCCACTATCTGGGACTGAGATAGAACCTAAGGAGAGAAACAGCATGCAATCTGAGAGCGGTGGCTGATGGTAGGGATAAAATTACCAATCACTCATCAATTTATTCACTTATAGAAAAAAAATGCACGCTCTGTTCCTCTTGAGATTTTAGTACCAGGCTTTCCCATTCGATCCTTCACTGTGCACTACCTGGGGTGGTAAGTGAATAAAGATGAGATTAGAGTGAGGGTACGTCTTTGTACCTGCAGGAGGTTAAATATCCATGTAATTAAAGGGTATTATTAAAAATAAAATCCCCCATTTTTCAAGCAGATATGTAGCACCCTATAAGCCTAGTATCTAAATTTGTGTTGTAGTCCTGGCTTTATTTAAAAATTAAAACCAACAGAAACAAAATGGAATGAAATAAAATAAGCCATAAACACTCCCCCTACCACATACACATACACACAACCATCTTTTTCAAACTTTTCTTTTCTTTTTGTAGATCACCCATGCTTAGTCTCTCATCCTTTAGTAATTAGTATATAGCTCACTATAATTTTGTAGAAAAAATGATCTTCAGTCTAGAAAGATAGAGTAATTCCTATATTTTCTCTATGCTGTTTAAACAGCTGTGATTAATAAAAACCACTTTCTATACCAGCTTAGTTTTTCCTCTTCCTATGACTAATCTAAGCATCCCTTTCAACTGCTAACACGTTAAATGATAATCATGACTGAGGTACATAGCTAATTTGCATTTATTGCCTTTTTATATATATAACAAATACGAGCTTTCCAAGTTAGTATAATTATGTTTCAAGACCCATGAAATATGCTTCATTTTATTGAAATTATATTGTCATTTTGAGTTAATTTATTTAAGAAATTTCTGCTCACTGCTATTAAGGAATCTATCTCAGAGTTTGGCATGCAAAAGGCGATTAATTAACTCTTTATTGATGGATTGATCAGGGAAGGAGACTGCCATTCATGAACCATGCACTGGTGGTCACACAGCACAATAGAAAAGTTCTGGTGCCAGCAGTTTGGTGACAGGAGTCATTTGGGACTTGTAAGAATTAGAAATGGCTAATGAATGAAAATTCTTAAAAACAACGTTCAGATCATTTTAAATGTTTCATATAATGCCAGACAACCAACAACAATGTACTGAGTACTTTCTTTATGCCTAGTGTTGTGCTAAGAGCCAATGAATGATAAAAAAAAATGGTGTAATATCCATTCTTATAATGCTGTTTTAAGGAATATATTTTACCTTGTTGCCGTTGACAGATTAGATTAAGAATTCTTTGACTTTATTTTCCCTGAATTACTGCTAGATGTACTTAACTGATTCCAGAGGAAATTAGGTCTATTTCCCAGAGTTTAATCTTGACAGTTATTGATAATGTCATTTCTCTACTGCAATGGATCATTTGATCAAGAGCATACTTAATTCCTTTAAATTTTTCTCTTGTTGCTTTCTTTTCCTCCTCTGTCATAACCAAATTCTGATTAGTGAGCTCGTTACCATTTGTACCTGATTGTCTTTTTTTAATTTAATTTTGTTGGGGAATATTGGGGAACAGTGTGTTTCTCCAGGTCCCATCAGCTCTAAGTCGTTGTCCTTCATTCTAGTTGTGGAGGGCGCAGCTCAGCTCCAAGTCCAGTCACCGTTTTCAATCTTTAGTTGTAGCGGGCGCAGCCCACCCTCCCATGTGGGAATTGAACCAGCAACCCTGTTGTTCAGAGCTCGCACTCTAACCAACTGAGCCATCCAGCTGCCTTACCTAGTGTCTTTTTAACATGCAGCGATTTGGAGATGTTTTCATAGAGACAAGAAAATTGCCACTCCCTCCTTTTGTCACACTGTAATTGATTTCCAGGCCCCAAGAATTTATCTCCATCTTGAAGATACATCATGGCAAAGGATTACACAATTACTGGTTATTTTTAAGCTTGGGTGGCTTAAATCTGATTTAAAACACATCCTTTTTCTCCAGATGAAATTGCTTAAAATTTGGTGCTGCTTTCTTAAATTGATTAACACTTGTAGTCTCTTATGTCTTCATAATTCATATTACAGACTGTTCATTTCTCCAAGTACAAATAGGGTTGTCAGACAGCTTTAAAGACTGCAATCACTGAGTAATAGGTAAGGAGTGCAACCAAATAAATAATTTATGGGAGGGCTCTCTAATAGTACAAAGAATTAATGAAGTTTTCAAAGGTGCCCGATTTATGATTAAGATAGCTCCGATGTCCAGAAAGTTGACCTCAAGCTAAGGAAACAATACAGAATTATGAGGACTGAGGAAGGAGAGAAATATTCTCTAACCCAGATATTGTAAATAGGAAACGTCCAGGCTTGATCTGGTCCACAGATTGTTTTTATTTCTTTGACTTTGGTTTCGAATGCCTTTAGGAAAGGCAAACCAATCTTCCATCCACCATGCTGTCCACCATTATCATCACCTGACCATTGAGCCCATTCACGCATTTACATTACCTGCCTGGCATCTAAATGCATTTTACTCTGTGACCCAGTTTTTACAGTAAGGAAATGATAAAACTGTGAGGTAAATGATTTGTTCAAGAGAACTGATGAGCAACATGTCTGGTACGTGGTTTCCCTCACAGATATCCTGATTCTCCACCTGAGTCCTTTCCACTTCATTCATGGATACATTTCTCTGAGAGATTAATGCAGGTCATTAATATAATATTTTATGCTTTTATGAAATCACAAAAGTATTTTAGAAGAAGGAGTTATAAAAAGGAAGTGTAGTTCAGGAGGCTGAGTAATTTGACCAAGCTGAGGAAGAAAGTTGGGTTTTGAGTCTTGTATTCAATTTTTCCCCTCCCCCACTCATTGGGTTTACTGTTTGTTTTCCACAATGAAGGGAGCAGCCAGCAAAAAGTGATTAAATTATGGCATTTCTTCTTTTATTCACAATTTCCAAATAAACCTCTATAAGGTGCTTGCCTTTAAAGTGCCATTGATCCCTCAAAAGAACAAACCACTGAATTAAAATGAATAAAATATAAATCTATGGTATGCTCAGAAATTATTCTCTCTTAGGTATCATGTTACTCATGTAAGATTTCTTTATGTCAACCTGACTTCATTTCAAAAAGATCATTGGGTTGCCATAAGGGGCAATAATATTTCTTTCTTTAAGTTGCCATTAACGGGGTAATTAAGGGCCACAACTGCATAAAAGGGAAAAAAGAAAGTTTTGGTTTGGGGAATTCTGGATTCCTCACACTTCTTGGCTCAGAGCTAAATATTCATTAAGAGAACATAATTCTTGTGGTTTCCTAAGATATATGGAAAAAGCCATTAACAATTAGGGAAGGTTCCCACAGAATGAAGGACAAAATCCAGACTGGTAATTAAAACACTCTCCCATCAGGGTAGGGAATGCTTTGAAAAATGTGTATGTAAGTTTGTCAACTGTATATATATATATATATATATATATATATATATATATGTTGAGAATGTGCTGAACATTTTAAGGATTATTTTCAAATGAGGATGATTTGGTTTGGAAAGCATATGCTGTCATATTACATGAGCATCTCTCTCTCAAGCTAAACATGGGCAAGTGATTGACATTTAGAATATTCATTTTCATAATAGTGCAGTTTGTTAGAATAGCATTAATGATATTTTGGTTACAATAAAAAAATTTTTTTATATGTATGTAAAACCAAAAAATTTCAGCCCCTCACTTATCACAACTCAGTATGAAATATACACATAAATAGTGTTCACGCATGCAAGCATACTGTTTCATTTAAAGTACATTTTGCTTAGCAAATACATATGTGTTAATCATTGTTTAAGGGAAAAATTGGATTGAGTTGGATTTTGCCTAATAAAAATTTGTCATAGTAAGGAATATAATTTCCTTTTAGAAAATAAAATCACTTTACCACTGGGGAAAAAACAAAACAAAACAAAACAAAACACTCTCGCATCATTCTTGGTCCAAACAGTGCCATCGATACTCATCCACACTTGTTTGCATTCTGTTTTCAGTCACTTCCCTTCCGATCTCTTCGTTTCTATACTATCAGTGGATTTGGCATTCCTTTCCCTTCCCTTTGTTTACTCCATTTTTCTCTTCTACAGGGTGATCCCAAACAGTCCCAGCAGGAGATTCATATGAGTTAGAAAGATTGCTCAAAAAACGCTTGCATTTACGTACTGGTGAAGTTGTATTTCTGGCAATATTTTCTTGTTTGTTTTTAGATCTTAATTGAACTAGACAGTTAGTTTTTAAATGTCCTCTGCTTCACAGCCTTTTTTCATAGCTGTATCCAGCACTTATGTGATTGCACTATAATTATTTGCTCAATATTCAGCTTCCTTATTTGACTCTATGCACCTCAAGGACAAGGGATTACGTCTTAAATCAGTTTTGTATTCTTGGTACCTAACGTAAGTCCATGTGATAATATTGGAAGAAAAACTGAATAAATAAATCCAAATAAAGCAGATAATAGGGTTCTGCTTTTTTCCCCCTCCAAGTCCAAGTTTTAGTTAATGTATAAAAACACAGAAAAGAGACACAATGGTTGAGTTGGATGGATGGTGCCATCTGGAGAAGGGAAGTCGGTTTCAGTCCAAACTCCCAAGTTGATCAGAGGGCAGAATGGCTACCGCTACCTCGGATGTTCTCTCTGTCCCATGTCAAGTTCTCTCTCCTTCCTCTGGTGTCCTATTCCTTACCCTTTGCCACTTCACTGATGTCTGGGTGACCTGTGGCCATACTGATTTGCCTTTCACATTCTCTGTTTCTTATCTTTTTACATTATATAAACATGTAAACATATTTACATTTTTAATGTAACATATTTAATATTTACATATTAAAATTATATAAACATATATTATATAATCTTTTTACATTATATATGTTGATCTATTCAATCTGATTGGAGTCAGGTCTTGCTGACGTAGGAGTACCCACCCCCACCCCCACCCCTTGACATGGCACTTACTATGTACCAAGCATTTTCCAAGCACCAGCACTTCCTTTAGAGCTGGGTAATGGGAGTTTTTGCCCTGGCCACATGCATACCATCCTCAAGGGATGAGGGGCTCATGGTGCCCCAGAGCATGTCCACCCAGAATGTGCAACACCCTTCCATTGTTCCAAGTGCATAGGATGCAAGAATCCCTTGCCCGCATGGACCCCAAACCTGCATCTGGAGCTTTTGTGGACCTCTTCTGAAGGTCCTGCTTCCTGAGCATGCCTGTGCTCTTGGTTGAGGGTCAAGCTCGATGGGCTTGGTTGTGTGGAATGTCCACACACATGTCTATGAGTCGCCTCATGATACAGGACAGAGCCAAGGGTGAATGTAGAAGAGGGGATCCAGGGTGAGGGTGAGGAGGGCTCTCCCTTTGCTCAGTTACTACTTTCAGCTCCCATTAATGTTAGCACCTGCTAGGTACTTTAGTATACTGCCTCTTTTGTTCTTCACAACTCCACGTGGGGGAAAACAAGGTCTTATGGGGAAAACAGAATTAGAGGGAATTACTCAGGTCTCAAGTAAACTCATTCATTCAACAAATATTGATAGTCATAGTGGTGTAAAAACAGATGGCTTCTCCTCTCATGAAACCTTTTATTTACATCCCCTAAGCAAAGCAATAAAGACAACTCAGTAAACAAAGGAAACGCTCTGCCATTTTACACTTCTTTAAATAGCAATCACATGTACTATAATACCAATTTCCATTTACCAGTCTTGGATGGCTAGAAAATGTGTTGGCTCAACTTCCTCTACAATTTGAAAAAGGTCCTTGTAAGTTAGTTTTCTTTTTTTAAGTGTTTTTCCTATGTCCTGTCTTCAAAGCAGATGTTCAAAATTTGTCTGATTTTATAACTTGGAGGTGTTGGATACAACTTCCTAAATTCTCTGGTAATGTTAGTAACACAAACTAATTTGATTAAATGTGTTGTTGGATATTATCGGAGATATATACCGGAGGTGCCAAAAAAAATATATAGATACAAGTGGACACTTTGGACAATGTTGCTCAAGCAGTAGGTCGCCGTAATCAGAAGTGTCTGGACTCTGATGGTAACCACTTTGAGCACCTCTTGTCATTGCAGAAGTCAAACGTGACTTGTATTCATCTTTTGTTATTGTTATATATTGAGTATTACAATTCTAACACCGTTTTTTCCTTTCTTAAAATGTGTATACATTTTTTGGCACCCTCTATATAATCTCTCTCTCTTTCCTTCTCTCTTTTTCAGTTGAAACAGGAGCCTTGAAATTAATGAAGGCAACTTTCCCCCTCCAGCTCATGCATGTCTAAGACTGAGCCCCTTGGAATGACTTAGTGGGTCTTCCTCAGAAGAGGAAATCAACTTGGATTCCAGCCACTGGGGGTGGCTATCCCCTGGACCCCAAGCATAGTTGTCATCTTTCTCTTCCCATGCTCCTGGATCTCTGGGCCAGGCTGGTGCTGAGCTCTAGAGCACTGATAGCCCGAGCTTGGGACAGAGGCAGCAATAATGGGCCAGGCATCCTCATCGACAGGACTGGCACCACCTGTGTAGGATAGGTTCCCAGAAACAGCATATGGCTGTGGTAAACACTGGCAGGAATGGACCAATCAGACTGCACTGTAGCTATCTTGCATGTGGAGGCCCACACCTTCCCTTTGGACTGAGTTAGGCTCTGGGGTTTGTGGACATTATGAGGGGAGAGGGGACTTCCTGCTGACAAGATTTGGGGAGAAATAGTTAAGTAACTGTTTTGCAACATAGGAGGCTGGTGACCCTATATTTTTAGAATTAATGATGCATGTCACACAGATTACCTTTAGGATGGGAAAATTTGGGGTTTAAGAAAACCTGAATTGTATTTCCTAACCCTAGTCTCCCACATCCTAACAACACAGCTTTGCCTGCAATGACTACATGTCAAGGTCCTTAGCTTCCTCATCTCTCCCAGGTCTTCATGCAAAGACTCTGTGCCTCTCCACCTTTCACTTTACGCTTCTCCTATTCCCAAGGACTACTCTTTTTTTCTAATGGTGTCCCAGAGGAAGGACTTGCAAGTTGCAGATTCAGAAACCAAACTCTTATAGTTGCTGTAAAGATCTGCAAAAATAATTCCACATGTATTCCAATTTTGCAGAAAGAAGAACTCACAGTGGCTGGAATCCATTTAGAACCTATTTGTAGCACTGACTTCCCAAGCCATAACTTTCCCTCTGATCCCCTATTATGGTATCCACTGAAAGCTTAAGGGGGCTGGAAGGATGTAAACTTTAATTGTATCACAAGAACATATATTCAAATGATCCGTTCAATAAGATACACATGCCAGTTGGATGTCTAATTGGTTGGTTATTTATTTATGAAATATATGTATATAAAAACATGTTAAACACATTGAGTATAAAACCTAGTAGATATTTTACCTAGGTTCAGGATCTCCATGAAATTTTTGGTAAGATTAATGTGAATTTCAGAAATAATAGCAATAACTTTGATTAATTTCCATTAGAAGAAATGAGGCCTCATCTAGCATAATAGTATTTGTCATGAGGCATAACATTACATGAGTAGAAGACAAGAGTGAATTTTAAATATCCTCTTTTAAACAGGATAAAAACTCAGCATACCTCAATGTTTTCTGTACACATTATTAGTATCATTCAAAGCATGGGAGCAAAATAATTAATTTTTTAGTTAAATAAATACTTTAAATGTGTTAAATAAATAATGAACCTAATTAAATACACACTTGCTAAAGTTTATCCCTAGTATTAGACAGAAAATTTCTTTTGGAACTTGAAATGATACACAATTCGTGACAAATCCAATTTTTGAAATCATACTGTTGACACTTGGTATTGAAGACCTATTTTATCATGAGTTTTATATTAAAATATTGTTTTATATTAAAATAAAAAATAAATGAACATAGTAACATATCATAACATAGTAACATAAATAAACATATCTGAATTGATAAATATCACATATTTTAAAGTAAAAATACTTCATATTTTTTAAAAAGAAACTAGATATGAATTTCCCTGGGCCTTTGCTTCATTAGTGGCAATGAAGCCCCCTTTTGAAAATAAAACAGCTCGAAAAATAATTAAAATTTTAAAGTGTTTTTATCACACACTTTAAAATACTTTAGCCCTCATGAGCAGTTATTTTCTTATTAATGTGCATGTGTGCTTTCATAGTCATCTTCAAATGACATTAAACCTCACTAGAGAATTGCATGTGCTTTACAATCTTGGTTACAATGATAAAG
Organism: Rhinolophus hipposideros; assembly: GCF_964194185.1. Taxonomy (NCBI): domain Eukaryota; kingdom Metazoa; phylum Chordata; class Mammalia; order Chiroptera; family Rhinolophidae; genus Rhinolophus; species Rhinolophus hipposideros. The sequence goes on from NC_138059.1 coordinate 57,954,595, forward strand.
GCTCCAAAATTATACCCAGAGACTTGGATTACTACATTTATTCTACACAGTTTCTTTCTCTTGCACAGAATCAACAGCATTACTATAAAAAATTTCCAGAAAACACCAAAGATAGGTAGGTGGTCCTTCCTCCAGCACTAAAATGAAGTATGCTGAAATACAACATGAATTGTTGAACGGTGTAAGAATGAGGAGGATGAGTACAGGGCTGTTCATGACCCAAAGGGTAAGGGAAAGAGTTTGGGAGTGTTACCAACTGAACTGTGCAACCCCTCCCCCCAATTCATATGTTAAAACTCTAACCCCCAAGGCGACTATATTTGGAGATACTGCCTTTAAAGAGATAATTAAGGTTAAATGAAGTCATAAGGGTGGGACCTTGATCCAATAGGATTGGTCTCCTTATAAGAAGAAGAAAAGACACTAGAAGTGTGCATGGATAGAGAGAGGCCATGTGAGAACATAGCAAGAAGGCAGTTGTCTGCAGCCAAGGACGGAGGCCTTACTAGGAACCAAACCTGCAGACATCTTGGTCTTGATTTCTAACCTCCAGAGCTGTGGGAAAATAAATTTCTGTTGCTTCTACCATCCAGTTTGTGGTACTTTGTTATAAACCTTAACAGTGATAAAGGACAGTATCCTTCTATTTACCAGTTTACCCCTTTGGGTGTTTTTTGCTATATTTCCTATCCCATCCCTCCTCAATCCATGGCCAAGATCCTTTCACTGTATCCTGTCTCTTCAAAGTAGCCATTGATGCCCTGTAATCTCAACCTGCCCTTCTGATTCCAGGTCATTTCTGATATTCCACCCACAAAAATATACCAATCTTACATCTCAGACCCTAGGAAACTTGCCAAGTGACTGGCATACCTATTCCAGTCACAAAAACCTGCAAAGATGTTTATGAACATGTAGCAATAAATGACCTACAAGTCATGAAGTTCTGAATATTTCTCATGTTATTTTTTGAGAAAAGTGTCTATTGGTCCATTAAGTGTCCCTTACAATTGTTTCCCCACCATCACCTTGGCCACAACCAATTAGAACAGGGCTAGTCCTGAGCAAAAGGCAACTAGCCATGGGACAGCCTAGCATGCTGCCTATGAAAGAATTTTACTTGAGAGGACACTATTCACTTGATAATGACTAAATAAGCCAATCAGACTGTGGTTCTACAAAAGTTTGAATGCAAGACACACAGAGAATCTAAGTAAGTAGAGTAGGGAAAGACACACAAGAGAGATGGCAGTAGACATAAGGCATGAGTAGCAGAAGTTATCAGGTTAAAAAGAAGAAAGAAACAGCTGGTAGAAGCAGAGGAAGTGGAGGGAGAAGCCAAGATAGCTTCTGAAAATACCACAGGAGCAACATTGAGACATGACACCTTTTAGCTTCCCAAGAAGTCCGGTCACTGAATTCTTGCAAAACTCATAAAGTATAATAGAACAGTGGTTAAGAGTGTTGAGCCTGGGAACAGACATGGGTTATGCTCCTAGCCACCCAAATAATTCAGGCATGCCTTAAACTCTCTATGACTCAGTTTGGTAAAATGGGAGCAATAAAAGTATTTCCCTTCATGGGATTGCTATGAGGAGTCAATGACATACTGCTTGTAAACTCTTTAATATATTGCTTATACATATTAAAAGCTTAATAAATTTTAGTTGTTATTATTATTATTATTATTATAAACTGTGTATACTTATAATAAGCTCTCACTTGTTGAAGTAAAGGAAGTGTGGTTATTATGACATAATGAATAACTCCTCTCTAAAAAATACTTACATTTTGGAGAGATTTGGTAGGAATTAAAGTATATAGTTTCTAATACTCAAATATTTGCCTTACAAAGGAGAGACTTGCATGGGAAAAGTTGGGATTCCCCAACGTAATCTGGCTACATGGTTAGAAGGCTCCTAGGCAAATCCTAGTATGGGTAATGCCAGTTAAACTCATTACTCTTCATTTTCTCCTTCCAAGGTTGGGTTTTCACTAAGAGAGCCTATTTGCTGGGAGATAGACTTTCCTCATAAGACCAAGTCTCAAAGGGAAATTATGGTCTGAGTAGTAAGTTCTCCTCAAACATTTTGGGGAAGTCAGTAAAATTAAATAGAAATACAGTGTTTAATAGCAAAGATGGAAACCTAATTCAAATTAGCTTGATGGGCTAGTTCATGTGGCTCAGACAGTTGAAGGAAGAGTTGTAAGAACCAAAACCTTGGGACAGAAAATGGGACCCATAAAACTCCTTAGGTCTCTAGACTCTCATGGGCTTCACTTCCTTCTATTTTCTTTATGCACTGTGATCCTCTACAGCAAAGATTAACCAAAGTGTTTAGTGTCTTCTCATGACGTGGTCTGGACAGGGATATTAGATAAGGGGGATACAGGACTTCTTTCAAAGGAGTATTGTTCAGAGAGAAAATACGTGTTTATTATCGTAATTCACCTGAGATCCCAGAGCTAGTAAGAGGCAGAGACTTGAATCAAAGTCATCTGTCTCCAAATCTTAGGCTCTTTCTTCAATCATACTGATATTGATTACTTAGTCCTTTTGTTTTCAAGTCATAGAAGTAATAATTCTGAGAGCAGCAGTTGTGCTTTCTTGTTTGAAACATAGTAGGCAATCACTGTAGGTTGAATTATTTTAGCCTTCCTTTCTGTCAAGAATTTCCTATCTTGAGTACCTCTTACTGTTTGATCTTGCAAAATGATTTCCTGGGGCAAATATCAGTCTGTAATGATATATGTCACTTCTACACGGCGGAAAGAAGAGTACGTTTGCATTCTCATGTATCCATTCCCTGGTCACAGGGCTTTCCAAGTGATGGAACTTCCCTGAGTCTGACTTTGTAGAGTAGAGCCCCCCTATCTCTCCCGCATCCCATCTCCCTGCCAACCAGCTTCGAACCTCCAGCACGAGAATAAAAATTTGCTGTATTAAACCTCTGAGATCTTTGGGTTTATTTATTACTGAAGCATAGCTAATTATATTTTGCAAGTGAAGTGTTATACTAAAATAGTATAGTGTTGAATTAATGGTTAGCAACAAACATGTGGTTAGGAGGCTGATATGGAAGGTAGGAGAGATAACACTCCATGTTACATGGTGATAAAATATTTGCTAAAAGTGTCTGCGATAAGTTAGGAGTAAGAGTGCATACTTAAAGAATTCACATCTCTATGGGGACATGTGTGAAAAACACAGTGTTAGTAGTGTGCCTTGGTTATCATTTTATGAATTTTGCAAGATAGTAAAGAAAAAAGAAAGATGGATGATTTTATAAGTAGAAATAAAAGGAAATGGAGACTTCCAGAAATCTAAGGTCTTGCCATGTTGGAACAACCAATTCATTTTTGCTCCCAAAGAAAGAGGTAAAATTAAGAAAGGATTTCAGGAAAAGTCAATTAAAAGCAAATATTTTGGACAGGAATTAGATTAAGGATGTGAGCCTCATGGTATTAAAAACCTCTCGATGGTTTAGAATTTCTGAAGGAAGAGATTAGATAAAGGATCTGGCTTTACCACTTATTACTCCAGAGAGGCTCAAATATATTGAGAGAAGTTTGGGGATAAAAAAGCAAATAAATATAGCCAATCTAAAGTCTGTGTCTCCAAAGAAGTATAGTGTGGATGCTGGAACATGAAACTGATTAAGTCAGACAGACACTGCACCTCTATAGTCTTCCGAGAATTATACGTCCAAGGAAACTATGAACTTGGAGTAAAAAAAGCCTGTGAGCCTTGGATAACTGAAATAACCCATAGGCCCCCAATCTCCTGTGGGAACAGAGTGGACTGAAAAACCGCCTATTGTCAAGCAGGCTTCGTCCTGTTTGTAATCACTTGCTTGCACCTGCCTTACGTGGGAAATTGGCTAGATGTGAACTGAATTTGATGTTAAACATTTTTGTGTCAATCCAAAGGAAGTGGGCTACTTTGATAAGCATATGGTTACCTTGCCCAGGACCTATTAAAATATGGCAATCTATGGTCGTACAGTCTAATGATGCAACTCTTAATGTTGTAACTTTGAATGAATAGAATGCGAGTTATATCGATACAATCCAGCTCCCAGCTGGAAGAAACATCCGACCTGCCACATTAGTGATGGAGCAGCCGTGATTTTAGCTCTCTGAATCTCTCCAAAAAACCTTGATATGAACAAGGTCAAGACATCTGGTAGTGGTCAAGTCAGGGAAAGACTGACTAATTCAGAGATTCAGTTTGTACACCACTTTCCCACTCTTTTTTTTTTTTTTTTTTTAGCTTGCTTAGCTTCTTAGCCTTTTGAGGAGATAAATGCTGGAATTTATAAATGTTTATCTATGTGGTTGTCTGGTTTCTTGAGTGCATATTGCTACTCAAAGAACTGGATGTTTGTTGAGACTCAAGTAAAACAGAAATTTAAATTACAATTGAAAGCTCAATTTCAAAGGAGGACATAGTCTATCATTCTCATTTTGGATGCAGCCAAGGAATATAATGGGAAAAAAAAAAAGCCAACAACCTCTCAGACTGTGGTGCCAGGGGTCCTGGAGAACAAAGAAACAGGGAACTTTCCACAAAGACTTAAGTAATAATAATAATAATAATAATAATAATAATAATAATAACCCTTCTTACCCTCATTGTAGGAGGTCTTTGCCACATCTGTCCTGTGTGATTTCAGAATCACTGGCCTCAGCGACTACCACCTATCTTTCCATCCTTCCCTTTCTGAATGGGAGTGTTTTTATGGTTACTCTGTCCCTCTTCTACTATTGGGTATGTTGAGGAAGGGGTGGCAAATTATTTCTATTTTTGTTTACATCTCCAGAACAAGAGGATCACATGTGAATATGTAGTAGAGATAAGACAGCTACCTAAAACCTAGAGCTTGAGAACGTGGAACTGGATGTAGTGACTGAAGGAATCTTTGGAAATGGGTTGAGTGTGTTCTATGTGTGTTAAGAGAACTAAGATATTTTCAGTAACCACAAGAGCTGACTGTTGTAGAAACCGTGACTAGTCACCAAATATCCCTGTGCTTGACCACACTTCCCTGTCCCCTTGCAAATAGGCAGGGCTAGGTGACCTGTTTTCACCCTGAGCTGTGAGCAAAAATGATGTGCGTTACTTCCAGGCTGAAGCCAAAAGCAAGCCCAAGTTTCCACTGTGTTATTCTTCCCTATTATAGCCCCTGAGTGACTAAGTGGAACAGAGTCCCCCTTTCCCCCAACTCCCAAATAAGTGTAAATAAAAAAGAAACCATTATTTCGGGAAACCACTGGGACTGCAGAAATAATTTGTTCTTTCAGCATTACCTAGCTGATCCTGGTGATAGAAAATAAACCTTTGAAATTGGCTTGTAATTAGATAATAGAAATATCTGTGAAATCTCTTCTGATAATATATTGAGATATATATCACAAAAGTATGGGGAGAACAAAACATCATTATGGCTAACTAAAATATTCTTACTTTTGCAATTTGACCTTACTCGTCATACATTTTCCAGTCAAACATCAAAACTAGGCAGTTGTTTAGAAATGTGCTGTTTTTCCGTTGTGATAGTATCCTAACATCATTCTCATAAATATCAATATTTCCCTGGATAATATTCCATTCTGCATGAACTCTCAGACTTCAGTGCACCCCTACATGGCTAGATGCTTCATTTGCCACTAGCAAACCCACAGAAAGCACCCTCTCCTCATCCAAACCTAGACCATGGCAAACCCAACACTAACACGGCATTTTAAGGCAATACAGAAATGAGGAACCGACTTGGGAATGTCAGCATAAGGTCAGGAAGCATGAAAGTTGCTTGTGAGCATGCCACACTTGCACCCTCGGCATTGGTTTCTTACACACAAAGGGGTCCATGAAGCAATCCTGCAAACGAATATGGAGGCAGCTGTAGGGTGAGGGCCTGGAATTAAGGTTGAATAGATGGTGCAAAATATTAGCACGATGTCTGTCAAAGTGAGTAAAGAAACCCATCACAGAAGCCTCTGGTTTGCAGTTAACAGGCAAAAGCTTTAAGCAAAGACAATCTGGGTCCTAGGAAACAAAACGACAGATTCAGTTCAGTGAAGGACATGCACTCAGTGAAAGGCTGTTTTTCTTACATAGGAATTTTAAATGGAAGATGAAAGTGAGTATTATCATCGACAGCACAGGGATAATACACATGAATGTAAAGGGAAATGGGACACTTTCATTGGCACTTTGGGAAGAAGTAAATCGTTTGATATATTGAGCATATCTGTCCCAATTATCAATAAAAGTGACATATTTTAAACTAATCTTTTCACTATGATCAGTATAAGTAAATTTAAAAATTGTTTTTAAGACTTTCAGAATATAAGGCTATATTCTGGCAGCCAGTAGTTTTTGTTGCTATACTTGGTGGGTCCTAAGGCATGATCAGGCAGGAGGACTTCGGTTTTTTTGTCTCCGCCTCATATAAGTGGGGATAGTTTTCCTCAAATAGAGTTCTCAGGAAGAACACTAACACACACATGCACCTATATACATATATGTATGTATAAATATATACATATATGTGTGTATAAATATAACATATGATTTTTTTTCTACCTCACAGTTTAGAAAATACAAATAAAACTTGACTAGGTTATCACTGATGTCACTCAAAGGTCACAATTGATAGTGAATAAAAACGGAAAGGGACCACCAGCTGAGCAAAGATATCCAAATTCATTTTAAATTTTGTAAAAGGACTTTTAAATCATTGGCTTATGAAACACTTAAGTCTTGGTCTTGGTTTATATTTCTGTTAATGGTTATAGAATGGCGAAAGGAGGAAGAGAAGCAGAATAATTAACATTAACATCTCAGAAGAAAAGAAAGTCTACAAAGCTTTTAAAGGGATCAGGATCAAGAAGAAATGAATAGCATTAGAGTGGAAGTTAATTGGAGAGAATTTTTTTCTTTTAAACAAGTCACATTGGTGCCACTTTGCATGTCCTGTCCATGATTAGCTATGTCTTTGAAGATGTCCCTTTAATTGACTTTAGATATGATCAAAATTCGGCAGCAACCTCAGATCATTTTGATGTGCCATGTCCTTTTGAATAACTTGACATATGAAATTCATAGCTTTATAAAATATTTAAAAATACATCTCTATATTGGAAGGTTATGTCATTCATTCATTCACTCATTCATGCTTCTATTCAACAAATATTTGTTAAACTCCCATGATGTTCCAGGCACACTTCTAGGTGCTTGAGAAGAAGTAGTGAACATGGTGCTTACATTCTACCGGAGAGAAAGAGACAATAAACATACAAGTAAATAAATATGCAATGCTACATCAGAGTTGGAAAAATTCTGACAATTTTAAAGTCTCTGTGAAATATGTGATAAAAAGATTGCTTTAAAATACTTAAATAAACATAGACACTTTAGATAAATGTAAGGAAGAAAATCAAGTCCAACTCGATAAAAATCAAATTTATTTATAATAGCATTATGTTATCCTATAATCTTACCAATTTGATATTGGGGGTGAGTACTGTATTTGGTATTTTGCTTTACTTCACTTACCATTTTGTGAGAATTTTTCTTTGTTTTTAATAGTCTTCAAAATGTTTTTAATAGCTGCAAATATGATAGGCTATATACAAATAGTTTTAATGCTTTTATTATTTTTGACATTTTCTTTCATCTTAAAATAAATTTATGTACATAAATGTTTATCTGCATATCTGATTATATCTTCAGCATGAGGTTCATGAAATGGAAGTATTGAGTTTAAATGCACGCATATTTTATGACACTTGATGTATACTGTGAAATAGATTTACAGAAAGGTTACACTTTCTAACTATTATTGCAACAATATGAGATAATAAGTAGATATAAAACTTCAGCCAAAACTACACCTCAGTGCTGTTTTATCTCTGTTTATTGGTGAGGTTGAGTTTTAAAAATATGCTTGTTATGCATTCACCTTCTAAAGTGAATTCCTCGTCATTTGCTCTTCCTCCTTCTTTCTCTTAAACCATTAGTGTTTTACTTTTAATATATGAGATATTTTATTCAGGAAACATATTTGTTGCAATTTTCCCAAGTGTTTATATTTATGCTTTAATAATATTTTTACATTCAGAAGTATTTTTCATACACTCAAACTTATTGACCTTTTTCTTTGTGATTGCTTCAATCCCTCCTGTGCTTAAAAATACCTTCCCTATCCTAAGATCAGCAAAATATTTCTTATGTTCTAGTTTTTAAAAATAATTTTAGTTTTATATTTAGCTCTTTAATCTATGTAGAATTAATTTTGATGGGATGAGGTTTTAATGTGAGTCTTTTTCAAACCGTTCACTTCTTACTACCATTTGTTAATAAAATAATCTATCCTTTTCCCCATAGGTCTGTGATACTTACCTTCTCATCTGTTATATTTGCTCGCGCGTGAGCGCGCGCGCGCGTACACGCACAAACAGATCTGTTTCAGAGATTGCATTAATCTGATTGAAAGATCCTGTTTTTAGGATTCGGGGTGGTGTGTAATGGTTCCGTTACTTTTTGTTCCAGATGTTGCAAAATTACAGTCATTCTGGGTTTTGTCTTGACGGACCTGGGGAGAGCAACGGGACGGAGGCATTTAGGACCCAGGGGAGAGCCAGGCTCCGTATAGAAGGACCGAGTCTCTGGCGCACACGCCTCCTACCCAAATCACAGCCCCGTGGAGCCGGGGCTCTCATTCACAGCTTTCTAGAGAAATCTGAGCCCGAACCTGCCAGCATAGGGGATCTCACCTGCTCAGCTCAGCAGCGAGGACACCTGCAGAAATACATTCCCAAAGCAAGGCTGGGCGGCCGTGTGAAGGTATTTGTTGCCTTTTTTCTCCCTTCTGTATTTGCAGCGCCTCCCCACCTCTCCTCCCGCTCCTGCGATGCCATGGCTGCGGCGTTTCAGCACTGGGGTGCGTGGACAGCTCCATCTGCAATCCCTCTGCGCTCCATCCCTCAGGCCCCCTGTTCCCCGCCGCCTCCGCGGTCCATCCTCCTGCTCCCTCATACCATCAGCACCCCCATCTCCACCATCCTCCTCATGATCTCCACCATCACCAGCGCCTTAACTACAGTCAACACAACTGTGTCTTGTCACTTAGAGGAAGCCCGAGGTCCGCAGGGTAGAGGAAAAGAGCCCAAGTTTTCAGTCATGGAAAGGAAAGTTCAGGTGGACGACACCTCTGAAAACAAAGAGAGACGCCTGCTTGCGAGAAAGGGAAAGTGAAGACAGGAGAGAGAGAGCCCAGGCAGGGGGACGGCTGGGGCACTTGCTAGACACCAGCACTTAGCCAGCTGCCTTTCAGCAGATTAGGGACTGTTTAGTTTAGGAAATTAACATGGCCTAGGGTATAGTGTTATTCCGGTAAAACAGATGTATGAACTCAATCTGTGTTTCTGGTTTTCCAATGGAGAATCACCAGGAAGCAGGGTGGGGGTGACTGATGACTCACATTCACCCACACTCCGTTTTCCTTCCTTAGCGTTTATTGCAGAAACTCTGGGATTAAGTTTTTTACTAAAATGTTTTGTAAAATGGAAACCTCAAAGGTTAACTCTGTGACCAGAGTGAAAATTTAAAATGATGGTGACAATAATAACCTAATAAATGCGGCTCTCGTTGGAAAGTGCTGTTTGTTCAAATGTCTCTTCCTGTCTACTTATTTTATTTCAAATTTCCAATCTTAAACCTCTCTTTGAAGCAGAGAAGATAGATCCTTGCCCAAATGGCCAAACTAGTAATGATATTCAGAGCAGATGGCCTGGCTTTGTTCACCACTAGTCAAGGACTGACTCGGATTTGGAAGACGAGATTTTGCGTGCTCTCTCAGTAATCAGGCAATAACACCATTTTCCTATAATAGTAAAGGGTAATAGAGTGCAAAAATTGAAAAGGCATTTTATGTAACTGTTCTATCAGGCTTTGCTTTTCAGAGTGCTATCATTTTCTTTTTTAGCTGAAGGGAAGCTGGAACATTTTTTAAATATCTTGAAGGTCCAAACCCAAGTCATAGCACCCCTTTAATTTAGCCAGGATCTTTTTTTTTTTTAAATAAAAGCTAACAAACATCAAAAAATAAGTGCGTGAGTCTGTTATAAATAGAAATCTTTTGGTGGGTACTCATTAATCAGTAATGACTGAAGAGCAAAGTACTGGTTTTTTTTGGGGGGGTAGATTGTTTTTCCATAAAATCAACATCTTAATTAAAAATGAGATGGATCATATTTCCATATGGGAATAATGTCAGGTCACATGTAAAAACCAAGTTTAAACCATTTAAAAATTACCCTTGTACATTTATTCTGCCTCTTTAAAAAGAAACAATAAAGCAAGTTTCATCTAAACCAGCTTGCTCATCATTAGAGGCATTGTCAAAAATAAAGAATAGTCACAAACAAGTATCCTCTGAAAGAAGTTTTGAGGAAAAATTCACACAAAATACTCTTCTCAAATGAGGAATAGTAGCCTTTTTTTCAAAAGTTACTTACTGCTATTAATTACATAAACATTGGCACAATTCTACCTGCCTCTAAGAGTCCCTTAATTTTAAACTCAAATCATGAAAACTAATGAAAATATGTGATGAAATGGATTTTAGAGAAAAAGAAAATTTGGTCACCTATCCACTGTCCTTAGATTGGTAATATCCACAGTAAACAAATCCCTGAGTAACAAGATTTGTAGAACTCCCTTATCTGTCTGCAAAGAATGGTTCAGCCCAGACAATTCATAAACGTGTATATATTGCCAGTTCTAGCTCCTTTGAACCAGAAAGTCAGGCCAGGAGTCCAGTGCCTCCAATGCTGCTGTCTTCCTGTGCTTAATACAATTTCCTGAGGCTGGGGAAATTTCAAAACAGTGCTGCTTCAGTGAGATTTACAGGCATCTGTCTCAGACGCGATTCCTTTCTCTGACTGAAATACTATGCTGAGCTTACTAATTTTTATAGAGTGCTGCTACCCTGGCTTCGTCTTTCTTTCTTTTTTCTATTAAGGGCTATTTTACTTTTTTCCTGTTTTCAATAACAGAATTTTCTCATTTTTATAATAGATTTAAAGGTGAACAGAAAACATATTTTCCAGCAGAGTGGCATCATACACTGTTGAAGACATCCTCATAGAGGGCACATACCTTTAGAATCATGGCGTATGAATGAAGGTCCTCCATTTCTCCAAAAGGGTAATCCATAACTCTTGAGAACTTGTGGCATCTGCTCTTTTCTGCAGGCTTTACAAAGGGACACCTACCTTATTAACCATGAGAAGTCTATTCATGACTTTACACACCCTCTCAGAGCACAGCCATCCTTAGTAAATGGATTCAGGCTGACTTGGGTCTTCTCTGCTTTCCTGTTATATGGTGACTCAGCCAGAGAAGGTAATACAGCAGAATGGGTATACAAAACATGAAGTTTGGCCACATGCAATGAGCCCAGAAATAGCCCTCAACATTATCAAGAGAGATCCTTTCTCCCATTACATCCTTCTCCCAAATTTTCATTATTTTGATTATTGTTCATTTTATCCAGATTTCACTGGAATAAATTTGTTTCGGGGGAAAATACGCAGTGTGAGTTACTACGAGTCTGCAATCCCAAGTGTTATATCTAGAGAAAACTAGAGAAAACTATGGTTAATTTCCAATCCAAGTTTTTCTTCACTTAAGGAAGTTTGTCTTTGGTTTGATTCTTCATGGATGTGGAAATCAAATGGTCACTCTCCTCTCAATAAAAACAAACAAACAAACAAACAACCAGAAAAACCCTTTCGTTTATTCAGTGAATAAGTTCATTATTCTTCACTACTTCTGCTGCCTCTCATAGACCTTTATCACATTTTCTCTGGCGAGGTAACCTGATGCAGTCCCTTTTTGTGGACCTATTATCATGTGACAGGGAGTATCAGAGAAAGTTTTCTGTGCGGGAGGCTAATTTTCTGTGAGATTTTCTTCTTCCTGACTTCTGAGGCAGCAGGATTCTTCCTATTGTGTGTGAGATGATCTGTTCTTGTTTCCTGGACCCTTTTAGTCAAATCTCCAATTCTTAGGTATTGTGGAGACCAGTTTCTCCAGCTCTTCTCCTTAAAAATAAGGAGACAATTCAGCTTCTATTACATCTTATGTAAAGCTCCATATCTTTCTATGTGTCAAGTACATACGCTGTTTCCCTGAAAATAAAACCCAGCCAGACAATCAGCTCTAATGCATCTTTTGGAGCAAAAATTAATATAAGGCCCAGGATTATATTATATTATATATGATTTATATATAATATATGATTTACATATAATATATATGATTTAATATATATCATATATATGATTATATATCATATATATGATTATATATGAATATATATCATATAATTACATATAATTATATTATATATAATTATATATGATTTATACAATATATGATTCATACAATATATGATTTATATAATATATGATTTATATAATATAATATAGTATAATATAATATAATATAATTAATATAATATTATAGACCCGGTCTTATATTATAGTTAAATAAGACAGGGTCTTACATTAACTTTTGCTCCAAAAGACACGTTACAGCTGATTGTCTGGCTAGGTCTTCTTTTCAGGGAAACATGGTAGTATATTCAGTGTTCATTATTTTGTAGTTTTGGAGACAGTAGAAGGGAAGTCTTGGGCCTGGGAATGGTAGTTGGGGCTCAAATCACAAACTCTATAAGTAAAAGGCCTCTTCTGATGTGTGGTCAAAATAAAGCAAAATAAAAAAATATGTGAGATTTTTTTCTCTTTCCTTTTTCTTTTCCTTCCCCTCTTCTCCCTCCCTCCCTCTCACTTTCTTTTGCTTCCTCCCTCCTTCCTTTCTTCACTGCTTTTGGTTGACATATAGAGCATGCAAGCCTGAGTGAGAACAATTAATGGGGTGAGGTGAGAAGCTGTTATGAGTGCCAGTCCTCCAAAAGGCATGAACATATTGGGGATGCTTTTATTCTCTCCTTGGACATTGTACCTCTGTTGTCCACAGCCAGTGTGAGCTCTAACTTCAGGGGCAGTGAACCTACCTTCTCAACCTCTTTAATTCATTACACAGCCTCTAGACCAGGGCTTCCCAAACATTAACTTGTGTACAAATCGCCTGGGGATTCTGCTCCCTATTCAGCAGGTCTGGGTGGGTCCTGACAACTTGCATTCCTAACAAGCTCCTAGGCACTGCTGACCACTCTTTGAGAAGCAGACAAAGAAGTTTCCTTCTTTTTTGACATTCCCACCTTATACCTGATTATTCAGCAATGGCACTCACACTAAAACAAAACAAAAACCACTCAAGTTTTGAGGCAATAAGACCTCAGAGATCATAGGTCTAGTTGGGGAGAGAGTTACACAAATAGCCCTTTTCCTCCCACCTCGCCCATATGCATGCTGCTGCATTTCACTGTCACCAGGCAGTTTTCTTAACTCTGATACCTGCTGCTATGTCTGCTGTCATAGTCTGCCTAATAACATCCAGAAGAAGGGACCCAGTCACATAGATGTGCTGAGTGGAAAAGGGGACAAGCAGACAGTAGCCATCTTTGGGTAACCCCTGACTTTCTTACATTCCTCCAGATCCTCTTCCTCAAAAAGAGTCTATTCTTAGAGAAATAATGGCTTCCAAGTTTTTTATCTTCTTTTTTTTTTCTTTCTCCCATCGATACTCCTAAGAAGTACAACTAATCTGTTTTTAAAATTGGGGCACTGGCTACCAATGACTTCTTATGAGGATAGTTTCATGGCATAGAAAAACATGCTAGTCAAATGCTCCTTTACTTTAAAACTTTTCTATCTAATACAGTGAGGAGACAGAAAAACCCATACCTTTTTTACAAGTTTTCTTTGTCTTCAACTCTTTGCATTATCTGTCCCAAAGCAAACTGAAAGAATAAGTTTTATAGATTGTTCAGAACTTAAGACACTAGAACTCCTTTGTCTAATAAGTCTACTTCATCTGAGTCCCAGCCTACTCTAATTCTGATCTGGCATCTATTTTGGGTAGAAGCTCTCAGTGTCTCCATCCAGTCTGATGGAATTCATTCCAATTTACTTTTAATCTTTCTTAAGAGCAAGAACAAATGGGAGCAGATGACTATGTGCTTAGTTGCTTAGCCAAGGGAGTGTCACGATGAATATTTATGTGGCAAGGGTAAGCCCTGGCTAGGACTGAGCCTTAGGTGGTGCAAAGCTGACTGTGAAGGGGTTAAATTCTGGTTATGCTACACTTTCAGATGATTAAAGGTCTCCGCTTTATCTCTCCAGGCTACTCTGTCTGCTCCTGGTACAGATAGCTCAGATCTGCAAGTTGGCTAATGGTTGATAGAAAGTCGATGGATTGGGGGCCAATTTGCTACTTACAGAACTTACGTTCCTTTGCCAGCACTAATGCAGGGAAGTCCTACAAGCCCTAATGGTCCATCTCAAATTCATCATTTGGAAGAAAGATTCCTTTCTGGTCAGCACCAAAGAATGTTGTAATCAACCTCTAAGATTTAAGCCTAGGCTCCACTGGCAGTAAGGGAACATGTCATCTTCAAGGAAAGATTTCAAATAGAGTTGTATTTTTAAAAAAATGAGTTTTGCTTGCTGTGATTTTCAATTTTGGTCTAAATGTATCCACAGCATCTATTTTTATTTCATCCAGTATAAAAATTCTTTTCAGTATTCCTAAGGGGAAAATGCATATTCAGTTAAAAAATTTGAAGTGAGATTTTACAAAGGTGAAGAGCCATAAGGGTTAACCTAAATTCAAGATACATTTAACATTTGGAAACATAACTGTCACACTTACTGATGGATAAGGTAGTTGATTAGACTTTCACATGGAAAGTTTTATCTCTGGTATTCATTTTTCTTCCTTTTTCTTAAAAGAGAAGCTTGCAAAACAAACATGGGCATAGTTTATCATTTTATATTTGTATTAATTTACAAGTGTATGTACTTAAAATTGTTCTTTGTATTACCAAGAACACCCAGAAACAACATGCATTTGAAGTGTCGTTAATTAATTATTGATGTTTTTATATTTCAAATAATATTTAAGCTTTATAGATTTTCTCTTTCTGGTCATGACAAGAGTATACTCTTTCATTCCCCAATTTGGCCAAGTTTACAACATTCCTTAAATAATCTTTCCTAGAACTGGCAGATTGTGGGTGTGTGCTTGCTGTGTGAGTGAGTCATTGTAAGAGTGCAGTACCCAGGGTGGTGTGGACCAGGCACCTACTCCAAGAGGAAGGGCAGGGTTTGGGACAGAAATGGGCTTTTGGGTCATATAGGATTGGGTGTGAATCTTTGTTCCTTCAGTTATATTGGGTTTATCTAAATCTCAGACTTATCCTTTCATCTAATGAGCAATACTCTAGCTTAAAGGGTTGGTGTAGAGATTGGATCATATAACATCAAAGCCCTCGGCACCTAACAAGTACTCAGTGAACATTTGTTTGTTTGTTCCCCCCCCCCCCCCAACTTCAACACTAGCTCATTATCCAACTTGAAGCTGAGTGCTTAGCTGTTCTGGGCCTCCAATATCTTTTTATTTACCTGGAGACAACAAAATAATGATATCAACAAGAATATTACAGTAAATGTAAAATGGAGCTTTTCATTTCCGAAGCACTTTTACTTACATTATTTCACATAATCGTCAACATCTTCAGGGGATTAACTTTCTTCTAGGGATTGCAGGATCTTTGTAACAATGAAAAAAATGATCGATAGAAAATGCTTTGAAATAATGTATACATATTTGTATACATATTTGTAGACAAGACGTGGCTGTTATTATTCTGATTGTTTCCCACTATATTTAATGTTTCTGAAGATAATAAAATAAATAGATTATGAGAATAATAGATTATGAAAAAACCAAAATAGATTTCATTTGAATTATGAAACTTCATGAAATGATTTTTCCACCTAGACTCTTTGGTTCAAAAATACTAGGTTTTGGGTTGATAGGTATGTGTGTGTGTGTGCACATATACTTTCTTAAGACTGAAATACATGTTTTTCTAATGGAAACATAAGATGAAGTATGAATCTGGAATCTATGGATGTCATGCTTTCAAATATCATGATATACAGACTCTTCTTTCCTCTCCCTTCGACAAAAATACCACTACCTAACTTCTAGTTCATTAGAAAAGGCATGGATTTGAAAGTGGAAGTTTATTTCTACCTGGGGCTCCCCGGAGGGTGTGGTGAGTTACTTTCTGTGTATTTGGAACGATCACCAAATAAAGAATCACTGGGGACCCAAGCACCAATGGGAAATATGGTTGCTGAGACTCATGGGCATTTGCCTAATGTGCTCTTTTCGGTTATCAAGTGCATTTCAATGCCCAGGTCAAGCGTGACACTCAAGAAGGTGTGGCAAAGTCTCCATCTTTCTAATAGAATGGCAAAGTCTTTGATCTGGCATTTTAGCCCAAGGAAAATACATAAAGGAAGGGCAAAAAATTGTGATAACTGGAAAAGGCATATACAGCTAGGATTTAAATGGTTTCAGTCGTTTTTCAATGAAGAAACGAGGACACGATGGTAACTGGGTATCTGTAAGTTATGGTATTAGGCTCACTAAGAATGTCTGTTAACACTTTAGGCATATTTAGGTTTCTAGAATGGTAAATCTGGGATGGATTTTAGGGAGGGAGAGTGAGGCTCTGAGAGGGAAAGGTGACTTGCTGAAGGTCACATAGGTGTAAAATAGTAAAGAGTAAAACCTCGCTGCTATACTTAAGAGGTAGAAGAGCACAGCAGTAAAAAGCATGGGACCAGAGAAGGATTACTTGGACTTGAGGCCTGTTTCTGCTTCTTAGTCGCCATGAACCTTGATAAAGTCATTTGACCACTCTATGCCTTAGATTCCTCATCTGAAAAATGATGACAGTGTTATACTCGTTTTATACAGTTCTCTGCTAAAGATGAATAATGTAGTGTACAAAAAAAGAGTATGTAAGTGCCTAGGATGTAATAAACACAACTACAATAAATAATAAATTATAGCTATTATTATTATTATTAATACCTCCAGGACAGAAAGCCCCTCCTGCTTTCTGTGATACCAAGACTAATGTATCCTTTTATACTTGTTTGACCAATTCAGAACATTGAAATGAGAACTAAAAAAAAAAGAAAAAGAATACAGTCAATTGAAAATGCTGCATCCTAGAGAACATTCTTGTATTGGATAGCATTTAAATTATTAAATATTATTGGTTGAAGTTGTTATTTAAGTAGCAGTCTATTCAGACTTCTGAAATGAAGAATTTGCCTTTAATGAAAAATATCTGTTTCATCTTAAGTATGAAACCTGATGACCCTGGCTTGGGTATTCTCCCCAGAAGCTTCTACTGTATGTTGACTTTATTCTGTATGTACAGAATACAGATATAGATTGAAGCAAATTTATTCCAGATATTATAGATTGCAGGCACAGCTATGTGTGGAAGTGGGCCATGAAAAATGCGACCTCAACTCTCCCCTCCACACCATAGTAATTTATTTAGGAAACATTGTTGAGCTCCCTGAACTGTAAGGTAGGTAACTTACTCCTAGCAGCTTTAAATCTTCTGTGAAGGATGAACCAGTGCTATGCCTTGTGCTCTAAGTACTCTGGGCTGTGGTTTGGAACTGTACCATTACCAAGCATGCTTCAAGGGGCAATGATTTGAAGTACAATGTGCCTAGGCTAAGTTCTCCTAGGAAAACATACTTTGTAAATGAGGGTCGAAATTAAAAGTCAGCTGCAATGCCCTCAGTGCATCCTAGACAGACCTACACAGAAGGGGAAACCACTTACTCACTGAAACAAAATTTTGGCTACTTTATTCATTTATTCTGCATATATTTATTGAGTACCTACTCTGTGGCAGGCACTATTCTAGGCACTGAGAATAGGTGGTGAACACACTAAGTGGCTGTGCTTGTGAGGCTGACCCTTTTGGTGCCAGACACTGTATTTGGGATACACAGACGAATGAGACCCAGCTCTTCACCGTAAGAAGTTCAGAATCGAGAGGGAGAGAGGAAAAAGACAATAAAATGTGGTGTATTGGGAGCACTGTAACTACCCGTGACCTCTGAAGATCAGTGAGGGTTTCCTGGAGAAAATAATCTTCAGGATGACTCCTGAAGGGCCAAGAGGAGTTAATCGGTGGTTACTGCAGGCAGAGAGACCCACAGAATTGAAAAGCAACAGCAAGTGGCTCAATGTGGTTGCATGGCCAGATGATGAATCTGGAGAGATAGGCAGGGACCAGATGGTGAAGGGTCTCAGAAACCGTTACATAGCTTTATACTTTATCTTAGGACAATCGGTAGCTATTGATCAATGTCAATCAGGGAGTGACATACGCAGATTTCAATTGTAATACAGAGAATAAACTGGAAAAAGGCAGCAAGGGCACTGTAGGGAGAATGTTGCTGTTCTAAAGAGATGAGGTGTGAAATGGATGGAAAAAAATTGGGCAGGTCTGAGAAGTATTATGGAAGTGATTGTCTGGAAGTGGGCGGTAAGGGAGAAGGTGGAATGATAGCTGACTCCCAGGTGTCTGGTGTGGGAAACTGCAGAAGACGATGGCAGTCATTGAGAGATGGAGGTGGAAGAGCGAATTCAGAATGAGGAACTCTGACTAGTTCAGTTGTGAACATACTGAGATTGTGGTGTCTGTGGACATCCAAGGGGAGGTGTTCAGTAGCAGTTGGATGTGTAGCCTGAAGATCAGGGAAGAGCTATGGACTGACGTTTTCCATAGGTAGGTAATCAAATCGTGGGGCGGGATCCTGGAAAACATCACATTCCAGTAGTGATTGCACAAAGAGATGACTGAGAAGGAATGGACAAAAGGTGAGGAGAAAAATCAGGATATGTAGAGTCTTAGAAGACAGTGGGAGAATGGGAGAGTTTTAAGAAGAATGAAGTCATCATATCAAATACTAGAGGTCACCCATAATACAGACTGAAATTTGTCTATTGGATGTAGCAACAGAAAGGTCAATCTCGAGTAGGGTGACCATCTGTCTGGATTTGCTTGGAACTGTCCCAGTTTATGACTGTTCTTCCGTCATTATTATCATTAGTGCCCTCTACTGTCTAAATTTGGATAGCAAATTATGTGGTCATCCTGGTCACTGGTTGGTAAGAGCAGTCAAAGATGGAAGAGCTGACTCTGGGTGCTGAATACGCAATGTGATATATACATGATGTATTACAGAATTGTACATCTGAAACCTATGTAACTTTACTAACCATTTTCACCCCAATAAACTTTAATTAAAAAAATAAACTGAGAGAACCTCAGAAAGGAAAAAAAGAAGAAAAACAAGATAGATTGGAGTGGGTGTACGGATGAATTGGAAGAGGGAGACATCAAACAAGGGAACTTTATGAAGTGGTGTGGTGAGGCTCTTAGAGAGGGAATTTTAATATCTGATGGTCACTGAAGCAAATGGATTTTTAAGTGTCTTCCAATCCTGGGAATAGTGCATAGCATTATTTTCCTTTGCTGTTTTGTTTCCTTAAAATTAGTGAGAATCAAGACTCTGTTCTACTTCTTGTCTCCACACATTGCAGAGCTAAATACTATTTTGCAAAGTCAGTATAAAGCAGAAACGTGTAAGTTGATTGATTCTCTTAAGAAAGTACTACTAGTCCTAAATTAAGCAGATGAATCATTCTGGCTTTTAGATTATTTTGTATGAGAAAGCATTGCCAACAATAATTAGGTTGGGAGTAAATATTCTGCCTCTTATTGCAGATACTATCGACCTAGGAAAGCAAGGATGAAAAAGTACATGGCTTCAAGTTTATCTTTGTCTTTTGATGCTTGGAACTTCCAGATTAGAACAAACAGATGTCTGAGTTTAAATGTTTATATTTAAAATGAGAAAAATATGGATGCCTTTCTGTATACTGTTTAGGTGGAGAAATCATAAGGGATGTATCTGAGGTGATTAAAACACTCAGTCATTATCACAGGTAAAATAAGGCCTCAGACAACAGAAAGTTATATAAAATGCAATGACTTTTAAGCCCGCATAGATATAGTATTAGGTAGAGAGAAAACCAAGAGTTTCAAGTCCGTTTGCCTTCCCTGCAGAAGGGTGACAAAGAAAAAGAATAAAACAGCTGTAAATGTCCACATGTAGGCATCCTTCCTCAATGCTGTTGAATTTGATTATTGCAAGTTTCCAGCCATAAGCTTGTTGTTCTCTCCCCCACCCCTCACTGTTGTTAGTTTAAGTTTGAGTAATTAGGTACCTTTGGGGTTGGGCTAGGGTGACCTTTAACAATCCCTTTTTATTGCTAAGGTAAAAATGGCTGCCTTAAAAAAAGGTGGGGGAGGGAGGACTTCTGTGAATGTACTTCTATTTGTCAAAAGAAGCTAATGGGAAGCAATAAATTGTACAGCAGCCATAATTTCTCTGCCATATCTAGGCCTGTGAATAGCTCCATAAAGCATGCTGTAACAGAAAAGGATCTTTCTCTCCTCTTACTGTCTCTTAGGGTAATTAACAGAAGAGCAATCTATTACTAATCTGACCATATACTATTATGTTAACTGGTCAATGTAACTAAAAAATTACCAAACATATTTCAAATATGTGCATATTTATGCATTCAAGTTGTCATTAATAAAATTATGTCAAAGATACAGAGGGTGCCAAAAAATGAGTACACATTTTGAGAAAGGAAAAAATTGTATTAAAATTGTAATATGATGAGTGACGATAGCATTCATTTGATTAACGCCATCGTTTGAGCAACGACACTGGCTACTGCCCCTTGCTACTAGACTTCAATTCAACTTCAAAAAGGAATACGTAGATAACATCTCTTAAAATGTGTATACATTTCTTTGGCACCCCTGGTACTATAATAAAGATAACTGATCCTTTATCCAATCTAATCAGACCTTGTAGCGTAATGTGCTGCTTTTCTATCTAAGATTCAGTTAATTTGCCAGCCGTTCTGTGTGTCATTTCTGTTTTGTTTCTCTTGTTTTGCAGTAGCTACCGCCTCAGTTTTGCTACTATTTTGGATGGCTCCCACTACATAAACCTGAATGCCCTACTGCTTTCCAGGAGCAGAAAGAAGACCCTCAATCTGTCTGTTTCTGTGGCAGCCTGGTAGTCAAAATACTGTTGAATGGGCCACGGTTTCAGCAGACCATCACGTGAATGGGACCAGTCTCTCTTCTTCCCAAATTCCAGAAATTAAGCATTTGGAAAGGAGATTTGGCCGAGATGACCCATTTACAGGCTGGACTCAGTCCAGAGACTATAGAGAAAGCTCGCCTGGAACTGAATGAAAACCCAGATGTTTTACATCAGGATATTCAGCAAGTCAGGGACATGATCATCACCAGGCCTGACATTGGATTTTTACGTACAGATGATGCCTTCATCCTGAGATTTCTCCGAGCCAGGAAGTTTCACCAAGCAGATGCCTTTAGACTCCTGGCCCAGTACTTCCAGTACCGCCAGCTAAACCTGGACATGTTCAAAAACTTCAAGGCCGATGATCCTGGAATTAAGAGGGCTCTCATCGATGGGTTCCCTGGAGTGCTGGAAAACCGCGACCACTACGGCAGGAAGATCCTTCTGCTATTTGCAGCTAATTGGGACCAGAGTAGGTAAATGTAGATAGTGTCTTTACTTGGTTTTTCTTTTTCATAAGCATAGTCACTGCATGTTTGGGGCTCTCTGGCTTCATAGATAGTGGGCTTTCATTTACAAAATATATATATTCCACATACCCACGAAGAAAATTTACTAAAGTTTACTGTCATCAAAGGCAATTCCAAATTCATGGGAGTGTTTTGGAACAATAGTGTTAGAATTGTAAGATACCTTAGAAGTCATTATTCTCTTTGTCAAGGTGAGCCATTTATTTTAATCAAATCGAAAGCTTGTCTTCTAGAAGAACCACATAGTCTGTCTTTAGTGTCCTCATCTTAACAACAACAACAATGGATTCAGTAGATGGCTTTAAATCAAGTGTGTTCAGCACATAACATAATTTCTTGGATCCTCTCCATGATTTAAAAATGTTGTATTTCTTCTGAGTGCTAGACCTTTCTATCCAAAGGTATGCACTGCACCTGCTCTTCCATCCATCCATTCTCTCGAGCCAGATATCTGTGTCATCCTGGGCTGAATCTTGCCTTTGTTTCTCACATCCACTTAATTGCCAGGCCCTACCCTTTTCTTCTTAAAAAAATTTGTATCTCTTCCTTTTGCTCCTTGCTGTTGTCATAATTTAGGTTCTGATCACTTCTCACCTGCATTATTGCAACAGCTTCATAAAGACTGCCTCTGGTCTAGTATCTTCTGAGCCATTTTGTCTACACTGTAGCCAGAGGGACGCTTCTAAAGTGTCACCCTCTGTCATGTCACTCTCCTGATTAAAGTTCTTCAATGACTTCCACGACCTTCAAAGTAAAGTAAGGCCTTTTATGATTCACCTTTTACATCTCTGCTTCACCCTCTGCCCTTTTTCATGTTGTCTTTTCCAGCTGGTTGGAAGCATCAGCCTTGTCTTGGATAGCTGAAGTTTTTACATGCCTCCATCACTTTGGACTTGTCCCATCAGAAACCTAAAGGAGAGACCACCACTTCTTGCCCCAATTCCAACCATCCTGGATACAATCTGCCCACTGATTGACACATGTTTATAGATCTTCAGGAAGGTAGCCATCATCTACCCCCAACCAGCCCTTTTTAGTTAGGTACCCATCCTCTGTTCATATTGCCATTAAAGCATTTACAATAGGAGTATAAGAACCACGGTTCTCATGTCTACTTTTGAATGCACACCACATACTCTGCTAAGCATTTATATATTATCTCATTTAACCCACCAAGAACTTTGCATGGCAGGTACATTATTATCCCTATTTTACACTCGATGACACAAGGCTTTGAGAAGTTCAGTAACTCACTCAGTGTCTTACAACTAGCAAAATATGGAGTGGGAGTTGAGTCCTGGTGTTCTGACTTGAGAGCAAGTTGTTTTAACCCGACTTTATTGTAATCGTGTGTTTACTCATGTGCTCTTTCTTACTTCTCCTCCCAAGACTGAAAGTTCCTTAAGGGAAGGAGAGTGTGTCTTTTTCATGTTTATCTCTTTGTCATATGGCACAATATCCAATATACGTTGAATGAGAAAGAAAGAACAAATCAGTCTCCAAAACTTCACCTGGGGTTGGAGCTTTCAGAGAGGTGTCATCATTGAAATTTTTGTTACTTGGGGAGACACAAGTTTAACTTTGAGAACATACTAAAGAACCCCTCCCCCAGTATAATTAAAAGGAATTTCGAGGGTGCCGTTTCACTTCCTCATCACGATTTGCCTCTTATAACTGATGATAGTCTAGGACCCCTTAGCAACCACTGGCTATTTTCTGGTTAATTAATTGGGATAGGACGTTCTCACCCTGAAAAGGTATTTGAATATTTTCACACTATCAGTCCAGAGTTTGGTTCGGTCTGTACCTGAGCCTACGGTGCCTTTCCATGTTCCTGCTCGGTTTTTCCATAAGCATTAATGCTAAGTCTTTCATTCCAATGCTTTATGGATGAGAAAGATTTCCAGGTCTTTACAGTCACCCATCCATCATTTACTCAACAAACATCGAATGAGTATCGGCTTTGTGCCAGGGCTGGTACCACAGCCCTGAGGACGATGATGACAGCACAAGGTCCCCACCACAAAGAGCTCATTGGGCAGCCCACTGTCCAGCAATGGTGCAAAAACTTACACAGCTAACTCCCATCCACTCGGGGGGAACTTCTTCTGAGACACACAAACCATCAACACAGGGCCTCAGTTTTGAACTACAGGGAATGGCCATCTTTTTGAGAACGGTACATGAGCATTTGGGTTTGGAAACAGGAAAATTTTGATGATTCTGGAGAATAATCATGCTGACTTCATTTGTGTTTAGTTGTAAGTATTCTAGAACTTCTGTCTGCTAAGATGGATGATGATTTACACAAAGAGAAATAAGTCATAGTAAAATGCCTTATTTTGTAGTAGCATTTAGTCTGTTTATATCTCAAAATGCGTTAAGTAATAACATAGTAATAGTAAGAAGAAGCAACTCTCTGAGGGAATAATCCAAATGTTTATGATTATGATAACCTTGAATGAGTTACTTCACTTCTTTGTTCCTCAGTTTCCTCATGTGTAAAATAAGAAGCTTCAACTAGGTAATTTCTGAGATACCTTCCAGCTCTAATGGCTCATGAATGTGAAGCTCGTTCAGCCTGATCCTATGGATGGAAAGGGACTTTAAAATTCACTTTACAGCTTCTAATCCGCTAGGCTTTTTGAAGTAATCTCTCTCTCTCTCTCCCTTCCTTTCACCCCCCACCCCCACTTGCGTCAATGTTTTTCCAACTGTACAATACTGTTTGTTCCAAATATTTTGGTTTCAACAAGAAGGTGAAGGATAAAGATATTCCATTGACAGCCAGAGATCATTAGAAGCAAACAAACCTCAATTAGAACATGGAGGCACTGTCATGCAATTTACTGGTTATATGATCTGGGACAAGCAACTTCTGTGAGACTCAGTTTTCTCCTCTGTAATGTAGGGATGATAATCATGTCTAATAACGTCATTGCCAGGATTGAATGAAATCATACGTTTAGGAACACAGTTCATTGTTTGTCACAGAGCAGCACATGGTAAGCAATATTAACTTCTAGAATTATCCTTAATATTGTACAACATCCCACTACGAAAATAATAGAACACAGATGGTAAATAAATTAAGAATACAGACAAGGATACAATGTTTGAAAATGGGAGTGTGCTGATGGGTGAGAGCTGCCTGCACGCCTGTCCTAAGCACTGGCTTGTTTTCTCCCCAAACATGCTTTCTGTCTCACAGACCCAGCCTAAATGGGGCCGGAAAGGCCTGGAAAAGTTGGCACAGCTTTGCAAAATGATTACTTCACTCTCGAGGGGGGCCTGAGATGACTGGAAAGTGATTTGACTGTCTCATCTGAAAGGCTTACTGAGATTAAAATGGTTATTAATATTTATTAAAACTATGTAAATCCCATTCATCTAGACCCAGACATCGGGAGCAAAAGCGCAGACCGGTGAGCGATGGGAAGGAAGCACGATTCTCCGGAGGACATTCAGGGCTCCGCCGCTTGGGTTAGGCGTGCAGCTGAGGGGTAGGAGCGCCCTGGGCTATGGAGCGGAAAGTGGCCTCCTCCGGAAATTGGGCCTCAGCAGAGAGCTATCTGACTCTGTATTTTCTGAGGCTGAACCGAAATAAATTAGATTAAATCAGCACCCACATATTCATTCATAAAATGAAGCTGGCACTTGCAGGGTCAGCAGAGTTTACATTTCAGCTCACCAGCTTTGCATGTAATGGGGACCTAAGGAGACAGGACTGCTCAAGGAACCCTTTGATTTTTCCTACCTAAGCTCATACCGGCATGAAGGGCTCACAATTTGCCCCTTAAGATCTGATAAAAATGAAATCGATTTCTTGTTTCTTTCTGAGTTGCCTACTTGCAGTTATCATACAGCCTGCTTTGCCCAGGAGTGCCCTTTCCATGGAGAGGGAAACTGAGCAGAGATGAACATGTCTTCTTTGTCTGGATTTCACTCTCTTAAAAAAAGAGGTAAACTTGGTCAAGTTATTTTACTTTCTGGAGATTAAGTTTCATCAAGTAGAAATGGGTTTAATATCTGGAATGTGGGGCTGTTGTGAGGAGTAACCCCAATTGTACTACTTGATGGCATCCAAGAGGCAGAAACAGAATAGTGATTAAACGCACTGACTCTGAAGCCACATGGCTGGCTTCAGATCCCAGCTGCCTCCTAACCACCCACATTGATCCTGAGCAAGTTGCTTAAATTCTTATTACCCTCAGGTTCTCACCTGTAAAGTGGGGGTGAAATGATCATAGGTTGGCACTATCTGGTGTTCACTAAATGGCAGTTGTTTCTCAAGAAAAAAAAATTCAAATGAAACAAATATCTAGAATACTGGTCACAAGATGTACTTTCTGAGGGTAGCAGGATTTGATGCCGTGACCAACTTTTCTCCATGTGGAAAAGTATAAAAAGTTACCAACTTTTCTTCATCTGAGACCCCAAGCCACCATGTTCCAAAGTCTTGTATGGTAGCTCAGTTGGGGCTCTGAGAGATCGGCTGCTCTTAGGGCCTCTACCTATTGTATTTATTATGTTCTCAGGATGTAAGAAAGGCATTTGGGGGATCTGGACAATAAAAGCCCCAAATAGACTAAAGTAGTATTCATTAGTACTATGTGTAGACCAGCATGTCCCCAAGTACTTCAGAGGGGGAAAAACAATTAGAAATGGATTGCAAATAATATTATATAAAATTACACTGGACATTATTTTGTCAGTGTATTGTTTATTCCTCACAATTGAAAGCTCAGACCTCAGCAGCCAGTTTGAAAATTAGTGGAAAAGGTGGTTGTGTAAGGAAGCTGAGGCACTGTAAGGATGAGCTAAGTCAGTGTCATTAATTTAGTAGAGAGAACAGTGGGCTGATGAACAACTTGATTACTACCTTCAAGTGTATGGAGTTATTTATTATAGGAAGGCATTTAATCCAGTAGGCTCTTTCCCCACCATATGGAACAAGGGATAAAAGGTTTTGATTGAAGCACAACCAACTGGAATGGGGATGAAGGAGACTGAGACCGGACCTTAGACCCAGGGCCCGGACAAGGGTGAGGGAGTCGGGCATTTGCCTGGGACACAGAAACGCTCAGTAATCAAAGTAAATAATATTGTCATAAAATAGTTTTCAAAATTAATGCAAAAAAAATCCCTGATGAACAAAATATCACAATTTTAAAGAAGGCAGGATAAGAATTACCGATTTTTCCTTGTACCTCAAACAGTACAGCTCGGCACAGCATTGCTTAGGCCAATCAGGTTTTCCCAGGGGAGAGCCTTAAGTTGATGCCTACTCAATTATATCACAGTACAGGGTACTGTATATCCGTGTACTGTACAGCTACATAGGACGATATGTTTCCAGGCATTTCCATGTCTGTTTTCTGGTGTGATGCTCATAACCATTTGGAGATTTTCAGGATCACTAAGGGACAGATGATGAACAAGAGGAGAAGATACTTTCTAAATGGGAAACTATATGACTCATCAATGGAAAAACAGCCTCAGACTCAGGGCTTACAATTCCAAGCTCATCCCAGTGACATCTGGAACTAATTGCTCAGCCCTTGAATGATTAGATATTTAAACATACCTATGGAGCTTCTGAAAGGCTGTAAGTGGATTTCTTGGTGGTGGACGAGTGTGTGGATCGGTACAGTGAGTCACCATGGAGAGGAGTTGAGGTTGAGGGGCAGTGATTCTCAAAAAGAGTACAGTTGTTTGGCATTTGGAGCTGCTGAGTTCTTAATGGATAGGATTGTGTTGAGCATACCCTCTCCCAGGCTTTGTGAAAACCACAAAGACCACCTTCATATTTCCAAAGTCTTTAGGGGAGCTGGAGCCCATTTTGAGAACTCCTGATGGGGAGCGTCCAGAAAGGTCCTAACATAACTGTCAATAACTACCTTTCATTCAGTGCCTTTGTGCGAAGTGTTTTATATATACGAGGTGTGATCAAAAAATATGGTGAATGTCTAAATTTCAAAACAAATTCAGTACAGTAAAAGACACATTGCCATTAATCTCCCTCAAAATACACCCCCTCGGTTTGAACACACTTATCCCATCATTCTTGCTACTTCTTGAAACAGTTCTGGAAGTCCTCTTTCATGACTGTCTTTAGTTGCGTGGTTGTGGCGGCCTCGATGTCCTGAATTGATTAAAAATGTTTACCTTTCATGTCATTTTGACTTTGGGGAAGAGCCAGAAATCGCACGGCCAGATCCAGTGCATAAGGTGGATGAGGATGTTTTGTAATCCTCACACCGTAATGTTTTTATTTGATAGAAATTGCCATACCAGAAGCGATGTGTGACGCGGAACATTGTCATGATGGAGGATGATTTACGACACACATTAAAACACACCTTCTCTCAACCATAGCTCACACCCGACTGACTGCACCTGACTGTCTGGACAGGTTGAAACTTGTCACACACTGTTACTAAAGTGCGACGTGCCTTTTCCTGTATTGAAGACCCCTGCCTTTCCATTATATGGCACGCGGCAGCAGCATTCACCGAATTTTTTGATCACTCCCCATATATTTTCTAATCCCATAAGGATCTATGTTGTGTATAGATAATATGTAACAGATATGGGCTTCTTCCCTAGTTCGCCTGAATGTAAAGACTATGTTTTTTCACTAAGTCCTAGCTACGGTCTCATTCTTACACTGAACTCCTACAATCAAAATCTGTATCACTGGTATGTTGCTACGTGGCAAACTGGCCCTTGCGTCGAAATTCAAGGTTTTTCACACCCTCCCCTCAGCATCTTCTTCTAGCCTAGAGGCACAGGGAGGCTCAGTGTAAACAATAAAGCCGTTCTCTTTGAGCTCAGACAGTGAGGAACGTGCATTGGAAGCTGGCTGCCCCAGAAGTTGAGATAATTCTGGAGGCTCCAAGTTGAGGGCCTGTTTAATATGAGTAGGAAGAAAGGAAGTGATGAGCATCTCATAGCTTCAGTTTGAGCAAATGAGAAAGTGGATGGGGTGCGGATCAACAGACAGGACTTGTTATTCTTAGTGGGACAAATCCAAGCCTCGTTCATCTCTTCATGCACTCGGTAAACACACTGAGCTCCAGATGTCAAACCCTGTGAGGGTTTCTGAGGGACCAAAGGTGGTTTTCCTGTTCTGAGGTCGGCATGGCAGAATGGGACCTCACACAGGTCCTCCCTAAGCCCTCCAGGCATTAAATGATGGGGCAATGAATGCACGAAGGTACTTGACCTTCTTGCTTTCACAATTCTGAAAGCAAGGATGCTGTCATGTTTACTTTATAACGTAGAAAACAACCTGGAATCTGTCTGTTCTTAGGAAGCATTTTTTCTGAGATGGTGTTCAGCTGTTTCTCGTCTCCTCATGCCGTGCAGTATTTATTTGATGGATATGCTGGAGATAGCAGCTCCTTCCAACGTCACTGGTTATTGCTGACCTGTGGTGACCTCCAAAGGGCTGACATGGCAAACATCCTGACAGCTCTGTGGTGTGATTTGGCACTGGGAAAGAGGATTAAGCAGGTTCTTTCTCCTGATTAAAACCCGGAGGCGGTAGGTGGGATAGAACTCATCAAACTATAAATAACTCAGTTGATTGAGGTTCACCTTTAGCTTTTGCAAGAGCATAAAAGAGCTTTTTACAAGGAGCATGGGGTCTGTGCCTTTTTCAGTTTGACTCTCTTCAGAATAAGAACTTGTGATACAAAAGGGGACAGATTTCTAATGTATCAATACTCGAATATTGGTGTGGCAAAAAGAGACGAGGCAAGTCAGGTGGATTTTATGCTTCTTACCAGCACCACGAAGTAACCCTCCTCCCCAAATCCCTAGGCCTATTAAGAGAAGTTTAAGAAAATGTTTAGCTGTCTGTTCTTCCTACAGAAACATTCCCAGAATCGCTCCGGTACTGATCAGTTTTCCATATAGGGAAGAACTCCCATATTCACCAGGGAAGAATCCCATGTCTGTTACATATTATCTATACACAACATAGATCCTTGCGGGATTAGAAACTATATGGGGAGTGATAAAAAAATACGGTTATGATCTTTCCATATATGTTATGATCTTAGGAATGAGCAAAAATGAACTGAAGAGAAGAGTTATTATAACCACAAAGACTAACGTTGATGGCTTGCCATGTGGCAGGCAGCAGTACTCTTAGGCAGGCACTATTAATATCTGTACTTTGCAGATGATGTAATTGGCTCAGAGTGGTTAGGTAAGCCATCCAAGGTCAAACAGCTGGTAAGTGGCGAAAATAGGCTGGACCTCAGACCTAACTCCACAGTTCATTGCCATGCTGCACAGCTCATCATTAGAACTCATTTGACAATTTTGGGGGCCACTAAGTTAGACATTCAGGAGGGCTCTCAGTGAGGTATCAGTAAGCAAGTCTCTAACCAGTCACTTAAGGTCTCAAAAGACCTGAAAAGGATCTCAGCTTCACAGGCAAATCGTACTCAAATGTTGAAAATCCTTTTCAACCTCTGCCCTAATTATTTGATAATAATAACAGTGACAACAACTTTGGAGAATTAAAAATCCTAGCCCAACAAAGGGATTTTGGTATTTCTTGGAATATGTTGCAAAAAGTAGTCTTAATATAAACCTGATTTAAGATAGTGATGGAAGGTGTCGTCTTTGCCTGCCCACTCTTTGTATTAAAATGAGTATTCGTAGTAGACCTTCAGGCAGCAAACAGAACCCCAGCTCTGCAGCTTACTAGCTCTGTGACACTGGCAAGATATGTAACTCCTCTAACCCTCGGTGTCCTCACTGCCTGGTGATAATCATATGTGGTTTGTAAACCCTGGGGGATTAACTGATACTTGATAGGGACGGGGTCTGACACACAGACAGCCATTTCCTTTCTTCCATAATTCAGGTTGTTTTCCCACTTCTACCTAATCCAGAGTCTAAAATGCCCAAGATATGATTTCTCATTCAGTTGAAAGATCTTATAAAAATAGAATATAGCTCTGTCACGCGCTCCTAAAAAGCTTGTGATTGATCAGGAAATGAAGTTAGAATAGTTTATGTTGCTCCCTCAACCCACTGGACAAGCATATGGCTTGTCGTGTGGGTCAATCGAACAGCTCTTCAAATATTTCTTTTAAATCCCTTTTTCCTTCACAAAAACTCCTTATCAGACATTCTTCAGCACTCACACTCTAATTCCACTTCGTCTGGGCTCAGCTGCTTTCTGCCCATTATCAACATCCTCTTTCGATTGAGCTCAGGGCCTTGGAAGCTTGCCTGTTAGAAGCCATCTCCCAAAAGAATTGAATGGAAGAGGGGGCACT
This sequence comes from Rhinolophus hipposideros, assembly GCF_964194185.1. Classification (NCBI taxonomy): domain Eukaryota; kingdom Metazoa; phylum Chordata; class Mammalia; order Chiroptera; family Rhinolophidae; genus Rhinolophus; species Rhinolophus hipposideros. The sequence continues at coordinate 57,985,646 of NC_138059.1, forward strand.
GGGGTCTCTGCTCTGAGATAACATAGCAATGTATGTCCCTGCCTAACTGGTGGCGGCCCTTAGGAAGATACCAGATGTCACATGGCTTTTGCAATATTGTTACAAAGGCAGGGTAGATTGTGGTGAGAGGGGGCGGTAGGATCAGGAGAGCAAGATTGTATTGACAGCATGACTTTTCAGTCCAGCTGTTTCTCCTAAACGCACACTTATAACCCAGGCATTTAAAAGATACAACAGTCATTACCTTATGGATAAAAAAGTCTTTTCTGATGGCTAGAAATTTGAGGGTCTAAGAATAAACTTCCTCCTTCTCAGGACATGGCCCGGATACAGTCGCCAACCCTGATTTGGCTCTCAATTACCTGACTTGAAACTGGGCAGCAGTGGGGGCATGGCCTGTATCTACTCTTTAAAAGGCCAGGGAGAAAGAGCAATTTTTAATCACGGTGTCACCTATATGCTGCATTCATTGTTAGAGTTTTCTTACGGGCATAGCTGACTTCCTGGGTGAGTGCATTGCAAGCTGTGAGGCCTTTTCCTGTATGATTTGAAACTCTTCTGGGCTATTGCTGCTTTCCCGAGTTCTCAAAAAGCCACGACGCATCTTTTGATCCCTCTACAAGGAGGATACTATAGAGCTGAGAAGGAAGCCCCCCAACCTCCCGAGCCCTGAAATTCAGCTCTATAACCAACCACCCGCTAGCTCTCCTGCCCTTTAAATATGGTTCCTAGATAATCACTTCTGAGGGTGATCTCTGGAACCTTAAAGAGCTGCGGGGAGTGATTAAATGCCTGCACTTCGCTAAGGCTGTAAATCACGCTCAGAAGCCATTTATTGTGAGGGTACTATAAAGCAGGGGAAGTTATTGCTCCTATACTGCAAAATGTAACATTGGACAGGAAAATGGAGAGGGTAAATTTTGTCGTGACGGTTTTAAAGTGATGTGTTGCTTTTTCTTTGCACACTCTGTTTCTTATCATTTTTCTCCTCTTTTTGCCTCTATTTTTCCCCTATCTCTAGTAGTCCCCGGGAAGTGTCTGTTGATCTAATTTCCAGTATGGCATAGCCACAAACGACACCCAGGGTCCTTCTGGATTAAAGAACGTTAACATCGGCCGTGCTCCCAGACATGGGGCATCTCCACGTGCCACGCTGTTCTATTTCATCCTTAACAACAGTTCCTGCAGGACATATTATTATCCTCATCTTAAACGGAGGGCATTAGATCTGAACCAAATCAAGGTTGGTTGGTGGTTTGATCCTGAGTGTTTCTCTCCTTCTCCGTCATGCCCCATTATGTTTGGGTCTGCTCTCGGGGATCAGGCCACCTAATTTCCAATTGCTCAAAACTTGTTTCAAAATCTCTGCTCAGGAGTCTTTAATGTGCCTCCCCCACTCCTTCAGTAAAGTTGGTTGTCTCTTTGCCATACATTTTGCCGTATAAAACCTTTAAGAATTTGGCATTGTTTTCTTTATCCAAAAGACATCTTCCACTTGAGTCAAATGAGTCTCCCTCCCCTTCTTCTCCCCACCCGGTCATCCCAGGTCTTCCTGAACCTTCCTTACATAGTCCTTCCTACTCCGTCTCCATTCCCATAATGCAGTGAGCATGGGCCCTACAGCAGTATGGATAAGAGGCATCTTACCTGGCTGGGAAGCGAGGTGGGGGGGAGGAGCCTCAGATAAATTTACCTGGAGGCATTTTCTAACTTGAAGGAGAGGTTAGATTGAGCAGGTGGAAGAAAGGAAATGTGCGGGAGGCTGTTTGAGATAAAATGAGCACACTCTGCAGCGGGCAGAGAGTATAAGGGCTCGCATGGAGAGATATAAGGCTGAGGCCAGGAATGAAAGGCCTTTCTTGCCGTAAGGAATTTGGGCTTTACGCTTGAGAACAAATCAAGTCCCTCTCATCTTCCAAAGCTAATGTCCACAACTAAGAAGCTTTGCCCATGGCTGGGGCAGCACTGATCTCTTCTTTTGTTCCTCCCTGAATGCCTGCCGCACTAATCTTTTTTACTGCACACTTTTTCAGGCTTCAGGACAGTTCCTGGACACAGGATGTCATGTCTTTTTCTCCTTCATAGCCATGGGTACAGAGTAGGCCTCAGTGGTGTCCTCTTGACTTACTGACCTGTGCAGAGAAGTTTGGAGAGTAGCTCTTTCTAGACTCTTCTCAATGATAATAGTCTTGCCAAGGGGACTGGAGTTGTGTGCAATGGAACTTGAAAAAGAGGAAAGAAGTGACTGGGATGCTTGGCCTGCCCCCTGCCCTGTGACTCGCACAGGACATAACAGAGACAGAGACTGTCATAGAAGAGGCAAGACAGCCAGGGCACAGAACAAGAGTCACTACTGGGTCCTGTAATGGCTCCCATTCCCTGTGTGACGAGCTCAGGTGCCCATGTCCTCATCTAATAACGATGTGGAAGTAGGCAAATACCATTGTTTTCTCTCAGTTCTTGAATTTTATATTTCTGTGTGTCATTGTGCATAAGACCAAGTTAAGAAATGGTTCCAATTCACGTTATAGAAATCGCCATTGTTTAGGGAGCTACCTTCTGTGCAGAGCTCAGGGAATAGCTTCTTATTTCTACTCAGTGTCTTCTTCACCCTGACAGGGTTGTGTAGACTTGGTTGATCACACATTTTCTCGTGAGTTTCTGATGAGTTAATCCATCATATACTTTTATAGCATGCATATGGAGTAGTATATCACCTACCACAGGTAGAGTATTTCAGCTTGATATTTGATCTGTGAAATCTCCCAGAATAATACTGCAATGCCTGATTTACCTTATATCTTTGTAAGGGCAGAGAGCATACCAGAGATGTTAAATCTTCAAATAGTTGAGGGCTGCCTTTTAAGGATCAATTTTTAACTTTTATTTTGTTCCGTTCCGGTGAAAAAGAAAAAGAAATAACTTAGGATGCATTTTGTACTTCCTGCCCTGTTCTATGTCATTTAATACTTTCTTCAAGAACTTGAATACTTTCTTTGTAGACAAATGGTGACTACCATGAATATAAATTATTTTACTCTGGGCTGTGAAATAGCTATTGTGATGAGGGCCTTTGGGACTTATGGACTTTGTCCCCATGCTACTTGGCCCAGACTGCCATGTTATATGGAAGCTGGCTTTTTTTTTTTTTTTTTAAGTCCTTCTTTCTCCTCTTAGCTGTTAATTGGTTACTATTAGTGGATCTGTTTTAAAACCCTCTCTCCTAATTTTCGTGGATTAGGAAGCCAGGAAACTGAGCTTGTTGAATTATATGCTTTGGGGGAGGACCTCTGGGGAATCCCAAGAAATAAAGTAAATGAGCTGTAGCAGTGCATGAATATTTTAACATCTCACTGTATGCTCAGAAATACAGTTCTGCTTAATGCACTAGCAGGCAGGGCACGAAGTACCTTGCACTGCAACATCTACGTGGACCTATGCAAAGTTGAAAACCTGAGCAATTTGTCTTCCAAGCTTTCTCCAATTTTGGATTCATGTACTTTTAGGTTGGTGCAAAAGTAACTGCATTTTAAAAGGTTAAACATAACTGCAAAAACCACGATTACTTTTGCACCAACCTAATATATCCCCCTCTGACTTGTGGATCTTCCTTCTCTGCTATGCTTTCCTCCGCCTAACAGAGAGACACCCGTATCTTCATTTATACTTGGACTAAAAACTGTTTTTAAACAAAGTGGTGACTATCTCCATATTTCCATTTTTAGACTTTTCTAGCTATTAAATATAAGCCTTTGTCTCTCATAAAAAATATATTGGGCAAAATAAGGAGCTCATTTTTCTGCTTATCTTTTGTTATATGCCTTGTCTTCCCTGCATACCTACTCTAAGACAATGGGGATCCAACTAGCATGGTCATCTGGGCCCCTCACCTGAGCTGCCACGTTCTACTCATGTATCATATGACCCTGGACCCGCCACTGTGGCCACAGTTTTTATACTAATAGATTTAAATTCCTACTGCTTTGGTCCCTCTCCCATCCAGACGCCCTGGGATAGGGACAGGGACATTGACAAGGGTCACCAGGTGAAAGATGTCTTAGTCCAGGAAAGCAATATGGGAGATGCTTTCTTCCTTGTTCTCTGCAGTGGTCCAGGTAGTTGAAGCTGCTGGTTAAGTGAGGCAACTCAGCCTGGTTTGTTCTTAACCTGAGGGCAGAGACTTTTGGTCTAAAACTGGCTACTGGGAATTTGTGAATCTCCTAAAATTTCGGACACATATGTGTTTGGTGGAGAAGGTACCCAGCTTCCACCAGATTCTTAAGATGTTCATGAAGGACCACCACATTAGATTATCTATCCTTCTACTGGTGAGCCCATGAGTACAGTCCTGTGATGTACTGGGAAGGCAAAGATCCTGTTGGGATGGTTTATAGACTGGTTGTCAAATGGATTGACTGCTCTATCCTAAACATGAAGGGTTGCATGATTATTAGAGTAAGCATTAACAATGAAGAAAATGATGAAAACAGAGAACATGTTAGGACATTAAAAATCATTCATAATCCCACTACTTAGCTACAACCACTGTTTGCAGTGAGACAGAGGTATATTTTGCGTATGTGTACATGCACGCGTGCGCACACATGCACACACACGGGCTTATACTGTGTATAGCTTCATGAATCTGGATAGGATAGCACAGCAGTGAAGAGCTCAAGTGCTGTGGCCAGATTGCCTGCGTCTCAGTCAGAACACTACCACTTACTCTGTAACCGAGCCTGGGCAAGTTACTTAAACACTCTGTGCTAAAATTTCCTCACCTATAAAATGAGAAGAATAATAGTATCAACTTCAAAAGGTTTTAATGAGAATTAAAGGAGTTAATACAAGAAAAGGCTTAGAAAAATGATCAACCCATACTTAGCACTCAATATATGTCAACTATTTGTTATGGTTCTGCTTGTTTTTATACTTAAAATTATACCATGTTTATTTATTAAATATGGCGTTGAGCACAAAATTATGACTGGATAGTTTAAAATTCAATTAATGCTGGACATTAAGCTACTTTCAATTTTTGACCAGTCTAAATAATGGCACAACGAACATCTCTCTATATAAATATTTCCTTCAGTTGGCCAACATCTTTTGCTTTTTCCTCTCTTAGGATAAATTCTAGGAAGTTGAATTAATGAGCAATGAAAACTTTTATGGCTCTTGGTACATATAGTTAAATTGCTTTCCAGAACTGTTGTTTCAATCTCTATTTCCGTCAGTCTAAGAGAGCGCCCATCTCTTCTCCCCACAATGCAAAGCATTATTATGCATACTCGCAGTGAACACTGCTTTCTGTTGGTCTGATCAACTTTTATTTTTTCCTGCTTTTCCTCACTTACACGCTTTGGGTTTGTAACATATCTATTTCTATTATTTTACATGTTATTCTCCAATTTTTAATATAGATGCCTTCCTCCCCAAAATCCAGTCAGTCAATCTCTCTATTCTCATCCAGGATACGGAAAGTAAAAAAATGCTTTAACTTCTTTCTGAACTTACTCTTCTTTAATATCATTCTTTCAACAATGCCATTGGAATTTTGATAGGGATTGCACTGAATGTGTATATTGCTTAGGGGAGTATGGACATTCCAGCAATATTAGTTACTCTAATGCATGAACATGTAATATCTTACCGTTTATTTGTGTCTTCTTCAATTTCCTTCATCAATATTTTATAGTTTTAAGTATACAGCTATTTCACCTCTGTAGTTAAATTTATTCCTAAGTGTTTTACTCTTTTTGATGCTACTGTGAATGAGATTATTTTCTCAATTTCTCTTCTGATAGTTTGTTGTCAGTATATAGAAATGCAAGTGATTTTTGTATATGGATTTGGTATCCTGCAAGTTTACTGAATTCCTTTTTTCTAACAGTTTTTTTGATGGAGTCTTTAATGTATATATCCTCATGTTATCTGCAAGCAGAGACTCTGCCTGCCCCCCAGGCTCTCTACCCTTTTACCCCCCGCTATGGATTTAAATGAAAGCCTCATTCTATGTCTTGCCCAAAGGTAGGCAGGCAGAATTTTCTGTATTCCTGTTATAAAGAGGATTCCTCAGCTCCTCATTGTATGTGGGGAGACAGTTCTACTTTCAGTCCCAAGGCCTTGACTTCCATCTCATTGCCATGGAAGCATTAAAGTCTAGCCCTCAGAGATGGATCTGGTTTGGTTGCTCAGTAGGCTTCCAGTCCCTCATCCTCCTGATGGCCCTGCTTCATTTCTGACCCTTGGAGATTCCCTTTGTTCGTTTCGATGTCAGCTATGAATTAACATTTTAAAATTATATTTATCCCATGTTTCTGTTTGGTTGGGGAAAGGTTACTGCTTTCTGGCTCTACTTATTCTGCCATCTTAAGCAGAATTTCTAATATATAAATACTTACATATTTGTCTTATGTTTATTCACTTTATTTAAGTGTTTCATTTCCTTGGCTCTCAAGCATACAATCACATATTCTAAAAATTTTGATAAATTTGTTCTCTATTTTATCAACAACTTTTGTATCTTTATTTTTGCCTATGTATTCTATCATAGATTGACAGCAGTGCTTTACATTCCTCCAATATAACTGTTTTATTCGATCTCTGTAAGTTCGATATCCATTTGACAACCGTCCTATAAGTACTGTTATTCATTGTACCTTCAGCATTGATTATAGCTTTTATCTCCATAAAATAATGCTCTTTTTAATTCTTTTGACTTATCAGATATTAAAATGCTGTTTCTATAAGTCTTCCTTTAGAGTTATATGCTCTGCTTTTGATCACTTTAATTGTTGTAAACTTTTCTGTGTTATTTTGTTTTAGATGTTTCTTATGTTACAATTGTTATGGTTGGTGTTGTTACTGTTTAACTATTTTATTTTTGCTATTTATTTGCGTGTTGTTTTGTGTTCATTCATTTTTGCTACATATGTTTATCCTTATTTGCTATTTTTGGCAATAATTTAAAAGATAAGCTTTGTGCTTTCAATTTTAGTAGTTGTTAACTTAGATTTTTCAAAGACAATCTTAAACCTGTATTAAATTAACTCATAGTAAATGACTAATTAGGAATTTTAAAAACCATCTCTTGTGGAAGGTAAGAAATGTAGTAGTTTCCTTTTATATGCTACAATTCTAATCCTAGATTTTTTCATAACTCTGTGATTACGGATACCATCATTTGGTTTCTATTGTCTTAGAAAGGAAGTAATCATTCAATTCACTTTTAAAATACCTTTTAGTATCAATTTTATAACCATTTAAAACAGATGTTTAAATTCATCTCTGCATCTGACTCGTATTTCTGCTCATTTGCTGCCCCTCTACCAAGAATTCTCCATTCTGGACTTGTTTTCATATATGCTGCATTGTCCTGGCATAAATTTTCCAACGGCTTCTTCAGGAAGAGGCCCTGATAATCGAACTCTGCATGTTCAAGTACGTGCCTTGTTTTTATTGTTTTCACACATGAAGAAGGGCCTGACAGAGTAGAGACTCAGAGGCTTATTCTCCAGAGCTCTGGCGGTTTTCTAGCTCGCTTCCTGGTGCTACGATTTGCTGAGTATTCTGAGAACAACAACCTGAGTTTGTTTTGGATGTTTTCCTGGGTGACTTAATTTCTTTCTTCTGGATTTCTAGAAGAGTCCCACAGTGTGGGGACAAAGCCCCAAAAAGCAGTTTCCAGGCTCTCAGCCTCACATAGAAAGGTGCTGGCTCGGGTAGTAAATGGCCATCAACTGTAATCAGATGGCCATCAGCTGTGGCTAGTTGGCCGTCAGCTATAACCCGTAAGCCATTGGCTACTAATATAAATGCTGTGGCTACGCTAGCAGAGAGATGGGGGCTAGCAAGAGCGGATTGCAGAGAGGCGGATGCCGCCGGTGAGAATATAGTGGTATGACTCCCCTACCTATGGCTCCGTGGGTGTTCCTTTTTGGCCTCACCATGTCCTGCGTTCTTATGTGGGGAGCGGGAGCTGAGACCCCGCCTGACACCCTGCATGACACACCTATTCTCTCTTTTCTCTCCTCCTCCTTTCAGATACTGACAAATTCCTCCTTGTTATGCTTAGCAGTGGTTGTTATCTGGACATTCTGTTTTCTTGAAGCATAACGTCAACTCTAAATTTTCTAACTAGCATATTTCTTTATGTGAGATACTATTTCCTATATTGCTACAGCTGATTACTTTCTTGTTGTTTCTTATAAGAAATAGTGTTGTGCAAAGTCCGTGCAATTCCTCCTACCAGAGTGAACGCTCTCCACATCAGCTTCTGAAAGTTCCACAGGTGCAATGTTCTTTGTGATTTTTTTTTGAAACTGATAAATGAGAACATTTAAAAGATTTTCCCTTGTTTCTTGCAAAACAAATCTGCTTTAGAGACAAAAGTGGTGGTTCTTTGCCAGTTTTACTTGGGCTCACTTATGTGGCTCCGTTGTAGGGTCAGCTGTGAACGGGGCTCGTTTACAACATTTGGGAGCTGGGTCTCTATCTTCATGCAGTCTTTAATCTTGGGTTTCTATACAGTATGGTGGGCTCAGCGTTCCCAGAGAGAAAGGGCAAAAGTTGCCAGATCTCTTGAGGCCTAGACTATGGACCTCACATGTTACTTCTCCACATTCAAATGGTCAAAGTAAGTCACCTGACCAGCCTGGTTTGAAGAGGTGCAGAGACCATCTCTGCAAGAGGGAGAGGTGCAGCGTGGTCACATTACAAAGGGATGTGACTTCTGAGATGAGATGAATTTGTGACCATTAAATAATGAACCACAGAAGCCAAGTCCTGTTCGTTTTTGTATTCCTTCCAGCACCAAGGAGATCATCTAATATAAAGAAGTGCCATAATAGATATTTGTTGGAGTAAGGAGGAACAAGAATTGAAATCAGTAATTCCAAATCTGAAATTCTATTTAAAATAAACTTGGCATTCAGATACTTTCAAAAGCATTTTATTTTTCTTATGATTTAGGAGGATTTCACTCCACACAATAAATGTAGCCAGAAAAATGCTGATTTTATCTTTTAATACTTGAAAACCCTAACTCTCATGAATACAATATTCAGGCTATCGTTAAAAGTGAGCCAAAGTAGATCTCTTTATACTGGAGGCAAGAAAGCTCCAAACACATAAATATATCTCCCCATATATGTCTGTGTAAATGAAACTATTAGATACAGAGAGGATCAGAGAATTCGAAATGAGCCTTTTAAGGAAGAAAGGCCATTTATTTTCTCTTTAGTTAAAAAAACGGGGAAGGGAAAGTATTGTTTTTATATATTACGATAAATTTCATCTTGAAATACTATAAGTTTAAAATACTGTCAATATTTAGCATAAATATATATAGATACTGTGTTTCCCTGAAAAGAAGACCTAGCCAGACTATCAGCTCTAATGTGTCTTTTGGGCAAAAATTAATGTAAGACCCGGTCTCATTTTACTATAAGACAGGATCTTACATAATATAATGTAACATAACATAACATAACATAACATAACATAACATAACATAACATAACATAATATAATAAATACCAGATCTTACATTAATTTTTGCTCCAAAAGACGCATTAGAGCTGATGATCTGGCTAGGTCTTCTTTTCCGGGAAACATGGTATAAGCACAGTTAGCGATCTTGTTCTCACGACAGTGCTCTCTAATTTCAAACCCAGAATCTCATTTTACATTTCTACTTATTAATGGATAGAACAGTGAACAGAAAATTTTCAACCACTTTAAGAATTATTTGTAATGTAACTATTTTCCTTTCTCCATAAGCTCTTTAAAGACGATAGATTCTCCACTTTCTCATGTCTAGCTCAGGGCATTGCATTTAGTCGGCCCTTAATATGTAAGCTGAATTAAATCAAAGTACGCTTCTAGTTTCTCTTCCAACTATGACTTAAAAGTTTCAACTTTTCTGTGTGATTTTATTCCTATGTACACATGGGAAATGAATATTCTTCAGGTACTTTTGAAGGCATTTATCTCTTTGTCATTTAAAGTGATGTCACAGCAGAGTAGGACCATTGAATTTACACCTAAAAGTCACAGCTCCTGAGTTAGGCAGGATTAGATTCAGTGGCTTCCCCTCAACCATCAGCAGTTAGAACCACTTAAATTAGTAGCATGAGATTCTCCTTTAAGCATACACTGCACCATCCCTGTCTTGATTAATCTACCACAAGATTCAATAACAAGATTTAATAATATCCACTATGTGCCTGGTACTCTGACCCTAGGACAAAATCCCTGTCCTCAAGAATTGTGTTTCATAGAGAAAAGAATATTTGCATAAATATGAAGTCTGCCAATTAAGTTCCCGAACTTGCCACCGTGCGCTTACTCGAAGTAATAACCTTGGCTATTCTAATAGTAGCTACTATGTCTTGCACACCTGTTCTTTGACAAGCACATTACCTACATTGTCTCCATTCTTTCAAGAACATTGCAAATTAGGCATTTTTATGCCCAATCTGCCGGTAGGGAAACAGGCTCAGGGAGTTTTGTGAACTTGCCTGATACCATCACTGTAACAAGTAGGTGAAGCAGGAATTCTGACTCAAACTCGATGTCAAAAGCCATGCTCTTTCTGGGCTGCTTTCCAACTCAGAGAAAACTGGATCAGGACACATGGCAGAAAATCCTAAAAGTGCCCCAAATGGGGTTACAGAACCCCAGTTCACAGTGAGAAGGAGAGAGAACTTGGTCTTTCCTAAAAGGGCATATTTTATGGCACAGGTGGAGATCAAGGTTGAATTGAAAGGTGGGGGTCAAGTTGGACACACAGGATGGGCAGGATTCACGTAGGCAAGTTAGAGTTGGGTCAGGGTGGGCAGGTTGTCCTAGCAACTTGGTCAGGATGGGCAGGTTGTCCTAGCAACTTGCCTACTGTCCCCTTTCGACCTTGTTCTGGCCAATCTTGTTCTTTCATACCACTTCCCTTATCGCCATCCAAGAACTCTTTTCTTCTTTTGTTCAATATATCATACCCATCTATGACCTCCATCAAGCCTCCTTCAGACTGCAAGTTCCCCAAAGCCTCAGAAGATCTCCATTGTGCGTGTTCATTTCTAATTTGCCTTAGATGGATTTCTATGTGCCCCTAATTTGTGTTTTCATGTTTTCCCATTTATGTTGGTTGTCTCTCAGTAGGAGGTGAGTCTCCTGGAAACAAAAACTTGTCTTTTGTTAATAACTCCCCTCCATCCTCACCCTACACTCTGTTTACACTAGGTAATTGGTAAATGTGACCGTTTGGTAAATGTTACCCACAGACTAACTCAGAGGCATGTTATGAGGAATAAATTAAGGTAATAAAAGTAATAAATGGCAAGCCACGAAAGCTTTGCAGAATGGTGCACTGTGTCTAAAGTGGAATTTTCATCATGATGTTGGCAAGTTGGACCTGTGCCTTCATTCACTTCTTATTTGTCTTTATTTTTATTCTAAAAAAGTTTTTGTCCCTCCCTTTTGACAGTTCTATATTTACTGTTTGTTCCTCATTCATTTTTTCCCAAGTATTTCCTTCCAATGATCATTTTTCTTTTAATTTAATTTTTATTTAATCAAGGTAATTATATAAATAGCCTCAAAAGTTAAATAATGATAGTTTTTGAACAGTAGGCAGCATCTCTACCACTCCCTATCTCTACCTTTAATTCCCTTGTTCAGAGGCAAAAGATTTCAACCATATATCTTCCGGTATTTACTTGAATATTTTGAACTGACTTGCATGTACTGCTATTTGTTGATTATTTTACTTTCAACAAATATTTAGTAATCCTACTGTGAAAGTTTAATTCCCACCTTGCATATAAATTTTTCTTCTTTCCAAACTCTCAAAATAGTTAAAACACAATTTGGGGCAAAATCAATATTTAGTGTTTATATTATTGTAATGGTGTAAACAATATTTATAGCTGAGCCATATTTAAAAAACTGATTATACTTTAAATGATTTTTAACGGTAATAAACTATGATGACATTTCCTTTCTTAGACACCATTTTGCTATGTCTTAAGTGAGTAATTGCGTTTAAAAGCGTTTACTTGATGTTCTATGCATTCAGTACTGCCCTTAGACCAGGCAGCAAAGGCCCTTTGCCCTTGGCCATGAACTTTAGAACCTGGCTTCCCCCATCCTCACCCCTCCATGGCAAGGGATCCATAGGGGCCCAGGGGACTGGGACATGCCCACCTGGAACCTGTGCCAGTCTGCCCCCCTAGACCTTTCTTCTGAAACCCTGGACTCCAGAATTCCCTGCTCAGATGGTCCCAAGTCCCTTTTTAGTTCCCTCCTTGCAAAGGCAGATGGTGCTACTGTGTAGACACTCCAAGGCTAAGGACTAAGCAAGGACCTGGCATTGTGCAAGAGCCCTGGTGGCCGAAGAAGGAACCGAGGGGCGGGAGGAGGGGAGTGGGCTGTGGGCTGATGTCTCCATCCCACTCTTGGCCTGGTCTGCAAAAATGTTAGGGGCCAATGTGTGTGCACCTATCAGTAATTCACCCCCAACAGATGACTGGATTAAATATCCTCTCAGTAACTTCAAATGCAATTGCTAATACCTTTGTCCTATTTTGTTGGAGAAGTCTCTCCTTTCACAGCCGTACAAATCACTAGCCCCGCTGTCATCTATCACCTTTCTTTTCCAGGCTTTTAGAACCCGCTTTGCTTCTCCTTTGTTGTCTCTGCTATTTTCTGGATCCCAGTTCTTTTTCTTTCTTGGTTTATTTCATTGTTTTGTTGAGAGGGTGCATGGGAGTTACACTGGAGGTTGAAAAATATTTTATTTCATCTTTACACTAAGCTTGGTATCAAGTTTGTAGGTTGGAAATTCTAAAGTTTGCTTTATTGTCTTCAAGCTGCCAATGCTGCCACTAAAACCAATAGTATTTTTTTTTGTTTTTAAAGTTTATTGGGGTGACAATTGTTAGTAAAATTACATAGATTTCAGGTGTACAATTCTTTAATACATCATCTATATATATTAAATTGTGTTTTCACCAGAGTCAGTTCTCTTTCCATCACCATATATTTGATTCCCTTTACCCTCTGGTAACTACTAAACTATTGTCTGTGTCTATGAGTTTTTGTTTCTTCTTTGTTTGTAATCCTTGGTCCTTCATATGGAATCCATTTCTTCTCTCCTGGGGCCTCTCTCAGGAGATATTTCCTAGTGTTCTAGAATTTCTTAGTGATGTGTTTGGTCTGGGTCATTTCCATTTACTCAGTTGAACTCTATGAGCCCATTCAATCTGAAAATTCACATGCTTAAGGCCGGGGAAACTTTCTTACTTTATTATCGTTTTTTTGTTGTTAATCCCCTCCTCCATTTTCTCTGATGTTTATTTTTGTAACTCCTATCATTTGAATATTTGGTTTACAGGAGTCAATGTCTGATTATTTTTTTAACTTTTTTCTTTCACTTTTTAAATTTGTTTGTCTTATTATTATACATATATATTTAGATTTCCATGAACATTCTGAACATAATCCTTCTCTGGCTTTTTTACCTATGATATCACACTTTTTTTTCCTAAGAGTACACTTGATTAGTGTTGTCAATACCATCTTACTCCTTTTTTCCCCCTATAGACAACATTTTTATTCTCTCTGAGGATATGAATTATAATTCTCCTTCTTGCATTTCCTCATTTTCTCCAAGTTAATTTCCTCATTTGTTGATAATCCTGGGCCAAGTCATCTGTAAGAGTGGGAGCACTGAAGACCTATTTGGAAGTTCTGTATGCATGGGAGGGGCTTGTCAACTCGGTGGGCTCCATGGTGGCATGACAAGGTGGCAGGCTATCCTTTGCCTTGGAGGGCTCCCAAATGTCAGTATCTGTAGGTATTTTCTCCTGAGTAGGTCAGAATCCCCAGAGAGAAGTCCTCCCAATCCTGACTGGGGGGCAAGGGCAGCTGACAGCTCTCTGGGAGCTGGCGGAGAAGGAGAGCTGGTAGTTTCGTAGTTTGGCCAGTGGCCTCGACCTATATAAGTCATATGGGAAGGGTGGTTCTTTGCATTCAGCTCTGTTTCTTGGAACACAAAGGATGGGAGATTCACTTAACCCCCTGTTTGGCCAATGGCCTCGGCCTCAGCTGGGCTTGGTGCCCTGCTGCCTCTCTCTGTTCCAACCCCCCAGAGAATAAACTGTCCTTCTTCTGCTGAATGGGCACCTGGGTACCTAACTACTTTAAACACATTCCATGTACTCCTCTGGTTTTAGCACCTGGCCCTGCCTTCAGAGGAGACTTTTATTTCCTGTGCATTTTTAGTAGTTTGTGGTGCGAATTGACTTGCTTCATGCTGGTTTCCTTTCTCTGGTCTGTTAAGGTCAGCAGCCAATTGTCCATCTGCTTGCCAACTTCCAAAATTTGTTGGTATCTCTCATTTACTCTCGTCTCTTCATATGTTCTCTCAGTTCCCTAGGGTTGTGCATTTAAAAAAAACTTTCTTTACTCTTATGTAAATAGGACTTGGCATGGAGAAGCGATAAATTCATATGTTCAATCTGTCATAGTTAACTGGAAACCCTAATAATGTTTATTTAGTTTCAGTCATACAGTTTCTTTATACTTTCCTATGAGTCTATGAGTGAGCATTTATAAAAACCTATGAATTGTCTTTAATGCCATTAAAGTTTTTGAGTTCATTTACTTTTATATACATTACTAATTATGGTTTTTATTACATTGCTTAGGAAGGAAAAAACATTTTTAAATATCCTTTAAATTAGGGCAAGAATAAAGCATGGGACAATTTGAAAGTTTAACACAGTATCTACCTATCCAGTAACAAATAAGTAAACATCACAGCAAGAAGTAACTATAATTAGAAAACCCCTTTAAAAATCAAAGCCCAGTCATCCAATTGTGACACTTGCCAGAGTCCTGTAGAAATCTCAAGGGTAAGAGAAGATGCTGATGTATGCATACATGACTAACTGGAGCTTGCAAGAAAAAATAAAATAGAAAGGAAACTTTGGGATTAATTATTGATCATAAAAATTGAGTTTCAAAACTAACAAATGCAACAAAAGCTTAAAAGTTTTTGCCAAATGCCTACTGTGTGAGAATAAATACATTGTCAAGGAAAAAACAAAGCTGGACTTAGTATTAAAGAGAGACTTTAATAAAAAAATAATTGCAAAGGGAAGAAATAATATTTTTTTTTAATTTAAGATTTATATAAATTTAAGTTACTTATGTTACTTATTTAAAATTGCACAATGCTGAAGCCAGTCTAAAAAAGAATCAAACGTCTGGAAATGAAAGATGTGTTTAACATATGTGTAAATATAGATGGAAAAAGATACCAAAGAAAAAGTAGGAAGTGGCTGTACACTATTTTTGTTTACAAAACAATTTGAATGAATACATTTTCCTCTGTGACTGTAAAAAAAAAAAGAAAGAAAGAAAAAAGGATCAAACACACACCACTGCAAGGTAATGCAATGGGTTGCTTAAAAAAAAATTAACCAAAACAAATTTGAGTAGCAAAAAGAAAAAAGAAAGAATCCGTGATCACAGTCTGTTATCATGTAGTCATTCACCTTGCCCAGTCTGCAGGAAGCCACTGTGACAGTGGGAGTTGTAATGGACAGCCATACTTTGCAGAAGTAATTTCTGCTTACAGATGACATGTGGTGTGGAAAAATCTTGAGTTTCCTTGAGTTCCGTTATTGCAATAGGGAGAACACTCTGAACATAAGATCTGCCAAGTGCCTCAAGGATCAGGCAAGAAGACTTTTCTTTCATCGGGAGGAGTAAACAAGGCTGGAAGGAACAGGGTGTGGGAAATGGTTTTAAAAGGTGGCAGGATCCACAGATCAGAGAATGTGTTACCCTGACACCAGGTGAGGATGAGCAAATGTTCAGGGCCGAGGGGAAGAAGAGACTCTTAACCAAATGTGGTTAACAAGCATTTTGCTCCAATTAATCAGTGGGGACGAGCAGTTCAGTGAATTATTTATGAGGCAAAGAATGGGAGGTTGGAGGGTCCGTCTGGCTTTATCACAGGTGAACAAGGGAGGGTGCATTTCTGTGAGTCTTATCTAAGTCATATGGGCAGGGTGGTTCTTTGCATTCAGCTCTGTTTTCTGGAACACAAAGGATGGGAGATTTCTTAACCTTTGCTGTTATCTAGGATCATGGGAAACAGGTTGTTTTTAACGTGGTCAATATGAATCAGCAAGATGGCTACCCCTGAAAAACTAAGCAGCTAATGAGGCTAGTAACTGAGTCAAGTATTTCAGTACAATGTAGTAAGTGCTGTGATAAATAAACATGCAGGTTGCCATGGCAATGCAGAGGAGAGGCACCTCGTGTGGGGGGAGGGGCAGGCAGCAATAGCTGCCCTGGATCTTAATGGATGACCAGGATCTATCCCGGTGGAGAGCAAGAACCAGAAAATATCAGCCAAGATCACAACAGTGAACGTGCTTTTTTGTAAACTTTGTGCAGGAAAGCTTACATTCAGGTGGATGAGGAAAAGTAGTCTTTTCTCGCTGAGGAGAGATTTTTCTCCTCCTTAGGGCTGTTGTAATAATTTCCTCAGAGTAAGAGTCTATTTGTAATTATTCAGGAAAAACCTAGGTAATACATATGATTTATTTAGAGTTTATTTTCCAATTTAAGGCTCCCATTGTCTCCCAGCATCAAACATTGTACACTAAAAAGTGTCAAATTCTTACTTTATTCCTTCTTAGGAACAGACTGCAGCAAAACCAAGCTTCTTTGCTTGCACTCCAAACGCAGAGCAGAGACTCTAGGGAATCAGAGGGCCAAGGGTCCTGGGATGGCATGCCCTTGCCTTGGCTCGGTGTTTCTGTCTGAATGGCTTGCTGGAGACACCTGCTTGTGTCAGAACTTAACCAGTAGGCACACCAAGTGGGGTAAATGAGGGGCACTCTTGGAGGCTTAAGGGGCAGAGGGCTGGGGTCAGGGCACAGACGGACGCTTTCTGAGAGAATAGGCACAGCCTCTCTGAGTAGGGTTCAGTGAGGAAACTGGGGCTTCTACATGCCTGCTGGACCCTCTTTCCGGTCCTGCGCTGCCAGCCTGGGTCAGCAGCTACAGCCAGAAGGAAGAGTCCTCGCCATCGAATCATCTGCCCAGCACCCTGGGCTGGTGCAATGGAAGTGAGTGTAGCTCTCACTGTCCTGCCACACTGGTCTCTGTCAGAGGACAGGAGTGATGAAAGGAGGAGGTGAGCACGTCAGAAAGAGGAGGCTTTGGGGACTTAAAAATTAATAATGATAATAATAATAATGCAGCAGAATGAGAAAGAAGCCAGTGCCTTCAAAATAAGGTGGAAGATAGGAGGGCAGAAAAAAAAAGCTTATGAGCATGAAGATTCATAAAGATCGACAAAGGTAGGTAGTACAAAATACAAGCATCTCAGGAAGTGTAAAAAATGAATGTGATCTACTGGTAATGAATAAAAAAAACACAGAAAGACCAAAACTTAGAAAATCTGTATCTAACAATGCAGAGAGAATAGAGTATGGTTCAAAGAGCAAATCGGGCAACACAAAGTGAATTTGGTATTGGCCATTGTTAGTCATTCACTGTCGCGGGGTAAAAATTACATGGCTTTCTCAGCTTCCATTTCTCAAACTGTGAAGTCAGTTAGGAATTCGACATGGATGTTTGACTATGGTGACTAACAAAGGTGATCACCTACACCACCCAAATGTCTACATTGCCTCCAAGACCAAGGAAACCCGGGGATCAAAAATGGTGGCTCTTATTCCCTTGAAGGCTCCCACTTTTTCTAGCCCGAGGTAGTGAGCACTGTTAAGCAGTAGGTTTGGCCCTTCCTTTGTTCTGTGAGCAGTCTGCTGATATCAGGTATCTTGTGCCACAAGGGGTGAGCTATGTGATATTTCCCTCGTTTTCCCCTAGAACCCATCAGGTTTGCTGCATACTTCCCGTTCTTGTTTCTGCTACAAGCCCGCTGTCCCTGGAGCCCAGGTCCTGCTGGGGCCGTCACCCTGCCCATCCCTGGACAGTGCCTCCCCAGCTGACTCGTGCAGCTGCTGGATGGCCTGCTTCAGATGCACTGCCCCTTCCGTGCTCCCTGCCATTGCAAACACACAACCAAATGACTGCCACGTTGTAGAGATTTCCGCTGTGTGTCCTGCCTTCCACAGAGGCCCCGTGTGATCTGACCAGTTTCGAAATTGTGATCTGTGATGTAGGCGGCTGCTTCCCCATCTTCACGCACAGTCATTTCATCCACAAGAACGATGTGTGAGGTGGGTTGCTGTCGTTTTTATTTTCAAGATGAGGGAACTGAAGGCCACAATCGTTACATAGTTCACCTGAGGTCATACAGCTAAGGCAGGGGCAGGGCTGGTATCTAGCTCCTGGTTTGGGTGACATCTAGAGCGTACGTGTTCTCCCACCTCATACAGATGACTAGAGAACATCTGCTCCATAGCCCTCATTTAAAAAATGACGATAAAGAAAGCAAAGATCACAGAAATTGATTTGCTTAAGGTTATACACGTGGTTAGTGGCAGAATTACTTTTAAAAGATCTCCTCACTCACAGACAAGTGACCTGTAGCAGAAGACGTTGAGAGCTGGCACAGTGGCATGGGGGCCAGTTTCAATGATTTTCAGTCTCTCTGTATTCTTCAGGAAGGAAGTCCAGACCCTTAATTTGACACATGGAGCTCAGTGCAACTCGTCTTCTCTTGCTTCACTTTGTTTCCTTACACAGCCAGGCACTGAGCCTTCGTTTCTGCAAATATTTCAATTGAATTGAATTGCTATCGGTTCGGCAAAATTGTAAGACTCTATACCTCTTTAATTCTGGATGGGAAAATGGGAAATGAAGGCTATCATTTACCAAGCATTTACTGTTCCAAATTCTGTAATAGCCCTTGAAATTGACCAGTGGTTCTCAAACTTGAGGGTACACCAGAATCACCTGCAAGGCTTGTGAAAACCAGAGATTGCTGGGCCTCACCCCCAAAGTTTCTGCCTGAGGTTGGCATTTCTAGTATGTTCCCAGGTGAGGCTGGTGCTGCTGTCCAGGGACCCCACCTTGAAAATCACTGATACAGACATATTTATCTTCATCCTCTTAATGAACCCAGAATGATGCTATTATCCTCTGCATTATACAGAAGAGGATATTGTGACTCAGAAATGGTAGATAAATTCCTACCCAGCTACGTAAGGTCCCAGGATCCTAGTACAGAACTTTCTGGTTCCCAGTGCCTTTGCTCTTTCAGGAAGCAACCTAGGTTTCCATCGATAGGTGATAGATAAAGAGGATGTGGGATATACAGAAGATGCCAAAAAAATGTATACACATTTTAAGAAAGGAAAAAACAGTATTAAAATTGTAATGCTCAATATATACTGATAACAAAAGATGAATACAAGTCATGTGTATACATTTTTTTGACATCCCTCGTATATACAATGGAGTATTACTTAGCCATAAAAAGAAGGAAATCTTGCTATTTGCAACATGGATGGAACTTGAGGGCATTATGCTAACTGAGATAGGTCAGAGAAAGACAAATACTGTATGATTTCACTTACTCGTATATGTAGAGTCTAACAAAACAAAACAAACAAAACAAAACAAAACAGAAGCGCAGCCCCATAGAGAACAAGCTGATGGTTGCCAAACGGGAGGAGGTGGAGGGATGGGAATACAAAAGTAATCAAAATAGATGGATTCTGTAGAATGAACAGGCAGCTTAGGTTCCTGGAAAAAAATAATGAACCCAGGGTGAGGACTTGTGTTCAAGTGTGAGGTCAAGAAAAAAAAAAAGAAAAGAAAAAAGAAAAGACTGGGTCTGACAAGGAGCTGTGAGTGGCACAGTAAAACAAAAACAAAAACAAAACCAGAAATGCAGGTGGGGAGGAATGGATGAAAAAGGTGAAGGGCAGTAAGAGGTACTAACTCCCAGTTATAAAATCGATAACTCACGGGGATGTAATGTACAGCACAGGGAATATGGTCATTAATAGTGCAATAACTTTGTACAGTGGTAGATGGATACTAGATTTATCATGGTGATCACATCCTAAGGTATATAAACAGCAAGTCACCATGTTGTACACCTGAAACTAATATCATAGTGTATGTCAATTGTACTTTATTTGAAAAATCATATTCCTCTATAAGCAGCAGAATTTCCAATGAACCGACTCACTGATACCTCTCTTTCCCAGTGTGGGAGCAGCTGAGGTCCGGGCTGGGCAACACAGGAAGGGACCTCTGCTCTGATTTCATGCTTCCTGTCTGTGGTGGAGACGCTGCCTGCTTGCTGGTGTGTTCAGACCCAGTGTCAAAACACAGATGGAGGCAAGGTCTAATTTACAGCCAGCTCACCCTTCCCCCTTCTCCCAGGTCAGTAGGCTTGGTGAAGAAAGGAAGTCTTTTGTTTGTTTATGTGTGTTTATTTTGAGGGAGCTGAGGATGCTATGAAGATGGGGGAGGAGAACGTGGTAGAGAGATGGGGGAGGAGAACGTGGCATGGCTCATAAAGACTGTCCTTGAAGGGGTGGGCTCAGGGGTGGCCAGCATGAGCTGCTGTTGTGGGCCCCTCTACCCTCCCTTCGTCCTTTATCAGTGGAAATGAGGGGACTGTGGTGAGCCAGAGAAAATGTACTTCAGACCTCTCTCCTCCATAGCAATCTGAGCACTTTTCATGATGAACAGAACCAAACAGATAGGGCAGAAACGCAGATGACCTAGGCATTGTCCGTAAGGCACTAGGAATTTTGCTGAGGACGCAAGTGATCTTTATATTCAAGCAATTAAGAACCATGCTGGCACCCGACCACCTATGGGCAGTTACCAGCCTTGGGTGAGGTATTGAAGTGACCTGGTCTTATGTCCCAAGAAGGTCACTGTGCTACAGGGCATCAGCTTAGGGACCCAGAGCCCTGAATGTAATTGAGGGGTACCTTCCTCACCAAATTGATGTCTGGCCTGTATCTTATAAGTAAACAGGTATTCGGGAGCATAAACCTCAGGCAAGCTCACGGAAGGTTTAATAAAGAAAAAAGAAAGAAGCGTCTATTCTAATTTTCTAGCAGTGCTGGGTACATTTCTAGGTTGGATGAATTTCAATATTGTATTGTTGAGAGCAAATGGAAATCTCATTTCTGAATAATCTCTCTCTTTTTAATACTGGTTTAATAATTTTAAAACTCTAGGGTAGACTATTTTCTAGTTGGCTGTTGTGGGAATGAGAAGACAATTTGTAATTTGTGGTTTTTGCTTTTTTGTTGTTTTGTTTTGTATCGTGGGTGTCCATTCTGTCCGCTCATTGTAAACATCACAGGCAGGATACAGGCACTGACGATAATGGCCTTTGCTTAAAAGCGTTGTGCATAAAAACATATACCTTTACAATGCACCAAAAAAAATAACTGATGCCTGTAGGTAAACAGTGAAAAAAACATGTTCTTTTCAGCTTCTTGATCACTTCAGTTTGTCCTTCCTCGCCACCACAACAGAATCAATTCTATTCCCCATGTTGATAAATCTGTCATTCTATTCAGAGGGAACCAGGTCTGAAAATTGTGCTGGGACTGAAATTGGTTGGAAGCGTGAAGCTGTTAAAGATAATAGACCTGTGTTAAAACCCACAGACAAATGTGAGGTCCTCTGGCTAGCTGCCATGGGCTCATCATCTTTCTTGGGCCATTTTCCACACATACAATGTGTTCAAAGCTAGCTGTTCGTTCTCTTTTGGGGTATGCGTGAATATGCACGCCCCGAATCACAAGCCTGGCTCCCAGGCCAGGAACTCACATCCCTGTCCATTTCCTCCAGCATCTATCAGGAGGCTCCCTAGTCAATTCCACACCCACCATCTGGTGTCGTTCTGGGGCCAGCTTTTCCCCGGCTGTGCCTCTGTGAATGGCAATGCAAGCAGATTTGTTTTGAGAGTCACTAAGATGGACTTTTCCCTGGGGCTCAGAATTTTGTTTTAGACAAAAATATATACACAGGACACCGTCTGGCAGTATTTTGCACCTTTTAAGGCTGGAGGCAAAAGCCACGGTTGTGCTAGCAGATTGGGATACCAGAATCAAATTGATGACTTTGAAGAGAATTTTGAGAAATCTTGCGTATGAATGCCCTTGAGTAAAACCAGCTGCTGTCTTTTCTCTTTGAATGGATACTGAACTCACTACCATTTCCTGGAGGGCTTTTAATGTTTAGCATCCTAAGAGTGGCAGATTCAGTCAGTATAATTTGTTAGTTAGATTTCCAATGGAAAACAACAGAATTTCCAACCTTCAGCTAGCCATCTCTGAACATCCCAATTCCCGAGGAGTATTTGCAAAGAAAACAGTAGGTGGTGGTTTGCCCCAAATCTCTCTGTTAGGTCTAAGATGGTGGACTGGGTCACACTTGCTCTTCTGTCTTTGGAGCAGCAGGGGCATGCACTTATCAGCACCTCTCCTCTCACACAGGTACCACCCTGGCTCCACTCTGCACCTTGCAGAGAAGAAGTCTCCTTCCCCAACCAGAGTGGACTAGGTCTCTTCTGATTGCATCATTGGCCTGGTGGGAGGAGAGAGAGAAAATACAGTAGAGGAGGTGGTGATGGGAGGGGGAGAGGACTCTGCTTCCTACTCAAGGGGAGAAGTCGTAGCTCCTCCATGACTTAGTCAGTGAAATTTGATATTAGCATTTGGTGCCTGTGTCTGCTCTATAGATGACTTGCTGAGGAGAGCTGCCGGTTTGTCTTGTTTGCGTTCCTGTGTCCTGATTCATGAGATGAGTTGCTTGGTTTTTTTCTTGGTCTGCCCTTGAATGGCAAGCTTCAAAACCAAAGCTGTGCTTTCTTCTCTTCTGTTGCCCCTGCATCTGGTACAGTGCATAGCACACAGAATTCAGTTAGCCTTTGCTGGAAAAAAAATAAAAATAAAAAAAGTAATATTTATTGCATCTTTTCAAAGTTCAATTATAACAAATTATAATTATGAGGTGATTTGGGAAAACCACTCTACATGTCAAATGGAGCTATTTGGGAAAGAACTCTGGCATAACAGAGCAGCAAGGAAGACTTTCTGAGGCCTTTAGGTCAATGTGTGTGCTAAACAGATTTTGAGTGTTATGCCCACATGTCTGGCCCAAGGACTGTTCAAAGAACAGTGTGATTAATCTCTCCTTAATTCAGCAGCGCCAGGCCAGGCATAGGGCTCAGCATATTATTGTAGGGTTAGACATCTCTGGGGAATGGAGTACTATAGTTCTCCTGGATAACCTCTGTGTCCTCCATGACCTCATAGCAATCTGCTCACCCCTCAGTTCTGCCATCTTGCAGTGTAGACTGCAAGTGTGTAGCTGTCCTTCTATCTCAGGAGGACAGTACATCATGCATAGGGCTGTTACATCATGGGCACCCTATAAGTGAATGAATGAATGAATATTCAACAAGGATCTGTGATAGTTTTTCCTTTGTTGAAGCAACCAGCTTCATTATTTTCTTTTGGTTCCAATACTTGTCTTAACATTTTTAGTCATTTGATATGCTTCTTTGGTAAGCAGTGATACCCCTCTCCCCCTTAAATTGAGGTCTTGCAAAAAAACAAAAACAAAAACAAACAAATGAAAAAACACCTATCGCTGTGCTCTATGATCTTTCTGAGTGACCGTTCAGCTTATCAAAACATCGAGCATGGTGCCTCTCAGGAGGATTCTGTAATATTGCAAATGTCAGCCTTGTCTTTGTTTTGAGAATAAAACTTAAAGTGCAAATATGATTTTATAAGTAATTGTCATAAGAGTTATTGAAAATATAATTACAATGATAATAATAAAGGAAAATATGGGTGTTAAGTGTACAGGGTATGTGGTAATGAGAAACAGAGTTGAGCTCGCTTCATCTTGGTTCTGTGGATTTGCTCTCAGGTGCCACTGACCTTTTGTAGCAACACACTCTTAAATATAGGTTAATAAAGGATTCATTTTTATTAAAAACCTTGGACATAAGGATAGTTTAGAAAATTGCCAGTAAGGAGACACTGGGAGAGAGACATAGCAGCAGATGAGCAAATCTGAGCCAACAAAATACACATTTGCTTTTGGTAACACAGTGGGTCTCACAGATATTATTTTCCACATTATCCATGCCATGTGGTACTTTTTCACTTTGTTTGGAATAGCACTTTTTCTTGGCGGATTTAGTCCCCAGATATGGTGGAGACTCTGTCAGTGTTCCTTAACCTAGGCTGTCTGAGACCTGTCCCCAAATTAATACAACAGAATCTCTGGGGGTGGGGCAAAGCCATCAGTATTTTGGAAAACTCCCCAGATGTGAAGCCACTGCCCTATGCAGCCTCTGCATAAAGAAGTGGAGGTCACAAATGAGGAAACTAAATAGTCAAAGAGAAAGCCAAGGATGGGTTTTTCAGAGCCCCTTAAAGCCTGTGTAGATGTTTGTGCTCACTAAAATATAATAACAAGAACTGAGAACTCTCTCCAACTAAACACTAATGATCATCATTTACTGATCTCTAATGAATTAAAAGGCAACATGCAATGAATTTCCATTTATCATCATTTTCTCACTAGCAAACTCTCAAGATTGTACTTCCCTGAGGTAAATTTGTTTAGATTCACCCCCCCAGATAACTTACTTGACAAACCTTGAGCACCTACCCTGTGTAAAGCATGGAGCCAGCAGCACAGGCGGATGGCAATCCTGCACGCATGGGACTTCCATTGTAACAGCAGAAACAGTTGTAAAACAGTTCATCACATAAATAATGTCCCATCAAATTTCTTAAATCACAAGTGTGATAAGTATTCAGAGAAGAACAGGATGTTGAGGAGTGAAAAGCAAGGGCCCAATCTGGTCTAGGGCAGATATTTAAGATAAGATCTGAAAGAGTCAAGGTTAGCATCGTAGACCAAGAGAGAGGTTTGTGAAACATCAGGTGGAAAATGATCGCAGTGCATTCAGGGAACTTAAGAAGGCTAGTGAAGCTGAAGAGCTAAAATGTGGGTAGAGAGTAGTACTCATCTCTGGTAGTGGAACCCTCTACTCTTGTTAAATGTACACACACTTGGAGTTGTGATACAGTGACCTTCAGGGGCACAGGTCACAAGAGAGGGCTGTGGCAGCATCAAGAACAAACCCCGAGTTGCATGGAATTATGTTGAGGAGGGGCAAGACAAAAGTCATACAGAGCCTGGTAGGTCATCCTAAGAAAGGGCAATAGGAGGCCATTGAAAGGTTTAAGGAAAGGAGTGATATAATCAGCTTTGTGTCCTAAAAATATTTCCTCTGCCTGTCGGACAGAAACTAGATAGAGGACTATAAGAGTGAAAGCAGCAGACGCCAGTCCCAAAGCTATTTCCTGCTGCGATGAAGAGACTGGACAGGTGAGGTGTGGGTGGAGCTAAGGAGACCTGGACAGATTGAAACTTTGTTAGGAGCTGAAACCAACACGTCATTGCTCGGTGAATGACTGGATATGTGTGAGAGGAGGGACAGAAAGAGTAAAGTCATTGGCACCACTCAGATTTCTGCCTGAGAACTTGTTTGGCGTAGTATCATCCCTTGAGATGGGGAATGATGGGAGGATCAGGTTTGGGTTGTCAGATGGTTCAGAACACATACCCGGAAGTTTTTTATTTTATTTTATTATTTTATTTTATTTTATTTTATTTTATTTTATTTTATTTTATTTTATTCAATTCCATTCCATTCCATTCTATTTTATTTTATTTTATATTTGTGTGATTCCCCCATCCGAACGCTCAGAAACTTCTTGATTTACCACTTAGAGTCAATAAGAAACTATCTGAAGTGATTCGCAATTTTTTTGTACTTGATTTCAAACTCCTACATTCTCCTGGTTTGAAAATTCCCAAGAGAAAAAAATACAAATACAGAATAAGCCTACATAAATTTTCATAAGAGATCACCAGTTGGTGAAGAACAATTGTCAGACTCCACGCAGCTTAGAAATGCATGTTCTCTCTTCCCTCCTCTTATGTCATGCTTCTATTCATGTGCATGGAAATCAAAGGTAAAGGAAAAATGAACAAAGCAATTACCATGTTGAGGAGAAGAAATGAAGCTGAGTAGAAGCCTGTAGTTAACGTGTGATTCCCAATCATCTGTTTATTAATGATGGTTGCAGAAAGCTGCAGGGGCATCTGGCCTTTTCCTATGAAGGCTTCCTTCTCTTTGGCTGTGAAGTTGAATAGCAATGGTATACTGACTACCTTACAGTTTCTAGAAAAGTTTGGGGTGGATGGGAGAAGTTAGTGGGGGATGGGTGCATGCCTTTATCAGGAAGATGTGGTTGGCACTGTGATTCATCCTTGTAAGCCATTTTATTGGGCACAACATCAATCTGGTCTTTGCTCAGGTTTGGACTCATCTAAGGAATAGTCAGGAGCATCCCAGGAAGATTTAAACTGAATAAGTCTTCTCCATGAGGTCTCCACCCCATATTGAACACTCTCCATTCCCCATGAAGAGTTCTGGGATCAGAAGGAAGTTTGGGGACTACAGGATGTTCTCAGGCCACTTTAGCACCAGTGCAAGTGTTATTCACACAAATGTTTATTGAGCAACTTCTTTGTGCCAGGCACCGCTCTAGGCTCTAAAGATATAGCAATGAGCAAAATGCATGGAGATGCTGCTCTTGTAGAACTTCTATTCTAGGGGGCTACCTAAGCTCAGGGTTCTGACAAATTTGCAGCCCCGGAGGCCCTGTTTTCCTGGATGAGAGGAAGACAAGGATAGCAAGGAGTCTCGCTGAGCCCGTTCGTGGAAACTCTTCATCTCGGCATAGCTTGTGTGGCTGTGCAGCTGGCCATAGAGTTGAGCAGACTCTGAGAGCAGGACTTGACCCTTTTCATTATGGTATCCTTTAATACACACATGAAAGCTCCAGGATACACACAAATGAACAAAGTCAACTTTAGATTAAGAACCCCCTCCTCTGGAAACAAACAATAAAAGGCTTTAAAAACCAGTCATATGACTTCCCTTCCAGAAAAGATGGCATAAATAGGCTTCTCTTTGTTTCTCCTTGTTAACCACAACTATAAGCCCTGGAAATAACACCAGATATAACCAAAGAGAAACTTGAGAGGTGGTAAGAAGAAGATGAGGTGGTTTAAACCCCAGGAGTGAAAAGCAATACAGCATAGGGCATCTTACATCCCCACCCATGGAAGAAAGTGATCCAGGCCCATGGTTCCCTGATACTCAACCTAGCGAAGGAAGGCAGCCTAAGTAGGCTCATTCCCACTCCTGGGATCTAATGGTATTCTCTTGAATGTGAGGAGAACCCTGCATTATGAAAAATAGAAAATATCAGCAGAGGAATAGAAGTTACAAAAAAGAACCAAATAATATTGAATATCAACTGTAATTGAAAAATTAATAGGGGAGGGTTAAGGTAAAAAGGCATAAGAGGTTCAAATTTCAAGTTATGAAACAAATAAGTCATAGGAATGTAATATACAATGTAGGAATATAGTCAATAATATTTTGATAGCATTGTATGGTGTCAGATGGTTGCTGGACTTATCATGGGTGATACTTCTTTAGGTATATAAATGTTGTATAACTATGGTGTACACCTGAAGCTAATATCATGTTATATGTTAGCTATATTTTAATAAAAAGTTTTTTTTAAAAAGAAAAAGAACCAAGTGGAAATTATGGAACTGAAAAATATAATAAAAGAAAATTTTAAATCTCGTTGGATAGTCTCAACATTAAGATGGAGTGGAGAAGATGGATAGAGTCAGTAAGCTTGAGGACAGATCAACAGAATTTATCCAATCTAAACAGATAGAAAATGACTGAAAAAAATTAAACAGAGACTCAGCAATCTGTAGGATAATATAATCAGAGCTCCAGTGGTAGAGGATAAAGATAGTGGGCTGAAAGAATATTTGAAGAAGTGGTGGCTGAAAAATTCCTAACTTTGGTGAAAAACACAAACCTACAGATCCACAAAGCTGAATGAATTCCAAACAAAATTAAGACACATCATGATTTAACATTGGTACAGTAAAGACAAAGACAAAAAATCTTGGAAGCAGCCAGAGACACATTACGTATAAAGGCAAACCAATTCAAGTCATAGTGGATTTTTCACCTGAAACCATAGAGGCAGAAAGAAGCAGCATATCTTTCAAGTGCTGAAAGGAAAGACTGTTAACTGTGAATTTTATATCTGGGGAAATTACCCTTCAGAGATGAAGAAGAAAGACAGGTATTCTCAGTCAGACAAAGAAATCTAACAGAAATTGTTCCTAGTAGACATACCATTAAAAACTCACCATAGAAATTTCTTTAGACAGAAAGTAGAGAGAAAAGAAAGAATCTTGGAGCATCAGGAAGAAGGAACACGAAAAGCAAAAATGTGTGTACATATAATAGACAATTCTTTTTCTTAGGGGTTTTATAAATCATATTTGGTGATTGAAACACAAATTCTAATACCATTTTGATACTCAAAACAATGATATTAAAAGTTAGGAAAGTAAAGGGGCTTAAATGGAAATAAGTTTTCCACACTTCACTGGAAATGGTGAATGTTGATACCGCAACTATTTTAAGTCACACATGCATATTGCAATACTTAGAGCAACCACTATGAAAACTATGCAAAGACATACTATAAATAAATTAAGATGGAACCATAAAAAAATGTTCAAGTAACCCACGGGAAAGCAAACAAACAAAGCAAAACAAAACAAAACAAAAAACAGAAGAATGATAATCAGAGGAAATAAAAAGAAAACAATAAAATAGAAGACATAGGCACCAACATCAATGATTATGTTAAATGTAAGTTGTCTAAATACATCAATGAAAAGACAGAGATTAGCAATAGGTTAAAAAAATATTCTAACAATATTTTGCTTATAAGAAAATCACTTCAAATTCAATAACATAAGTAGATCAAAAGTAAGAAAAAACATGTACCAGGCAAAGACTGTTTTTCAAAAGTAGACATGGCTCTATTAGGATAAGGTAGACTTCAGAAGAAAGGATACTACTAAGATTATTATCTCTACATAATGATAAAAGGATCAATCCACCAGAAAGACATAAAGACACAAAATGCATACACACCGAAGAATAGTTTCAAAATTCACGAAGCAAAAACTGACAGAGCTAAAAGGAGAAATAGATAAATCTTCAATTGTAGGTGGGGACTTCAACACTCACTTTCTGCAACTAAGAGAACCACTAGATAGTCAGCAAGAATATAGACAATCTGAACAACATAATCAACCAACAGAATCTAATTGATATTTATAAAACACACTGCCCAATAATAGCAGAATACACATTCTTCAAGCTTCTGGGGGAACATTCACGAAGATAAACCATATCTGAGGCCATAAAGTATGCCTTAACAAATTAAAATAAATGAAATCATACAGAATGTGTTCTCTGATCATAATGGAATCAAACCAGAAATCAGTAACAGAAAGACAACAGAAAAATCTTCAAAGATATGGAAATGAAACAACACACTTCTATATAATCCATGAGTCAAAGAGGAAGTTTGAAAAGAAATTTAAAAAATATATATTACATGCAACTAAATGAAAACAAAAATATAATACATCCACATATGTGGGACGTAGAAAAAACAGTGCTGAAAATGTTAAGTTATAGCATGAGATGTTGATATTAGAAATAAAGAAAGATCTTAAATCAAAAACTTAAATTCCAATCTCAAGAAACTAGGAAAGGAAAGAACAAAATAAACGCAATGTAATCAGAAGGAAATAATAAAGAATAGAAATCCATGAAATCAAAAGTAGGAAAAAAATAGAGAAAATCAATTCAAAATGCTGGTTTTAAAAAAAAAATCAATAAAATTAATAAAAGAAAGAATAACAAAAATGAAAAGATGAACACAAATCACTAGTATCAGGAATGAAATAGGTAAGATCACTACGGATCCTACAGCCATTAAAAAGAAAATAAAGGAATACTATAAACAACTTAATCCTCATAAATTCAAAAACTTAGGAAAAAAATGGAGCAATTCCTCAAAACCCATAAAGTAACAAAACTCACCAAAAGTGAAATAGATAATATGAATAGCCCTATCACCATTAAAGTAATTAAATTCATAATTAGAGAGCTC
This sequence comes from Rhinolophus hipposideros, assembly GCF_964194185.1. Lineage (NCBI taxonomy): Eukaryota > Metazoa > Chordata > Mammalia > Chiroptera > Rhinolophidae > Rhinolophus > Rhinolophus hipposideros. The sequence goes on from NC_138059.1 coordinate 58,015,789, forward strand.
CTGAAAAAGAAATCTTCAAGTCCAGATGATTCCACTGGAGAATTTTACAAAACACTAAAGAAGAATTAATACTAAGTTTACATTATCTCACAGAAAAAAGAAAAAGAGGGAACATTTCCTAATTCATTTTATGAGGCTAATATTACCTTGAGGCAAAACCAGAGACAGCAGAGAAAAAGAAAACTATAGACTAATATCTTTCATGAACTTAGATTGAAAAATCATCACAACATATTAGCAAACCAAATGCCACAATATGCAGAAAGAGTTATATACAATGACCAAGCAGGATGTATTTCAAACATGCAAGGCTAGTCAGTATTCAAAATTCAGTCAATATGGTACATCACATCTATATGCTAAGGAAGAAAAATCATATGGTTATATGAATTGACATAGAAAAAGTTTTGACAAAATTCAGTACTCATTTATGATTAGATAAAAAAAATGCTCAGTAAGTTAGGAGTAAAGAGGAATTACCTCAACTTGATAAAGAGTATCTGCAGAAAACTTACATCTAACATTATAGTTAAGGGTAAAAGACGAGGTGTTTTCCCCCAAAGACTGGAAATTAGGCAATGATGTCCACTCTCACTACTTTTATTTAATATAGCACTAGAAGTTCTAGCCACTACAGTAAGTCCAGAATAAGAAATAAAAGGCATACAGTTTGGAAAGGAAGAAATAAAAGTGTCTCTATTTGCAGGTTACATGATTTTCTAGGCTGGAAAGTCTAAGGAACATCCAAATACTCCTAGAATTAATAAGTGAGTTCAGCAAGTTCGTGAAATAGAAGATCAACACATGAAATTCAATTGTGTTTCTAGACATGAACAATGAACACATGAAAACCAAAATTAAAAAGAATATCAGTTACAATAGCTCCAAAGAAAATGTAATAGTTAGGTGTACATTTTACAAAATACATACGGGATCTGTATCCTGAAAAGTACAAAATGCTGATGAAATAGACTAAAGATCATCAAATGGAGAAATATTCCATGTGCATCTATTAGAAGTCTTGACATGATAAAGATGATAATTCTCTCCAATTTTGTATATGGGTTCAATGCTTTTTATTAAATTGTAGAACTTTTTTTATAGCTATCCACAAACTTACTCTAAAATTCATGTGGAAAGTCACAGAACATAGAATAGCTAAAACAATTTTGATGAATAAGAATAAAGTGTGAGGAATCACTACGGAATACTAAGCCTTACTGTTATAGCTACAGTGTGGTATTGATGGAGGGACAGATATAGATCAATGAACAGAGAATAGGACTCAGAAATAGACCCACATAAATATGCCAAATTATTCTTGGCAAAGGTGCAAAAGCAACTCAATGGAGAAAGAACAGCCTTTTTAATAAATGGTGCCAGTGTAACTGAACATTCACAGGTTAAAAAGAAAAAGAAGAAGGAGGAGAAGGGAGGAGGAAGAGGAGAAGAGGAGAAGAAGAGGAAGAAGAGGAAGAGGAGGAGGAGGAGAAAGAAGAAGAAGAAGAAGGAGAAGAAGGAGAAGAAGGAGAAGAAGGAGAAGAAGGAGAAGAAGAAGAAAAGAACTTCAAATTAAATCTCACATCTTGTGCAAAAATTAACCCAAAATGGACCATAGATTTAAATGTAAAACTATAAAATGCTTAGAAAAAAAATAGGAGAAAATCTTCGAGATCTAAGGCAAGGCAAAGAATTCTTAGACTTGACACCAAAAGCATACATCATAAAGGAAAAGTAATGGTAAATTGGATATCATCAAAATTAAAAAGGTTTTCTCTGCAGAAGCCTATGTGAAGAGGATGAGAAGAGAAGATACAGACTAGGAGAAAATATTTGCAAACCACTTATCTGACAAAGGTCTAGTATCTGGAATATATATAAAGAACTCTCAAACCTCAACAGTAAGAATAAAATCCAGTTAGAAAATGTGCACAAGCCGTAATCAATTATTTTACTGAAAAGGAAACAGAGATGATAAGCACATGAAAAGATGTTCAATGTCACCAGTCATCAGGGAAATGCAAATTGAGACCAAAATGAGATATCCCTACACATCTACCAGAATGACTAAAATGAAAAATAGTGACAACATCAAATGCTGGTGAAGATGCAAAGAAATGGAATCACTTATCACCATTGCGAGTGGGAACGTAAAATGGAGTAGCATTTCTGGAAAACAATTTGACAGTTTCTTAAAACAAAACAAAACAAAGCAAAAACTATACATGCAATTACCGTATGACCCAGAAATTACATTCTTGGGCATTTATCTCAGAACCGCATGTCAATCTACAATTTTCTCAATTAAAAAATTCTCTTCTTCCCTGTTCCTCATAAATATGGAGTCATCTCCATGGCCACCAATACTCATAGCAAACCCTTCCTGGCATCAGTTTCTGCTGAGCTCTGATATATCTTTCTCAACAAGAGCTCTTGTAGCAACCCTCAATTTGTCAGACTTGGCAATGAATTCAAGCCTACTGGTGCATCATCATATAAACTATTTTCTCCAGAAATATTTCATGTGAATCTAACCAAGCCTGTGGACTTCACTCCAGTGTGAGAGAAACAAATTAAATGGCCCACAGAGAAAAAAAAAAAATAGGCCAGTCGAAGGTATATGACATTCTACAGGACACGTGGCATGGAAAACAAGAAAAGAAATTGATACATGGAACTTTTTCTCAATTTACATTTAGCTGTACACACACATATGCATGCAATTAAGTTTGTGAACTGGTTGCAACGATGTTGCTAACCTTTTTTTGATATCAGAGGGATTATTCATTATGAATTTGTACCAGCTGGATAAACAGTTAATCACGTTTCCTGTTTGGAAATGCTGAAAAGGCTGCAGGAAAAAGTTAGACGACCTGAACTTTTCATGAACAGTTCACGGCCCTTGCATCACGACAATGCTCCAGCTCACACGGCACTGTCTGTGAGGGAGTTTTTAGCCAGTAAACAAGTAACTGTATTGGAGCACCCTCCCTACTCACCTGATCTGGCCCCCAATGACTTCCTTCTTTACCTGAAGATAATGGAAATACTGAAAGGAAGACATTTTGATCACATTCAGGACATCAAGGGTAAAATGACAGCTCTGATGGCCATTCCAGAAAGAGTTCCAAAATTGCTTTGAAGGGTGGACTAGGCGCTGGCGTCGGTGCATAGCTTCCCAAGGGGAGGACTTCAGCAATGAGGTATGCAACATTTTTTCTAAGATGAGTTCACGAACTTAATTGTCCTACCGTATATACACATACACATATGGTAGATAAAGCAAATATGCAAGATATTGACAATTGTTGAATCAAGTAATGGGTATCATTGCATTCTTTCAACTTTTCTGTTTGCCTGGACATGTTCTTAATAAAGTCAGTGTGAAACAAACTCTGCTCGCCTTCTGGGGACTGGATGATCTTTCAGATTCCTTCCCACTGTGATATTCAGACACTGAAGTTCACATCTTGGCTCTGATATTTATTAGCCCTGTCCTCTGAGCCTTGTTTTGTCTCATGTATAAAGATGAAGGCTTTGGAACAGTTCTGAAAGTCTGTCTCTGTTAAAGTCACCAGAAAAGTTGATTCTAAATCTCTCAGTAATCCATTCACGTCACGAACAATCCTCACGGCCAGCACATGTGTCCTCCAACCTGAACCTTTCAAACAGTCATTTAAAAATGTTCTTTCTTCTCACGGACCCAATAAAGAGAGAATGAGGGAGAAAAAGTATTTTTCAAATGTTTTAAAAATGTTCTTTATTTGCCCCTCGCTGACCTCCTTTTTTTAAGCCAGGTAGTCATTTCCAGCTCTTCAGAGGATGTTCCTCCGGCCTCACTATATCTGTGCTCCGCCCCAGGGGGGCCAGGACTGGGGGCCACAGAAGAGGTACCTCCCTGGAGTCCATGCACTCTCCTTCTAGACTGTGTTCTGGAGCCCAGCACCCCAAAGTTTTCTGCCCTAAGGGCTCCAAACCCACTTCTAAGGCCTGTGTGGGCCTCTTGCCCAGATTGGACTTTCCCACCAGGCCTGAGACATAACCAAGGGGACACTGTCTGCAGGAAGCATGGCTGGAGCTTAAATGTGTGATCTGGGCTGTCCATTCTATTGCAGGCAAGGCCCCCTCCAGGTTAGATGGAGCCTGGGCAGGGAAGAGCAGTGGGTGGGGGCATTAAGTGGGGACTGGCTTTCTCAGTGGTACCATAAGCAGACAGGGAATTCAAAAGAATTCTAAATTAGGATCTGGCTTTCCAGGTCATCATGAAAGTACATTTATCAAAATAAGGACTAGTTATTAAACAATTTGTTGGCTTGATTTCGAGCCTTTAAATATTTTGACATGTGATATGTCGGCCTCCGTTTGTACTCTTGTTCCCGGGTCTGCAAATGGTAAGGACAGACCTGTTTGTCAATGTTTAAATATTGGGAGAGTCACATGAGAAATCCCAGTTTCCAGCTGTTGTTGGTGTCAAGTGGCGGCTTCTCCCGTGGTCACATGCCCTCCCGTGGCCTGTGCGCCCCAACCTGCTTCCTCATTAACAAGTCCTGCCAGGCCCCCATCGGCACTGGGGCTGTCAGCTGCTGTATCTTGCCTCTAGAGCTAAATGTGAATCTCCCTGGCTCTCCTAGCTCACCTTGCACTAGCTGTGAGCACTGCCCTGCACTGAACACTGGGGCTGACACATCTCAGTCCTCAAAATAACTTGCAACTCTGGAGCGCCGATGGAGGCAGCCCTGGAGGGAGTTTAGGGATGGGCAACTTGTGCAGAGGTGCGCAGGAATCTGAGTATGGAGATCTGGAGGCCAAGTTCAGAAAGAGACCACTGAGTCATGGTTCAGCCAGAAGGGGCAGCTTTCCCGCAGCTTTAGCAGCCCTTCCTGGTTGCTGTGTGTGAATGGAGAGATTGCTATTGAATCACCTTGTCACATAGAAGCAGAGTTTTATTTGGGTTGTAAATGATTCTGGAAGCTCCCGCTCTCCATTCCCACCCTGGAAATCCTTTAACTATGGAAAGCATCCCGCAGTTAGGGATAAAAATCTTTAAAAACATGGTTGAACAAGCAGTTGTGTGCATACATTTAAAGTAGATTCATTGGTCAATCACAGAATGTAAATATTCTCATCCCTTTGCAGTTTCCATTGTAGAGAGGGAAGGACAGGGCCTGTGGAGAGGTGGCAGTTGTGTGGGTGGGGGACACCAAAAGAAGAAACCTAGGATGGGAGGCAAACTCAGAAGACGCCAACCTACGGCCTGGGTGCACCCTGTTGACTCCCACCAGGGAGCTCCTAGAGTGGGCATCTCTCAAGACAGCTGAAAACAGGTTATTCTCTTTACCTGATTTTTGGGTTGTCGAGACATTTTTATAGGGAGTACTAGAGTCAGAACCACATACCCCGCTCATGATTCCTTGACAACAGGCTATGGACTCCCCCGTTGGACACCTGGGTTCTAATCTCCACTCATCTCTTCGCTGTGTGGCGTTCTGTGACTTCACCACGCCACAACTTCTATACTTGTGTGCAGCTAAGCCCTCCATTATAGGGTTGTTGTGAAGGTGACGAGACGGCGTATGTGGAATTGCGGTTTGGGTACCTGGTATATATTAAGAGATCATTAAATGTCAGCTCCATTCCTTTCTCCCAAGAGAGATAAACCCAAATCAAATTCAGCCGGACCAAAACTGTGTCTTCGGCCAATAAACCAGTAAGTTCTGTGCCCTCCTGAGACAGCTCGTTCCAAGTTACCAGAGCTACATAAATCAATGAGAAGTTTCTGTTTTGTCAAGTTTCAATATTAGCCTGGAGGGAGAAAATATAACATTTTTTTCTTGACAACTTTGCATTAGGCCAAAATAAAGAATATGTGAGTTGTCATTTCACAGTATGTGGTGCAGAATCACAAACAAATGCTCTTCCACCAATTCTTGAATAATTTGTCACTTGTTGCTTACATAGTAAGTAATAAATACTAGAGCTTATTTTTCTAACAGATTTCTTCAACATTTGTCTTTCGATGATAACAAATGTGTCAGTAAAGAATGAATAAATCAGTCCAAATGAATGCGTCCATTCAATGGTAAATAATAACTGGAAGAGTCTGCCCTCCTCGGCAGAATCATAGCCCTTAATTTCATCTTTGTGACCTCGGGGTACCAGATTGTCTCCTTTGTAAATTGACTACCACAAAGAGTGTTCTCCATGCCTCAAAGAGTTCTACCTATTCTTGTCTCATAGATTGATATAGCCGACTGCCTTGGCTACAGAGAAAAGCTCATTAGCACAAATGGATGGAACAATCTGCCGCAGGGGCAGTGTCTGAGAGCAGGCGAAGAGCTTTCCAGGGTCAGATTATAGAAGGAACAACCCAGTCTCCACTGCAGTCCCCCAGTAGGGGTTCCTTGATCGCGTCCACTGGGCTTCTCTTCCTGCTCTCAGCCCAACTTTCCCCTGTGGGGACACCTATCCAGACATCTCGTGTCAGGAATTCATCCATTTAATATGTTTGTTAATAATATATGAGAAAAATGATTCACTGGGATGTATTAAGAATAGCAAGACTTTACGAGTGTTTAAGACTAATGCAATAGGGATCCAGGCTATGACACTAGGGGAGAGTTTGAACTCAACTCTGAATACGACAGGGACAGTGGGGGTTCATAGCCAATGGGCAGTATGAGGAGTGGATGGAAAATTTCTAAGAGAAACCTGGTTAGATGTCAAGAATTGGGGGTGGCAGAGCAGAGAGGAATTTGACAAACTGACTTAGCAGAATGATTTGCTAAACTCTGCAGGCCAAGGACATAGGCGAAAAATGAGGCCTCATTGGAAAAAGGGCTTAGAGGAGCCTGATGAAAGTTTGGTGAAGGTGGCAGTCCTTGCCAACACTGGTATTTCCTGTGGTAGGAAATTCTCCCTAACCAGGTGACACTTGATGTAGGACTAACAGAGCGAGAAAGAGTTAGCCCGGAGAAGAGAAGGATAAGAATAATCCAGGCACAAAGAAATGAAGTGCAAGAGAGGAGCAACAAGAGATATTCTTGATTCCATGCTTTGCTCAGCCTCCCATTTGAGTCAGTGTTTCTTCCTTCCCATGCTCGGCGACTCTCAGATGTGACAGACGCACTGAACCCGGGAGTCAGAAACCTCGTTACTACTGTGAAACTAACAGCTCATGGGCTTTCACTGAGCTCCTCGGGATTTAAACCTCATTAGCTAAGATAAAGAAGTTCCTGGCATTTGGGATGGGGTCTGACCCTGGGGCTGTACTCCACAGTGCAGGGTATTTACTATTACTGGTCTCTGTTCAATAAATGCTGGCAGCATTCTCCAAATATTGTGAAAACCAGTAATGATTCCCTCCACCCCATACACACATTACCACATGTCACCCAAATGGGCAGGAGGGATACTACCTTCAACTGAGAATCACCGTGTAATCACAAAGATTCCTGCTAGTGCTTGTCTCATTCCATTTGAATTATAAATCCATTCTGAAAGAACCAGCCTCTGTCTTAATCCACTTTTCCTCCAAGCTTCCACAATACTTGGTTTTTGGCAGTCTGCAATTACTTGCAGTATTTGCATGTTGCCTCAGGGTCCAGAGAATTAGGTAGGTGGGTAAGCACCACCTCCTATTCCTGAATGTGGGTGAAAGAGACAGAAAGTTCCAGTTCTTTTCTCTGGGAGTGTTCTTTATGAGCCAGAACTAGGAAAACCCTCCTTGTGCCTTGGTTAACAGGAAAGGGAAAAGTAGTGGTCCATCAGCTTGTAGCAGGCAAGGCTTAAAGCAGAGGGGATATCGGAGATAGAAATTTCCAGAGCCTGAACATTTAATTCTTTTCCTCTTTGGAAATTAAACTGCTGATCTTTCTAAGTAGTCCCTTAGAATCTCTGAGATTTTGTTAGGATACATCTAGGCAATGAAGTCCTTCTACAGCAAAATCCCAAATCCTAATGTCGTATTTTCTCTTTGTGTATTTAAAATACACAAATTATGTGTCTACATACACATGTAACGCATTTTCCAAATTCTGCCCTGCTCTTCAGAGTAGGATATTTGGGACGTATGTTGAAGATAAATGTATGTTGATGTTTTGCAGTATCTCCTGCAGTGTAGCTCCTATTAAGTAGCAGCAATAAATAATAACCACTGGCTCTAATTGCTTAGAGGATTGCCAAGTGATAATCTCTAATATAATTAAGTAAAAGAAACCAATGTTGTCTTTAACCACCTCCAGAAAATGATTCCCCAGAGATTTGTCCGAGTCTCCATGGGTAACAATAGCTGGTAGGGCAGAGTTAGCCCTCCAAGCACACTCTATATACCCTGGGAGGAAAAGTCAACCAATTCTTTTGTTGTTGTTATTGTTAAACAAACTATGTCAAGCTTATGCTTGTTTATTTTTTAGGGATGTATTAAATGTTACGTTTTGTTTGGCTTCTGTTCCTTAGAATTAAACAGTGTGAAAATAAGGAGACTGTTCTGACTGGGGCTGTCAGTGGGTCCATGGGTGCTCCCAGCCCACTGATTTATGAAGAGAGTACAGGGAGAGGGCATTACTACTCCTCAGTCTCCATCACCTGCCTGATTTGGGCTAGGTTGGGGTCCAGTGGGTGTACCTGTGGGTACTCTTCTGGGAGAATTCTAGGAACTCCCACATCTCTCTTATGACATGCCTGGTCCTGCCAGTTAGCTATTGTAGACACAGCACTCTAGGCTCCAGCTGTCTTTGGAAATCTCCAAAAGGGATTTTTTTTCTGCTGACGTTAAGCACATGTTCTGTTCTGGAAGAAGTGTAGGTGGGATTTGTAGGAGTCTTTTCTCCTCTGGGCTGTGGGACTATATTTATCCTGTTTTCAGGAGGATGATCAGGCTGCTTGTCATTATAATGATTTGTGAGCCATCACTAAGCATTGTAGGAATTGATCAAGACTAAAAATTCTTCCTTTCTGACTTGCCTTACTGGTGCCAAAACTCATAAACAGTGGTAAGGACCTTCCTGAGCCTGATAGCCATGAGGGTCATGGGATCCTCATAACTTTCTCTCTGTGAGGTGTCTTAAGGAAGAGGAAATAGTTGAAGGGTGACACACAGATAGAAGAATGTCTACCTGGCAACAAGCCAACAAGGTGTGTTTCTGTCAGATTATTCAGCTATCCTGAATATACTACCTATGAAAATAAGACTTTTTTTCTTACTACATAATGATTTCCTGTGGCTCTCTCCTTTTAATCTTTCATGAATTTGCTTGTTGATGTTTCAGTAGCTTGTGGTTAAGTCTAAAAGTTTAAAAGGGAAAAGAATAAACCAACTTTGAAAACTTCAATCAGATTTCAAACTCCCTAAATTCAATCAGTCTCTGTTAAATCTTCTGATGTGAATTACCCCATATTTGTCAGGGTTGAGACTCCTAGTTATAGGCAATTAATTTTGGAACCTTGGGACTTCTCTTGGTTTTAAGATCTTGTTATCCTGCCAGAATATATTGATCTCTTTATTAAGTGCAGAGATTTAGAGTTTTCATTGGAGGTAGGCAATATTATGAATTAATTAATATGATCAGATGATGTATATTTGTACTTTCAACTCAGGTCTCAGGTGTGCCTTCCATGAAACGCAACAACTATAGAGTTGTTTTGCTAAGGCACTGCTTAACTCAAGTTGCCTTGAACACCATGAGCAGAGTTTGGGATTTCAGCAAGGAGCCTCTTGATTGCAAGAGTGATTGTAGCATACCACACAGAGGGAAAAACCTTGAGAGGGTGAAAACCATTCCAAGCAGTGTAGTACCATAGGATGGATGCTCTCCTCAAATGCCTCCTCATTGTATTGTCCAACTTCTTATCCTGGAAGTGATTTTATGGTGATAAGAGCCAGACAACATAGAGAAAAGAACATTCCATTTCAAATCGTGACTAGTACATGACCGTGAACACCATTTGAGATCTATAAATGTCAATTGAATTCCGTTGGAAGTTATAGTCATATGGCCATTCACATTAACTCATGCGCATCAGGGAAGATCCTGCTGTTTGAGACCCCGGTTAGGCAGATTTGATCCTAACTCTACATCTAGTGTTTGATATGAAGTGACTTTTTTGCATATTTGAGACTCTAGGTTTTACTTTTCTGAAGCCCCTCAGCCAAGGCAGTTACCAGAATAGACAGGCATGAAATTAATTATGCATAGTCATTTAGTAATGGATGAAATGCTCACAGTTCACTTCCATTGGAGTGTGTTTTTATTCTCTTCTCCTGTTCTCTTTAGAATCTGGAATAATCCCCATCCAGAGAACTGGATGAAATAAATCCCTTCCTCACTTGCATTTCAGACTATCTTAAACGGGTATTTGGGGATCAGGTCTTTCCCAATGGGCTAAAAATCTAGTGGTATACCAGCTTTCCCATTTGTAAACATCTGCCTACCATTTATTCCTAACTGTTCTAGATTTTCATTTTTCTTACTGTCTTCATTCATGCCCACACTAACCTTATGTGAATGCAGGCATGGCCCTCTCCTAAACCAAAATCAATTTGTAAAGCTTTGTTTCCTTTCCAGCTCTTGGGTACATGGTGATTAGTAGCATATTATTCTCTAAATATAAGCCATGATGGAAAGTGTTAAGGATACACATCTGACATCACTGTCCCTAGAAATGAACATAAGAAACATTGAAGAGGAAGGAAATGTACTTATTGGTGCTCCCAGAGTGGATTTTATCTATTTTTAGTGTTTCAGAGTTTCCAATGCGTTGGTATAACACGCCTTCTTTGGTTCCTTCACTAAGAATCATTTGTTGAGCATCTACTATGTGTGGGTACTAGTAATTTCCAGGGATTCAAAGACAAGAAACACACTCCCAACCTTGATGAAGCTCACTGTCTAGGCTAGAGAGGCAAGTGGTTCCTTCTTACAAATAGAATAGGCAATATTCTCTTCTGCACACATGGCAGCTACTTATGGTGCTACTTCATCACTTGAATAGCAGGAATGTAGACCCCACACAAACACGCACTTCTAGTGTAGTCATGTTAATAGTATGTGTTGCTGTCCTGGGTGCTGATTCTTGCTGTGTAAGAACTACCGTGTTTCCCCGAAAATAAGGCCTAGCCAGACAATCAGCTCTAATGCACCTTTTGGAGGAAAAATTAATATAAGACCTGGTCTTATTTTACTAAATACAAGACCAGGTATTACATAATATAATATAATAAAATATAATATAATATAATGTAATATAATACTGCATCTTATGTTAAATTTTGCTCCAAAAGATGCATTAGAGCTGATTATCTGTCTAGGTCTTATTTTCTGGGAAACAGGGTAGCTACAATACAACACCTACCTGACAGAGTTCCCTTTAGCCTTAATAGTACCACAGTCCTCTCTCTCTCCATGTTGAATCTAATCTGTAACTAAGTCATGAGTGCTGTCCTTCATAGTTCTTCTCATATCTCTATGATTCCCATTCTGTTCTCACCTAATGTACTGCGACTGCCTCCTCCAAATTGGACTATGTGGGTCCAGTCTCCTGACTCCTGTTCATATAATCCCTGTTGCCAGTACAAATCTTCCTAAATAATAACCACCATTGCTTCTTTCCTTTACATAAATAGCCAGTGTTTCTCCTGGCAAGCAGAATGAAGATGGATCACAATTCTACCCTTATTTCTACATTCCTTTCGCTCATCCCATGGCACAGGCAAACACCATTTTTCTCCATACAATAGCTAGTATGAGCTCATCCCTTACTGCTTATGTGGTTCCTGTTGCCCTTTTCCTTCTGTGAAGTCCAGTGTCCAAACTTCACAGTTCAATTGAAGATGTTCAGAAATTCCCCAGCCATAAGTCACCTCTCCTTGTAACTCTCAAGCACGTTGCAACCCCCATGACCTTCTACCTGATATCTTATTCACTTATGTAATAAAGAAAACCACCAGGATTTTCAGCTTCGTCTATGGATTTGTATAAGTCAATTGCTATGCTGTGGCTTCATGTGCATTATCTCACTTTATCATTACCAGTGAAACTGGTGTTATGATGTTCCTTCTACAGATGAGGAAACTAAACCACAGAAGGATAAAGTAACTTACTAAGCTTACACAGAACAGCCAGGATTTGACTCAGAATCTGCTAACTCCATGCCTTATGTTTTTAATGACAATGCTTCATTGACTTCCATGTACATATTTTTTAATGTCTCCTACCGGTTTCCATCTATTAGCAGATAGGTTAAAAAAATACCCTTTGTCTTATTTGTCTTCCACAGAGTAGAACTTCATTAAATTTTTGAACAAATGCCTCCTGACTCCTTATGCCGTTTCAGGCACTTTATCAAGTTTGAAAGAAGACATTAACTGATAAGAAATTGCATTAACTGTTTAAATGAACTAATAGATGCATTTGATGTTAATTTCATTCTCTTCAATTCTTGGGAGAAATGAGAAGCACTTGGACCAAATGTGATAAAATATTGGTTTTATTTATTCAAACCATCTTTTCATTGAAAAGAACAACAGAAAAACTGACTGGTGGAAAGTCTACACAGTGAATCATTGTATGTGTACACACACATATATTATACTCTTAGTCACCACAGATATACAAACAAGGAAGAACCCTGGCAGATTGGAATTTGCGAGTTTGAGTTTCGGTGTCATTTTGAATGGTGGATATGCATACTTTGTCTTTGTGTGCCTATGTGCAGAGATGGATAGGCCTGTCAAGACCAGTCTAGAAAAACACAGCCTTTTATGTTCATGCTTTACTTGAGTTAGAAAACACTGTCTTCACCATGTTCATTGCTCTTTTTTCTAGTCTGTTCTAAGTCAGGGCCTTGTTCTTAGACAAGACCATTACCCTTTATGTTCTGTCTACAAAAAGCATATGGTTGAGTTATAGGTGGCTTGGGACTGACGGTGACTGCCCCATACTCTTTCCATATATGTGTCACACTTGGTAGAGATAGACAAACATTTGAAATGACTATACTTGCTTTTATGAAATACACACCATTTTAGTTAAGGTTCTCTGACCTGAATTGAACCAAAATTTCAGACAGAGAATGATGATATGCTGTAGCTTCTTGGACTAAAACTCCACACATAGGAACTGGACCTCATATGTTATAAGGTGGTTGAATAATATTGACATTAACATTTATATTAATAATAATATTATTCCTTTGATCTGATCCTGAGGCTTCAACAGCCAAATATTCCCACCTTACAACTAATAATAAATCAATAGGCAACTCACTTATTCTGCTGTTACAAGGAACTATATTCTTATGCTAAAACAAATCCAAAAGTTTTCTTCACTGACCAGAATAGAATAAAATTAGTATACATCAAAAATTAATTCTAAGGTTTTTCTTTTCTTTTTTCATTCTTTCTATCATCCTCCTTCCTTTTTTCCTTTCTTTTTCCTCTTGAGATGATGAGCCTACCAAACCACGTGAGGCAGAGTTAAATCCCAGGCTTCTGTTCTCTGGGTGTCATCCCTGCTGAGAAAACTAATTATCTAATTTGACTTTCCAGCTAATATTCAACGTAGTAAATGTAAGATTAAGCTCTTGCAAATATTAATTTTACTATAGCAAAGCTAATCATTTTTGTTAGCATCTTCCTTGCACCTAATATTTTCAGAACACAAATAATTTGTTTTTCATTGTTCCTTGATTACCCCATGAAGAAATATGGATCCATTTGCCTTGCTGCCCAGTGACACACAGAGACGGACCAGCTAAAACACAATTCACATAGGAATTATTAGAACACATAAGAATTATTAGTTCCAGAAAAACACCAGAATTCCCATTCCAGACCATTTTTCGAAGACCCTCAGCTTTAGAAGCAGATAAAATAGGTTCCCCTGCACAGAACACAATTACATTTTGCCCATTTCCTATTGTCCTGCTGCCCTCACCATGATGAAGGGAGGGTAACCAAGAGGGGTTATACCTATAACCCATGCAAGTACAAATATCGCCTCCTGTTGGGATGTGCTTTCCAATTCACAAAGCTCCTTCAAACATATCATTTTGCATGATTCTTACAAGAACCCCCTACATAGAGGAACAGGAAACTACCCTGTCATGCGGGGCCCCCTGCTCACTGCACCATGTGTCGTGCGGGACGGCCTGTGGGGTCTCAGCTCCTGCTCCCCACACAAGAACGCAGGACATGGTGAGGCCAAAAAGGAACACCCATGGAGCCATGGATAGGGGAGTCACACCACTATATTCTCTCTGGCGGCTGGTTTGGAGACACAGGAAGCAGGAGCCACACGATTCGCAACTTGCAGTCTGCTTTTCTGCCAACCAACCAATCCCACTTGCTAGCTGCCATCCGTCATGCTAACTGCAATCTGCTCTTGGTAGCTCAGCCACCATCTTCTTGCTAGTCCCCATTTTCCTGCTAGTGTAGCCACAGTATTTATATTAGTGGCCAATGGCTCACTGGTTACAGCTGACGGCCAACTAGCCACAGCTGATGGCCATCCAATCACAGTTGATGGCCATTTACTACCTGAGGCAGCACCTTTCCACCTGAGGCTGAGAGCCTGGAAACTTCACTCCTGGCTCAGTCCCCACATACCCTTTGCTGAACTTCAGTCTTACCCACATTGCACACTTGGCAAGTGGCAAAGGCAGCATGTCAAGCCCTTGCGTAGAGGCCCTTTTACCCCTTTGCCAAAAGAGGATTCTTCCCATGTCCAGAGCCCAGAATGCATCAGAGGAGGTGCAGAGGGAGCATGTATTCCTGTCCACCTTGGCTTTGGCTCCATTGTCAGATGAGAGGCCAAGCAAACTCAGTAACTGTGAAAGCGGTGCTGCGGTTATGTAAGTAATTAACTTTGAAAGAAGCTTCCGCTGGGATGAAGAGATAAAGAAGCATGCTCAGATGTAATGTTTTTGCACCTGTGGACGGATATTTTGTAGCAAACTATTTGTATCTGCAAAACTACTTTGTAGTTTAAAGAGGACCTTCAACAATTTCCAAGAAAAAATGGTAACACTTAAAGAGTGTGAAGTGAAAAGGTTTTAAGACAGAACTGGCCAAAGAGCTTTAACTACTAATATTAACAGACTTCTTGTTAGAAAAATTAGCATAGGAATATGAACAATAATTTCAGAATTGACTGCTAGGCTTCACACTGCTCCTTCTAAGAAACAGTGTCATTGGCAACCACATTATATCTTCATGTGGTTATCTGATCACATTTAGCCTCTTTTTTCTTGTATGAGTTTAGCCCTGGGATCTAGTTTCTAGACTCCACTAAAAATTCAAAGCACAAAGAAGTCACTTCTTGAAGTAGAAATATCTTCTCATTGCTGAAGCATTTATTATTTTCCACATAAATAAATTTATTATTTATTATTTTCCACTATTTCCAATGTATCTCATTGGTATTATGCTGTCGACTTAGATTTTAAAGCCTCAGGTAGTGATATTGGGTGCTCAACTCACATAAACAACAGTAGAACCTCCAAATAAGTCATTATTCATAATCTCTACTTTGTCACAATATAATGATGAACCTCTTGTAGATAAATCATTAATAAAACCTAATTAATGTAAAATTAATACTTGGGGGGGGGAAGTTGAAGTTTTCTACTTTCTGGTAACATAGGTTTTTGTATTTCATTAGTAATGTTTAGTTTATAGAGTGGTTTCACATACATTATCACATTTGAGCTTTTAATTATCCATCTAAAACTGATATATCCATAACTGAATGTATAATTACTGTGCAAATATAGGAAAGGACTGAAGAAATGTCAATATCCATTGGTCATCTGTAGTTCATTTTGATACAAGTGCTAAACTACACTGATAGAATTGTGATTGTGGGCAATACAGAAAAAAACTTCTTTCTTCTCTGGGTTATTAGAGTTAGACAATGTATATAAGTCTAAATGAGTTGGTAGAATGAAGACATTCTGGAAATGTTTTCTGTTCTCATTTCCACAATTTGCATGAAGTTGCTAAATTGTTTATGACCGTTTTTGGTTTGCTTAGAAACCTTGTTAAAAGATTCAAGGAAACTTGCCATGCCAGAATACAAGCTCTAGTAGGCACTTTTTTGAAAAAAATAAACTTTTTACTTAGAACAATTGTACCATTACAGGATTATTGTGAAGATAGCACAGAGGGTTTCCGTATACTCTACTTTCTATTTCCTTCATTATTTACATCTTACATTAGCATAGTATCTCTATTACAATTAATGAACTAATATTGATACATTATTATTCAATGAAATCCATACCTTATTCAGATTTCTAATACTGGTCAGTTATTTTGTAGAATGTCCCTTTACCATGGCATGTTTAGATTAGACAAGTGGTAGCTTGTCTAATGTTTCTTCTTGATTAATCTGGGGTTATGTTTTTTGGGGGAGGGCGATCAGAGAAGTAAAGTACCACTTTCATCACCATATCAAGGGTAACTGCTAGCAACATGATTTATCCCTGTTGATGTTAACCCTAATCAGCTGCCTGAGGAAGTGTTTGTCAGTTCTCTCCACTGTAAAGTTACTCTTTCACTCTTTCTTCCCCCTTTCCATACTGTCCTCTTTGGAAGGAAGTCATGACACTCAGCCCACACTTAAGGAGTGGGGTAGTTATGTTCCACCTGCTTGAGGGTGCAGTAACTACGTGAACTATTTGGTTTGGTAGGTATTTTAAGTGAAAAAAAGCTGGAATGGTTTCACAAGTCAAAGATGTCAAAATAGGAAAGAGGAAATACATGTGAGGAAGTCAAGAAGTGAGGAATTTAAGATAATGATCACAGCTGCAGTATGTGGGTATGGGGTGGTGGGGGGGTGAAGGGGTGGGGTGTCACTTTCCTCACCAGGGGAAAAACTTCATGACTTGAGACACATTCCACTCACCTTTTTCCTGCGCACCCAGTTCCTCTGGAAAAGTGAAGCATTTGAACATTTGGAAACT
This sequence comes from Rhinolophus hipposideros, assembly GCF_964194185.1. Taxonomy (NCBI): domain Eukaryota; kingdom Metazoa; phylum Chordata; class Mammalia; order Chiroptera; family Rhinolophidae; genus Rhinolophus; species Rhinolophus hipposideros. Next base: position 58,032,748 of record NC_138059.1, read on the forward strand.
ATAATGAAGTCCAGAATCCTTTTACTTTTCTCCTGGGATCATCCCATGATTATAATATGTCATTCACGACCAATGCCTATCCTGAATAAGGTTTTGGTCTTTAAAATGCATAAAATAGCTTCCAGGTTTCCAGCTAGAATTTAATGCCTTTTGTTGGAAGTGGATACAAGTGGATATGTGATGGGAAGAAGTGATAGCTCTCATTTATATAGGAGTAAAATGAGATAGTAATTAAGTGATTTGCTAAAAATCTTTATAATCAATGATTTCTATCTTTACCATTCAGCTAAGAGTGCTATCTCAAAATTCTCCAAAGATCTCCTTGTTGTCAAATCCAATTGCCCTTACCCCTCCTTATTCTCCTTAATCTTTATGTTGCATTTGACGTGGTTAACTATCCTGTGGTACTGGATAGTTATTGAGGAGTAATAAACCATTCCAAACTCAGTGACTTAAAAAAGCAATAACTTATTGCTCACACATCTGTGAGGCAGCAAGGGTTTATGTGGACTGGGTTCAGCTGGGTGACCCCTTTTTTATGAAGATTTACTAGTTGGCTGGGAAGTCACTGGTCTGTATATTTTTCATTCTTCTCTTCAGTTCAGCGTGTTAGCTGTAAGATGTTTTTACCATGGCAGTGGCACAAGACAGGAGAACAAATAGCAACATCTGAGGTCTTTAAGAGCTAGACTTGGAATTGGCACACTGTCGTTTTTGTCACATGCCGTCAGTTAAATCAAGTCGCATGGCCATAGGGCAGGAAATACACTTTATTGTCAATGAAGTCAGCACACAGCTAGTGAGTGGATGCTCAGATTAAGCGAAGAATTGGGGTCATAATGCAATTTATCATAGCCTTATTTCTTGAGACATCACCCCTCCCCCTTAAATACAGTACTATCTTGATCCTTTCACCTTTTATTTCCTCAGTCCTTCTTCCATCAACCTCAGTACTGCATGTAGGCTTTACCTAAGGATTAGCCTTTCAGTCCTGATTTTCTCCATGTGTATGCTCTTTCTAAGAAAGCTTATCCAGGATGAAGCTCTAATTCCCTAATGGTCATTTCTAGTTTACAATTGGGCATTTCCCTATTTCCACTTGGAATTGCTTAAACTAATAATCTTTAGTCCCACTCTCCACTTAAATCAATGTGTGTTTTTTTTTTCTAATACAAAGCTGTATCTCTAAAAAGAGAGACTTGGGTCTTTAGATCATGTTTGCTGTGAATGAGAAAACAAAAACCAAACAAAGCCCTGAGGAAAATTTATCCAACATTAATAGAAATTCAGCGTACTTAAAACTTAAAAGAGAATATATCTGAAAGAAAAAAATAATGACTAGAATAATATTAAAAATCATTACTTATGAAAAAAAGGTTAAAGTCACTAATAATTTTTTTTAATCGAGAGATTTATAGGACATCATGACCACCATGTTTAGATAACTGAAAGTGTGTGCTGTGGAAAGACCTGAGGTTTTTTTCTTTGCAGCAGAACTACACTCAATGGCTGGATTTGGGGGAGGAAAATTTCATCTTGATATAAGGAATACATTTTTAGTAAGAAGAATTGTACAAAAACAGAATGAGCTGATATCCCCTCTCCAAAAATCTATTAAAATCTTACCCATTCTTCAAGGCTTATCCCGAGTCTTCATCCCTCTGTACACTCTTCCCTGACTACCCAACTTTTGTTCAACTCCTTTTACTAATCTTATGCCCCATCCTAACTAAATTAAGGGCTCTTTTAAAGTGGAAAGACACCATACTATTTTATAATTTCAAGTATCAAACACAATGCTGATCTTTTAATAGGCATTCAATAATTCTTACTGGTTTACCATTTGATCTCAAATTTCCTTATTTCTAATCTGGAATCATTAGACTTGGGTAGAATTTGAACCAGATTGAAATGCTCAAGAATCTGATCATTTCACATGAGGACATGGTTTCCGATTTTAATGATAGCCTGAAGGAAGTAACAGATTTTGCCGTCAGTTGCTATCCAAGAGTATATTTTCCTACTTACCAAAAAAAGACACTGAATTTAGAGATTCTGTAAGATCTTAAATTTGCAGCTCTGATAATTTGTTGGGAGTAGGAGATTGAATATGCCATCACTTCTTCATGTCTAAAAATTATTTAAAACAATAATCAACTGGTGAGTGGGAATATATGACATGGAGGAACACAGACAACACCGGAGAACTGTCACTCTAGTTTGTATTCAGGTCTGCCTGTTGTCATAGTTACTGATGTACTCAGAGCAATTTCCTTCTCGAATCACACTCAGGAAACCTTGAATGAAAATAAGCTGTTCTTCCTGATTTATTTTTCTCTATCCATGAATTGAAGCTAACAAACATCAATTGCCTAGTTGTTTTTTATACTTTTAGCAAGATTTTAAACATGCAAAAGGAACAAAAGGTTTAATCAAAATAAGTACTTCTGATTAAGGTTACACCTCATTTTTTCAGCAATGATTCAGTGAGTAGCTAGGGATTGGGACACAACTACGATGATGGCCCACTCCTGGCCCTAAAAGAGATTAGAGTTCTGTGAGGGAGAGAGGTGCGTAAGGGACGCATTTCAATGAAATATAGTCAGTGCTCTGGTGGAAACAGAGTGTAGAGAGATTCATGGAGACCCACAAGAGAGACACCTCATAAAGTTTGCGGGGCTGGTGCACTCAGATCAAAGGGAGGCTTCCATTCTGTGAGTCTGGAAGCGATGTTCTTGTGAAGTTTAGCAAATATATTTTCGGTCACTTTGGGTACAGGACACTGATGTGACCCCGAAGGCTGGGCTCACGGAGCAGTGGGGTGAGGAGGCCAGCACTCTACGTGCAACGTGCGATCTTCTGCTGATATTCACACACAGACTCTCCTTTCTGCTCTGGCTACAGGAACTCCTTCACAGACATCCTCCGTGCCATCTTGCTGTCGTTGGAAGTCCTTATTGAAGATCCAGAGCTTCAGATAAATGGCTTCATTTTAATTATAGACTGGAGTAATTTTTCCTTCAAACAAGCCTCCAAACTGACACCTTCCATCCTCAAACTGGCCATCGAAGGGTTGCAGGTATGTGTAACGCATGGACAATATGAAACTGTGTGTGACAGTCTACTTTTTTTGCCTTATCGCAACCAGAGTAATATTTGTCTTTTAGAATTGATTCTCCTGTGAATACTCTGTATTTTTACCTTAGCTTGAGTTTAGATGTTTGTTTTTTTAATTAGCCTTCATTTTCATTAATAACTTTGAATTGCTGTTACCACAGGCACAAATTACCTACTGCAGCAATTATGAATAAGGCTTGGAGATGTTTAGCCTAATGCATCTGAGAGTTTACAGAAATTAAAACTAGAAAACATCTGCTTTATGAGGCTGTCCTATATAGAGGTGGCATGGGAGCTTTCCAGGGTTTCTAGAAGCATCTTTGTACCCCAGAAATGTACCCTGTGGATCCTCACTTCCCAGAATACAATGTGCGGAAGTGTTTATACTCAAGTAGATCCCTTTAGTGCAAACAAAGAAAGCAGATGAAACTCTATTTCCTGTTTGTGTAGACATTGTCAGGACTCTGGGGAAGGGTTTTCAGTGTGTGTGAAGGTTAGGGTACTCAGTCTCTGGGGTCTGTTCTACTTTTAAGGACCCGTGATTCTGTGAAAAGTAACAGACTCAGAGAGGTGATGCTGCTTAGAGGTGACACATTATTATAGGGCAAAAGGAAAGGCACAGTTCAGGCAGATTCTGAATCAGCATAAATAAAACTCGTGTCCCTTCTTAATTTTGTAGGATGATTTACTCAATGGGGTGACTCCCCCTCCCAATAGGTGGCAGCTATGTAGTAGCAAAATATTTCCTAATCCTCAGATCAAGCAGCCATTACTCGTGCTCTTCAAAGTACATGACTGGAGACCCCAGTGCAGTCACCCATCATACTCTGGGGCGAGGAGTAACTGCTAGATCTTTTTCTTACGCTGTGGCTGATTCACATTTGGCTCCCAGCAACTATCTACTGGGCCTCTGATAAACATGTTTATTGAATGGATCTTACTTGATTTAAATGGTTTTCTACTTCAAGGGGAGGAGAAGTAGAACAGGTATATCAAAAGAGGAGGGGCACGTACATGCTGCTCCAGGAATGCCAGTTGTCTTGAGTGGTTACATCATGCAGTGTACTGGGCACATTGTTAAAGCCACTTCTGCATGTGCAGACTACATGGAGTGTCCTGCCTTGCCTTAAAACTCTCACCCATAGACTTGTACATTCTTTACTATCAATCACTTTCTCTTAAATCTAACTTGCTTTTCTCCAACCCTCTCTCTTCTAAGCCTCTGAACATTTGACCTCTCTCTCTCTTTAACACTTTTATCAAAAGGGAATTTTAAAGTAAGCTGCAAGGTTTGTTTCATGCCCTATAACAATGCTGACCATATTTCCAGGATTTTCTGTGCTAGTACAAGTTCATTTAATTTTATCTTTTTAAAGAAAGATAATTCATTACATATATAAGTAGCTGCGATTCAAGTTCAAATGTTTTTTATAATATTTTTTCATAAATCGAAAAGGAAAATGTCCTTTATCCAACATTGTGTTCCAGTTTTTCTTTCTGAAACTGTGTGGATTATATAATATGTCCCTTGCCAAATTCACTAGGCTGATGTGGGTCTTACTGAGTTAATGCATGTGAATTGTTTTAAAAGGTAAAGCTATATATAAGGTTCAAAGCTATTTTTACGAGAAATATTAGATGACCTTTTGTGGGGCAAAGTGGGTTCCATCTGGGCTTTCACTTGTTATGTACCAGGATCTGGGATGAATTCTGCAATGTCCTGTCTATAGCTCTGGTTAAGGACTAGCCTCTGCTGGGAGAAGAGGAGATACATGAGGCCAGGGTCAGACTGGAGAAAAGGAATATCTTTCTGTCGTCTCAGAGACCAATGGCCTGGACCCCTTTATTACTCTCCTCTTTTATGAAGCAAGGTGAACTCCCTTAACTATGGGAAAGCATCAGGCCATCCTGGAGTCAGGCCAGCTGGACGGGGATGCAGCTTTTTCTGTGGACTCTGCCTGCCCAAGCCCTGCAGACCTGGGAATGCTTAGAAAGGTTCAGTCCCTCCTGCCAGAGGACACCAATGGTTCCATGGGAAGCCGACCTGGGTGCAGGTCCGCCATCTAGGAGATCACTCTCTGTACCATTTAGCTTGTTGTCTTGGCAACTGTGAAGCAACACGCAGGGTCACTGTAGATAATTTTGCTGTTGCCCCACAGTGAATAGTCAGCTCTGACTAGCCACTGGCAACATCTCACAGCAGGTTCTCCTCTCTTGGGCCTTGGGGATATTCAGACACCAAGGTCACCTATCCACTAGCTCAGTAGCCTTTCTTCATTGCAGGGATTGTTTGTATCCCTAGTGTAGCCATTGACCCTTTTTGACATTTAAAAAAAGTCATAACTGTTACTGAAGCCAATCTAAAAAGAATTTATGCCTTTGTAGTCACACTGTTATACAAGGAGAGTCCCATCCAGGTCTCTATTTGTCAACCATGAAGGTTCAAAATAAATTCCACAACCCCACCAGCTTAGTGAATGATTAGACTAGTGGAGAAAGGGAGGGAAAGCTATATGAAACTAGTGTCAGTGAGAGACGAGAAGCCACTTCCTCTCCTGTGCACCCTCAGAGGGCCCCAAGAAGGTCAGTGTGTCCTGCTAGACTTGTGAGAGATTTGGGGGAGGGATTTCCAGTGAAGAGAGCTTGCTCTGTCTGCTGTCCTGCCTTTTGTAGGGTAGACATAAGAAAGCAGTATGTCCGGAGGAATAATGAGACCAATTCTGCACTAGCCCATCTGGTTTGGGGTTTGGGGTGTTTATAGGAGTTGTCTAGGGTTACCTGCTGTTCAACCACTGCAGAATTTGGGACCCTGGGATATGACATCCTGCTTCCATATAAGCAATACAACCCCTCCCATAGGGAGAAATGGGTGGGAGACCATTGTTTAGACAGTGAGAATTTAGGGTCATTTTTGGTCATTCTTGCACCTTGTATCACAAAATTTCCAGAACCCTGAGTTTTACCCTTCATTCTTAATTTTCGATAAGATAGTCCTTCAATGAGACCTTCAATTAGTAATTCTTGCAACTTGGGTTCTCCAGGGAGCCGATTCTGACACAAACATTAATATGCAAGAGATTTACTAGGGAGTGCTTTTGGGTAACATGGAGAAGGGAAGCTATGGAAAAAAGTTTGGCAGCAGGAGACATTAAGCTGGAATTCAGTTATTTCCAATGAAAGTCTCAGTCATTCTGAAGCTGAGATGATCCTTCGGAGTTGTCCCTGGTTGGGGCCTAGGGGCTGGCCTTTATATTCACACATTGTTTAGTTGTCCCTGGTTGGGGCCTAGGGGCTGGCCTTTATATTCACACATTGTTCAGTCATTGGTTCCCGCTCTGGGAAGCGGTTGTGAACTTGGGCAAAAGTGGTCTGTTCAGTCTGAGGCCCCAGAGGGCACTGTTATCTGAGAACTTTCTCAGGGCAGCACCCCAGCCTCTGGGGAATGGATCCCCAGTTCTGAAGGAGACCTGACCACATAGAGGAATATGTACCATAATATGAAATAGGTATTTGGAATATTATGCAATGTAATGTTGGGGAGCTTTATTCTGAACCTGGATGTTTAACTATTTCCCCCCCTTGGCTATGTATTGTCCCAATTAACCCCGAAAGTGGAGGTGATACCAGGCAATATAGAGCAGATGGGCACAGGGCTAGCAACTTAGTGACAGTTATATTTGGGTCTACCAGCTGTATTTCTATGCTTCAAAAGGCAATTGTATATACTCAACTGATCTTTGATGAAGGAGCAAAGGTAGCTCAATGGAGCAAAGATAGTCTTTTCAACAAATGGTGCTGGAGCAACTAGACATCTACATGCGAAGAAATGAACCTAGACACAGACTTTACACTCTTCACAAAATTAAATCAAAATGGATCACAGACCTAAATGTAAAATGTAAAACTATGAAATTCTTAGAAGATAACATAGGCGAAAATCTGTTTAACCTTGGGTATGGTGATGACTTTTTAGATACAACACCAAAGGCACAATCCATGAAAGAAATAACTGATAAGATGGACTTCATTAAAATTAAAAATCTCTGCTCTGCAAAAGACACTGTCAAGAGAATGAATAGAAAAACCACTGACTGGGAGAAAATATTTGCAAAAGACACATCTGATACAGAACTGTTATCCAAAATATACAAAAAAAAACTCTTAAAACTCAACAGTAAGAAAATTAATAGTCCTATGTAAAAATGGTCCAAAGACTTGAACAAACATGTCACCAAAGAAGATATACACATGGCAGATAAGGATATGAAAAGATGCTCCAATCGATGCCATTAGGAAAATGAACCTTAAAACAGCAGTGAAACATCACTATACACCTATTAGAATGGCCCAAATCTGGAACACTGACAACACCAAATCCTGGCAAGGATGCAGAGCATCAGATCTCACATTTATTGCTGGTGGCAATGCAAAATGGTACAGCCACTTTGGAAGACAGTTTGGCAGTTTCTTACAGAACATGCTTTTATCCATCAGTTTTGCTCCTTGGTATTTATCTAGAGGAGTTGAAAACGTATGTGTCCATGAATGTTTATAGTAGCTTTATTCATAATTTCCAAAACTTGGAAGCAGCTGAGATATCCATAGATATATGGATAAATAAACTATGGTACATCCAGACAATGGAATGTTACTCAGCATTAAAAAGGAGCTATCAAACCATGAATAGACATGGGGGAAACTTAAATGCAAATTACAAAGTGAAAGAAGCCAATCTGAAAAGGCTACATAGAATCTGATTCTGACGATATTCTGGAAAAGGCAAAACTGTGGAGACAATAAAAAAATGAGTGGTTGCCAAGGGTTGAGGGTGGGAGCTGGGAGGGATGAATAAGTGTAGCACAGAGGATATATGATATAATAATGATGGAGCCATGTCATCACACATTTATCCAAATACATGGAATGCACATCAGGAGTGAACCGTAATGTAAACTATGGACTTTGGGTGATTATAATATGTCAATGTAGGTTGATCAACTGTAACAAATGTACCACTCTGGTAGGGGATGTTGCCAATGGGGAAAGCTATATATGCGTGGGAGCAGGGGGTTTATGGGAAATCTCTGTACCTTGTGTTCAATTTTGCTATGAACCTTAAACTGCTCAAAAAAAATCTTAATTTTTTAAATGGCAATTATACTGGCAACAAATCATCAAAAAGTGGCATGTACATAGAGCTTTGGTGATGCACTTCACAGGTTGAATTAATTAATGAGTTAATAATAATCATATAGATAATCATATAGATAATAATAATCATATAGAAGACTGCTCTTTAAGGGATCATCAGGTTCTTATACCACAAGTTACCAGTATCAGCTAGTCATGAAATTCTAATATTCCTCCTTTTAGAGCAATGCTTTGAGGAAATGTCATTGTTTAGAATATTAAGTTGTCCCAGTTACATAAACATTCTATGAATATTAGTTCAAAGACTTTTCGTTAAAAACTGATTTTGAGAATGCCTAGAAGTCATTTTCTCTCACTCTGATGTTTGATCTCTTAAATGTGGTCAATAATGCCTAAAAGAGCTGTTGTATCACTTCATTACAACTTGTTTCAATTTTTCGTTAAACTAGAAGTAATATTTATTCCATAGCCACCAATTTAATACAGCACGGCATTTGTTTGAGTTCCACTGGGGAATTCTGGTAGAATGAACAAACGATGAAGTCTTGCTCTTGAGTTTTGTAATGTTTCCAAAATCAATTTTTGGAATTATTTCTTATAAATCATTGCAGCCCAACCATGACAATCAACACACCACATTTATCAATGTCCAGCCAACCCAGATACTTACAGAGCTTACTGTGCTGAAGTGTTTTCCTTAGGAAGAGCTGTAGCCTTGTGTCTCTCAAGCTTTTTACAAAATATTTGATTCCTTTAAGGTCCAGACATTTGTTAAGGATTTGGAGAAACTTACTTTTCACACACCAGAGGAAATCCAGGCAGCACTCTTCCCCGCCCCTTCACCCCCATTTCTGTGCTCGTGTCGTTTTCCTCTGGCCAATCAGACACTTTATTAGCTCATTAACTATTCATTCCAAGTTTACTGCATGGCCATTGTTGTTGTTGTTAAAGGTGATTTTATAATACGTACATCAACTTTGATTCAAATTCTCCCAACAGCTTTGAGCCAGTCTAGTGGAAAAGGCGGTCCATTGCTTCTCCAACATTTAACGCAAATGTGGGAGGAGGTTTGGAGCAATGCTCAGAGGCTCAGCCAACTGTGAACTATCCATCTCCCGAGTGTCCTTTTTATTACACCATTTCAGACCCTCGCCCATTCTCTTTAGCCTTTTTCCTATATTCTACTTTTTCAGTCCTTTTCCAAAACATGTGATATGTTTGCTTGTCCTTGGGGAATTCAAAGTGCCATATTCACTCAAAAGATTAGGACAGTAAAAAGTCTGTCCACTCAGTGGGCAAAATGACAGTTCCTGAGTATGAATGAATGGATAGTGTGATTAGAAATTTGAAAAGGCAGGTTGGGCACGTCCATGTCACACCAAATCAACAGTCCGTAACTCAGACATGCAGACATACTGACTCCCGGTGTATTCATTTAACATAGAATGTGGGTCAGGGACTCTTCTAAATGGGAATACAGCAGAGGACAAAGCCAAGCTGGATTCCTGAAGCTTACATTCTAGGGCTTTTTTACAAATAGAGTTGTCCGCAAATCGGCAATATCAGCATCACCGGGAGTTGGTTAGAAATGCAGAATCTCAGGCCCTACCCCAGACCTACTGAATCAGAATCTACATTGCAAGTTCTCCAAGTAATCTGAATGCACGTTAGAGTTGGATAGCCACTGCTCTGACAGATGGCATTACAGTATGATGCGATGGATCTCAATTTTAAGTGCATCAGACTGTCCTGGAGAGGAATTTTTACAACCCACACCCCAGAATTTCTAATTCCGTACATCTGGAGCAGAGGCCATGAGTTAACCCTTCAAAAATGTTCCTAGGTGCTGCTCGTGCTGCTGGCATATGTGGATGACACTTTGGCCTGGATGACACCAGAGTCCAAATATTTGGGCTTCAATCCTGGCTCTGCCAGTTAAAGATCTCAGGCAGGTCATTTATCTCTCTGGGTTTCAGTCTTGTCATCAGTAAAATGTGGTGTCATAACCACATTTCTAGGAGTCCTAATTGCCTCCTAGGTTTATGGTGAAAATTAAATAGTACGTGAAAATTGCCTGGGCCATAGTCAGTGCTCACTGAATAATAGAGTGTTATTGAAAGAATGAAAAGGCCAGCGCTCTCTGTGGGCTCCTGTGGCTCTAAAGCACAGGTTTAAATGAAATTTCTCTCCATTCCTCCAGTTCTGTGACTTTGGATCCCTGAAAATTAGACTTCACCAGTCTATTTACTGGCCCTGAACAAGGAAGAGCCCTGTCCTTGCTCTGTTTGGTTAATGACTTAGGTCCAGATGGGTGTCACCTGGCCAGGCTGTAGCACTTGAGGTGTCTTTTCTTTCTGTTCATGTGGTGTGATCCTTTTAATTATCACCCAACAGGCTACTCCCAACACATTTGCAGTTGGGTGATTAATGGGGTTGAAATTCACCTTTTCCATCCTGTAGGACTCTTTGTAGCAGTAACATTTGCAGTCTCTTTTACTGATCCTTACATTTTTCATGTACTAAAGAATATTTGATAGGAAGAGATCAAAAGAAAATGATATTTGTATTTTGCCAAGAAGGTTCTTAATTCATGTTTTTTAAACACTCTGGGTATACTTGAAGAACACTTTCCCTCTAGACAAACTGCTTTTTACGTTCTCAGGCCACAAAGCTGTAATTCTGAATTTGCAATCATGCAGTATGTTATTATGGAAATATTAGAGGAATAAAATATCTCCTTTAATGCTCTACCTTGTTAAGTGTCAATTAAACTCAGGAAGATAATTAGAGCTAATGACACTCAGGTGATCCTGATGGCAGACAGTGTGGCCCATTTAAAACAGTTCCAATTAAACAGGCCTATCTCTGGCATACTTTTGATAAATGGTCTTTCTGGACTCTCATGCATTAGAGAGCTAGTCAATGCTTGGATTCATGTGCTCAAGAAACAGTTACCAAGACTTTACTTTGAGTCGGCCACAGAAGTAAACAGACACAATCCCTACTCTCAAGAGGTCACGGTTCAAAGCAGAGATAGCCCTATACACAAATGATGAGGATGAGGTAGCATGTGCAGAAAGGAAGATACGCACCAGGTTAATAAAACCCCAATCCAGGCAGGGCAGTGAGGAACGGCATCCTGGACAAGGTCATGCCTGAATCTTAGCTGATGAGCACGGAAGAGCCACATGAAGGCAGGGTGCGAGACATTTCAGGCAGAGGTGATATGATGGGCAAAAGCACAGAGGCAAGACAGCTCCATAAGAGGGAGAAAATGAATTAATTTCCTATATCTGGAGTGCCCCTTGCTCTGGTAAGGAGCATCGTGTTTTCCTGCAGATGTTGGGAGCTACTGAACATATTGAAGCACAATGGCAACACAGATGTGAATTTCACATGGGATCGATTTGGTGAGTGTGAGCAGGGACGATTCAAAGGCAGGGCAGCCAATTGAAGGTGACTGCAATAATTCAAGGGAGAAATAATCAGTCTAAACTGGGAGTGACAGGAGGGATTTGACAACTACATAGGAAGTGAAATAAGGCAGAGCGTGGCGATTGACACGTGGGAGTGGGAAGTAGTAGGGGAGTCAAGGATGATGCTTGGGTGGGCAGCTCCAGTGAAGGGCGGGTGGTGGTGCCAACCTATGAGGTCGTGCAGAGGGCAGTGGTGTGAGGAGGTAATGAGCATTATTTAAGCATTGGACATGTTGAGTTTAAGATACTGGGGTATATTTTAATTGTTTACAATAAGTCTGAGCTGAGAGGAAAGGTCTTGTCTGGATCTGGTATTTGAAATCATGGGAAAAGTAAAGACAATTCAGAGAAAAACTATGAAGTGAGGAACAATGACAGGGAAAAGAACCCAACTGAAGAGCAACATAAATGGACAAGTTAGATGAAGAAAAATGGGGTGGAAGTTGAGATGGGGGGCTATGGTAAGAATCTAGACCTTGTTTCCTGACAGAAACTAAGTGAATTAGGGCTTCAAGGAGGGAAACTGTTTCGTTGCAACAGTGGGGATGGCATCTAGAAAACTCTGCTTTGAGGAAGGAGGTGGAGAAAGGGAAATGACTTTATCAAGAAGTATGTCCCACAGACCATATAGAGTGGGAAAATAAAGGAAACTGGAGGAATGAGAACAAGTGGATGGTAGCAAAAGAAGTATTTCATCTTGCTTTTCCATCAGGCAAGATTTTCAGTGGAAGAATGTATTAAGGGCCTTCACACTTGTGGAAGATGTCTTGACAAAGGATTGGCTTTTGTGAATTGTTTAGTTCCACATTAATAGTTCTCAGTGCACCAAAGAAGGATCTCTGCCTCTAATTATTATGAAATGAAGTATAGCATGGCTATCCAGGGACTCTGTTCTGAATATATTATATATTTGCAGAAATATGGATTGCTATGAGTTTCTAGTCCTATCAGTGTCCTAGGGGACCTAGTACCACAGAGTTGAGCAGTATTTAGCATTCCTGAAGGGCCCTCTGTTGAAAAAAACCTTGGTGGAAACCTTTATCCTAAACAACCCACTTTCTCCAGTGATTACAACATAGATATTAGAATAATACATATTGCCAAAGAATCAGTCACAGCTCTTTGATTTTACAGAATAGAAAAACAACTCAAATCTGGCTGAAGCAAAGCAAAAATGGGTTGGGGGCATTTACATAACAGAAAAATTGAGAGCTACTTATTTTACCTTCCAGGTTGAGATAGAACTGGAATTGAAGTTGAAACAATGCCATCAGGGCTCAGTCTCTCTCTCCTTTGTTACAACTGTCCTCTGTACAAACTTCATTTTCAGACATGCTTCTCCACAGGGAGACAATGAAGACTCCAACTGTTCCAGACACAAATGACATCTGGTGTCTGCATTCTTGGCAGGTTAAGGGGGTTGTGAGGCGCTCGGTCCAGACCGGAGTATGAGCCCCCGCAAGGTGCTACACCTGAACCACATAGGCCAAGGATTCTGGAGAAGTGCTCCCCCCCCAAAGGTGCTGGGAAATGACAAAAATTTCCACTTAGATTCCTAAGGTAGAAAAATAGAGGGAAGTTTTCCTTCAGTTCTCTACTTACTAGCCAATGTAGCAACTAGGAATTAAGAAGTTGAGTTTTGTTTCTGTTTGGCAAATATTTCCATGGATAATCTTGGAAATATTTCCATGGAAAATGTCTTCACACCCATAGACCTGTTTCTTCATCAGCGAAAATCAACAGGGTTGGACATGAGCAGTGGTTCTCAAACTTTATTATACACCAAAATCATTGCAACGTTTATTAAAACTCTGATTACAGGGTCTCATCCTTGGAGTGTCTGATTCAGTAGGTTGTTGGTGGGATGGGGTGGTGAGAGAATTAGCATTTCCGGCAAGTTTCCAGTGATCCTTGTGTGCTGATGTAGGGACTGCTCTCAACAACACTGGACTAGATAATTCCTTAGAACCCTTTTTATCACCTAATACTACACATCTATAATTTTACCTCTATAGGGAAAGAGCTACAGTGCCCATGCCAGTGATGGGCAAGCTCATATGTACCAAATCTAAATAATTAGAATACAGTGCTGAAAATAATTCTGAGGCAAACTCCATATTCAGGCAGAAAAGAATGCTGGCATTAATTGGTGATGTCTGCCTTCCCTGTGGATGGTAAACCAGCAAGCTGCCACCTATTGGCCACCACAGACATGGGCATTTCTAGCTGAACTGTTCTGGGGGCAATCTAGTGTCCACAATATAAGAAATAAGAAGAATAACCATAGGGTGAGAGAAACATCTCAAAGAGCTCATATTTTCTAGTCTAGGTTAAAAATAAGCCAACATGATGACGGTGGTGGTGGTGATGGTGTTGGTACCTATTGTTAAAAGCACTTTCACAAAGCTCCATATTTGATCCTCCCAAAAGCCCTTTGTAATAAGCAGAGCAGGAGAATGACAAATCATCACTTCAAAATAAAAACGTGAAAAAGATTGATTGGAACAATCAATGAAACATGAATTCCGAATGAGATTTTAGTTGCCATGGGGGCCAACTAGGACGTCACCACAGAGAAGGAGGACTTCATGAGAATAAATAAGTGATAAAATGCAGTCTCCTTTTCACCAAAGGAAAGCATTTGTTGCTAAGAAACCAATGAGAATTGTTAACCCATTTTTAGCCCAAAGAAAAAATTTCACAGAGCAGTTTCTTATTTTTATTTTTAGAAGGACCTAATTTTTATACAATAAGCATTTTGTTGAGGTGTAATATGCATTCAGAGAACTACCCAAATCATCAGTGTGCAACCAAGTGAATTTTCAGAAAATGTAAACATTTAAGTAACCAAACGCAGATCAAAACACAAAAGAACAACAAAACACCAAAAAAAGCCCTACAGGTTACCCAGGAGGTCTCTCCTTCCCCATCTCATAACTGACTTCCAAAGGTAGCGACTGTCCTCACTTTGTACATCACAGATTAGTTTTGCCAGAGTACAGTTTGATTTACAGGAAAAAAAAGTGACTTACTCTCTGTCCAGGTGTTCCTGCGTCAATCATTCTTTTGTAGCATGGTAACACTTGGTACACTATCTGCTTGTACTTTTTTCATCAAAGTTCTAAAACTATTAATGTCTATATTTGGAATTTAATACATAAAATTATTCTTAGATACTATTGAAGCTAAGAAATGCAGTCACACATTGTCTCCGTGGGGTTTAATTTACCGCAATTGTATCTCATAGGATATAGAATATTCAGCATCAAATAAGTGTTACAAAATTATTGCATTAAACTTATACATTTGAGATATTCATAAGAGAATTCCTCAAACTTATCCTTAGAACCCATTTATTCTCATTGTACACAGGATACTTGTCATTTTGGTCATGTGGTTGCCATGCTCACCACATACTAAAAGTTCGTAACAAGAAATTGGTTGAGGGGCTAATCCACATTTGCACATGGATTATATCAAGACCTAACAGGTGTCAACCAGGGAAGAAACACAAAAAAAGATCACATTTTACTACTGAAACTAGAAAGCATGTTGATTGCGGCCATTTAGCAGAGGGGTTAATGTGCTCTGAGAACATCCGTCCACCGCGGCACCAGCCACAATCCTGTGAGCTATCTGGAAGTTTCAGTCATATTCCACAAGCATTACTGAAGACACCATGGAAATGTGTAAAACAGTGGAGACAGTTTCATCTAAATAGTTAAAATGTGATACAGAAAATTTTACAGCTTAAGCAACAAATTCTTAATCACTTGGATAACACAGGAATCCCAGAAATTATTAATTATTTGAGAGCTTTAGAGAAGTTTCATTATATAGTAAAAATAGTTTCCACATTGTCAAGACACAGACCTTTAAAGGTTTGTCCTTTATATTCCCTGAAATGAAAGAACGGTAGATGCTGTAAATGCTTGCAGTTGTTGAAATTTGTAACATTCTCTAACCTCATCTTCCACTCCAAAAACACCACTCTTGGGGGTTCATTATATATGTTCAGTATATAAAAAAAATTAATACTGGTAATACTGGTAAATAAATATTTAAAATGCAAATTACATACAATCCTACTCAGAAATAAACATTTTAAACCTGCTCATCTGCTCTTTTCACTTCATTGTACACAGTGAACAGTATTCCAGTGCTTTAAATAGTTTTTTAATTTTTTTAAACATAGTTTATAATGACTGCCTAATATTCCATTGTTTAATTATATGATAGCATACTAACCAATCCCAACTGTTGAATGTTTAGATTGTTCACAATTTTTTCAGTATTATGTAAAATGCTGACATGAATGTTCCTTTAGCTAAATTTTTAGCCTTGTGAATTACTTCCTTGGGATGAATTTCTGGAGGTGAAGTGCATTTTAAAGATGCTCTACAGGCAAGTTATTTTTAAATATTCACCAGCAATATATTAGAAGGTCTGCTTCTGAACCAAAAATCAACACTGGCTATTAAAATGAAGTCATGGTGTATTTGTAACTTTCCCAAGATAATATAAATCTCTTACAAAGGAGTGATAAAATAAGATTTACAAACCTCAACTGAAAAAAATGGATGAAGGGCCACACGGGACCACACGGCCCCTATTTGTTTTACTTTGCTCTGATTACTTTGATTACTAATGAGGTAATTTTTTTCTGTATGTTTATTAAACATTTGTCTTCTCTTTTCTGTGTATTACCTGTTAATGCACTTCATCCATTTTTTTCAGTTGAGGTTTGTAAATCTTATTTTATCACTCCTTTGTAAGAGATTTATATTATTTAAGATAATTAAGCTTTTATCACATCACAGACATATTTTCACAATTTGCCTCTAAAATGAATAGTGTTTATTTTTGCTGCTTTTATTTAAAGTAGTTTAAAAAGTTTATAGGATCCAGTCTGTTAAGTTGCTTTTGCTAGGACTTAGAACATCTTTTTTCCCCTCAAATGTCTTTTTCTAGACTTTTTAAAAAATTTATCGTTTTTATCTATCAGAATTTACATTTGAAAAGATAAGAGGAAGGTATCTAACTTAACTTTTCTGTATGTATTTTGATGAGTCCTAATACCAGTTATTGGATAATGCATCCTGAAATGCATTTTAGAAGGTGGATAAATCAATGCTGAAGAAATATTAAGTAGAGTTGTGACATAGTTATTCATTACATTCTTTCTGTAAGAAATTTGAGCCAATTTTTGAGAAGTATGAGTAGTAATGTGAATTGGCAAAGGATGGGGAGTTTAGATTCACTTCAATTCAGCAAATATTTAGTCAACTCACCATGGGCCAGATTTCTAAGCAGGCATAGATGGAGGGACCAGTTGGTCGTGTCCCCAGGACAGACAAAGATTAGCTTGGTGTTTCTCTGGGGCCACATGGGAGGAAAGAAAAAAATGTGCAGTTGTTTTGGGGCACAAAAGCTGGACTGAAGAGTTTGGAAAATACCTTTCACTGCTAAGGAATTTAAAAATATATACTCATGAAGATAATTTCTCCTGCTACAATCACATTAACGTGGAGCTTAGTCATTTAAAGATATTTAATGGAGAACATTAACAATGTGAAAAAATACTTAAAAGATTAAGCTAATGCCAGCTCAAGTGGAATGTCACTTATTGAGAGGAGTAATCCCTAATGCCTTAATCCATAGACTCATTAAGGATTTGAAAGAAATTATGAATAACTTGTTTCATTAATGGATGAGGTTTTAATTAAGATACTCTTGGAAAAACAAGAGTACAGGCCCACGTTAAAGTGGATTTTAAGACTTTGGAAGGGCAAAATCAATTCGAAATGAGATCTAGAGAAGAGAGGACCTGACTCAGAAGCTGTAAAAATAATGCCCTCCTGAGAGAAATAAAGCCTGAGAACATTCTGAAATACTTCTCTCAGGTCAGAGCCTGTTATTGTTGAGTACTTTTGGTACAAAGTTCTATTTCTTTACTGTTCTTGTGTGATTTTTCTTTTTTTTTTTTTTTTTTTTTTTTTTGGTGTCACCTTATTTATTTATTTATTTATTTATTTTTTTTAATTAATTTTATTGGGGTGACATTTGTTAGTAAATTTACATAGATTTCAGGTGTACAATTCTGTATTACATCGTCTATAAATCCCATTGTGTGTTCACCACCCAGAGTCAGTTCTCCTTCCATCACCATATATTTGATCCCCTTTACCCTCTTCACCCACCCCCCACCCCCTTACCCTCTGGTGTTCATTGCAGCTTTGTTTACGGTGGCCAAGACATGGAAACAACCAAAATGTCCTTCGATAGGTGATTTTTCTTAATATGCACAATTCTTAAAAAATTGTGTTTTATCACACTTTCCATAAGAAAGTTAGCTACATATAATAAGTTTGTTAAGTCCAAGTATAATAGATACATAAAATAATAAACGATAAGCATAAACCTAATCAATATTTAAGAGCTACTGTAAGCTGCCCTACTCTACTCATCTAAGTTTATGTACCAATGCTGCCCAACACTAAATTTTAGAACTAAAAGAGAACTTGGGGGTGGTATAGATCAGTGGGTCTCAAGCTTTAGCATGCTTCAGAATTCACAGGAAAATTATAAAAATTGGAAAGATGACTGAGCCCATCCACAGAGTTTCTGATTCCACAGGTCTGGGTTGGGTCTGAGAATCTGCATTTCAGTCACTTTCACAAATGCTGCTGATGCTGCTGATCCAGGAAACCTATGACAATCACTATTGGAGAGCATCTTCCTCTACAAATAATAAATCAAGAATCACAATGATTTGCTCAGTATCACAAAACTAGTGACACCACTAAAAACATCATTGCAAACTTTAGGAGTAGGTTTTCAAGGTTAGGGTTTGTGACTCTAAGCTTGTGTATTAATATCATTGTCTCCTTGAATAAAAATTAGTTTTGAAGTCATAAAACTAATTTTTATTCAAGGAGACAATTGTATTTATAATTTATAATGTATATTAATATTAAATATATATGTCAGTTATTTCTGCACTTGTCAGTTATTTCTAAGATATTGAAAGATTCCACTGTTCAAACATTTATCCCAAATAGAAAACTTGACCAAATTCATTAATCTGTTTATAATTGGTTTCCAAATCCCAATGATTTTATCTCCTTAATATTTTTCAATTTTCCATCTTATCTTTTCCATCCCCAAAGCCACTGCTTTGGTTTGAGACCTCATCAGTTTTTTTCCAGAAGACAGTTTCTTAATAGTTCTTTATGCCGTATTTTAGGCTTGCTTTGATCCATTCTCAGGGTTTTGTCATCGTCTTTCGAAAAGTCAAATGTTTTGTAATATACACCATTTCCTTCTGTTTTAATTTGATCAGTATTTTTTATGGTAAGCTTAAAAAATAAGAATAAAAGTTTACTAAAACACTTTGGAAAATTTCAAAATTATTGAAAATAAAATAAAAATTAACTGTTATTCCTCAGCCCAGAAAGAACCACAGTCCACATTTTGGTGTGTTTCTTTTCCACCTTTTACTGAGATATAATTCACATACCATATAATTCACCCACTAAAAGTGTACAGTTAGTGGTTTTCAGTATGTTCACAGAGTTGGGTAACTATCACCACAATCTAATTTTAGAACATTTTTATCATCTCCCAAAGAAGTCCTACACCCATTATCAGTCATTCCCCATTCATTGCTCCCTCCATTCCTTTCAGAGCCATAGGCAACCCCTAATCTATTTTCTATCTCTATATGTTTGCCAATTCTCAATATTTCATATTAATGGAATTCTGCAATATGTGGTCCTTTGTGATTGGCTTCTTTCACTTGGCATAATGTCTTCAAGGCTTATCCATGTTGTAGCATCTCTCAGTACTTCATTCTTGTTTATTGCTGAGTAATAAATACTCCATTACATAGTTATACAAAATTATTTATTCACGGATCAGTTGATGGCTATTTGGGTTGTTTCCATTTTGACTATAATAAATAATCCTGCTATGAACATTTATGTGTGCATTTTTGTGTGGATATATATTTTCATCTCCCTTGGGTATGTGAAAGAATGCAATTACTGGGCCATATTTAACATTTTGGGAAACTACCAATTTTTTTTCCAAAGTGGCTGCACCATTTTATAGTCCACCAGCAATGTATAAGGGTCCCAATTTCTCCACATTTTTGCCAACCTTAGTTACTGACTTTTTATTTTTAATTTATAGCCATATTTGCTGGTATGAAAAGGTATCTCACTGTGGTTTTACATTTCCTTAATGACCTTAATAATATTGAGGATGTTTTCATGTGTTTCTTGGCCATTTGTATACCTCCTGGAGAACTGTCTATTCAAATCCTTTGCCAATTTTTAATTGGATTATTTGTCTTTTTGTTATTGAGTGGTAAGAGACATATCTATTTTGAATACTTCCCTGGTCAGAGATATCATTTGCAAATATTTTCTCCCATTATGTAGATTGTCTTTTCACTTTATTGATAGAATCTTTTGAAGCACAAAACGTTTTAATTTTGATGAAGTCCAATTTATCTATTTTTTCTCTTGTTGTGCTTTTTGGACATGACACTATCATATCCAACAAACTATTGCCTAATCCAGGGTCATGAAAATTTACTCCTATGTTTTTGTCTAAGAGTTTTATGTTTATGATACATTTTGAGTTAATTTTTGTATGTAGTACAAGGTAGGATTCCAACTTTAATCTTTTGCATAAGGATATCCATTTGTCCTAGCATTATTTGTTGAAAAGACTATTCTTTTCCTATTGAATGGTAGTCATTCCCTTGTTGGAATCAATTCATCATAAAGATAAGGGTTAATTTCTAGGCCCTCAATTTTATTCCATTGATCTGTATGTCTATCCTTTGCTACTATAACACTGTCTTGATTATTGTAGCTTTGTAATAAATTTAAATTGCAATGTACGAGTCATTCAACTTTCTTCTTTTTTAAGATTGTTTTTGCTCTCCTGAGTCCTTTGCATTTTTGAATTAATTTTACTTTTTTATTTCTCATTGCTAGTGCATTGAAATGCAATTATTTTTGTACATGAATCTTGTATCCTGAAATCTTGCTGAACTCATGTATCAGTTTTAACATTTTAAAAAAAAATAACTGGATTCCATAAGACTGTATATACACTAGAACATGTCAACTAAAAAAGAGATAATTTCACTTATTTTCCAATCTAGGTATCATTTATTAATTCGTTGGTTGATTGATTGATTGATTGATTGATAGCCCAGCTGCCCCGGCTAGATCTCCACTACAATATTGAATAGAGGTGGTTAAGAACAGACATTCTTGTCTTGCTCCTGATCTTAGGGAAAGGCATTTAGTCTTTCACCATTAAGTGTGAAGTTAGATGTGGGGTTTTTGTAGATGACCTATAGCAGGTTAAGAAAGTTCCCTTCTATTCCTAGTTTGTTCAGACAATCACCCCCATCGACTTCTAATATCCTTCAGTGCATCTCATCAGATCAAGTTCATACTTCATAGCCTGGGATTGAAGACCCTCCTAGAGCTTCCCCTGCTTAGTTTTCCAGCCTCATGTTTGATATTCTCTGTGCCCCACCTTTTCTAACCCCATCTCTAAAATGTAATAAATAGCCTGCAGTTCCTAACATTCCATGTTACCTCCTGTTTCTCTGTTTTATCCCTATTTTTCACCTCTTACATGTACTGTAAGATACAGCTTAAGTGCCACTAATTTTTAAAAGTCGTCAATTAACTAGATCTGGCTTACGTGCCCTTCTTTGGTGTTCTCATAACATACTGCACATATTATTTTTATGCTAGAATTTAACATACTGTTTTGAATTGTTTTTATTTTCTGCCTCTCCATGTAGGATACATTTCTTATAGGTAAGGGGTCATACCTTGTGTATCTTTTATCCACAGGGCATGGGACCCACTCAATAAATTAATGGACATATGGATAGATGGATGGATGTTGAAATTTATGCCATTTTGTTATATTAAGCATACATAAATTAATTTAAAAGATTCACGCAATCCTAAAGTTCTTACCAGCCATAAAAAGCAAGAGACCTTACAGGCAAATTAAGTTGTTTTAGTGCTCGTGAGATATAAATGAGGAAAAATAAATAACAAATAAAAAGACATGTCAAGCAAAAAAAAAAGGGAGGTGTTGGAATCTAGGGTTTCCATAGAACTTGTCTCAATTCCTGAAAATAATGCTGTCTATGACTTGTCTCAGTTGCTTTAATGGTCTGTGTTTAATGCTTCCTAGGGACCCTCATCCCTCATCTCTCGCATCCCTCACCTACAATCTTCACTACTAGTTATTATACATTCTATTCAACTCAAAAAAAAAATATGGCAGAATATGTATTAAGTAATTAACAATGTTCATGTAAGAGTTGTGGTCTGTGATCACAATAAAAACATGTTTCACCAAGTTGTCAATTCTCATACACAGACTGAGTGAGACATTAAAAGCAGCCAATAATTAAATGTTAAAATGGCCAGTACAGACAATAACAGTTCAGTGGAGGGGAAGACTCATTCAATCAACAATTACTGAGTGTATGCTAGCAATATGCCAGCTGCTAGGCTAGAGAGTGAATATATAATGTTGAATAATTCAGAATCTGAGTGCTCAAGGAATTTATAGTTTACTGAAGAAGTAATGTAAGTTACAGTTTAACTTATTTATTCATTCAGAAAATACTTGAAAACCATCATCGATATAGTATCTTACGTGTGTTCACTGTACAGTAATTAATAAAAAAGACCAAAATCTGTGCCCAGATAGAGCATCCATTCTAGTGGAGAGAGGCAGACAATAAACAAATAGATACATTGTATAATATGTAAAAAAAAAAATTGTGGAAAAGAAAATAAACAAAGAGTAATAGAGTAGGGTGATCGAGGCTGCTAGGGCATGGATGAGAATGGGTTGCAATTTAAATTTGGATTGTTGTGATTCACTGTATTGAGAAGGTGACTTTGAAGCTAAGACTTGAAGGAGGTGAGGTTGTTGGCCAAACAGCTATTGAGGTTAGAACGGTCCAGGGAGGGGGCAGTTAAGCCAATGCCTTGAGATGATAGCAATCTGGGAATATTCACAGAATCGCAAGCAAGCTCTACATCTGAAGTCAAGTGACTGGGAGCAGTGGTAGGAGATGAGGTCAGAGAGCGTGGAGTGGCCTGTGGGCCGTAGAAGGAAGTTAGTCTTAGTAAAATGGGGAACGATTGGAGGGCTTTGAGCAGAAGAGTGACACAATCAAATGAACATTTTAAACACGTTACTCTGGAAGCTTATGACAAATAGATCTGAGGTATAAGAGCAGATATGGGGAAACCAGTTAAGAAGCCATTGGCATAATTTAAGCTTGTGATTATTTCAGTGGTCGAGATCAGAGTGGAAAACAGTGCAAGTGGTGGGGAGATACCAGATTCTGGATATATTTAAAGTTGGATGCGTGATTTTTTTGAAACAGAGGAATCAAAGAAGAATTCAGGATTTTGGTGGGGGCTACTACTTAGGAGAATGGGGAGGGATGGGAAGGAGGGCAAATACCTTACATGAAACCAATTGGTGATGGGGTCAGGGAGACCAGGAATTCAGTTTTGCACATTGTAAGCATGAAATCTTCCAAGTGGAGCTGTCACATCAGCAGGTGGATATATAAGTATCAAAGCAGAGGCTGGCAGAGGATTCGATGGAAGCAGGTAGAAAGGGTACCCACGCAAAGTTTCCTGAGGAAATGACAAATGCTGTCTTTAGAAAAGAAGCTGATGTGATCAAGAAAACTTCAGGAATTGAAGTGGTCATTGAACAATAGGAAAAAATTTGGCTACAGAGAATTCCAGACATAAGAAACATCTGAGCAAGATCCTTGGGACAGCAACAAGCATGGCGAGTTTGTGAGAAGAAGCAGGGAGTCTGCCTGGATGAGGAGTCCTTACTGGGCATAACCATGGACAGATAACTTGGGGCCAGTTTTGCAGAGGTCTTCAAGGCTAGGATCCTCCTCTAGAAAAGCAGCCCTGGCCCCTTGGTCAGCTCCAGGCTCCCTCCAAGGCCATTTACAGCCAATGTTCACACTTCTGTCTTCCCACCGTCCCAGAATCTTCTGAGAGTCAGTTTGCTTTTGTTTTAGCCTTCCTAGACTGTAAGTTCCTTGGGAGCAAATACCTGATCTTTTGATTTTTATCCACCACAGTGATTTGTAAGTTAGGGTTTTAATAGATATTTGTTGAAAGAATAAATTATATTTGACACATACACTTCCTGATCATATTTTCATTTCAATGCCTATGGAGGTTTTTAATCAAAAGAAAAATCCTCGTCTTTATGGAATAGGTGAAAGTTCCATTGTAATTAGCCTACCATATAAGAGCTGACACACTAGAAAGATTACAGAAAACAGGATATTTCAAAATAGCGACTACCAAGTGACAGAGTGCGACATCCCCCAGGCTGCTGAGGAGGAAACTTTGGAAACTTGAAGAGATCAGGTTGTTGTGAATTAATTAAAGAGAGGGAAATGGCTGGCGGATTTGTAGTAAGAGCATTTGTCTAGGCTAGTTGCAAACCTTATATGAATGAAAGAACTAAAGTGCTAACTGTACCTTAGATAATAATAACTTCAGCCTCTGATACTTACACTTCCAGAGACCTGTCAGCAGAGCCCTGGGCTCAGACTGCCTACAAAAGCCTCCAAGATCACAGCCATCCTTTATAGGAGAGGAAATTCAATGTCAAGCTTAACCTGCAGCCCTGGCAAAAAGAGTAAGGTAGTCTGCCATGGGTGGCTTAAAACCAGCCAGGGGTTGGCCACCAGAACCAAATTGGGGCTCTGGTCAACATGACCTAAGAGGAAATGACAGCTGCCTAAGTTGCCAACTGGGTTTGAACGGTACAAGGAACTCTCTAAGGACAGTGAATATATGTGCTAAATCATTTAAATATATTTCTGTGTTAATTACTGTACTGGTCACACCTCTTGCCCTGACTCTTCTGACTTGAAAATACTATCACTTGTTTTCCTTGAAATGACAGAGTCACTTTGTTCATTTTGGAGAAAACATCTGCTAAACACCCAAGTCTGAATACCCATAATGTGCCTTTCAGTCATTCTTTCACATGAAAACGGTGTTGCATGTGAAAAGCAGCTAGTTCAGCTCCCGAGTCCAAAAACAACACGAGGGCATTTCCTGCACACGACTGCTGTACAGCAGAAGTGCTTCATGGGTACTTCCCATTTCCTCACACAGGATGCTAAAATGATGTGTATATGTGTATGCAAGAGTTCAGATTTAATAAAGTTATTAACTTTTACTGTTTTAGCAAGGACACCGTACGTGGAACTGACATGTTTTTGACTCCTGGGACATGGTAATACAGGAGACAGACAATGAGTTCTGTATAGTTTGATGCCACTGTCTTGATTTAATGGTGCAACATGACCACACAGTGAAAAAGGCAAATTATCTTAATATAATTATGACAATAGTTTTGACCTTGTGGTTCCCCAAATAAGGTCTTAGGGATACCTGCAGAATGGTGGAGCACAATTTAAGGACCGTTGCTGTATACAAATCCTTTCGTGTACCTCGAAATTCTTGGGTCAGATTCTGTAAGTATTTCAAGGTGTTCGAAAAACATTAACAAATGGCCTTTCAGACTTGATTCGCCAGTTTGCACTTGCTTCTGCAATGTCTGAAAGTCCTTTTTATTAAACAAACCCTGCAGAATTCAAGCTCCTAATGATATCCTGTCCACAGGTAAGAAAGAGGCCAAATTGTAACTCAGGTTCTGTTGTGTCTGAAAGGGCGAGAGTAATTTCTCTTCAATTTCGGCTACTTCTGTTAACTCAGATATCTCGGCCACTCAGTACATGAAATACAATGGCATGGAATTCCAAACCATCTTCCAAAACAATGTTGTCATAATGGACCCATGAATTTAGAGAAGGAAAGAAATAGTGATAAAAATAAATGCATGCCCATTACTTTCCCTCCTCTGTGTTTGAAGAAAACCCTTCTTTGTCACTAATTCACTAACAGTGTACAGAGAATGGTAATCAGTTGTGGTTCAGTGCTTTTGATCTAAAGCGTGATTTTAGGTAATTCATTATAATGAAATTCCAAGGCAAAAATAGTTAAGGAATAATCATAAGAATGGGAGAGAACTTAAGACAACAGTCCTTGATTAATTGACATGACCCCAGGAAGTTTGACATAAAATTCTTTCGAGATAAATCATCTTAAAAAATTTACCAAAAGACAAGATTCTGTAGTTTTAAGGATGTTACGGTATATTGAACCTCAGTATTATTAGGGATAAATTTGAAATAAGATTTATTTTGGACACAGATCAGAGGGATTTAGCTGTACAAGAGACCATATCACAGTGTAAACTACATCAGACACTCTATCCCACTAGGGTTGTTCCTCAAAGGCTGAGTAGTTGGCAGAAAACTCCAGAGAGCATTTGGTTGGTCCCGAACATATGAAGAATACCCAGCATCATGTCTAGATATGTCTAGACATGCAATAGATATTTATTCCCCTTTCCAAAACCTAGCTCACCATCTGTAACGTCACTTCATCAGAAAAGGACATATGTTTGAGAAGGAAAATGCTCGTTCTAAAAAGAGATTTAAGCCTCATTAAAAAGCACAGAATCTATTTGTATTTTTCAATGTAACTGATTATGTCTACAGGACTATTAATACTGTGAGTGTGGTTAGGATTTACTAAACCAACACACATCAATAATCTGTTATGAATATGATTTAAAAATTTATTTTCACACATAAAAATGGCATTTGAGATGAGAATAAAATACCTACAGAAATATAAATAATTTTGTGCAATTGATTTTAAACCAGTTATTGGAGGAAAAACTAGATTCAGTTTAGTACAAATTCCGCTGATTTTCAAGAAAGAAATTACATGGATAATATGTAAGTTGTCAAATAAGACTTTTAAGTTAAATAAGGCTTTTAATGCATATTGGGCCTTCTTAACAAATACAAAAATTATAAAAGAAAGCTATTTTTTATTCAGAATTTCAGAGAGCTCAGTAATTGTCCTGAGTATGATAGAAAACCGTGATCACTGAACAACTAAGGGTCAACTTAGTCTTTTCTTTGCCAGAATGACTGTTTTAAAAGACGATGTCCGTGTCTAAGGAGAGTTTACTTGAATTTATTGATTCACTGAATGAGTGTTTGTTAAAGGTTTTTCATTTGCTAAGTTTTGTGTATAAAACCCAATCAGACACTGACTCCAATCTTCCATTTATTCATTCAACAAATATTTACTGAGGTATTATTAGGGGTAACACACTGTTCTAGGTACTGAGAATACATAGAAGGGGAAGACAGACCAGATCCCTGCTTTCTGGAGTTTATAGTTTATTGGGTGGCAGGGAGGAGAAAGATCACAAATGATTAGTAAACAAATGAGTGAAAAGACCACGTTAGTGCTATTAAGAAAATAAAACAAGAGGATATAACAGAGTAAGGGATCTGCATAGGAAAACAATAGAAGAAGTATGAGGTCTGATAATTAAGTCCCCGAACTCATGCCTCATTAATACCTCATACATAACTCATTGCTAAATATCACTATGGTCACCTTTGAAGTACTCCCCTTGGGAAGCTATGCACCAATGCCAGCACCTAGTTCACACTTCAAAGCAATTTTGGAACTCTTTTTCTGGAATGGCCATCAGAGCTGTCGTATTACCCTTGATGTCCTGAATGTCATCAAAATGTCTTCCTTTCAAAATTTCCTTTATCTTCCAGTAAAGAAAGAAGTCATTGGGGGCCAGATCAGGTGAGTAGGGAGGGTGTTCCAATACAGTTATTTGTTTACTGGCTAAAAACTCCCTCACAGACAGTGCCGTGTGACCTGATGCATTGTTGTGATGCAAGGGTCATGAATTGTTGGCAAAATGTTCAGGTCGTCTAACTTTTTCACATAGCCTTTTCAGCACTTCCAAATAGTAAACTTGGTTAACTTTCCAGTTGGTACAAATTCGTAATGAATAATCTCGCTAATATCAAAAAAGTTTAGCAACATCATTTGACTCTTGATTTGGACTGATGAAACTTTTTTGGTCGTGGAGAATTGGCTGACTTCCATCGTGTAGTTTGATGCTTTGTTTCAGGGTTGTATTGGTACACCCATGTTTCATGACCAGTGGTAACACAGCCCAAAACATCGCCTTGCCTCTCCAAAAGGTCTTGGCAAACTTCGACTCTCCTTTGCTTTTGTTCATCAGTGAGCTCCTTCAGGACCATTTTTGCACACACCTTTCTCATGCCAAGATTTTCAGTTAAGATTTTCCTTACTGTTTCTCTATCGATGTTTACTTGGTCTGCTATGATTGTCACAGCCAGCTGATGATTTTGACACACAATTTGATGAATTTTTGCAGTGTTTTTATCAGTTCTGCTCATTACTGGCTGCCCAGACCTATCTTCACCAGTGACATGTTCTCCCCCCTCAGAAAAACGTTTAATCCATTTGTACACTGCTGTGTTCTTCATGGCATTATCCCCATAAACTTGGACTAACATGTCCCTGATTTTACTCCCACTCTTGCCAAGTTTAACAAGAAATTTAATGTTTGTTCATTGCTCTAATTCAAGCTCAGATATTCTCACGACAGCACATAAAAACACGTAACAACAATAATGAACACCACCTAGCAAGACACTTGCCACACATCGACACGAGCACAGCTGTGAGACACTGATATGCCAGGGTTATGAAACCTCACTGAGCTGTTTGCATGGTGCTGCCAATGTGAGCACAAGGTGGCAAGTTCGTGAACTTAATTGTCCAGAGATAAAATTTGAGCTTAGACCGTACAGAAGACAGTTAGGGCAGCAACTTCTAGGCTGAGGGAACAGCAAGTGCAAAGACCTTTAGAAGAAGAGAGTTTAAAACAATCAGATTGGAAAGATAGGCAAGTGGCAGCTTCTTCCTTCCTCCAATTCCCCACTTCACCTACCCCAGGTTTGTTCCACCTGTTGTCAGAACCTGATTCACCTCTCTCCTCTAGACCTAGAAACTGACTCGCCAGTTATAAAGTTATAAAACCACTGATGGGGTTTCTTGTGCCTACAGCATATTTCAGACCTTATTTTATTTCATTTGCTTAGTCATAATTAGAATGTCCTATATTTTGCATGGAAGCATTACTAAATTAAACAATATATAAACTGCTGTTTATAGCTGAGGAAAATAAGCTCTGAAGTATAGGAGCAAATACCTGGCAGCCGGTGCTACTCATCTCAGTGAGACACCACCTTTACTGTCAGCCCTTCTTGGTCTGAAACGTGACAGCTATTCATCTTAACTTAAGTGTTGTTAGCAGGCTGAGACCTGTAATCTATAGAGGAAAACTGGGCATTGAGAAAAGCTGGCATCTTGGAAACAGTTATGCAGAGTTAATGGGGAAACAGTGGTCCCCATATTGTTGACAGAACACCCCAAATCTTCAGGCCACTAATCAGCATAGTTATTTATCTTCATCTCTAAGTCAAAAGAAGAAATATGCCAAGCTTAAAAGTCCTAATGGGAGAATGAGAAAGGGTATTTTGTAAGAAGTTTCGAGTTTTGTTTTGGTTTCCCTAAAGAGGACATTTTTGGCAACACTATTAGAATCACAGGTATTTCAATATGACTGACATATAATATGTATAAATTTTGAATAGATAATCCATTTACAGAGTATGTAAAGCAAAACTATACAAAGATGTATTTAGCAAATGTTTTTGCTTCATTTTTATCCTTCATTTCCACAAGAGTAAGTTCTTTTATTAGTTCTTTGTGTTTCTGTTTTTTGTGTAACAGTAACAGAAGTATATATTCTTATTTTCCCCTTGTTGTACAAAGATTCCATATGCTATACATATTGCTTTATCATTTAAACAATGTATCTGGAAGCTTTCAGCATATCATTTCATAGAAAGGAAATCTTTCCATATTCAGCACATGGAGAACTTCTTTCCAATTTTCTTTCACGTGTGCATAATATTCCACTATATGGATGTACCACAGTTTGCTAAACACAGTCCTTTATAAATGGATATTTGGTCTAATTCCAAACTTTTGCTATTACAACCAAGGCATCAATGAACAAGTTTGTAATTCATAATTTTGTACATGTACAATTATACCTGCAAGATAAATTCCCACAAGTAGCATTTTTGTATAAATTAAAAATTATCAACTTGTAAATATTCAGAAATATCGCTCCATTGGAGATTCACTACAATATCCATTACCGTCAATAATGCATGAGGATGTCTATTATCCCAGGCATTGAGAATAAAATTTATCCACAAGCTTTTGGATTTTTGACAGCCTGATAGAATGAAAAATGTTGCCTCAGTGAAAGTTTTAATTCGCATTTCTCTAGTTATGACTAAAGTGGATCATCTTTTCATATGTTTAAGTGGAATTTGTGTTTCCTTTTCTGTTAATATCCTGTTCGTATTTCCCCCCCATTTTCTTTATTATATTGTTGGTTTTATCAATTTATATTAGGGAGATTAGATTAGCTCTTTGTGACATGAATTGCAAATGTCTCTCATAGTTTTCTTTCAATTGTGTTTTGATTTTACTTGCAGGAATTTTATTGTTTTGTTTTGTTTTGCTTTTGCTAGATAAGGGGATTTTTTTCCTTTTATTGTATGTCTTATCAATAATGTATGACTTCTGGATTTTCTCCTAAAATTTTATGTTTTCTTTTTATTTTTACATTTACATTTTTCATCCATTTTCAACTTATCCCAGGGTAGAGTGTGAGTGTTTTGTTTTTCCCTGGAAGGCTGCCTGGTTGCTCCAACACAAGTTATGGAAATGTTTATTTCCCTCCTCTGATTGTACTTGCCACCTTCATCATATGCCATATATGCTTGGGTCTCTTCATGCACAGAGAGGACCCTATGCATCTCCACTTCCTTTTGAGACCCCTGTGGCAGGCCCCTCAGTTCTCCTCTTTCCCCAAGTTCAGGGCTTCGTTGGCCCAGCAGACCGACTAGAGCTGGGCCTAGGGCTGGTCATAGGGGCCGAAGTGGGTTCCAGTGTCCGCTGCCCACCACTAGGGGGCTCACATTGCCAGCTCCCTTCGACCCCTCCTCTCTGCCTCCCAGGGTCACTTTTGTCACCTTCCAGGACACTGTGTGGTGACAGGCTGGCAAGTGCTTTGTGAACCAGGGAAAAAGGAGGTCGAGGCCAAACCCTGCGGATAAAACGATGGGAAAGACAAGGTTCTATCCCTAAAGAAAGTGATGGTTTGGTGGGGATGTGAATACAAAACTAATAATTAAAGTAAAACACAAATTTTAAATTGTTCTAATTAAATAGAAACATTTTTTTAAAACACACATACTATGAGATATGCACTGAAAGCAGCAGAAACACAGAAAAACCATCAAGTCCAAGAAAGATAAAAAAAAAAAAGTACTGCGATAATTTGGTAAAACCAAATGACTACATGCAGGCATTGTGAGAAGGGAGATTTGACTCAAACCTCAGAAAGAAGATTGAATTCTAAAGAAGCTCTGAACTTGCACCTACACTGCTTGTAAGAATGGATTACTTGTAGGGATGGGGCTGAGAGGCTTTCACAGGCATTTACCTGTGCAAAGCCCAAGTGCTCTCAGGTATGGTGGCATTCCTTCTCATAACAACCAGAGAGGGAGTGACTACTTCTCTTGTTGAGCAGTGTGCTCATGGAACAGCAAGGAGCTATTTGGTTAAAATTGGGCCACACATAAGGGGAGCCAGAGAGAATCAAGGCTAACACCTGGGTTTGACTTATTTTTCAGAGAGATTTGAAGGTCAGCGGAGTTAAGAATTAGTGTTATGAATTTCTAGGTTCCCTAGGCCTTTCCAGACCTTCCTTTCAGAATCACCATGGAAGTTTTTATTTTATTTTATTTTATTTTATTTATTATTATTTTTTTTTCACGGACGTTTTTAAACTGCAGTTCTTTATTCTCCTTTAATTACACCTGTTTTTTCCCCCCACTAGTAACGGATACCTATTATTTCCTCTTCCACTTTTGTCGCCCCTCTGATTTACATCCAGAAGCTTTTGGAATGAACATTTTAATTTAACTTATGTATGAGTGAGCCTTTAAGGCCATGGCCAGCAATTTGTCATTTTGCTGAGGTCCTTGAATTCAGTGCCTTGCGACACTGGAGAGTCGCATGTCGCTTAGGCAGTGAGCAGGCTTGGCTCAGCCCAGGTCCTACATGTCAACTTCGTTTGCGTTCTATTTGGAAATCCTGGTCAAAGATTTATATATTTCATGGGGCAGATTGTATACTACAGTAATATCCACAAAATCCAAAGGATATACTCTGTCAAATACTGTAGTAGAATTGCTTTGGGTTATTCATAGCTAATACACAGGGTGCCTCCATGATCCAAAATACAGGCTGGGAGGGCGATATTGATTAATATTCCAGGAATGGTTACCACCATTCTGGACATGGAACTTATGAGAAACTTTGTATTTAGTTTCAAACAACTGATTGATCAAGTAGCCCCGGGGAAGCTGATCAGTCAACAAAACACTGAGCACTGTGCTAAGGCACCAAACACTGATAACAACAACATAAAATAAAATAGAGGGAAATAAATAAATAAATCTGGGTTCCTGCCTCAAAGGGGATCACAGCTTTGTGAGCGTGGATAGCCATGTAAACTAATAGTGGACAGAAAAGTATGAAAATGACGATGCCATGAAACTCTGAGAATGAAATGAGTAACTTGGGAGTTTAGGCCGTGGGATAAAAGGCTCCATGACTGAAGAGAGAGCTGCAGGGGACTTGGAACAACAGATAGGTTGTAAAAGACAGATGAAAACAGGCACTCCAGCCTCATTTGGAATTTATCAGGAACTTTATTTTCATATTTTCCATTTTTTTTCTCTACTTTTATTGGGGCTGTGACTTTTTTGTGACACAAAGTGGGGACAGAATACGACATCGTTGACACCGACCTGCCAGGTCTCAGAGGTGTTTTCCAAGAGATGGAGAATGGCCTCCTTCTTGGCTAGAGCTGTGGGTGGGGTCTAAACCTTCCAGATTGGCGTAAGGGGGCTCTTATCTTCGCGTTCACTATGACCAGCCTGTAATCCACTGAGAATAGCTATGAGAGAAAGAAAAGTCTGCAGAGGAAGAGAAACACCGTACTGAAATAATGTGTTGAGAGTTAATGTGATTAAAATGAGCCCCTCTGTGGAGCAACCAAACCCTCCCTCATGTCCTCTGGCAGGTAGCTTCCCCCAGGCCAGGCGGGGGGGGGGGGGGGTGTCAAATGCAGCTCATCCTCACAGCACCTGCCTCTGCCAGGGATAATCCACCTGCTTATCAAACCATTTATTAACATATTTTATAGATTCATAAGGTTTAACTTATTCTCTATACACCACGCTGGAAGCCACAGAAGGAGGCAGAAGTTAGGAGCCCCGTGGGTGTTGGGAAATGGAAATAGTTAACGGAAGTTTCCCGTCCCGAGAAAACAAGGGATTGAAGTGCTGCTCTGGGAGAAGGCCACAGATTTTGGCTTAATTATTCTCCCTGGCTCTTGCTTCATCTACCGTGTTTCCCTGAAAATAAGACCAAGGTAAATAAAATTAATATAAAACCTGGTCTTATTTTAATATAAGACTGGGTCAATATCATATCATCATATCATATCATATCATACCTGGTCTTATATTAATTTTTGCTCCAAAAGATGCATTAGAGCTGATGGTCCGGTTAAGTCTTATTTTTGGGGAAACATGGTATCATCTTAGGCCTTTTCTCCCAAACCATTTCCCTCTGCATTTCTC
Source organism: Rhinolophus hipposideros (assembly GCF_964194185.1). NCBI lineage: Eukaryota > Metazoa > Chordata > Mammalia > Chiroptera > Rhinolophidae > Rhinolophus > Rhinolophus hipposideros. The sequence goes on from NC_138059.1 coordinate 58,066,324, forward strand.
TGCTCTCACAGGCTTTGTCACTTCCCATCAAGCCCATCTTTTAATGTTACTCACTTTTGCCTGGTAACACTTACCTGAGGGCAAGAGCATAAAAGGGGTGGCCTCCTGAGTGGTAGGCACTGTGGGAAGCTTAGGCAGCTGTCCTGGAAGCTCAGTCTAGGGCTGCCCTGTTCTCAGCCTTTCAGTCTCTTTCTTTCACAGTCGCACATTTGTGCCGGAACATTATCTAGTGAAAGAGAGTAAAATCTACCTCAAGAACAAAATGGATGCTAGGAAGTTCTTAATTGTCTTCAAATGAGGATGGCTACATCTTCTCAAGGTATAGAACTTTACTCAAAGGCCTTAAAATAATCAGCTGTTCAATAGATTTCCCCTTCCCGTTCATCCAAATTCCCTGGACATTTATTAAAAAGAGGGATGGCAGAGCTGCTGGAATGGCAGCAGAACTGTAGATTTCAGGGGATTTTAGAGGAGCATCAGCTCTCACAGTGCCTCCCATGGATGGCAACGTACGACCATCCTCTCTGCTCTCCAGAAATGCCAGGTATTTCCAGTGAGTGGCCACCTATCCTCTTCCTTAAGGTGACAAAACATACGTGTTTTATTTAAGTATGAGACACACTGACAGTGCCCAGGTGGTGCACAAGGTAGTTCACCGAGGGATAGCAAGAAGAATTTCTTTTTTCCCCCTTCATTAACTTGATCCCTGCATTCAAGTAACACAGAAGTATAGGCTATCAAAAAGTTTGGAGACCCCTGAGCTGGAGCCCGACCAGCACGAAACAAAGCCTGGTGAATTCCTCGCACCACTTGCCAAAGCATGCATGGGAGGAAGCTTTAGTGTTCCAGGGGCTGACTGGAGGTTCCCACTTGCACTAGAGCTAAAAGGAACGCCAGCAACCCGAAGGTGAGGAGATGTGCCCTTGGAGAACAAGGTCAGGGAACTTGTAACAGAAGAAAATAAGAAGTAACAATTTTTTTATTTTGCATAATTTCTGGGATTAGCAAGTATTGTTCTGGGGCTACCCCCAGATGGGGAATTTGAGAATTATACATTTATTTTAAGTAGTGAAATTTGTCTATTATCATTTTTTCTTCTAAATTTCAGCACTGGTTTCCTAAAAAAGCTCTACATGAACAAGATATAGATAGATGATGATGATCGGTAGATAGATATTCCAGTGCATAGAATAAACATTAGAAATAACAGGTATAGAAAGTATTGAATTTTGCATTGGTTTATCCCAAGCTGATCTGTCACTTGTATTTAAGATCTTGATTTTTATTTTTGCTATCTTGTGAAATATGAAATGATTATGTGAGGTACATTAGGTTGAGTTCTTATCTCTGCATCGACCTCCATCAAAAGAGAGGACCACAGACAAGATGGAGGACCCAGCTCCACCTAGGAGTGCAAGAATAGAAAGGGGCAACTCAAACTGCCACGGAAAGCTTCCTTGATGTAGTCTCCAGCTGAAGCAGTTCCGCCTTTCTTTCATTATTCACTATGTTCTATCAGATTAGTGTTCCTTATATTGCGTAAAATTCAGTCTTATGTGGTGGAAAGTTCTATCAATCAGAATTCTGGTGAGGTTGAGTTGGGTAGAGGGGGCATGTGGTCGAGGCAGAATGCGGCTGATTTGGGAGAGAAAAGCAACAAAAATGCGTGCTACTCTCCCACGGTGTGGTGGGGAAGTTGATTTGTCAGGAGTGGTTCCACAATGCCAAGAAAGAAAAAACGAGCTGGAGGCACACCTGGCCTATGAAGGCACACTTGGCATACAGAAACCAGGGATGGTGAGTGAGAAGAGAAACTGAAAGGTTAGGCAGGGGGAGTGTCAAAGAGAGACCGGGGATGGAGAGAGGAAACATACCATTTTCGGGAGTTCCTGCAGGACATGGAGTGAGATGGAAAGAGGGTGATAGGAAAACATAAAAAGTGTGGCTGTACATTAAGAAAGTGCCCGCTGTTCCCCACCCCCACTGTGTTTTTGCCCACGCACACATGTGTTTTCAGAAACGCTCCGTATATCTGAATTATTTGGACTACATATTTTCCACCAGACTTTTGTTTCTTTAAACGTGATGCCAAGCAGGAATCGAATCATGTAAAGTTTTTGACTTAAGTTTGGCTGTACTTGTTGAACTTTCTGGTTTTCTGGAAAGTCTGCCTCAAGTGCCAGTATTCTTCTGGTTGCTCACCTGCTCAATTCCAGGTAGGCTTAATTTTTTGATCACCGTGGGACGTCACTACTATAATAGCTCTCCTCTTTTCCAAGACTCTTCCATGGAAGAGGTGAGGACCTCTCAGTATGTAAATATTAAAAACTACACTTAAAACAGAGAAACAAGTAGCAAAACATCCTAAGCATTTCTCAAATAAGTTCTCACAACTCACACAACTGTTCATAGCTACAAATGAGAGTCATTCTTATTCTACTTCCTTATGCCAGAGCCTGGATACCCCAATCCAAGAGCCATTTGACAATAGCTGGGGGCTATTAGAGACTTCCTGGACTTGAAAGAAAACAACTTGATGAAGTTTTGAAGAACATAGTATATAGTCAATGTGGTGTCAGATATCACAATCAGAGCCAAGTGGTCTACTATCGATCGCTTTAGTCAAAATGTTTTATCCCTTGGTACTCGATACTTTTATTTTACTTTTTTATACTGCCCCAAATCCTAACAAGTTCTGATGTGTTTGTTCTATGGAAAAGAAACAGCTGTCCAGGGCAGAAATCTCACTGTCCTCACAACCAGAAGATATGAGTTGGAGCCTGGCTCTTCATGTTTTTGTCCCTATTACCTGACAAAGACCTTGCTTTCCCCCAGATTCAAATTCTTCACCCATAAAAGCGAAGAATTGCTAGTCTCAACGTCCTAAGATTAGTTTTCTGTTTGTTTAAGTATAAAATTTTTATTTGATACTTTTTAAACTACAAAAGTAATGTATGCTTATTTTACCTAATGAAACAAAACAAAACTGTAGAAAAGCAAAGATGATTTTCTCTCTTTTCCCCTTCTATTCTCAGCCTCCTGATGTAGGCAAAGCACACAGCCCAACATATATCCTTGCTCATACAGATATAAATAAGAGGAATTCTTTTTGTACCAAAATTTATTTATAATATATACATTATTCTGCAAGTAGGTTTTTTTTTTCTAACCACTCAATATATTTTTGTTTTGAGGAGCAAATGAAAGAGTTTAGCAAACTGTAGTCACCACTCTTCAAGGCTTATACTTTAGGTATTTTTTTTTTTTTGTTAGATCAATCAGCCTGCTCTCCCTTATACTATCAGTAAGAGATCAGCTGAGTGAAGGAATACGGTAAGTTTATTGAACACAGATGAAGTCAGTAACTTTGATGTATAGAATGTAGAGTTGTCTCATCTGCCCAGCCTGATGGAGAATGTGTCACTTAGAGCCACATGTGGGCCCAGGGGCTGGGGAAGAAGAGAGTCAGGGCCACCCAGTCCATGCTTGTCCCCAGAACCAAGCACACTACTGAGTGGCTAACCATTGACCATGGGATGAGAGGAGAGAGATACAGAACGAATTAATGAATAGATCAATGAATTTAAAAAGGAACAAATGAAGGTACCAAAAAGACTAGAAATAAGGACAGTTTCTTTAAGAAGTGTTTTGGTGAAAACAAAGAAGAAAGTAATAAGGGGAAATGGAATGTTCTCTAAAACATCTGGAAATGAATTTGAATAAGCAATAAAAAAAAAAAAAGCTGACATGCTACAGGCTGTTGGCAAGGGACCTATAATTGTTTCACTAGCCAAGGGGACTCCAAAGCTGAACTGGAAATCAGACCTCTCTTTTGCCCTCTTAGCTTAACACAGTTTAACATCATTCTTTGGGCCTTCCTCAAGGAAGCAGGTCACTCACGAGTTGGATGCCTTATTTATATTTATATGTATATATATATATTTATATATATATTTATATTGTATATATTTATATATTATATATAATATATAATATATATTATTTATTATATATTTATATTTATTTTTATTTATATTTATATTCTTTATATCTCTGTAAGTTCTTAGGCTTTTCTGGCATAATTTCTTGATTCTAGATACTTCTAGACTCTGTGTTTTGAGCTTAACTGCTTACCTGTGAACCCCTAATTAAAGATGTAATGTGCAAAGAGCTCAAAACAGACTTCTAGAGTTTCTAAGAATATGTTTTAATCTCTTGACACTTACTATTTACCTATTAGTCATGCTAAATAAGCATGGTAATACTGGCTCAATAAGGTAACAGGCAAGTGAGCTATCCATTATCGATACAAGTATGGAACCTTCAAATCTGATTATTGTTATCTAATACTCATATCTTTCAATAACTGTTTTCCCTTTTATTTCATGGAATTAATATTCTATACAGGAACTCTAGAGTTAGACTGCTTGGATTCAAATCCTGACTTCAAAGCATACTGGTTGTAGTTCACAGGGTAAATTAATTAATCTCTCTGGACCTTGATTTTCTCATGTCTAAAATGGAACTAATAATATCATGAGATTTAATTGATACACGTACAAAAGCATATAGCAGAAGGTGTGGCACATGGTGAACACCCAATAAAGGTTTAAAACCAAGCTTTAAAAAATCATTGTTATGATTTCAGGAATTGTGTTTATTAATCATTATTTTATTTTTATATTTAATACTTGGAAACCTTTGCAAGTATTAAATATGCAAATTTTTAATATGCAAATTAAGAAAAATAGAAACTAAAACAAGCATCAAATGTAGGGTGGTTTCTGCCTGGTTTTTTTTTTTTTTTTTTTTTGAGATAGTTGGTGTTTTGGTTGCGAGGCAAATGCTATTCTGAGATAAACTCTTTGAAATATTGAAAATATTATGTCCTGGAAGGACATCAGGGAGTCAGCCCCCTGAGCTGGATGTCACCGCTCCAGTTTTGTAGTGAAGAGCTGTAGAAACATAGGTATGTCACCATGATCACCACTCTCTGTTTGGCATCCAGCAATTGGTGATTGTGCTGGTGTAGCAAAGTAGGCGATGTGAAGGGGTGGGAGGGGTGGTATAAAGCAATACTCCATGGAATAAAGACAGATACAGCAATACTCCCCTGGAGCCTAGAGTCTGCTCTGGCTTTCTAAGAGGCAGCAGAAAATATTTGGGGGTGGTTCTTCCATGGATAGAGCCCTCCACACACAGGACAGCCCACAGCTATAACTGATCCTGATGAAAGCAATTCTCATCACTGCTGGGTTGAACTTAGGGTGGCTCTGGATTAAGCTATTCTATTACCTGAAGACCTTTCTCAACCTCTGATTATCAAGCTGTAATCATTGCTAGGCACTCAGCATGCACGTCCGAGCCTGGTAGAAGAAGCAGAAGACGCTGTTAAAGGAGTTCCAGTCCAGTACAGGACCAGCTCCATAGCGCTCAGTCAGTTTGTCTTTCTTTCTCTGAAAACAAAACAATAGGAGATGTTATTGTGGTTCTTAATATTAGAAGTACATTTTTTGCAGTTAAATGTAAAGAGACAACCAAATGTGACTTGATGCCTCTGTGGTCATGTTAGGATGCCTTCATTCTGGAGTGAAATGGAAGGATTCAGCTAAGACGGGCTCCTTCATGGGGTAAGGATCTTACCTTCTTAACTTCCTGCTGTGATCACAGATTGCAAGACTAGACCCACAACTGAAAATGCTGGGCTTTGGTCAAGAAATAGTGTTCAAATAATGAAAGAGGATTTTCTTTCTTGGAAAATAGTGTGAACTGGACAATTCTACCTCAGTGCTGGGTGTGTGATTCTTTTTAGCGGCTTAATTTTCTTTTGAAGAACATTTCCAGTCAGCCTTAAAAATAGAGTGAATTATGTTCAACTTTTTAATTAGAAGGAACAAAAAGCCTCAAGGATTTTTCAATAATTTAAATTATTTTTCAATAATTTAAATGGAAATACACATATATATGTGTGGCTGAAGACGACACACGTTCTAACATAACCTTTATTCATTCATTCAATGGCTATTTACCAAGCCCCTTCTATACCTGCCAAAGTTTGACCTGAGTGCTGGATTTACAGACTACAGAGCAAATGTGATCATTGAGTCATGGAAACGGGGTCCCAAGGAGAAGAAAATATAAAACAAATAAATTTGTACTTAAAGATTACACTCAATATTGTGAAAAAGAGAAAATCAGTGTAATTTGGTATGGCTAAAGTTCTCCATAGCTAAGCTTTCCTCCTATTAATCTCAGTTGTTCAACTGTTTTCTTTTTAAAGCCTAAACTTATACCCAGTATCTAGTTTTGAGACTGCTGATATTCCAATGAGGAACCACCTATAACTGGAACAGGGTTAGCTAGAATATGGAGGAAAACAAGGGATGAAATAAAAATAAACCACTGGGACAATCATGTAGTGAATCTTCATAACTGAAAAGCATCTTTAAAATCCACAATGAGCTGTGTGGGCTCTGGAAAAGTAGGTAAAAAGCAAAGGAAACTGCTTATCAATGATCTTCCTTAGTCCATCCTCATGAGTTAGTTGAAACAACAAGAGGCCTGTAAAGAAGGGAAAGAAGCCTATTTACAGGGGGCCAAGCTCAAAGAAGACAGAAGTAGAAGCAGACCCAACCCACCATCACCCTGTCCTCCTAGCCTCATACCAGGTGGCCATCATTCCAGGATGGGAATACTCCTTAGGGAGAACTGGCGATGGATGAGTGACCAGGAGAAAGGTCTCTTGAACTGACTACTACTGGTTTTCATTATCCCTCTACTGTACCTAATGGAAAATTATGAGAATCAAAGTACATCTCAAAGCATTATTGGAAAGAGCAAAGCATGTCCTGAACTGTTTGGTTCCCCCTCCCCTGGCCCTGCCTGGCAGATGAGGTCACCCCTGACTGGTGCACTTTCCCCCACCATTCCCAGGCTGTGGCTTCAGGGCCAGGCCCTGATTTCTTTAGTTCATGTAATCCTGAAACTCAGATGGTAAGTAAGGGTCTGACTGCTTTAGCTTTAGCAAAGATTAGTAATACTAAAAATTAAAACATTCTTGAAGCCAAGCCATATAGAAAACGATCTAATTCACAGAACACTTTAAATTAATGGTGCTCATTAACTTACTCAAAACAAATTCATTATGACTTTTATATCTTTTCTAGGGCAGGACAAGCATAGAAATAGTCTATAGGGATTTCTTGCTGCAAGGGACACCTGCTTGCCTTTCTCACCTAATTATAAATATCTTCCAAAGTATAATCTGTGTGGTGTTACATAATTGTGCTTAAAAACGTTTTTCAACAAGGGAATGACTGATAATGGGGAGTGTGTCCTACATCTGACCAAAGATATGTCAGAAAATACAGGTAAAATAATAAACCTGGAAGGAAAAATTGGAAACATCATGTAGTGATGCTTCAAGTTCTACAAAATTGGTATGTGTGTACTGCCCACATAGATTTTATACATGTTCTTAGTGTACTGTAAAGTCTATTTGTTAGTCACCAAAACACATACCACAAGCAAGGCCTAATATCCACAAATACAATGGATAATAGTAATTTTCCTTGCAATTAATTTAATGGATAATTTTTCTTTTAAGAATGATTTATCTTATCTAGTTTCCTTTAAAATACTCTTTAGGTTTTTCCCTTTTCCTCTTGCCTCTTGATAGAATGAATGACCTAACAGCTAGTAGAGGCATTCCAAATAATTTTACTGACTATACAGCCACATTTTCCAAAAAATGTCAATAATGCTTCCAGTCCACCACTTAATGGCAAACCATATTTGACCAAAGTGTCTCTCGGGTAAGAGTGGACTGAACTGAGATGAAAATTATTTTGAGAAATATCAAAGGATTAGGATGGTTACTTTCCCAATATGAGAACACTAATTTTCTGTATATAGCAAAAGTGTCTAATTTACAAATCGAGAGTAATCTGCTGAGATTTGGAAACATTTATCAACGTTTTATAACTTTTATAAGATTATGATGTGAGGCTCCAGAACAGACCATCTCCGTCTATGCTCATTCTCCTCATTCGTGTGCGAGCGAGCACGCATGCGTGCATGTATACACACACCCACAAGCACGCGCTTACACACGCACACCCTATATAAAGCCACCTGGAACCATACACAGATATACCTGTTGAACTATCACAACAGAGAGGACTAATTAGCAAATTCGTTAATTAGGTCCTGCTTTGTCCTAAAAGTTGTCAGCTGTTTTCCCAAATTTCGTTTGTTTTCCCAAATTGTCTGCCTTATTATCACCATTAGCGCCTCTCTGTGAGTACTTGGACTTCACAAAGGCCTTACACTTCCGGCAGAGCAAAGTGTCCCCTGTGAGCAAAGCACAGAACTTTCTGTGACAAATGGCTGCTCCTTGGCATAGAGTAATAAAACAAAAGACTAATTTCTAATTTGTTTGCTCTACATCCCAAGCAGCAAAGAACTATAGACACAGACATATAGACACCAAAGCAGTTTGAACTAACTTCTATAAATAAGTTATAATTCACAGACGATTTATTTATGGTTATGCAGCAGCAGTTTTGTCATCTACATAGTAGTGTACGTAGAATTACATTTAATTACTTACAAAACTGTGCATGTTCTCCTACATACACTGGTAACACATATCATACTTACAGTATATTAGAACACTGCTTTATTTGTTTTCTTGTCTCTTTCCCGCCACCAAACTGTGTCTCTTTTAAGGGAGGCTACTCAGTTCTTCATCTTTGTGTCTCCAATACCTCCACCCAGACACTGTGAGTCTCGTTAGGTCATTGATGGCTAAGACCTAGAAACACATATGAGTTTTCTTCAATTGGGACTAGTCACATAAAGGAAATGCCCATAGAATGTATTTGGGAGATTATATCCCCCCATTTTATGCAGCTTTCTCCTTGCTATGATCTCTTTAACCGCATGGATATTAAGGATATACAATTGACCCCTGAACAACACAGGGCTTAGGGGCACTCCCCAAACCCCCAATAGCACAGCCGAAAATCTGCCCATAACTTTTGACCCTCCCCAAACTTAACTCCTAATAGCTTACTGTTGACCGGAAAGCCTTACCAAGAACATAAACAGTCAATTAACACATGTTTTGTATGTTAGAAATATTATATCCTGTTTTCTTACAATAAGATAAGCTGGAGGAAAGAAAATGTTATTAAGATATTTATAAGGAAGATAAAATACATATAATCCTTACTCCTGTGTGCCCTCTGACTCTCCAGTCCCCAAGTTTCTTCCCTTAGCTAACGGGCACGGACTTTCTGGTTATCAGCCTTTGCTTTTCTCTCAGTGGTAGACCCACTTAGCATTGCTGACTTCTTTTATTCCCTCTCTGTCACTCATTACCCCAAGTCTGTATGCAAAGAAGAGCCTGGAATCAACCCAACGAGCCAGAGAATCTTTCTTTTCTAGAAGTGGGTGGGGATGAGGGAGCAGTAAAGAGGACTTGTATGGGTGAAGACTGTGAATACTCCAATAACATTCATGTCTCTGTTACAAGTGCAGTAAGTTTAGGAAGTGGAGAGAATCTGCAGGGTGGGTAAAGAATCTTGCTTGTCATTTTGGGCATGCCACTAGGTGTTGTGATGCAAAGAGCAGCAAGCACACAACAGCTATTTATGAGCATGTAACCTAAACTTGGTGGGCTATCCCACCCCCTCACCCAACACAGAATATAAATCCCATATCTCAGCCCTCATGAGACATGGAACCTTTGGTCATCAAGATGTTTGCTGGCCATTCCTACAGGGGTTTCAGCTCCCGGTTTCAGTTCAGTCTGTGGCCAGAACAAACAGAGGCCCTCCCTGGACATGCGTAGAGCTATGCTCTGTGCCTATGTGTAGAGCTATAGTCACCAGGCTCCTTGAGCTGACGTGGCCCTCTCAGGGTTCAAGCCCATTTTCCTGAGGAATCTAAGGATCCATTGTTTTGAAATTCCGTAGTGTGAGTTTCCAACCCAAAGTCTAAATGTCAGCATCAGTCAGAGTCCAACCAGGAAAACAGAAACCATTATAAGTATTTAAAACCGAGGTAACTTAATTTAATTCAGGAATTGACTATACCATAAAGGTGATGGAAAATCTGAGAAGCCGAACAGGGACTATTAGGCAAGCTAGAGACTAGAAAAAATAGGAATTGCATACCTATCTAAGGCTGAGAGACAAAGGGTTACTGGTGCCCAGGGACTGGACCCACTGGGCCTGTCCAGAGGGAGCAGGAAGCTCAGAGGAGGGACCACCCAAGGTGGAACCATAGGGGGAAAGTGTGTGGCTTCTCCCCTGCCCCACCAACCTCAGAGTTTCCATCAATAGTTCCCATTGGCTGAGAAGGAGCCTGGGAGATGTGGGGGCCAGGGGGCAAGTTCAGACCCCTGCACTCCAGCCCAGAGCAGGGGAGGGCTAGTGATGGGCCCACCCTGAGGCAAACAGGACAAAGATGTGTGAGATACCAGTGACAAACCTGGGAAACAAAGATATGAACTAAAGACAGACCTGGTGGTGCAGAAACGGTCTGTTCATGTGGGCATGAGCACAGAGAGGGGAAAATGTGAGTAAAGGCTGAATAGAAGGACATGAGGGTGGATTCTAATTGCCAGGAGCTGGGGTTACACACACCGATCCATTGAAGCCTCATAATCACCTGCAGAATTTTACTAGGAGCAAACTGGGTTCAGAGAGAGGAAGTCACCTGCCCGAAGTCAGTCTCTGTGCAGCAGCAGAACCCAAACTCCCTGAACACAGAGTTGCCATTGATCACACTATACCTGAAACACAATGATGCATTCCCACAGGTGCCCATAAATATGTTCCTTTTGGTAACACCAGTAGAGGGACTGAGCTAGTGGTGATGCAGGGAGAGCTTACAGTTTGTGCTTTTTTTACCATCCATGGCAGATCCCCTTCTCAGCCCTGCAAATGTCCTGTCATCAACATATTGCCTCTCCACCAGCACACAGACAGACACAGAATACAAACCAGTAACAGCTCCAAATCTGCTCTCAGGACATAAGAAAAAAAATTGAGGTGTTACCTTGACAGTGGTATCTTTATTTTACCAAGAGCTAATGCTCTATGAAAGGGATAATTTTGTAATGATGGATTTGCCAGTTCCAGGAGGGGGTGGAGATTGACTGTCACCCTTCAGTGAAGTTGTCCCAAAATTCACAGCTAACTCATGTACTAAGAAAGTCGGCTTTTGAATTCTTTCATAAATTTAAATGCATTTTATTCTAAGTTTGGGAGGCCTCATTAATAATTTGTTATTTCATTTTAAAGAGTTTTTATTACAGGATATTAATGTTTAGGACACTTCAGCGCACCTTATACTTCTAACAGATTTTTGATAACTGGCTTTAAAATATTACTTAAGTATTTGTCAAATACCGGCTTTCAGGCAAAAAAACTAGTTAGTGATTGTTTAGGAAGAGAAAACCTAAAATATAGACATATGTCAATTGCCTGCTGGAGTCTGTGGGTTTTGTGTGTGTGTGTGTGTGTGTGTGTGTGTGTGTGCAATCATTATCTCTAAAAGCATTTTCTTGAAGACATCAGCTAATTCCGAAAGCCTCTAATCTGAAATAGAATATCTTAATTCTGTAATTTTCAATAAGGATAGTGTTTTGCTAGTATAAAATATAAAATACCCATAAAAATTTGTGTTACTAATAAAAAAACAGGAGAGCCACTTTCCTCAAGGTATATTATAATGGTAGTGGTAAATTTTCTCTAATGAAAAATGTCTAATTTTGTTAATCATCTTCTCTCCCTTGACCCTTAAATTCCTAAAGATTCTCATAGCTGAGTTAAAAGCACAAACAGTAGAATTTTAAATTTAACACTTTCTATTCAGTGAGCTATTAGTCTCTCTAGGATTGCGTCTATCATTTTTCAAAACTACCAAGATAAGCTGCTCTTTTAGTGAAAAACATTATTCAACTATTTATAATGGTCAGTATTTATTAAGGAGCCGATTGAGCTTTTTAGCTGTGCCCTTCGAACAGCACTTAGGTCAATGCAACACATAAGTCAGTGTACAGAGACTCTTATAAAAACTACATACCTGTCAAAACTCTTTTGCAGATGACGTTATGAATCATAAATACATGTATGCATCAGATCTCCAGAGATGTTTAAATCAAACGTTAAATTTCATGGAACCGTTGGGGTAGTTTGGTGTGATTTAGTGAGAAAATTCTTTGGATGGTGGAGTAAGTGTTTATAAGATGGTATAGGCTCCAAGCAGTATGGAAGACAGATGAGCAAGAAAAAGAGGCATATGAGATAGCATTTCAAAGAAGAAGGGAAAACGAAATTCTCCCCTAGGGCACTTATTTGCCCTTCACGTTCAAGACATGTATATATATAATTTTCCAGCCAGCAAAGCAGCAAACTCATATTTAAGCAGTAAAAGGTAGTATTCTCTGTATGTGTGAAATGGCTGTTGGACTCACTAAGAGGTTTTGTTCAGGGCTAGCCTGGCTCTTCTCCTGGGTCCCAGGTCGCAGTGACCTGCCAGACCTCTTTATGGGCTCTGCTATCCTGCTCTTAAGAGGACACAGATCAATACTCAGTGTGTTCCCATTGAAACGAACGATTATGCTCTGTGCTGACCTTGGAGGAACGCAGGTGTCATTTAACCTCCAGTGGCTGGTGGTGTTGTTTGCCAACATCCGAGAACAAAGAATCGGAGTAGAAAAGCAGACTGATAGCTCAGGAGAAGACGCAGTTCCCTGTTCTTCCTTGGCTCAAGCAAGAAATCAGTGGGCTTCTCTCTTTCTAAAGACCTAAAGCCCACGGGCAAGCTCAGTAAAATATGAATGATACCGATTCTCAAACGACTAAAATGCAGTTCTTAAAAAGACACAAAGTAATTTCTTGAAATCACCTACTTGCTCCCTATAGCTATATGGCTTTCATAATAGATTTGTTTAAAATTGTATCTGACAATATGTGAACTGTCAAAAAAAAAAAGCCGTCTCAAGTCTGATAGATCTGATACCTGAAATACACTGCTTTCTGACTTACACAGAGAGGCAAGTTAAGTCCAGAATTTATTTCCCCTGTAGATTTCTTAGAATACTGGTTTTTGGTTAATAGATAAACTTTTGAAAATGATCCTATGGTTTAAAACAAGTGGGAAACAACAGACCAAACAGAGTTCAATTGGTTTCTTTGCTATTGGACTTTTTCAAAGGCTTTCATTAAATAGACAGAAGTGTCCCTTTTCTTCCCACAAGGTGTCTAGTATTCAGTATCTAACTTGGGATCCTCTTTTTGTATGGGGAGACCCTTCCAAATGGACACTCTGCAGTACTTACTTTGGAAAATGCAAGGTTAGTTGATCTCTTTCTTTAGAGGTAGTAGGGGTGCTCCCACCACTGGATTTTTTCATCCATTCCTTTTGCCTGAAACACTAGCCCCAGGCAGCCACGTGGCTGGCTTCCCACATCACCTTCTGTCTTTACTCAGAGGTCACTTTCTCAATGAGGCCTTCCCTGACCAACTTTTCAAATTCAACTCTCTTCCTCAACATTCCCCAGCCTTTTTCCCTGTTTATTTCCAATGGAAGACCTTCTAGCCATTATCTCTCTTTCCCAATAAGAAGGTAAGCTCCTGGAAGGCAGGGGCCTTCACGTTACCATATTTAACCGACATGTCTCAGCTCTCATTTTATTCAGCCTCTCAGGATCTTTTGGCACCACTGAATGAATGCTCTGTTGACTATGAAAGTCCTGAGATGTGAAAATGCTCCCTCCACTTGGCCTCAGGACACTGGCCTCTTTCCTGCCTGACTGGCCACCCTTCAGACATCTGTCCTGGATTCTTCTTATATTTCTGCCATTTAAATATGACATTGCTGAGGGCTCAGTCCGGGGATCTTAGCTCTGCTCTATCTTCACTCACTCCCTGGTGACCTCACAAGCTGATGGGTGTAAATATCCTCTACAAGCTGATACCTACCAAGTCATCTCCACAGCCCAGATGTCCCCTACCTTTCATTGTTTGTGTCTGAGCTCATCAGGGCAGGATAACCTATCTGTGTCTGGTTTTTCTAACAGAATGAGTGTTTATTTCTCACTCCCACAAAATCCTCTACTGCTGTCCTGACTTAGGCAGCTCTTTTGGGCATGGGTCTCTTCTCTAATAAACAGCTCATAGGTTGGGGCTCCTTCCATTCTGGGACTCCCCCATCTTTGGGGTCTCGGAGTCCTTCACTTCCAGCCATGTGAAGAAGGGAGAAAGAGAGGGAGGATTCACAGCTATTTTGTGTTTGGGTCTGGAAGTGGTGGAACTTACTTCTATGTATATCTCCTTCTCCAGAGTTGAGTCATATGAGTAACCTTGAGACAAGTGGACTAGGAACGTAGTTTGGCCTGGCTCCGGGGAGGGGGAGAAGACCAGGGGATTGGTGAGTTCCATCAACATCAACACAAGACGGAAGGAACAGTACCACAAATGTTATGACTTTGTCTAAGTCGGTCCTGATAGAATCCTCCCTACTGTTTATTTTGGAGATAGGTTATTGGTAGTTTTTGATGTAGAGAAGTGGTTTATATTTAGTGATTAGAAAGTAAACTGTGCGAAATACAAGAAAATTCCCAGCAGACTCAAATCTCCTGTAGAATAAACCCAAGTTAAAATGAATACATCCATGCTATAAAAAGTACAATGTTCCCAAATAAGGTAGGACCTTATATGGAGACATTCAGCTTCACCTTTAAAAATCCCAAAGTGCTCATTAAGAAGACTTCTTCATTCTGTTCTAATAACAATTTTAACTCTCTAAATGACAACACGTTCAAACCATGATGAAGGCCCTTTTGTGTAAGTCACATACAGTGCTGTAGCTAAAACAAGATTAGACTATTTTCACTTGGATTTGATATTTATGCTTATGAAAGGTTTATTGTTTAATCTGAACTAGGAAGCATATACATTCTTAAAGCCCATGAAGATGGTCAACAGTCCAAATTTTGCAGATGCATAGAGTTTAAATGAGCCTATAGTAGATAAGAGTTTTGACTGTAGGAACTGACAGGTCTGGATTCGAATTCATTCAGTCTCTTACTTGATGTGTGAATTTGGCCAAATTTTTAACTCCTTTCACTAAGACATTTCCTCATCGGTAAAATTGGGACAATATAGATAATACGTACATAATACCTACATAATATTGTCATGATGAGATATATGAGATAACACATATAAAATTTCCTGGTAGATGCGAAGTGCCCAATTTTTAGCTATGAACTTACCTTTACTGATTTTAATGTTTTTTAAATTATACCTATTAAGACTATAACATTTTATGACATTTGCTTATTACAAACTTAGTTACAGACCAAACACATTTGTGTGGTTAAAAGCTTAACATTTGCCAAAAGGTTTGCTTCAAATGACTTTGATGTTTCTCCTACCATGTTTCTTTCAACAAGAGACATGACGATTTTGTGAGATTAAGCACTGAGTGACCGGTTGAATCATAGGAAGCATAACAGCATCTCCTGGCATTGATTTTCTGCGCAAATCGTGATTCAAGCTCTCTGGGTTTCTCCGTGAATTGGCTTGTAAATAATGAACAACAATCATCTATTTACCACTTAGGGACTCTGGGGGGAAATTGAAGATGACGTATTGTGTACTCACCACAATGCATTTGCTATTTAACAGTCAGATATAACCCCTTTTTAAGGTTACTGTGGTTAGAGAAGCTGGAAGTGATTTTTATGGCAGATGGAGTTTCCATTGCTTGAGCTCAGTTCTGCTGACCCAGTGTCACCAGGCTGGATGAATCTGCATTCCACCCCTTCTCTCTGCCCAGTAGCCTTCACCTCCTCCAGTACAGTCACCTCCTTGGTCATCTCACCTGCCAGCAATGAGATTGCCAGAGCCAAGGAAGGATGGAGTCCTCCTATTTGGAGCTCTGTTAAGCAGGAAGTAAATATTGCAAATGAGACCATCTTGCTTTTCCTATTAATAAAGGCTTTCCAACCAGGTGTGAGGCAGATGCCAGTGTAATCAAGATTTTCTTTAAACTTACACATTTTCTGTTGTTTTGGCAGACACTTGACAGGTACACAATATGAGATGACTTTTTAAATCTATTTCCCTTTCTTCCTTCCTCCCTTCTTCCCTCCTTTTTTCCTTCCTTCCTTTTATGTTCTTGTTTTCTAAAATAGAGATCATCTGTAAGCTTATTCTTAGAAAATAGTGGGGCTAAGCAAAATGTCAAGACTCCGGGTGACAAAAATAAACTCTGGAAGACTCTCAAACATAAGTCACATGTTTATTCATCACCAAATCTTTGGTTAGCTCTTTTATATAAGGCTGTTTTGTTTGGCCTTGCCAGATACCATCATCACCTCTGGTTATCTAAACTGTTTATTAGCTCTGCTCTGAGGAACTACCATCAACAACAGAATCTAAACTCTGAATTCTGTGTCCTTCCATCAAACAAAGCACTATCATTTCCTTTGCTGCCACTGGACAATGAACTGACTGAAGACAAAGAGTGCATGCTACGTATCCCTGTGTTGCATTTTACTCGGAAGAGGAGCTCAGTAACTGCTTGTTGAACTGTCAAACAGATTTGGCTATAAAAGAGATCATCGAGGAATACTGTATAGGTGGCAGCCAGAGAAGGGCCTTGTACTTGAACTGCTGGTCTGGGCCAGTGTGACAGAAGGCACATTTCACTTACTGTGGTTAGGAGAATCACCCAAGAGTTATAATTGTTCCCGGATCTTCAGGTAAAACTTGGTCCCCTAGCACGCCCCAATCTGAACCTGCATAAAAAAAGCCCAAGCCCTTCCTAACCTGAAAAGAACACTGCATTGGTACAGCTTCTCAGAAGTCAAGAACGACTTCCAGGAGCATATATTTGAAGAAAACTCGGAGCCTGTAATCAGTTGGAGCCTTTGCCCAGCTGCCTCCCTAGTAAGCACATTCTGTCCTCTCTCATGCTTACTCCTGTATATATGAAATGCTTGGAGTGTGAGTGCTATTGCATGAGCTCTCTATTTCCTTGCAAATGGGTAGGCATGTGACTTTCACATTAATGACTGCTGCATAGTATTATAGAAAGCCATCACCATGAAACACAGCACTTTTAGAAGGCTCTCTTGCACCAGCGAAGTCCATTTATGCTGCTGAAAATGTTTTATCTCTCTGCTTTGGTGTGGGAAATGGGTGTCGTTAGTAGGACATGCATGAACTGAATAAATAAAGCCTACCTTCATCTGCAGACCTACATACATGCAGTTACATAAATGAGTGGGAGCCTCTGCCAAGCCTCTGAAAGATACTCAGTTACCGAAGGGAGGGAGGCAGAAGGTCCAAAGGACAGCTCATGGGCTCAGCTTCTTCGTTTTCATCTTTGCATTCGGCTTTCAGAGGAATCTTCATAGATGGGGGGATTTCTTAGTATTTGTGATTTTGAGCGGTCCCGTTCCAGTTTTCACATAAGATCAGTAGAAGAGGTAAGAAAGGAGAGTGAGAGACGGCAGTCAACGGGACCAAATCTCCCCAAGCTTCACAAGGTGATGTGATTTTAAGGTCAGGTGTGATTTGAACCATGTTATGATGTATGTTAGCCTGCAGGCATTACAAATCTTAGAAACTAGTACTCGTAAATGCTTCAGTATCCAGCAGGAAACTCAGCCCACTGCCGCTAGTAACATCTGTACCTGATTGTCAAAGAAAGAGAGGAAATCGTTTTGCCCCTAAATCCTGACTGAACACAAGAAAAGGCAGCAGAGTGATACTTGAATACTGTCACTGTGCAAATGAAGTGCCCATTAAACAATGAAGTACATTTCTAAAATGGATTGCAAGCACCATTTATGGGAGCCCAAGGCTCCCAAAGAAAAAAAAGGAGAACCCTTAGAATGTCCTGCAGTGTATGTTGTGCTTTACAATTGACCTTGGCATTTTTTTGTTTAACATTCCGTGTAAGGCAGACAAGATCACCCTTAGAAATGCCTCTACTATATTAAAAAAAAAAAATGGCTACTCCCATTTTGGGGAGTTTTGAAACAGTCGCAATAACCATTATCCTTTAATTTTTATTTTAAGATAATTGCAGATTCACATGCAGTTTAAAAGATAATACAGAGAGAACCCACATAGCCTTTACTTAGTTTGCCCCACAGGTAACATCTTGTAAAACTACAAAGCAATATCACAACCAGGATATTAACATGCATGCAGTCAAGATATAGAACATTGCCATCACCACAAGGATCACTTATGTCACCGTTTTATAGCCACACCCACTTCCTTTAACCCCTACCCAATCCTTTACCACTCATCTGTTGTTTCCATAATTGTTTCATTTCAAAAATGTCATATAGTCAGTGGAATCAGAATATAACCTCTCAGGGTTGGCTTTTTTTCACTTAGCAAAATTCTCCAAAGATTCATCCATATTAGTAACTGTTCCTTTTTATTAGTAATTGTTCCTTTTATTAGTAATTGTTCCTTTTCATTGCTAAGTACTATTCCATGGTACAAATATACCAAGTTGTTTAACCATTCACTCATTGAAGGATATCTAGATTATTTCCAGTCTGGGGCTATTGCAAATAAATCTGATATATTTTCTGTAGTTTCTCTTTTCAATTGTTTCACATGAACTTTCACAGAGTAAAAGTTTTTAATTTTGACAACATCTAACTTATTATTATTTTTTCATTTTATGGGTTATGCTTTTGCAGTCAAGTCTAAAAACTCTTTGCATAGTCTGAGATCCTAAAGGTTGTCTCCTATATTTTTTCTAAAAATTTTACAGTTTTTTATTTAAGTCCATGATCCATTTTGAGTTAATTTTATATGAGGTGTGTGGTTTATGTTAGTTAATTTTTTTGCCAATGGAAGTCCAATGTTCCAGCACTGTTGAAAAACTTTCTTTCTTCCACTGAAATACTTTTGCACCTTAGTCAAAAATGTGTTTTAGCATCAATTTATTTGAGTTTATACTGTTTGGTGTTTGCTTCAATCTGTAGGTTTAAGTCTCTTGCTAAATTTTGGAAGTTTTCAGTCATTATTTCTTTGAGTACTTCCTAAAATGCCCTCCTTTCTCCTCTCTTTCCAGGACTCTGATGTCACAAATGTTAGATATTTTGTTGTAGGCTCAGCAGGTCCCTAGACTCTGTTCATGTTTTAAGGTCTATTTTCTCTCTGTTGTTCACATTGGGTAATTTCTATTCTATTTTTCAGTTCACTGACTCTTTGTCCCTTCCACTCTGCTGTGCTTCTTTTTCTTCTTCTTTTTTTTCCCCTGCTTATTGTATTTTTCAGCTCAAAATTTCATGGTGGTTCTTCTTTATATTTTTTTTGCTAAGAGTTTCTATTTCTTTTCTGAGATTTTCCATTTTTTCATTTGTGTCAAGTGTATTCATAATTGTTTGATGAAGCATTTTTTTTAAATGATGGCTAAGTTAAAGCCTTTGTCAAGTAATGCTAACATCTTTGTCATTTGGTGTAGGCCTCAATTCAGTGTCATTTTTCATTCAGTTTGAGTTCTTTCAGTTTCTTGGTATGGGGAGTGATTTTTAAGTTTTAACTTGGACATTCTGTGTGAGTGAGAAATAAATCTTTATAGATTTAAATGATGAAAAGCAAGGGTTTCTATAACATTACCTAGACATTACCTGGCCTATTCTGAATGAGAGAAAATGGTAAGAATATATCTTTAGTAGTGGGAATATAGATAATTTTTCTTATTGTCTTTTTGTGTTTTCTAATTTTTCAAGTAATTTTTTAATCTAATTTTTACTTTTCTAGGATGAGTATTATTTTCGTAATAAGGAAATTGATACAATTAATTTAAAATAAACTGGGGGAAAGACAAATTTTATGATTTGAATATGTTTATAATTGGAAATGGTATTATATTTCTATTGAAAAATGCATGAAATGTGCAACTATTAATGCCATTTTCTTGAACCTAGGGTATATTTTTGATAAAACATACTCTTGAATCTCAGAGAACTCTGAAAAAGAAAGTGTTACATTATCATTGAATCAAGGCTTACCATCTTGAGATAGGTCTGCTCCAGCCCCTAAGAAATGCACGTCCCCGAGGGTGGTGAATCCATTTGGAGTCCTGGGAGACATTTGTGTGACAACTTCCCCTTTATCTGCAGTTTGCTAATGAGACCAGGCAACACACCAACAATGATGGGAATTGCTCATAAGACAGCTGTGTTGGCTGATTTTCCCTCCCTCATCTTTCCCTTTGCATGACACACACACACACACACACACACACACACACACACACACACACACTTCATTATTAATGTTAAGGCCAGAACATTTGAGCATTGCCTTACACTGGAAGCTCTTTCATTTGAATTGTATAGAAGGGACTTGAAAAAATGACCTGTTTCTACTCTGGCCCACACCCAGAACTCTGAGGCACAGGATTTTACGTGCATTTATCTGCACATAGTCGCTGGCTGACCTGAAGGAGATCAATAAGAGCATGTTGGGCCTTTGAGCTGACAAACTCAAGTCCAGGGTCAACCTAGAGAGAAACGACAGTCTCAGCCCTGTCTTTTGTCTTTCAATCTCCTCTGACTCAAACAGAAAACAGTCTAGATGCCCCATAGACTAAAACTAAGAGGCTCTAGATATTTTTAAAGGTTAATATTTTCTTTGAGATTTTGCCTATTGACTCTAGGGTGTTACTAACAGTTTCCTTCCACTTTACCAACATAAAAATGTGTAATATAATAGATTCTTAACAGAAATAAAACCCTCTTGTTGGCCATATTAAAAAAGATAGTAAAGGCCTGGTTTTATGGATAAACCCTTTCCTCTCGCTCTTCTCCTATAGCCCCTCAGAAGCCATGTGTGTGTGTTAAGGAAATATATCTCTGAACAACAAGTTCCAAAGACTAGTGCTTACCACTCACTGCAAAGGAAAAACTTTGGGGAATGGTCGTTTTTATTTTAAGGAGCTATAGAATTTTTAGATCCCAAACTGTACCTGAAAGAGAAAAGGCTACCTTGTAAGAACTTCTACATTTCTCAATTCAGATTTGGAATAGTGAGAGATTATGACAAATGTCCAAATTGGTATAAATGGTCTCTCCACCCTTACCGTAGTTTCATTAAATTTTTTAAATTAAAATAAACAAAACAAAAAATACATACCCTGCAAAACAAAGACCCTTTAGTGAAATTGTCTTGTTTAGCCTTGAAAATATTTAATTCCTTTGTACTCTGTAAAATGTCGAGATAGAACCAAAATTACTTTCAAGTTTTTCAAATGTCAACTTTTAAGCATAGTTCTAGTACTTATTGGAAACTAGGTCTTGGTGTGGAAAATGTTCAGAGATCTTATAGACTGAGAGGGTTCTGAAAAAAGTTAATAACCCTCTTTTCATCTACTAAAAATGACTCAGGCAAAGTATTTGGTACATCTGCGGGAAGCCGCTAGCTGCCTGAGCTGTTAGTTCAGACAGCCAGGCTTCTGTTTTCACCTCATCTTGCTTGCATTTTACAAAGATGCTTGTTGCAATGAAATTGATTGCTAGCACACTTGGCAATTCAAATTGCATTAGATGTTCCTTGTTATTTAATTCCATTAACCAAGATGAAGGCAACGCAATCTGGGGAAGCCCTTCATCAAGATCTCAGGACCTGGTGCTGTGGGAGTAGCTCAGATCTTATTCTGTGAATCTAATTAGCACGGAGAGAGCAGCGTCTCCTCTTCTAAAACACAAGTTTAGGCTCTGATCTGGATTCAAAAATTGGAACCATTTAAATAAACAATTATCTTATTTCCTGATATTTACAAAATGCGTTGATCCGCGGAAAAAGAGGGCCCCAATTAGGAGAATCAACTTGCCCATCATAAACCAAATATCTTTTCCCTGAGACCTACTGTGTGGGTCTCAGGATGAAGCAAGTGCGTAGTTCTGTAATCTGTGACAAAGTTGCGCGTAACCGGTGTCCGTCCGTGGATTTCAGAGAGCCCCTTGTCTTAAGATCGTTTGAAATTCTTTTCCAGCCCCTTCCTGTAGAGCCCTCACTCACCCAGAAAGGCCAGCCATTGTCATGATCACGCGTGGAGAGGGCTGGAGCAGGAGAGCAGAGAATGAGGCTGAGGAGAGCTGAGTCACAGGGGGAGGTGGGAGGCCAGAAAGTGCTGTGTTTTCTGTCTTTCTCCGACTGCTTCCGCGAGGAGAAACAGGTCGCTCTCGGGTTGCCGGGCCTCTGGCCCAGACTCACCTGGAACGCGCGCTAATCGGTGTGTGTCTCTGTGTCTCCGCCCAGGACAGCTTTCCTGCCCGCTTCGGAGGAGTCCATTTTGTCAACCAGCCCTGGTACATTCATGCCCTGTACACGCTCATCAAGCCATTCCTTAAAGACAAGACCAGGAAGCGGGTAATGAAAAGAAACGCCCAATGCGGGGAATGAGGGGTGGGGAGGGACAAGTACGGTGCCCCTCCTCTCAGTCTTTCTCTCTCGCCTTAGTTTTCTCTGTTTTTTTTTTTTTTCTTCTGCTGCTTTTCTGTACTCCCTGAGCATTTGAGCCCCAGCTGGAGTTTGCAAATGGCCTGGATTTAATCAATAATTTAATAGAACTGGGTTATTTTCAGAGTCCCAGTGACAAACCAAGGAACTCTGAAGGCACGCAAATACCAGATGCCCATTTTAATGCAAATGTTTCTGGGAGATAGGGGGTCAAACAGTTTCCTGTTTATGGAGTATTTTAATGGCTGGCATTTTGCCCTGCACATGTATGATTGCGATGAAAAATATTTGTAATTTGTTTTCCCCCAGAGGTTCTTGGGTCGTAACTGTCAGCTCTATCACCGTTGAGCCTGGGGAAGCATTCTTCGTTGGAAATAATAATGAAGAAGGCTTTTAAAATCTTAATTGCATCAGCTGATGACATTTGGGGAGCCAGCGAGCATGCTTCGTCAGCGCTGGCCTTTTACATGGCATTCTGGTTAGCTGAGAAACTGAACAGTCCTTAACCACTCTGAATCTTAGTTTCCTCATTTATAAAATGCGGATACTAACACTCACGTCAAAGAGTTGTTGGGATAATTTAATGAGACAACATATGAAAGCAGGTAGTACTCATTGCAGTAAAGATTCCGTGATTTTTATTTTTATCACTTAGGCCCTTTGCTTTCAAGCGTTCTGATTTCAGCTACTTCCTGGGTCAGGAGTATCACCTCTCAAGGGAACTTGGCCAGGGTCATGCTCACGGCATCTTACATATGATTCTATACCCAGGGACCCCCGTTCTAGGCACGTGCTCAGAGTACTCTGAGGGGAATGATGACCTAAGGCCTTCTCTCCCCCCCCCCACACACGCACACTCTGCAGGGTTCCTAACTCATAGACCTCAGATGCTTCCAGGTCCTTAGGAAATGTTGCGATAGGGCACAAGATGGGTCATTCCCCTGTCCCTTTCTCAAATGGGGAAGTAGGAACTAGAACTCACCAGCCTCAGGAGGTAGAGACATTCTGGGACAT
Organism: Rhinolophus hipposideros; assembly: GCF_964194185.1. Lineage (NCBI taxonomy): Eukaryota > Metazoa > Chordata > Mammalia > Chiroptera > Rhinolophidae > Rhinolophus > Rhinolophus hipposideros. The sequence continues at coordinate 58,089,861 of NC_138059.1, forward strand.
TTTGCAATCTGTCTGAGGCTCAGCACAGTGCTGAGGACAGAGAGGTGCCCTAGACTGTCCCCCATATATCCTCAGGGTTCCCACTGGCTTCATCTTTTATTTAGGAAGGAACTAGCAAGAATTCCTCCCACCAGAGCAACACTTGTTGCTCTGCCATAGAAGGAACTTTCTGGAGTTCTGGGTGCAGAACAGAAACAGACAGGTGGAGAGACCAGCTACTACCTGCTGAGATCCTCCACCCACAGGACCCCCAGGAGAGGGCCAGTTTCCACAGCCTTCCTTGTCCTTTACGAACCGGACGTATTGGGTGGGAGGGTACAAATATTTGCTCTTAACACTGGGCTTTTACTTAACTCCAACTTTTCTATACTTCAAATACTACAATTTCTCCTGTGAGGTGTTTTGCCAAAGTTAGAACACATGAATTTCCTCAAAAGAAATAATTCTTATTAAAATTTGGTCATACTCAATCCAGTGTCAGAAAATGTACATTGCTTTCTGAAGTGCTACAGTATTCTTCTGAAGACTTTTAGCACTTAACTTCTTGTCCCTTTCCTCTTTAAATAGTACCATTATGTCATAAATTAAAATAAATACAAAGAAGAAGGCAGCAAGTGTTTATTATATACTTATATGGTATATTGTAATATAGTATATAGTGTAATATAATACTTATATGGTATATTATTATACTATACTTACATATTTTAAAAATCACATGTATATTTCATTGTGTGTGTGTGTATAATTGATGGTCTTATACTTGGGGATAAGTTACGTGTATTGAGCCTGCAACATGAAAAAGTATGGAAATTGATGTTATTACTCAGATGTACTTTAAATAAACTTTCACGAGTCAATTCCTAAATTGCAGGCAATGGTAATTATCAACTTGTGGTTTATGCACTCTGTGCGTTTGTCTGAAAATAATTGAAATTTGGGGATGTTTTCATTCCTGATTGACCAATTTCTATCACCATCCATTATATGTTTAGAAGATGCAAACTTGTTTGGCTATTAGCAATCAATCCAGACATGAATAGAAAATGGCTGCAAAAATATTCCATGATAAAATCCCAGGTGACAGTTTTAAATGTCATTGACTAAGAATTGATTGAGCTTTTACCTCGTGCCCACACCACTCTGGGAGCAACAAGCATAATAGAAGTGTAAGAAAACACCATCCCTTTCTGTGTATTTTTGTCTTCCCGTTGCCAAGCAAGACATAAATGAACAAATTAAAAAAAAAATTAGAAGTCAGCGGATAATCAAGAGTTAATTGAGGGTAAAGGGGATTAAATATATGGTGATGGAAGGAGAACTGACTCTGGGTGGTGAACACACAATGGGATTTATAGACAATGTAATACAGAATTGTACACCTGAAATCTATGTAAATTTACTAACAATTGTCACCCCAATAAATTTAATTAAAAAAAAAAAAGAGTTACTTGGGGAAGGGGGTTGGAGAACCAGAGTGGGCAGGTGACAATGGGACAAATTTAGGAAGAAGCTGCCACTTGGTGTAGGCCTGGGAGTAATGGGGAGGATGAAGCGGGATCCAGAGGGTAAAGAGCACTGCAGTGGGGAGAACAGAGCATTGTGAGAACAGAGCTGCATGTGAAGCATGAGTAGGGCTTTGGAGGGTCTGCAATCACTACTCTTTTCATCAGTAGGGTTAATTAGAAGATGACTGTATGTGTAAATTTAGGCCATGGCCAAATAATACCCAATTTGTGCATACACTTCCTTTTTAAGGACTATTAATTCAGCCCCTTTCTGAGCAATACATTGACATTTCATAAAGACAAAGCTACAGACGCAAAATTGAATGCCTCCTTAAACATCATGATCACCAGCAGTGCATCTAATTTGTCATTGCTATATCGTGTAGTAGATTAAACACTCGGTCATATGTTTTAGATTAATTTTTTTTCTATTGCTAATTATCTTTTCTTCCTAGATCTTCCTGCATGGAAACAATTTAAACAGCCTTCATCAGCTAATACACCCTGAATTTTTGCCCTCTGAATTTGGAGGAACCCTTCCTCCTTATGACATGGGAACTTGGGCCCGGACGTTACTCGGTCCTGACTACAGTGACGAAAATGACTATACTCACACTTCTTACAATGCCATGCACGTGAAACACACGTCCTCTAATCTGGAGAGGGAATGCTCACCCAAGCCGATGAAGAGGTAAGGCCTGGTTCATCAGCCTCCCAGTCAGAGGTCACTGAGCACTTTGATTTGGGCCTATTGTGGGTTAAGTAATTGAAGACCTTTGTGGGCACAGAATGTGAAACAAAGAAATTGTAAAATATTCTCAACTGATTTTACTAGAATTGAAAGCAAATTGGGCTTGGTTGGCCCAGAAACATACTTATTCCGTTGTATTAAAGAAAACTGTTAAAAGCTAGGACCTTGTTCAAGTCATGATTGCAATCCTAGTCTGTGCGCAGTCTGTTAGTCACGCAGAATGGAATGTTGGGCCTTTGAGATAACACTGGATAGAAAAGCAACCTGCTAAGAGTCCCTATCATCCATGCATTTGGAACCATTTATTGAGCATTTACTTAGCTGTAGGCACTGATTAGGCACTGGGAGTATAAATATATTGAACAAGACATCAAAAGAACAGAGAAGTGGACCTGGGGAAAATCTGCTACGTAAGACTTCCAGCAATGTATTTATAAAGCGGGTGACATTTGAGCAGAACCCGGAAGGATGAAAATAAGCAGCCCAGGCTTTGAAAAAAGAGAAAAGACATACCAAGCAGAGGAACCACCCAAAGGCGTAGAGGCATTAGAGCAGGGGTGTCCAAACTTTTTTCAATGTTTTTCACCAAGGGTCATATGCGGTAAAATACCGCACTCACTCGAGGTGAAGTACGTATTGCCTCACCTGGTTTATTTAAGTAAACTAAAGATATTTTTGGAATTTTCTGTGGGCCAATAAAAAATGGATTGCGGGTCGCAGTTGGCCCGTGGGCCGCAGTTTGGACACCCCTGCATTAGAGGTGGGCCATTCTAGTGTGGCATATAGATGTGTACGAGTTGCGGATGACAGAGGACTTGTTATAAAGTTCCAGAGATTGTCGTGTCCAGGTTGTGAAGCATTAGGTTGGTGCAAAAGTAATTGCAGTTTTTGCAATTATTTTTCACCTTTTAAGCCATAATTACTTTTGCACCAACCTAATATGTTGCATACTATATTAGATGGAGTGTCATGGAAGAGGCTTTTTAAAAATGGATATACAAATAATATATGAGTGCTTTCTCATTATAGTCTCCTCATTTTTAAGGCTAAATTTCCCTTCAACCGTTACCCTCAATTCCAATTCCTACCCAAAGATAACTGCTGTTGTCAGGCTGAGGTGGATCCTGGCACTTGATTTTCTATACATTTCATGCAGCTATACACATCCATAGAAAATGCCTAATGTGTATTAGTTTGCTAGGGATGTTGTAACAGAGTACCACAGACTAGCTGTCTTCAACAATGAAAATTGATTTGCTCACAGTTCTGGAGGCGAGAAGTCCAAGATCAAGGTGTCAGCAGGGTGAGTTCCTTCTGAGGCTTCTCTCCTCGGCTCGTAGATGACCGTCTTCTCCCTGTGTCTGCACATGTGTGTGTCCATTTGTGTTCATATTTCCTCTTTTTATAAGGACGGCAATCATACTGCATTAAGGCCTACCTCATTTGACCTTAATTACCTGTTTCAAGACTCTATATCCAAATATAGAGACCGTCTGAGGTCCTGGGGGTTAGGACTTCAACATACAAATTTTGGGAAGACACTTCATCCCATAACATATTGTTATGTAACATCTTCCCATATTAGAAAATCTAGACATATCTCATGATTTTAATGTAGCATAGTATTCCAGAACATGGATATGTCACAGTTTAGTCATTTCCTTTTGGTGGACATTCAGGTGGTTTCTCTCTCTCTCTCTCTCTCTCTCTCTCTCTCTCTCTCTCTCTCTCTCTCTCTCTCTCGTACAAACAAAGTTCAGTGAATGTCCTTGATATCTCCTCATTCTGATAGGAAAGTTCTTTTGGGTAGACTTGGAGCCCAGTAGTTGCTGGGGCAGAGGGTGTGTGCATTTTTCGTTTTAGTCCACACTGCTGCGATGACCTCCAAAACAAGCATGCTAATTGACAGTCCCACCTGGTGTGTGTGTGAGACGCTTCTTTCCCAAACACTTGAAAAGTACTTGATATTATCCAACTTTAATTTCAATGAAAATCCAGTTGGTAGGACAACTCTATATCATTTTTGTTTTTATTTGAATTTCCCCATGAGACATAGTTAAGCAGAGAAATGACATACTAAGTTCTGGGTTTTATAAGGATCATGGAATTAGCAGGGAAGTGGAGACTAACAGGCATCCGAAGGCTGCTGCAGAGGTTCTGGTGGGCAGATGAGGGTCAGAACCAATGCCGAAGCAGTGGAGGACAGGCGGAATTCTGGAGATGTTTGTGGAAGGAGGAGTGGCACTGTGGGAGACTCCTATGGATAACTAGGCCAGAACAGCGTGTCCAGGACGGGGAGCTCCTCATTTTTTGCTCTGTGGGGAATATTATTACACTCAAATATCTGGAAAGTCTCTTGCCTGGGATTGCAGGGATCTGGCAATTCATTTACTCTCCAGTTAATAGTCCACATTCTCTGGGAAGTGGCTGCCATGGTGGCTGAGGGGTTGACTTTGTGTCTACAGTGAGGGGGCTAACCTTCTTGGTATGGATGGGATGGTCGGTCCTGACCTACTTTCCATCCAGGGAGCTTCACGTAATGATGACAATGACAACTCACACTACTGACACGGTTCTGAACCCTTTTCCGCATTAACTCTTTAAATCCTCACCACAAATGTATGAGAAAGGTATTATCATTATTCCCATTTTACAAATGGGACACAGAGAGGTTAGGCAACTGCTCAAGGTCACACAGCTAGTCAGTGGCCACGCTGGGTTTCCGGCCTGGACAGGCTGACTCCGTGCTCTGTGTTCATGTCTTCTATAAGATACGGCCTACTGTCTGCTTCTCCTCGTACATTCTATCCTCAGCTAATATGCCAACCCTCTCCAATCCCTCATGGGCAGGGGCAATGACTCCTCACACAGCCAGTCCCTACCCTATCTCTAGAGGCTTTGGGATAAAACCATCATACCCTTATATATGTCTTAGCTTCCAAAGCCAAGTGGTATAAAACAGGAATTTGCCACTCTTTCCCCAGATGATCAGTTACCAAGTTACATCTCTTTTGGGAGACCAGACATATCCTGACTTCCAGTTCCAGCTCTGAGTTGATGTTGAAGGTCAGAGGAGGTGACAGTTTCCATTATTAGATGGTGAGATCTGGAGGGTAAAGTCTTTGTCTAATTCTTATTTACCTCATCTTCTCCCCAAGAATCCAGCTCAATGTCCAACAACATACAGCAGACACACTATACATACTTGCCAGATATGAATCAATTAACATTGAAAGCCACTACCTCCCAAACCCACCCTTGGCACACTTTTCCAGTTGCTTCAGCCAAATCGTCAGCTCCCAGATGGAAAGAGTTCATTTCCCCTGCTTTCCTAAGACTCCCATGGATCCTGCCTAGGATCCTAGATAAGACGTGCCCACAAATCACTATAGTACACTGCAGAATGGGGGTGGTAGTATAAGGGGGGTAGAAACTTCTCCGCGTTCTGAGGAAGCATTCACTCATTTCAACCAGGAAGTCTCTTAGAGAAGTCCTCCTGGAACAAAGCATAGCTGACCTGGGTTCTGGAGAATGGTAAGACACCAAAATCAAAATCCAGGCCTAGGCCCGAGAAGTCAGCAGTTGCATTCATATCTCATAACCCCACCAAGGCCAGCAAGGTGTCCTGCCCACTCTGGCTGCCTTTGGTGGCAGCATCCTTGAGACTTTGCATGCAGGATTTCAGGCAGTGGGATGGGCAAGGAGGAGACTGTTGCCAGCAGGGACAAGGAGGGATCCCACTTGTGGAGGGACTGTGCCTGCCATCAGGTATCTCACTGATGGAATCTGCAGTAACTGAGCAAATTACAGGGAAAGAACAACCACGATTCTCAGCATCTTTTGACCTCTCAGGATCTATAGGGACGTGGGAAAATTGAAAACAGAATTGGAGGAGACCTTAAAGGTCACCTCCAGTTTCCAACCTGATGTAGTTGTCTGTTCTTCAGTACAGGTTGTCGGCCAGACTCATTTGCAGTGTCCAGAGGTGGGCAGGCAGCTTCAGGGGCAGCATGTTCCCTGTAGCATGGCTTTAGGAGGAAGTACCTCCTGATTCTGAGCCAGATGACCTGGGTCTTTCCTGTGCAACAGTGTTGTACCTTCCAGTGAGTGGACATTACATATACTCCTAACCCCTTCCATAGTTCCCAACAGTCTTCAGGTCCAATCATTCCTCTCATTAATTTCCAAATAAACATCCGTGTCTCAGCACTAAAAGAGAGCTCCAAGACCGATAACAGTGGAGCTGTGCTCCTTCTGGAAGCCCGGAAATTACCACAAGCAAAAAACGCATTTTTTCTTCCCTTGTGCGTAAGTGAGCAGAATGGAGTTATCACTACACCAGCACGTGTGGCCCTCACAGTCCAGCTGCACCAGCCACCCAGGCCAAATGGAGTCACTTGGAGGAAAAGCAGAGCCAGAGCACCTTTGAAGATACATGGAGAGGTGTTTAATGTGCAGAATCCAAGGCAGAGGGTAGTGGTCATGCCCATTCTGGCCTTATCGATTTAGTAAATATTTAGCGACCATCACCTCTGTGCTGATGAAGTCCCCTGTCTTTCATGGAATTGAAAGGCCAGTGTCAGCAAAGCCCCTCATGCAATAAGTAACGGTATTATACCACCATGCAGAAAAGCATAAACATAACATTTTGGTTATGGATTCTGTACTGACTTTACAAGTTGAAATGACATAGCAATGATTCCGCCGCCTTTAATATGTATTTACATTTAAAGATGCTTGTTCCCAGGCTTTCTTTTAAAGCTACACAATAACACCATTCATGTACTCAAAACAGTCAAGTCTTGTAATTTCCAGGAAGGTTGGGATTAGTTTTTGATGCACCTTGATCATAGATAAAGTTGGGCTGAGTATATGCAATAATTCCAGTTTTTGTTTATTTATTAAACTTCTAGCACTCATCAGAAATTCAGAAAATTATTTATACAGGAAGAGTGCTAAAAGTGTTGAGCTCCATCTCCACTTGCTCCAGGGGAGAATGGCCCCCACCTTCAGATCCACCCTAGTTTACACTATATGGTGGGCGATTCAAGGGGCCAGTGTTTTGGGGTCTTATCCAGCTGTACTGAGTCAGGAGGTAGGACTACTTTTTGATCCTTTTGACAAATGCCTTCATCTGTATGTTCCCTAAATACCCTTCCTGGATCCCGCATGGAAGAAGTGGATCGATGTCATAAAGACATCGTGAGCCGCCTTATTTTTTGAGTGGGGAGGAGAAGTTGAGATGCCTAGATGAGTTCACATTTCTGATCCAGAAGGAAAACTTAGATCATTGTTTTCCCCGCTTGGCCCCTGCCTGGGTGGTAAAAGTCAGTTTAACTGTTTTCAGCTGTCAGTAGAATTGGCCATGACCTTGGTGATCTTTCCGCATGTAGCCCTCTTTTTGTAGGGTGAATGTAAGCATGTGCTCGGTAACTACTCATTTCCGGCAAAGTCATACATCATCATGAAATACAATCCATACAAAAAGAATGAAGGGTGGCGGTGTGGGAACAGGGGGACCCTTGTCTTCTAAGCAGTCAGGGTGAAAAGGGGCTGGTTAGCTGTGTAGCCTGGGAACAGATGTTCCACAGGGATGTTACATTCAATCCAATTTCATAATGCATCATTTCTTAACAAATGACCCACAGTCTCAGCTGCCCCTTCCTCTAAATTGTCTCACGACTAGTGGTTTCCGGCTCAAACAGAATTTAACTTAATTTTGGGGTGTCATTCCTACTCAGGCAGCTAATGCCTGAGATGTTGCTTCCAGAAGCAAAGACCTCTTGCTAAGTCATAAAAGCCCAGTGTTTTACGTATGCTATTGGGTACTGGTGTATATCATGCATGCTGACAGGAATTTGTTAACATTTGAGAAAGAACAAAGAAACAGAGCTGCTTAGCCTCCTCGTTACTCATTCATTTGGCTGAGATGGATATTCTGCTTTAGCACAGTTTTCTCTTCTGTGGCAGAAAAGAAGGGGCCTTCTCCTTCCAAGCACATCCTCTATAACCATGCAACGTTAGAGTGAAAGGAAATCTATACCACAAATTTGGTCAATAAGAAAATGAATGGAGCTAGATAAAATGTTGGGTACAGGTATGTTTTCTCTTCTTGTTTAAAGAGTGGCATGTCACATGATGAGATAGAGTTTTGAGCTCCTGGCAAAGCAGAAGTAGGATTGAATTAGAGGGAAATGGACAGATGTGGGTGAATGTACTGGGTGCAGTTTCAGGTGTATGTTCTAAACGATTCCTGGTTGCTGAAGCACCACGGTCAGGTGCAATTATTTGGAAAGGGTGATGTCGTCGAAGCAAGAAAAACAAAGAACATTTCTTTCTTGTGAACATATTGCTGTTGGTAAACAAACATTTTGTCTGATTTCAATAAAGCTGACGCTTAGTATGCCCAACATCTAGCCAGCAATGAATCTCTCTTATAAGCTTTAATGATCATGTGGATGAAAACAAACATATGACACAATATGTGATAAAAATCTCTTTGCAGTGTCATTAAAAAAACAACAACAGTGTGCTGCTTGCATACAGAATTACGGTTCCTCTAAACAGGGTTGAGTTTTTACGTCAAGGCCGTAACACTGCTGAGATTCCAGCATCTCACTGCAAACCCCTTCATGGTTCCACTTGGGATGCTCTGTGTTCCTATTACAGGGGCGATCAGCCCTCATGAGCCCTGCTCCATTTGGCTCCTCTGGTCTTCAGGACGGGCCTCTGGGGTGCCGTGCACCTGTCCCCACATCCTAACCCTGCCTGCCTGCTTTCGCTTCGTGACTTTGAGGCAGTGGTTACACCCCCTTTCCCCCTTTCTATTTGTCTTTATTTCCCAATCTTACTAGATGTGGGTTCTGGTCATTTTCTTCCACTGATTTTTTTTTCAGTTATATGACCTTGGGTAAGTCATTTAGCCTCTTGGAGTCTTGGCTTCCATGAAATGGATGCAGCCCCAGGGAGTCTCTGACAGCAGGGTGAAAAATTATACTGCAAATCACTAAAGAGGAGCAGCACGATAGATAGTACTTTCTTCCCCAACGTTGTTCATACAGATTTCCATTCTGGTAGAGGTTTGATTTCTTTCCCAATGGAAATTTCTCCTGAATAATGAAAATTCCACCCCCACAAAAAACCCCAACAATAACACACACACACACACACACACACAGGCAGTGATGTGGCTTGAAGGGAAATGCCTTGAATTCCTGTTTAGAAGTCAGACTTTGGCCAGTTCCCTCTTCTCTACCTTCATTTATGCGTGGGGCCAGTATCAGGCCTTTTGTATCCTTGGAGCCCTCCACCCAGAATGTGGCCAGGCTCAGTGGCTGCAGAGCACAGAAGGCAAAGCCAAAGACGAGGAGGGATGAGTGACGCAGACCCCCTTGCCTCTCTTCCTGCCTGTCCTGCTCTCAGCCTGTCCCACTTGGTCTTGGATAACAGTTAATCTCTATTGGTCTTTGACAGAGTTGCTCCTTTCTCTCCGTCCTTCTGATCTAAACGGTTATCCATGTGATCTTGTGCATAATCTTTTAAAATCATAATGATGTCACCCCTTTGCCTAACACCCTCCAAAGACTTCCCACTGGTCTTCTGCATGAGATAAAGGCTGCCCCCCTTAATTGCAGGTCCCGGCCACACTGGCTTCTGTCCATCCCTGAATGTACCAGGCTTGGTCCAGCTCCAGGGCCTCCCCTGCTCTGGAATGCTCTTAGCCTCCTCACGGCCAGCTCCTCATTCATGAGGTCTGGCTCCCTCAGCCACTCCCCTGAAGGAAGTTCTGTACCCTCCCCGTCCCGATGAGCACCCCCTTCCCATCCTGCTATTCTCTATTGCTGACCTCTGTTTCCTTCTATATTGGGATCACAATTCCATGAACTGTGCTATTTTATTCACCAATATGTATCCCATGCCTCATATAATCTCTAGTATATAATAGATGAACAATGTATATTTTCTGAAGAAGGAAGGAAGAGGGGAGGGAGAGGGGGTGGGAGAAAAATGAGAAGGGAAAAGGGAAAGAAGGAAGGAAGGAAGAAACTGTATGGCAGTAAATGCTGTTAGGAACACAGTAATTTGTAGCGTGATAAGGAAAGTTATCAACCATCCGTCATGGAGAAAGATAATAACACGGTCTTTGTAATCAGTTTGATCAGAATTTGAAATTGTCTTTAGGGTTATCAGTAACTGACTCCTTAATCTCGTTTTCCCAGTTTCTAGATTTTCATTAACAATGGACATTTACAATATTTATGTTTTTGAAAATTGTATTCATTTATTTATTCAACAAACATGTATTGAGTACCTACCTGGCACCAAGATACAGTGTAGGATAGAGAATATTTAAGAGACCAGGATCTAAAATCAGAGCCTGTGGGTTCAAATTAGTTGCTGTGTGACCTAAGTAGCTATCTCTCTGTGACCTTGTTTGCCCCTCCTAAGGCGGATAATAATAGATCTGCCTTATTATTGTCCTGTGACAATTGGATGGACTGAGTGTGAGTGTTAAGTACTGCGGCTAGAGCTGTTAGTGGGCAGATTTCTCCATCTCGCTGGTCCATAGTCTATGAGGGAGACAGACTACTCACATTATTATACAAGCAGCGTCACATGATCACCATGACAAGTGCTTTGAAAATTACAATGACTGAGAGGGTGCCCTCTGGGGGTCTTGACTTAGTCTGGGCATTGGTGGTCAGGGAAGGCTGCTACATAAGGAGGAAGCTACACAGAAGTTGGTGCTTGAAGAATGAGAGAAAAAGAATTTTCTAGGCAAAAGGAGGAGGAGTGGAGATGGGAGCAAACATCCTACATTTGGAAGGGGCAGGGCCAATTCCAGGGACTTCTTTGTTTCACCAATGATAACATGCTTTTTTTCACATTAAAAATCCCTGAAGTCAGTACATATTGTTCTACAATTCATGACGTCTTAGGTTCGGTGAAATACAGATTTAAAACGAAAACAAAAGGGACCAGAGAGGGTGGAGAGCAGAAAGTGAGGAGAAGAATGACAGGGAATGTGTGCAGGGAGGGGCCTGCCAAGAAGGGTCACGTGGATCTTGGTAAAGATTTTGAACATTATCCTATGAGCAAAGGAAAGTCATAGAAAGGTTTTAAGCAAGGGAGTGATTTGAAGATGTGGGATTATTAACACTTTCACTCTGTCTGTTGTGAGGAGAACTAATTGGAGTAGCGGAGAGCAAAAGCAAGGAGACAACCTGGGGATATTGGAATAGTGCAGGCAAGAGACCATGGTAGTGAGACTGGGGTGGCCAGGGTGGAGGGAGCGAGAATACAGACTCCAAAATATTTAGTGGGTACAATCAACAAGACCTGATGATCCAGTGGTCACGGGGAATGAAGACAAAAGTTTTCGGAATGACTGGAGGTCTCTGGCATGTGCGACTGGATGGAGAGCATTCCTGTTTCCCAAGATAGGGAACTCTGGAGAAGGAGCTCCCTGAGGAAAAGATCCAAGGTGTTGACCACTCTATGCTTCCTGAAACTCACTCTATCCTCTTGGCTCCTGGGACATCACTTCTGGTTCACCTCCTATCACTTTGGATATTCGCTCTGGAGCTCTTCTCCATTCCCATGACTTGCATTCTTTTTTTTATGCCCATGAGCATCTAATTTATAACTCTTCTAGAATTCTCTTCTGAGCTTTAGAACCATATATGCAACTGCCTACGTTAGCCCTCATGCTGACTGAACTCATAACCTTCTCCCCAATCTTGTTGATTCTACCCACAAAATACAGATCTAGGGGCATTATTGTAAATATGACTTTTGTGTTATTTTGAAAATCAGCCAGTACCTTTAACTGAAACCAAAGTAAAACAATGATGCAAACTGAATCACGGTAATCTTTTGTTTTGGTGGCGCTGCATCCTCACTAAAGGAGCAAATCGCTTCCCTTCCGCCAGGCTCCCCACTGTCACATAGCCCTGACTCACTCGCTTCCTAGCACTTCCCACTTTCCAAAACTTTCCATGTGCTTCTGTGATCATTGTCAGTGTCAACCCCCACCAGCTGTGTCATCAGGGGCTCATTGGATTGGTTCAGTCCTGTGGCCCAACACCTAGATGAATGCCTGGCTTTGGGAAGGCACAATTCTGAGTATGCAGGGGTGTTTCCTACCTGTGTGTGGGCTGCGGACTTGACTGCTGAGTCTTGGCATACTCTCTGGAATGAGTGTATAAACAGCTGCCAGAAGTGACTGACAGGTGTTTTTATACTAATTTCTGTCTCTTTTAAGTGAATACCTTGCAGGCAGAGTGTTTTTTTTTTTCCCTTTTCTCATTTAGCGTATAGTATGTGCTCAAAACTTTTGAAAGACTATTGTGTGACATGAACAGTGACTAAATGTGAAGTGGAAACTCAGGATGGACTCCATTTCCCAACATTGACTTTCCAAAATGTTTTCCTGCCCCCAAATTATTTTCCAGATATGAAGACAGGTTTTCCTAAACTGAGAGCTATTCTCTAGTATGAAGTTAGGCATTTGGGGGGACAGAGCCCCAGAAAGCAGTTTCCAGGCTCTCGGCCTCATGTGGAGAGGTGCTGGCTCAGATAGTGGATGGCCGTCAGCTGTGGCTGGTTGGCCATCAGCTGTAGCCATTAAGCCATTGGTCACTGATATAACTGCCTTGGCTACGGAGGGGAGCGGAGGAGAGTGAAGGAGGAGACTGAAGGAGAGTCGAGGAGAGTTGGTCGGTTGGCAGCAAAGCGGACAGCAGGTCGCACGTCGTGTAAACCCAGCCTCCAGTGAGACCATAGTGATATGACTTCCCTACCTATGGCTCCGTGGGTGTTCCTTTTTGGCCTCACCATGTCCTGCGTTCTTATGTGGGGAGCAGGAGCTGAGACCCCTGACAAATGGCACAGTGAGCAGGGTCCCCTGCACGACAGCATTTCATGAACTTTTTAATTCTTTAAGATATAGACTAAACCAGTGAACAGAATCAGGAATTTGGTTTGAATGAGCCACACCTGACAAATTCTTACAGCTCTTCTTGAGGTAGATGGAAGCACGTTTCCTTTTAGGCAGACCTAGAAGGGAGGGTTTCTAACTGTCCCACAGTTATTTAGACAGGCAGAGTTTGCTTCAGAGAAATGCTTTGAAAATTTTTATGTGTCTTCTTAAAATGCAGATTCTGATTCAGTAGGTCTGGGGCGGGCCTGAGAACCAGCATTTCTAACCAGCTCCCAGGCAGTGCCCATGCTGCCAGTCTGGGGACCACATTTTAAGTAGCACAGCCCTAGACTGTTGTCATGCAGGGTGTCATGTGGGATCTCTGACCCCGCTCCCCACATAAGAATGCAGGATATGGTGAAGCCAAAAAAGAACACCCAGAGAGCCATAGAGAGGGGAGTCATACGACTATGTTCTTGCTGGCAGCTGGGCTGGAGACACAGGAAGCAGGAGCCACACTGTTCGCAATCCTCACTGCTCTGCTTGCAGGCTCAGCCACCATCTTCTTGCTAGCCCCCATTTTCTGCTAGTGTAGCCATGACAGTTATATTAGTGGCCAATGGCTCACTGGTTACAGCTGATGGCCAACAAGACACAGCTGATGGCCATCCAATCACAGTTGATGGCCATTTACTACCTGAGCCAGCACCTTTCCATGTGAGGCCAAGAGACTGGAAACTGCACTCCTGGCTCTGTCCTCACAACTGTAGTGTTTTCCCACACGCCAGACTGGTTGCATGTGTTCCCGCGACCTGTTCTGAGGGTTTTTGAAAACTGAGACTCTCAGGTTTTGAGAATTAAAGAAAAATAGGTATTTTAAAAATAGATAATTTAAGAAAATAGAGAAAAACAGTATTGTCCCCATGTTATAGATAAAGTGGCTGAGGCACACAGAGGTTAAATGATTTACCCCAGGTCACGCAACTATTAGGTGGCAAAATATTGTAAATTCAGTTCTCTTCATTCCATGTCAAATCCTCTTTCTCCTGTACATCTGTTCTCATTCTCTTTGTGTTTTCCTTTCCTTCTTCCCTCCTTCCTTTTAATCCTTCCTCTGTCTCTCCCTCCCTCCCTTTCTCACTCCTTCTCTCTTTCTTTCCCTCCACAAGGGTTTAGAGAGCACCTTCTTGGACATTTGCCTTTGCTCAGCTGTCTTGGATCTGCCCACCCCAGCTCTATCCCATCTTTAAGACTCAGTTGAAATGCAACTTCTTCCCTCACACTTTCCTTGCGATGTGTTGTCCCCAAGCCCCATTCTGCGTGGGGAAGGTGGGGACACTCAGGAAGAATATTGATATTCAGGCGAATCTAGTAATATTAAAGACGACCCATTAACATACTGTCATTTGACTCAATAGACTTACGAAAAGTAGTTTTTATCATGAACACTAGCCATCCTTTTCCAACTCCGGTGGAATGAGCCATCCTTATTGTCTCAGCTTCTGGCATTTCTCTACCTGCTTCAGAACATCACATTCTAGTTCTACCGAAGTAACCCCACTGAAGGTGTGCGCCACCCATTTCAGAGGGAGGAGAATAATTCGGAACAATTAGAAGGCTCGGAAACTGACCCACAGCTCCTTGTGCCAGGCTAATTCCAATGAAAGACAGCTCCATGCAGAGCAGATGGTGCGCGCACCTGCAGCCATTTGCTGTGTCGCTATTTCAAGTTTCAGTCAGTAGTAGAAAAAAACAAACCTCTGCAGAAACATCTGCATGTTAAAAACATGATTTTAATGCTCCTTTTGACCATATCAGAACAGCTGAATCCACATCAAAGTACAGACAGCAGTGCATTCGATTCCTCCGACTTTTGCAGACCTACACACACACAGAGTATGGAATGATTGCAAGGCTAGTTGACTGATTCAGAGGGAGACTCGGCCCTAAGGCGTCTATGGATCTCCCTCTGGCACCCTGGGTTCCTACGAAGGATTCGGGCACAACACATACTAGTTATGACCTTGAATTCTCCCACACTTTAAGTGTGCAAGGGCCACTCTGCTTAAAGGAATTCTTTGGTAAATTGCTCAATAAAATCAAGAATATTTTTGTAGTGTAAAGAATCTATTGCTCCATATCTATTTTCTAAGTCTATAGTCTTTTCTTTGGTTTTCTTCACGAGGGCTGACATGAGCTATCCCTGTTATCTGACAAGGCAGAGTGTGAGTTGTTCATGTCAGAATATCACACTCAGGGAAGTGTTAGTAAAACAATAAACACTTCCAATGTAAATCCCTTCTTCAGAGAGCTCAGGGCACTTTATTGTATCTTCTATCTCCCAGTGGAGAATACGGTAATAGTCTATATTCTTTTTACAGATGCAAAACTGTGCATTAATATAACAGGAATGCATAGTTTCATAAAGAGCAACAAACTCCTTTGTAAATAAATAAAGCAAAATGTCCAGCTGCAGCTGCCAGTTCCTACCACAGCCTTCTTTGGCTCCCTTCCTAAATTCCTTCCTTCCCATCTCCAAGTTCCTGGACTGGTTTGTCTTCTGGAAGCTGAGTTCTGTCCTCAGTTACGTCTAATCTGCTGCCTTTCTCCACGGTAATAAACTGTCTATGTTGACTGACTGCAGTTCTGTACAGGTGTTCCCGTGTATTTGGGTAAATGTTGTACATTTAAAAGGAAGGACCTTGAAGTGTTATTAAATACCCCAGTGGTCATTAGAGATGAAGATATGATTGTGACCTATAATTCTTAGAACACTTTTTTCTTGAATGAAGTTTTGGTATTTTATTTTCTGATTTCATTCACTGTGCCTAAAATAAAGTTTTCATAAAAATAGATTATTATGTTAACTGTTGGATTCATCAATGTCAGTAGGAGAAATGCTTCTCTGAAAATTTGAATATTAACAGTTCCTGACGTATATGTTTATGTCCTCTGATTTCTTACCAAGTCGTAAGTATTTCTTGTACAGTGTAGCACAGCATTTAAGAATGTGGATTATAGAGTCATATTTGGGTTCAGATCCTAGTTCCACAACTAGCTGTGGAATCTTGTGCAAAAATTAACTTCTCCAAGACTCGGTTTCTTGATCTGCAAGATGGAATGAATAATACCCACTTCAGAAGATTACTGTGAGGATTAAACAAAGGTAAGGCAGGCTAAATACTTAGTGCAGACCCTGGCGTGTAGTAACTGCTCCGTAAATGGTGGTGTTGTCAGTGATAATGATGGTGATGATGATGGTGATGGCAATAATGATAACCAACCATGGTGATGGGAAACTCTCTTGATGGGAAATTCTAAAAATATCCAAATAAAGTTGAAATCTTTTCACATTGATTCTCACATTCTCACAAGGTTTCAGATGTAACAAATTGACTGATTGTTGACTGGAATTTTTGTGCACACTGACCACCCTTTGTGGCTACACATCAGATGGGAGCTATTCTCTGCGGCAGGAAACTGTGACCCGAGAAGGGATCATTTCTAGCAATAAGATACTTTAAATAAACTCAAAACACTTTAACAATGACACAGGAAAATAATTATTAAGTAGCTGCTGGCAGCGTTGGATTTAACATTTAGAAACTTATGGAAGTGAAAGTGTTTGACTGATGATCTAAATGCATTGGGCACATACTAACTTTAGGACAGGCTTCCCATGTCTGGTCAACATTTGTCACTTTTAGTATTTTTTGGCTTTTCTAGAATGAGGTAAAAACAAATGCTGAGGTTGAGACATACTTAGACTATTTGAGCAAATTAGATTAAAGTCTGAGTTGTAGAACTTTGAAAAATGAAGTCTAATTATTTTCAAGAACAAAATGGTGATCGTAACCTAGTCTGGTGGAGTTCAAGAAATGTCGGGGCTGAAAATATCACCGCATCCAAGATCAACCTTTCACAGTGGGAGAATGGGGGATCCGAGAAGCAGAGTGAGACACTCCATAGAGTCCCACAGTGAGTCAGGGACACGGGTGACCAGACGAGGCGCCTAAGCTCAGCCTAGCACACTTGCGTCAGTTCCCCTCTCAGAGGCCCTTCGAAGTCTACAACAGCAAAACCCAGCTGTAGTCGTGCCATAAAGTTAACGTTAAACTTGTTCTATGTTCAGAAGGAACATTTCTTTTTCTTCAAGTAGTTTACATTTCTTCCTAAAGTTATCTCATATTATTTAGTCATTTAGATATTTTTAAGTGTTTATGTTCACCTTCATTGAAACGACAACAGATTAGCAGTCTAAACTAATGAAGTTTTTTTCTAGTTAGAATTCAAGCAACAATAGTGATACTCCAAAAACAGCTCTCATGTCACATGGGGCTTCGTGTGTCAGGATAAGGACTAAATGAGTTTCGTACTTTGCTGTGTATAATGTGTGCTTTTTGCCCAATTTTGTGAGGGAAAAATAAGGGTGCACATTACACATGGGTAGTGCTAATTCCGTATCTATATAAATGTTTTTAATTCTTTTATTTATGCTTATGTGTTAAAAGTGTAACTCTAGAATCAATAATGATATCCGTTATTAGGCAAAATAATACCCTGGAATATGATAATCAGTCTTGTTGAGCTTACAACAAATTTGTAAAGATGAAGAGTACCGGTATATATATGTACCGGTATATTTCTTACCGGTACATAAAATTTCTGGTACCTTGAATCTCTTCTTGTGTTTTGTACCACAATAATATGTTAAAAAAATAAATGCTAAAATTCCTTTATAATATGAAAAACAAGTACCTAAATGTAAACAAATACAAATTTGAATTAAAAAAATTAAAACAAAATATTTTTTTCCCCTGAAAATTTGGGCCATAAACATGGGAGAGCATTATACATGGCAAAATACGGTAATACGTGCAAAGAGCTTACAACAGTGAATATTGGCAATGACAGATAATAATGATGCTGAGGCCCGTTAAGATAACTATGGATTTCTAAATGAGGATTAGTATATGACTCTGGCCTCTGCCACAAGCCACATAGAGTAAATAGGCTCTAGACCAATGAGGTCCAATAGAAATGTAGTGTGAACCACGTATGTCATTTAAGTTGTCTTGTAGCCACATTACAACAGTAGAGAGAAACAGGCCCCATGTATACAAAAATGATAATTTCTATATCTAGTTTTTAAGAATATTAATGAGCTGTTTTACGTTCTTGTTTTTGGTGTATATACAAATCCGGTGTATACACAATGTTTACAGCCCATCTCAATTCAGACCGGCTCAATTTCAAGTTCTCAGTCACCACATGTAGTTAGGACTCAGAGTTGGATCCATCATGCTGCCCTTGTTCTTGGCCTATTTACTTGTGAGCCCAATTTCACAAAAGCAGCCTGCTTCCGGCCTTTCTGAAGGTGCATGTGCTTTCTCTTGGCTCTTATCCCTTGTTATTAGATGGGTAGTCCACCACCAAGCTCAGCAGAGTTAAACATAAGTACATTATACATTTAAATTTGAGTTGACTGTTCAGCTCACTCTAAAAATAATTCACTTCAAAAGTAATAGAATAGTTATTTTTCTTTGATTAGTTTCTTTGTATTTCCCATTCAATAAATAGTGGCAAATTGTGTTGTCAAAGTAGAGGGAGTTTTTTTTTTTTTTAACCTCTTTTCACTTGGATAAGGAATAGGTTTGCTGCTTTACATGAGAAATACTTAAGCTTATCTTTTTAAAAAAATACTGATGTATTTATCTGGTTCAGTAAACAATAATTTTTTCCAGTAAGTATCATCATGTGGCCTGCAAGGATGATTTTGATTATGAAAAGTTTGGTAGCTGAACAGAAGAATACACGCATGTCTTAAAATATTCCTTAAAACTCCGTATGAAAGACTGTACTGAAGACATTATAGTAGAAAGCAACCCCATATTGCTTTATGCAGTTGAAAACAATTACAAACTAGTCGCACTGAAAGCTAAGTAAGTCATTATTAATCAAATGGAAATTTCTGTGTTACTTCTAAAAAGTATAATATATAATGTAAGGTAATCAAGTTAACTTCCAGGTGGAATAGTCTCATTACTTATTTTGAATTCTTAAAATATCAGTCTTGACCGATTTTGCACTGTTAGCCTGGTGTTAGGTTATGTGGTACATCAGTACACACGATTCTCTCTGGTAAGTTTTACATGGAGCCTTCATGCTTCGTGGCTCAATTTGTAAATGAACTCAGTAATTCCAGAGCTTAATTTTCATGTCTGTAAATGAGGAAGAATAATAAGAGCTAAAAGCGAACGAGCACATACGCCAAGCTGACACTGATCTAAACACTTTCCGTGCCTCGGTTCGTCTACTCCTCATTATCCCACCTGCCGTGACGGAGGCGCGATGGTGTCTCCATTTCACCTATGAGGAGGTGGTCAGCCAAGATCATGAAGCCAGGGGTGAGCCGTCATTCGAGCTGAAGCTGGAGCTCCTGGGGGAATTTCCTTGATACTTTAAGTTACGGAAAGAAAAAGAGGCTGAATAGAATTACTTAGAAAAACTATATATATATTACTGGGGGAGCCAAAAAAAGTGTGCACATGACGTGTATTCATTCTTTTGTTATGGTATATATTGAGTATTACAATTTTAATATAGTTTTTTTTTCCTTTCTTAAAATGTGTATACATTTTGTGGCTCTCTCTCTCTCTCTCTCTCTCTCTCTCTCTCTCTCTCTCTCTCTGTGTGTGTGTGTGTGTATAGATATATTGCTTTATCTCCACATTCTCTACTTCTGTTTAGAAGTTCTCAGCAGGGTATTAGACAGTCCTGTGCTATTCCACAAGACCAAGCCCCTTGCTGACTTTAAGAAATAAAGCCAGGACTGTGGAACCCTGCCTGATGAAGTGATAAGGTTGGTCTCTAGAAGACGAATGGGTAGGGTCTGATTCAAATGAGGGTATGACTGAATCACTCTGAGGCTCCTTACAGCTCTGGCTTTCCTTCTGTAACTCTTGGTGACTCCTGGGGTTAAAGGGGAGAGTTCCTTGTGCTCTGAGTTCGAGTGTGCGTCGCTGAAGCCAGGCCATGGCAATGCATTAGTGAAAAGAATATGTGGTGATATCTGTTGAGATAAGGTAGCTAAATAAACTTTTGGAAATAAACCTCTGGCTGAGAGCAGAACTCTCAGCCCAATTGTAATCTCTGCAGAATGGTCTAGTTCATGATACGTGTTTTCCACCTTCATCTTGTTCTTTCTGGAATTTATTTGCCTTTGGAATCCATAAAAATTAAACCATGGCTATAGATCTTTGATGATGTGAAGTGGGGAAAGTGCCAGATTTTGGAGAGGTAAAGAGATAGGGAGAAGGTAGAAAGAGGAGAGAAAGGCAGGGAGGGAGGGAGGGATAGAAGGAGGGAGAGGGAGAGAGAATGAGAACATAATAGGAGGAAAACAAAATGTGGTTGTCAAGACTAGAAGGAAGCCTTTGTTAGGGTAGCCTGCTACACCACTGAGATAATGATGGCTGAAATAGCTCAAATAACTCCCCTGCCTGCCCTTGGGGTTGAGCTGGCTTTCAGTGTGGGAAAGAGGACCCTAGAGAAAAATCTGAATGTTTATTTTAGCAGAAGTGTTAAGCTTCTCTTGAGAAGGCAAAGCCCCTGAATGAGGAGATTACCACCAAGAATGATCTGGACAACAGGTCACAGCAAGTGGCTCCTCCATGGTTAATGCACCGAATACACAATTCCTGAGCACTGTTTACAAGTGGTGGAGACATTTTTATCAAGGAGCAGTTGATCAGCCTTCTCAGAGATTACTTTGACTCAGCTAAATGGACGGAGGGCAAGGCTTAAGAATGGTGTTTCTCTTAGTGTCATGTATCCATACTAGATTTTTATAAAAGCGACATTGGCTTATGTTTTTTCAGTACTGTTGAAATATTTCACAATAGAGTGTTACTTATGTAAAACATTCATTGTGGGATGAGGTAAATGGAATTATGTCCTGCTGAAAGCAAAGAGGCTTGGTCATTTTCTCCATCAGGGAAAATGCAGATAACAAAATTATGTTTGGTTCTGCTCACTCAATTCCTCAGACTTGTTCAATTGTTACCTGCCACTCACCCAAGACATACAGTTTATTAGCTAAAATAAGACAGCCTGCCTTTTGTGTCTCTGCTGTCAGTACAGCTATTGAAGGAAATCACATAGATCCAAATTTGATCCGAAGTAGAGGAGAGAGTCACCTGAACAAGGGCTGTGAATGATGTCATCGTGTGAACGATAGCCTTTTCCTTCCATTCCTTCCTCCCAAACACCGTCTTCTCTGTGTTCCTATCATAGCACCCTGTGTGGGGGTCGATGGCTGGGTAACTGAACACTTTCGCTGTGACATTCAACTATAATCGAATGGTATTTCCAAGCCGCTGACTGCAGCGTTTGACTTTGCCCCACGAATTCAAACTATACAAAATTTTGTGAGAGTTCCACAGAGGAAGTTTAGGAGGGCACATGTACATTTCCCTATATTTTTGTGTTTTTCTAGAATGAATGACAATAGGAAATACTTAATCATTCATTTTAATATAACGTAGCACCCTAACTGTATTTATTTAAAAATATAAATACTGTAATTATTTTTTTGTGGATTTTTGGCGCATTTTGGAGAACAAACTTGAAATCAATTAATGCAGTGAAAGGGTGAAACAATATTTCCACAAAAGAATGAAGGTTTCTGAACATTAGCACATAGCAGGAAGAGTTCACAAACATTTCTGACCATGAGAAATAAATAACTTTAAAATTCAGTATTTGAGATTTTGTTAGTTTTTTTTTTTTATAGTGGCTCCCAAAATAGAGGAAGGGAAAGTTTGGAAACAAATCTAGTGCTCACTAAAACTACAGACAGTAATTTGGATGGTTAACAAATTCCAAGATCCAAAAGGATGGAGATAGAATGAAAATAGGAGCCAAATTTAAAAGCCAAAATTTAATACTCAACCACGCACCTTCAAGATGACAGCAATGGCTTAACAACAGCGTGTGTAAATATAGCTAAATTTTCCCTTGGCTGTGTATGAATGCTAGAAAGGCTAATGCAATTCTAGGTGCATTTTCTGTGCTTCAACAAAAGCATACAAAATGAAAAAAAAAGGAAGCAATAATTTCATTCTATTTTGAAGTGACACACTGTGGGCAACCACTTGATGAAAAGATGCAGGAGAGGGCCAGAGTGGTAAGTTTTAGAAACCTTGGCACAAGAGGTATCTGGTTAGCTTTGGTGAAGGCAGTAGATAAATAAAAGGGCTGTTATGTGGACTGGGTGGATTACACATACTCTGTTAGCTCCAGAAGAGAGAACATAAACAGTATATACATGTTACAAAAAGACAGGTTTTTAGTAATTTAAAGAATTTTCTAGCAGACTTCTCCCTCTAGGGGCATGGAGTGAGTTCCTCAAAATTGGATATATTCAAGAAGAGACTGCATGGCCCCTTACCGAATAGTTCCTATTGGGTTGATCTAGATAAAGGTCCCTTTTAACTCTGTGGCTGGGATTCACTTGCCTTGTAAAACAAAGCCAACTTGCACGAAAGAAGAGAAATGCAGTGTAAGGTTTCTAAAGTGGACTTGCCATCAGTATCCTCCATTTTCACCAGGGCCTAGAGGAAAACAGCTAGGCAGCTGTCCAAGGTCCTGGCGGGAGTTGCCCTTTGTGGGCAGTTGTGCTCCTCTGGTTTTCTTCATGTTTGTTTGTGTCTGTTTTAATGTCTTCCGGGTTTTGGGGTTTTCTGTTCCTCATATAAATCTATTAACACCTTCCCTCCCCACCCCTACATACATCAGGCCCTTAATTAAAGCAAAGAGAGAAATGCATAGGAAATATGTAAAAGAGCTGAACTAAATTATTACCTGGGACTTCCTCTGCCCTTTCTCAGGAGTAAATGAATCCATTTTACGTTCCAAGTTAGGCTTGGCACCTAAAGTTGGACTGTTTCACCAGATTGAAAGTTAGAGTAGTAACTCATTGCTTTGAGACAATTGTACTGATTTGCTTCTTGATTTCTTTATTTTATGCTTTCTACAGTACATACATATCCTGAATGGATACTAAGAATCTTAGAAAATTATTTTTGGAAAAGTGGAAGGAACACTAAATATTTCAACTAAACAGCTCTGCAGCCTTAGGTGCACCCAGGAGCAGTGTGATGGTGGTAAACCTGCCCTGTTCTCCACTCTCTATTTATGTTGCCTTTCCTATGCTACTTGATTTTTCCCCCGCTTTGGTCTCTTAATGGAGACAATAACAGCACCACTCCTTACAGTTGTGAAAACAAGGGAGTTAGTACATGTAAAACACTTACAATAACAGGTGCATAAAAAACAAATACTACTGTTAGTATATACACTGGGGTCCTCAAGACCACCCTCGGGTTTGATAATTGCTAGGACTCACAGGACCCAGAAAAGCTGTTATACTCACAGTTATGGTTTGTTACAGGAAAAGAATACAGATGAAAATCAGCAAAGGCAAAGATGCATTGGGTGGAGTCCCAGCTGCACTGGACCAGCTGCAAGCTTCCAGTTGTCCTCCAGTGGTCACATAGAGCTGAATTCTCTGAGCAATGATGTGTGACAACACATGCAATGTCACCAACCATGGAAATTCACACATGCCTTGGTGTCCAGGGTTTTATTGTAGGAAGGGGGGTCAGTGCCATAGCCATGCAGTGCGTGTGTGATTGACCTAGCTGCTCAGTCTTAAGTGCCTCTTCTTCTGCCTTCTTGCCACTAGAAGTCAAACTGGTATAGTGACCCAAAGCACAGGGATACAAAAACAGGCATTCAGTATACATTTATACATTCAGTATAAATGATATTGCTAGTATACTATATGGCATGGCCCAAAGTCTCAGGGATACAGAGACACTTTTATCAGGCTGGATACCCTAGGGTTTAGAGGAACCAGTCAAGGGACGATCCTAAGATCTTTGAAATGTGGAGGGTTTGGGAAACTCAGGCTTACTGAGTGAACCATTCACTGCACAGATTTGTAAATTTTGCTTGCTTATTTGATCAAATTAGTTCAACATTTTCTTAATGTTTCGAATGTTTTTTTTTAGTATGTGAACATTTATTCAATGTCTACTGTGCGCATAGCCCATAACTTTCTATAAGTTAAGAAATAATTTCAGTTTCAATCCATGTTATAAACTTAGGGAAGAAATGGTTATTACTCCAGAATGGAAGGATGCATCCGAAACTAAAGGTCACTACTATTATTGCAGTAATGGTGACAACAGAGTGCTCCATCAATTTTAAGTACAGTTACATGTCACATACTTTATGTAGGTGATTAGTTTGAGTCCTTGTCAACAATGTGGGAGGCAGGTGATGGTTCTGTTTTACAGGTGAGAGAATAAAGGTCCAGAACGTTTTAAGAACTCCTTAGCCAGGAAGCAGTAGAGTTTATATTTACTATCTGATCAAAAAGCTCAGTCTTAACGTCATGCATGATAAGTTTCCTATGAACTTGAGAAACAAAGGCTCTAAAAAGTATTTTGAAACATTGAAACTCCCAACAAAATTTATTTGACTTTCCACATCTCAAGAGCCATAGAACATTTAGACACCGGAGAAGAGTGAGAACTCGTGTTCCTTTCACCAATAGATGAAATTTCTGCAAAGAAGATTCCCAGATTCCTCATCCCATAAAAATATGGTGTAGAAGACACAAAAGTAAGGAAAACAGAGCTATAAAAGGGGGAAGGGAATTATTTTGAGTGTCGTGAGTAATAAGGGGAATATAAAATCTGAATGCCAAGGTTCCAAAATTGTTGCCACCATGAATTGTTTGTAATCATCTTTTTCCTTCTTTCCCCTACTATTAGATCGCAGTCTGTGGTAGAAGCTGGGACCCTAAAACATGAGGAGAAGGGAGAGAATGAAAACACTCAGCCACTCTTGGCTCTAGACTGAACGTCGAGTCAGCCCACGCTCCTGCATAGTGCCAGCCTTCAGTGGTACGCCACCCAGGAAGCACATGAGCAACTGACCCACACAGACACGTGCATTTGGCTTGACACAAGACCCTCTACTCCTGCCATCCAGTAATGACTGTCACGAGCTGCTGGCTGGAGCAGCCAAAGTTCAACAAAGACTCGAGAGACACTGTTTTTTTGTTTTGTTTTTTGTTTTGTTTTTTTCAGTAAGGGATTGGAGGATGAAGCAAGGCAGTTATGTATACAAGATTCTCCCTCTCTCATATTTATGGTATTAAATAAAATTTATGGTATTAAATGACGACAAAAACTAAATTTGACGCACACACTGCATTAGGACAAAGATTTTTCTGAGACATCACATGGAGATCCTCTCCAGTTTTTGCAATTTAAAAGTGCTTTTCCAAGTAGATACACCAGAATTAAACTGTGCAGACACAATTGTGAAGTTTAATGTCGCACAAAGCCCTGGGAGAATAGTATCTCCAGTAATTTCCATTCTTATTGAATTATTTTCTTTGACCTCATCACCAGCATCAAATTGTTCAGCCTAAGAGCATGTTCTCGGAGGTCTGGCTATTTGCAATTTGCTTGTTTTGATATCCTGCAGAAATGATTTTGATGTCACACTTTTTGTCAGGCTACCAGCTGATTATCATGAGCTGACTTTAAAAGAAGGCACACAATTTGAAGTATGATTACTTCATCTTTGCAGTGTGACTTCCCAGAGGCTATGTGTGTCTGAAGATGGTGGTAGTAGAAGTGGGGGGGGAGCGGTCCCATCGAAAACACGTCAGTGATTGATGAATCCATTCCAGTGGCCTTCACTGGGGTCACAGCAGCAGAGAAAAGTGCTACTAAAGCATTTAACCCCCCACCTTCCTGCAACCAGTTAAAAGTGTAGAGAAAGGGCCTGGCTGGTGCTGAGTGGGTAGGTATTCAATCATGGAGGAAGACCCTTAAGGATGGGTAAACATGCAAGTAATGAAAATAAGAGAAGACTAGGAATGCAGGATGAAATGCCAAAGATCACTTTATTTGTCTATTCTTCTTAGAAATGGAGCCCCCCCACCCCCACTATCCATTCAAAGGAAATTAGATAAAAATAAAGATATCATAGCATATGATATCCTTACTTGTGCCATGTTTCCCAAAACCAGTTGTATGTTTTTAGGTATCTCTTATTCTCCCAGCCATCTGCATGACATGGGCATTCATTAGTGTGACCAGTGGGTGCTCAATGGCAAATAAAAATAATTTAGTTGATAATGAGCAGTAAAACATGATGTTACATTTTAAGGATTTGGAAAGGTTAATTTGTTACCTAAAAAATTCAAAGGAAAGAAGGATTGAACTGGCCACAAATCACCCCAGTGGATATTATTACTAATCTTAACCATTTATTACATCTCTTTCTCAATGGATCTAGTGTTTTAATTTTTTCTACTAGTAGAGAATAATAACATAAGTAGTTTTTGTATTCCACCCTTGAAATAAAATTGAAATAGAATTAAAAATATTTCTCAATCAATTGTATTACAGTATTAATAAAACCAATTTATTCTCTGTAGACATTTCAAATAACAAAATAATAACACTGAAACAATTCTACCAATGCAGTGACTGAAACACTTTCCTTATATACCATGACATATGGAAGAAAGATGAAGAATGAAAGTGAATTAGAAAATCCATTTTATTACTTGGGTTTATAAGATCGTTGTGGAATCCAAGTATTTAAAATGCTGTTGGAGTCAGTTATTGCCAACCTTTGCAACAGTAATACCAATTCTGGCTTTTTAATTGGCAATATTTAGAATCCTACTGTAATGACATGATTTTAAATACCATATTATAATTACTAAGTTAAGAGCTAGTTTTTACTCTGTTCCATAATTTCATTACATGAATGTAAGATGGTGGTTCAACAATGAGAACTTATACTTTGAATTTATGTGTATGCATTATACAAGAACCAAATTCAGTAAGTGACATGAATGTTAACACATGAGCATTGCACTGTATTGTTCTTTGTCAGTCATTTCCTCTGTTCAATAAATACTGAAGGACGCAGATACCTTTTTATTTTTCAAGAGTCTGCTTTTTCTTCTGGACTTTGATAATTAATTTTGCTATTTTTCCTCACATACTTCAGCTGTTTTAGTGAGACTTTTGAACACTGGCAAAACAGAAGGCAACACAAAAAATACTTTGCAAATTCTTCTCCTGGAAGCTAATATGCTTAAGGAGAAGCAAAAGAGGTCCATTTTCTTTGAAATAACTGTTTTTAAATGAGATCAAGAAAGCATGCTCCTTTGTCGTTAGATGGAAAAGAAAGCAAAAGTGTTTTTTATACCTGTGAATGAAATTTGGTAACCTATGTGTAATTTTTTTCAGCAGTTTTGTTCATATTGGCTTAAAATTCAGTGCACAAATATCACATTCTTAAAGCTAACAGTTCTGGTTAGCTTTAATTTTTAAAAAACAAAATTTAATGCATTAATAATTTACTAAATGAATGACTTGTCATCTTTGGAATGAGTTGGCGAGACCATTTTTCAACTGATTTCTATGCTGTGGATAATAGTAAAGCTAAGCTATGGATAATAACTGCTATTTCAAAGTGATGCTTAAATAGCAGAAGTTTCTCAAGCCAGGGATCTGGAAGAGTCTTGAAAACTCTTTCAAAGAGCAATCTTGACATCCTACACTCAGGACCTGGCATGCTTGGTCTTCCATTCTGCCATCCTTTATATTCTTACAGAACTGTGATGGGAATCCTCTCAAAGACTGGTCCTCGCATGGACCTACAACAGGTGAAGACATTCTGGAGCCCAGCCCCTTCTCACAGACAGCACAGAGGCCCGGGGCCAGACATCCTAGCAGCCACCTATCTACTAGATCCCAAGAGAAAAACGTTTACTTGGGAAAATTTTACTTTTTAATTTTTATTCAAGCCTTCATACTTAGCATTAAAATTTTTTACATGTGGCATTTGTATAACTCAATACAAAATGATTCCATGTCTAATTTCAGTGTAAAAGCTTCCTATCAGTAAGAAATGTTATCTTGACAGTGTCTCTACCACTCACGTAGCGAGGAGAGAAATGAAGACACTTTGACTCTCAATGAAGAAAGCAAACGGACGCAACAGGTAGGGAACCGCACAGTTCATAGACGTTGGCATAATTATGTCTTTCTCCTTTGTATTAGGAAAATAAAATTGCTTTTTTTTCATGAGTATCTTTGACTGAAAATAATTAAAAGAGGGAAGTCCAAGTCCACTGGCAAAGTTACTATTAAACAGCTAGAAGTAAAGCATTTACACAGCTTGTCGCTAAAATTAACAAAAAAAGGTAGTGGTACATGATGAAAACATCTAGCTACTCTAGAAAAATATAATTGCATAGAAAAATTACAGGCTAAAGTAATCTTTTCACAGTTTCTACATATATTTTCACTGTACACTGATTTAACCTATTCTAATCGGAAAAAAATATCTTTGGCTGGCAAGGCAGGCGCTATCATGAGTTCACCTGAAATACGGGCACCAGATCGGTGCTGTCCCGGGATGAAATACGGCAGGGTATTTTCTAAGTGACCTGTAGCGAGGCAAACAGTCCCTTTAGTGTGTTCTAACCCTAGGAGGAGGTTTAGAAACTTTCAGGCTGTAAATCAAGGGAATTAAGGGCCTTGGTGTTTGAACGTCTATGCCCACATCCAAGGATAGAGAACCAGAAGGCAGCCTCTCTCCGGTGTGCCCTGAGCCCGAATGACATGCTAAATTGCAGGAAGGCTACGTCTCTGCTGGGGTGTCAGCTCTGGGTGCCACACATCCACGATGAATATCAGCCGGAAAGACGAGGCGTCTTGCCACACCTCGTGCTCGAAGGAGTCGTCAAAGATGAGAACCTTGCCTTCTTCCCACGTCCTGAAACAGAAACACACAGATTCTTGTGATTCCTATGCCTGGGGATCGGTTTATATCTATATGTAGGAAGGTACTGTCAGGATAACCTTTGCAGTACGACCAGATAACTGGACCCCTCAGGCCAGGATTTATTCTTTCCTTAGTGATTAAGGAAGAATTTCAGGATTCTTACCATGAATACCTATATTCAATGCTCAGCACTGAAGGTGTACAAAGGGCAGGAGACTGGTGATAAAAGCATCCTTATTCTTGTTAGGAACTTAGGAAGGCTTGCTTAGTTGGACAAGCATTCAAGAGTGTCCAGGCTCATGCCCAGGGTAACTTCCGGTCAGTGACAGCAGGGAGTCCTCCCTGGCGTTTCAGAGATGAGTTGAGACCTACACGCAGTGACCAGCTCTCCAGCTTCTCCATGCCCAGTAGGATACCTGGGACAGTTTCTGAGCATCTCCAAAGGGTTCTGTTTTCAAACCATTCCATTGGTTAAAGCTCCACTTTATGGAAAAAAGTTCCATTTTATGGAAGGGTAGATGGTTTATATTTTTTATGTCATCTGTGCAGCAAGTGAGTTATCCATGGAGTGTTTTCCATCAAAACACCCTTTAGGGCCGATAGCACTGCTTCCTAAGATATCTGTACAGGAGCTAAAATCTAAGTATAGTGTAATTTTAAGTAAAGAAGTCAAGAGAGGAACTGCAGGGGGCAATTACACAATGCCTTTCAAATCCAAAGAAAGTTTATTCACCATGCTAATGTTCTCTTCTTTTTCAAATAGGTATTAACTGCCAAGTATGCTAAGTTTTGTTTTTAAAAGAAAAACTTTTTACTAGGAAATCTTCTTTAGATATTAAAATTCTACTCAAGAAGCTAAAATTGTATACTTGGGTTAGCAAGTAATTAAAATTATAGGGGGTAAAATGCTAGCCTGATTTCAAGTTATTGCATCGTCATAAGGACATTTTCCTTAGGAAAATGATTTGTGTCTTTTACGTTCATTAGTAGGTGATCAATTATTATTGAATTAAGTAATATTACATATTGCAGGGTTTCTCAACCTTGGTACTATTGACATTTTGGGGCCAGATAATTCTTTGTTCGAGGGGCTGTCTTGTGCTCTGTGCATTGTGTCTGGCGTCTACTTTCTAGATACTAATGGCACTCCCCCACCAAATGTGACAAGCAAAAAATGTCTCCAGTCATTGACAAATGTCCTGGGAGAGTAGGGGTGAGGTGGGAGGCAAATTCATCCTGGATATATGAAAGAATCTGACAATAAAATTTCTAAGTTATTTAAAGTAACTGATAAAGTCACAAACATCCGCCAAGCTCTCTGGACCCTCCAACACACACACCTTGTGTGCTGCCTCACACGCCCAGCCTACCATCTTGCATTCGATAAACATGCATTGCTTGGCTCTTTGATAGGATTCCTCTGAAGGTTCAAAGAGTTCTATTGAAGTTCCATCCGTGTATAAAAAAGGACAGAAATATTTAGACTCAGGAGAAATATACAGACTCAAATAAATGACAGAGTATGTATTCATTACTATGCAAAACCAAACTTGAAAAGAAAGGCAAAGCTTAAAAAAAGAAAAACAAAACATGACAAGAGAAAAAGAAGTGAAATGACTCATGGCATATACAGTGTGGTGGTCATTTTCTAGGTCTTAGTGTCATCAGTGGGATGGAGCAATGTTAATGGGTACCACTGACAAGCCTACATTATAGGGAGATGATGGGGGGGGGGGTGTACTCAGGAGGGAAAAGCAGTACATCCATGTCATAGCAGCATGACCCACAGGAGCAAACAGCAGAAGTAAGCCAGTGTCCACAGACAGATGAACGGATATACCAAATGTGATATCTACATACAATAGAATACAACTCAGCCTTAAAAGCAAGAGAATTCTCACACACGCTACAAGACGAATGAACCTTTGGGACATTACGCTAAGTGAAATAAACCTGTCACAGAAGGACAAATATTGTATCATTCCACATAATGTGACATATGTAGTCAAATTCATATAGATGGAAAGAATGATGGCGATCTATTGTTCCGTGGGTCCAGAGCTTCAGATTTGCAAGATGAAAGGAGTTCTGAGGATGGATGGTGTGATGGTGGCTCAACATGAGTCCACTTAATGTCCAAAACTGTACATTTAAAAATAGTAAGATGATACATTTTATGTTAGGTGTAGTTTACCACAATTAAGTAAGAAAAAACGGTAAAGTAAAGGGGAGTGTGTGGTACAAGGGAAAGGGGGAGAGAAGCCACACAGCGTGATGGAAAAGTCATTTAAAGGAAGGCACATTTAACCGTCTGGGCTCTGCCATGTACTAGTATGTGACTCGGGTGAGATACTAGTATATTGGAGCCTTTTCTATCCTCATGTGTATACTTGATGTGAGCATTAACATAGGGTGGGCACATAGAAGATATTCAATTAATGGTAGAGAATATAAAACAGGAGGAAGAAAAATATTCAAAAAAGTGGGAAAAGATAAAACATACAGGTGATAATGTTGAGATGTGGCACAATGTTACCAACAACGGCCTCAGCATCCATCTCCATGAATTAGCCTTCATTTGAGAAAACGGAACTCTTCCAAGGGGACGAGATAGCAAACATTTAAGATAATCTTTGAAATACACTTTGTGCTACATTGACAAGTGAGTCTCAGTATTTTTGTGGGTGACAGAGAATCTGAAACCTACTGAAAACACCAGAAGCAATTAAAGTAACTAGAAAATTCTAGGTTGCACCAAATGACAGGTTTTCACTAGATTCTGATAAGTATGAGAAAGGCAAAGATTTCAGAATGCTTGATGGGAGAAAAATCTTCAACATTCTATTTCCATTCATGAACATAAATTCCCTGTAAAGTGGCCAAGGCCGTTAGCGTTGGAACACACTAATTCCTTTACAGGACACCAGTGTCTGTAAGGGTGGTACTTAAGTTATCACTCGTTTGTGGCTGTTCAGATATTTAAAATCAAATATGGACTAGTGTCAACCATTGATTAAACAATTTTGAAACATCAAATCTAGGAGATATTCCAAAGAGTTGGACTTCTTTAGGGCTGTAAAGCTCATGGGGTTAGTGTGTCCTGTGAGATGTCTATTTGCCCTTCCATACATTTGCCCAGAAAATGGCAAAGATGCTCAACTACTTAATATAAAAGATACTCAATTACTTAATAGATTCTTAAATGTAGATTCCTTCTGAATACTTAAAAAAAATGGTGTCTTTCGATCACCTATCAGAGCTAGATAACTCTAAGTGGAGGAAAGGAAGGGATACTAGAACCCTACCCACGGGATATGCAGACTGAAATGAACTGGGGCTATATGAGAGCTATATCACCAGCCTGGGAAAGGATGAGGGTTTTCCACAACAGTAAGAGGCAGGGTACAAGGATGTCAAAGGTCCTTGGATCTCTTCTGAATAAAAAAGATTCTCATTGCAATGCAAAGAAAGAGTTTTCAGGCTACTTGCTTTGTGAAAAAAAGTTCCACTAAATATGATTAAGTTCCACTCAAGATGACATGGGAAGAGCCATCTGGAGCAAGGGCTTTCAGAGCGGCCTTTGAAAGAAGGGGCCTGCATGGCCTTGCTCAGAGGGTTCGGAAAAGCTGGACTGGAGATGGGAGGCTGCACACCATTCTCTGGACGGCTACTTTGGCTTATTTCTAGAATTTCTTACCATGATGAGAAAAGAATGCCTCTCCTTTAGTGGTTACCAGAGGGTAAGGGGGTGGGGGTTGGGTGATGAGGGTAAGGGGGATCAAATGTATGGTGATGGAAGGAGAACTGACTCTGGGTGGTGAACACACAATGGGATTTATAGACGATGTAATACAGAATTGTACACCTGAAATCTATGTAATTTCACTAACAATTGTCACCCCAATAAATTTAATTAAAAAAAAAAGATACAAGACTATCTGGCCTCAAGACAAAGCAATATCATATAATTCCTCAATTTCTCAAATTATGATAATTAACGATAATGATATAATGGTAGCACATACCTAATAACTGTAATTTTGTCATAGAATTACCATCAGTATTAATAATGCTAAGTAATGATACTAGTTGCTTATGGAGTCTTCCACCTAAAAACTTCGTAGATCTTATCTCAGTGATCTTTCTAAAACACTTCTCAGGTAGGCAAATGACAGGGTTTTAATTTTCCAGGAAAGGAATCATATGGAAGCAAGTTCAGATATCTGCAGTGATACTGTGATTCTGTGGAAGAAGCAGGAAGCCACTAGACTTGCTCTGTTACAGCCCAAACCTTTAGATCATGGTACGAGGGGATATTCGTATGCCTTGATGCGATGCTGAGGTGACCAGTCTGGTATTTAAACAGGCTGAGTGGAATACAGAAGAGGGTTAAAGAGTTCAGCAATAAGGATACTAATTTAGTTTACTAATTCTGAGCTATTGAAATTCTCCAATCTGACTCCTTTGGCAATTCTGGCACATCATGAAACTGAAATGCAGAACTGCATTCTCACGGCTTCCTCTTCTCTCTCTACTCCTAAAACATACAGACTGAAACGCACACACACACACACACCCCACTTCCTTCCTCCCTCTGTCCTTTCCTCCCACTCTCCCTCCCTCCCTCCCTCCCTATCCATCCATCCACTGACCTACCCACCTCTACCCACTTATCTATCATCTATCTATCTGGACGAAACACTGTTCTGGAAGCTAGGACACACGCGTTTTTTTTCCTGAGTGCTGCTCACTAGCCATGTGACTGACAAAATGCTTCACCTAGGGACCTTAGTTTCCCCATTTGTGCAATGATAGAGTTGGAAACGATGGTTCTCACGCTTTTTCCAGCACCCAAATTCTTAGTTCTCTGAGCCAAGCTATTGGTTAGTATTTTAGTTTTCATATTACACTTCCCAGGATATATTTAACAAGCTTTCAACTGAGAAATGGGTATAGATTTGCTGATTCAATGTTAAAATATTCATTTCAACAAAAGGTGGCTAACTTCTCAAAGAATCTCTTTGAACAAGCTCTGTACACAAGCACCCCCAGTACCCCTCACAAGGCTTCCCGGGGCGAGCCGTTCCACAGGTTGCTGCTGGGCCTCTCTCCTCCCCAAGTAGGTCTGGGGGTCCAGACTCAGCCCTGCTGCCCACCCCCGGCTGCCTCTCTCTGTAGTTTCTGATGTCCTCCTTTTGGTCCCAGGTCATCCTGGAGCAGAGGGCTCTGTAACACAGCTAAGAAAGCCAACACAGGAGGACAAAGAAAGGGAAGAGGGAGAAGAAAACTCTTGAGGCCACAGAGATGGGATGCCACTGTCCCCTTCCCCTGTATCTCTATTTCGGGGCGGGGGGACATGGCGAGGAAAAGGAAAAATGGGGGGTTTGCTATCTGCTGTGCTCCTGCGCACCCCCCTTTCCCGGCATCCCTCCCAGGCCCAGGTCTATCAAATCACAGTTCCCATTTGTATAAGTGCCCACCCACGCTGGCTTCCTACCTCCTTCCTCTTTCCTATCTCCTTAAAGCTCCCACCCTCATCCCTACCAGAGTGTGCACTCCCGGTGGTTACAGGAACTACCTCCAATGTCACAGAAGTGCTTGGTTTTACTGCCTGGAATGGAAGGGACAAAAGTCCCCCATGTTTGCAGCAATCAGACAAGAGGACAATAAAAGCTCAAATATACGGAGTACTATACTTTGCAAATACACTTCTAAGTGCATTGATATGGATTACGTTAATAATTAAAACCACAAAAGGACACATTCTTATTCTTCCCATTTTACAGATGAAGAAATCGAGGCTTAGAGAGGTTATGCATGTTGTCTAAGGATACACTTAATAAGAAGGAAAGCCAGAATTTGTACCCAGGTAATGTGACTTCAGTCCTTAATTTGCTTAATTTGAATATGCATAATGTTAAAATCTGAAGAACTCAGGATACATGTTTCCCATAGAAACATTATCAAAAATAGTCACTAGTTCCAGACCCCATTAATAAAGGTCATGAGTTAAAAGCGTTTGGGGGCTGACCCAGGAAACTGCACATCATTTGATATTGCCATGGGAAAATGGATAACAACTCTCCAACTTCTCAGCCATCAGTTCAATGAACAAATGTTTGAACACAATTCATTTTCAATGTAAGAACTGCCACTCCCTGTGGAGGTGTATGTATATTATCTATGCTCATAAATAGCCTAAACACACCATGTTAACTAGAACAGGGGTTAAGAAACTTTACTGATGTTTTTAATTCACCAAGTTGCTCAAGTAAAAGAAAAAAGAGGACAAAATGTTACTATTCAATAACAAATGTTCAGGAAAGATATCCAGCTAAAAATGTCTTTTTTTTTTTTTTTGGTCCCACATGGGCAGACTTGAATTGTAATGTGACTTGTGGATAGAGTCACATTACAATTTGGATAGAAGACGGATATATTTTGTGAAACACAAGATTCATGATTTCAAGAAAACTAACAACAACAAAAAGATGGAAGAAGAGGCAAAAATATTTGGTTGTAAATGATTTCGTTAATTCAGAGCTTCTACAATGTGATTAGAAAATTTTAAGACTTACTTTACCTTCTTGGACACTTTATGATAACAAAACAAATGTTATCTATGAACGATTCATGGTGGATTAAAAAAATTAAGTCTCTCTCTTACTGTTAATATTTTAGCATGCTTTCCACACAATCTTCCTAATTGGAAACTTGAGAGATTAATGAAAAAAATATGTTATAAAATACTTGAGGTATTTGGGAAGAGGCCATTATCTGGAAAGCAATACAGAGAGGAATTCAATGACTTATTGCCAATTCATTTCTTCAGTCTGTTGCTGACACTAATAACAACGCATGCTTTCCTGGCCACATATCGATCTTGTCACACATTTCAGGCTGGTCCTTTGCAGGCAATAATGCTGAGTCTCCAGGAGAGTGCACGGTCACTCTTCTTTCCCTTCGCATGGTTCTAGAATGTCCTGGAGTCCCTCTTGGAGACTCGGAAGAAAGAATTCCTCGCTGAGATCATCCAAAGCTCCCACAACTTGGCCAGTCCATGAGGGTGACAATTCTGACAATTCTCACTTGTTGGTGGCGGTGGCATGTTTATCAGCTGACTCAAGTTAATTCAGCTCCAGATCAAGATGGGGCTCATGGTAATAGGGCTCATTCTACAGGCCACAAAGCCTGGCCTGTCAGGGGTGACACAAACAAACAGCCCAGACAGGGAGACTCCCCAGCTGCCTTCTCTACGTGATAGCCAATTGGTCTGCAATGGAAGCCAGCATTTGCGGTGATCACCTTATAAGTATAGCTTGATCCTAATTTTATCAATAGCCGCAGCATAACCCAAAGCCCAAAACCTCTGTAGAGCGAGTCTATGGGATGGAGGCTAGGAGCACGGACTTTCCAGCCAGGCTGCCTCGGACCAACCCTGGGTCCCCACATTAGTGCCCTGAATGATGGCCTCTGCAACATAAATGTGTCCACCTGGACCCTGTGAGTGTAACCTTATTTGGAAAAGTGGTCTTTGCAGCTGTAATTAAGTTGAATTACATCTTGGACTAGATTGGGCCCTAAATCCAATGATAAGTGCCCTTATAAGAAAAGAGAAAGGGAGAAGACGCAGAGAGAAGGTGAGGCAACGACAGAAGCAGAGATTGGAGCATCGAGAAGCCAACGCACATGAAGGAACGCTGGTCGTCCCCAGAAACCCCGAGACAGGCAGGGAACGGATGTTCCCTCAGTCTCTAGAAGAAACCAGCCCTGCTGACACCTAACTTCACACTTCTGGCCTCTAAAACCATGAGAAAATACATTTCTGTTGTTTTAAGCCCTCTGGTTTATAGTAATTAGTTATGGCAGTCCCAAGAAACCGATACAAATATCAACACTTACTGAGGTAGCTGAGTTTGGGGAAGTTATTTAGCATCTGCTCAGTGGTCTTAGCTGTAAAATAGAGATTTTAATAATCCCATGAGATTGTTGTGAGGATTAATGAATTAATATATGCAGGGTGCTTACAGCTGTGCTCTCCACATGGTAAGCATGCTACATATTATTACTATGTTCACCACCATCATGAACACGTGTATATATACATGGTTATTCAGAAGCATCCGGGCATTGTCTCTGAGTATTGAGATCAATATTTGCTTTTATTATCGAGATTCTCTGTGCTTTACAAACTATGTACCAGGAACATGCAATCAGAAAGCATCTGTTAATTTTAAATGATCATTTTATTTATAGTGATAGAAGGTTGCATACCTGCAAGCTCCTCTTCAGATGAAAAGCACTGTGCTGTGTTTTTGTGGTGATGGAATATTTAAACATGCATGCTAGCAGGAGTCGGCCATGCTGGAGAAACGGCAATGTGGGTATTGAAACCTGAAAACTACCAGACACAAATCGCTACAGGTTACCTCCTCTTCTGGAAGCTAAGAAACTCTGAAAAATTGCTTCTTGTCGCCTAGCACCAGGAAGCCTGATTTCTTGATGTACGTGCCTCTGTTCCCATACTAACGGTCCTTCTACAATAACAGCATGAGACTTCCAGGTTCCATATTACAGTCTTCCTGTCCTCAGAGCTCATAAACTGTGTACTATTCAGACAGCTATTTCCACTAGAAGCATTACACAGTACTCGAATTTAATTGACCCATTTCTCTTCTGAATAACACTATTTTGGTAATAAAGTTCTTAGCCTGACCCAACGACCCACGAGTTAAGGATGATTAAGGATGAGAATGTGACACAACGTAAAGCCAGGACAACAGGAGGAACATGCAGGAGGATGCTGACCAGCAATCCTGATGAGGCTGAAAGGCACCGATGCTGACCGGTTCTTCAGGGATGTGAGAACGTGATGCATTTCATCATCTACAAAGTCACCTTCCCGGCCCAACCATATGTAGGTGGGTGGCAAGTATTTTTCAATTGTCACTGTGCCAAACACACCATCTGCAAAGTATTGTTATCAGCAGGTACTGACTGTCCTGTGAAGTAGATTGTACTTTAGCACCGTGGAAATTGAGGGGCTGCCAACTTAATGTTCTCATTCAAGATGACCCTCCAAGAGAGTTGCAGGCCTGGGGCTTATAAGCCGTCCCTATTTCTGATAGCTGAAGACAGTTACAAAACGTGTTCGAAACGTGAGAGAGGGGTTGGCAGTCATTTCCTTTGTCCAGTCTGGTAACCAGGTGTTTGCTGGTAGCCTCGGTGGGGAATCCACTTGCAGATATGCTGCTGGCAGGTCTCCCACGGTCACTTCTGCATTTTGAACCCACCTTGGCTTCTTGTTTAGGCTTCTGACACTGTCCCCCTGATCTCCTTCTTGACTGTCACACCCATTCTTTCAACCTGAGCTTCTCGCTACCTCAGGCCTCTAATGACCAGGATCAGTTCCATACATCTCCCTCTCCCCACCTGTTCCTAAGTGGATTTCTATTTATTTTTATCTAGTGATTTTGTTTCCAGTTATCTACAGGCAGAATAGGTAGGAGATTTTTTTAAATCTCCTACCTTATTCTACAGATACTATTTAAATGTTTAAACCAGGAGGCCATTAGACTGAGGTGGCTCCAATGTGTTGGAAGCCTGCATCCGAAACCTGAGCCAGAGTCAATGCACACGAATCTGAGAAAGGGAAAGTTAAGAACCGCCAATCGCAAACAGCCAACCACGCTTTCCCGAATAAGACAGCTGCTGTGCTATAACCAAACACTTTTTTTGCTTTGCTTCAGTGTGTTCACTACAAAAACCTGCCTCTAGGTCCTGTAGGTGGAATGTTCCTAACCACGTTTGGTTTGATACTGCCTGATTCAAATGGATGTATGCTCAAATAAACGCTTGAACATTTTAATGTGTATCAGGTTACCTTTTAAACAGAATCTTACACCCTTGGTTGCTGAAATCACTCAGTATTCCTCATATGTGGCCTGTAATTTTTGGCTTCTGCGCCTTTGTAGATGCTGTTCTTTCAGCCTGGAATGCCATGCTCTCCTAGCTTTCGATGTGCAAATCCTTCCTATCTTTAAAAATCACCACTGTCAAGATTCTCAAACCTCAGTGGCAAATGAGCTAGCTGCCTGTTGAACCCTCTGTAGCATTTTTATCTGTGCCTCTCTTATGACCCATGACGTGTGAGCTGTATCACCTCCCTGATTAGACACGTGTGGCAGGGGAAGGTCCCCCACGTGAATCATCTGTGAATCTCACATCGCACTCTGCTGCTGTGCCACGCCAGGCAGGCGGGAACCTGCCAACAACCAAATAAGTGACTCTGTACACTCCTGAACACCCGCCTCCGCCAGTCCTCTCTTAAGGACTGTGAGAAATGCGTAAGAAGACAACAGCTTGGTTTCTGCTGTCCTGGAGCTTACAGCTCAGTCACAGCAATTTGGCTAATACATACTAATTTATAAAAAGCAATGGAAGATAAAGAACAGGATTGTTGGGACTATACACTATATACACCCGAAGAAGTCAGAAGAGTGGTTCCTTTTCATGAAACTAAATTGGGTCTTAGTAATAGATTTATTTTGGATGGGTGGAAAGAGGGGCATTCTAGGTGAAGGGAGTAATAAGAATAGGACAGGAAAAGGCACGGGGAGAAGTGGCCCTAACAATCACATCTCTACTCATGCTAGGCCTGGGCGAAGCGCCTAGTATGCACTATGTCATTTGCTGCGTACAACAGTCCTGCACAGCAGATAGTATCATTGCCATTTCATAAGTAAGGAGGCTGAAGCTTGAGGGGATTAAGTAACTGGCTACGGGTACCCAGGGTTCAGAGCTGGGATTTGAAAACAGCAGCCAGCTTCCACGGCACCCTGCTGATTCCTCTGGAGCGAAACACAAATATCACCAGGTGTTTTCTTTAGAAATGGGGTCTCTTTGCATGCTAAATAAGTGAAGTAGTAAAGCAACACACACACTGGGTAAGAGGTGTGGGGCTCAGTACAAGTTAGCTGACTCTGAATGCAAGTCTGTCCATCTAGAAAGAAGCAAGAAGGCTGATCAACCAGCTGCAAGTGCTCTGGGCATAAATCCCTACAGAAGGCAGCTTTGGGATTGGGGAGTAACTCCAGACCACCAGGAAGGACAAAGAAGGGACAGAGACTACAGACTCTGGATTAATATCACCCACCCCCGTCTATGGCAGTTAACAAAGGAACATAAAGAATCCAATGGAACCTAGCTTAGTGGTAATGAGCATCCCTCCTCAGAAGTGACGGATAGGAAAGAAAATGATGGGAAGAAACATACTTGGTCTCGTTGGCGCATCGGATCTTGCAGCCTTCCTTGGGAATCACCAAGCCCAGGTGCATTCGGAGCCTGCAGTTCGTGGGTCCCGTATGTGGCCATACGTGAGTTCCTGGGTGCATGACGGAATATTTGATCTGTGCAGAAAATAGAACACACTGTTCTTCCACTTATCAAGGTGTGGGAGAATGGCTTAATTAAAGTGACAAAATTATTGTCAATTTGGATTAGAGCCTCTGTAAGACTCAGAATTAATATTCTCATTTTATCTTTGTGAAGGAACTAAAAATAAGTACTCCCATTTTCCACAAAGCTATACACACGGAACACTTTCCACCCTCAATTCTGATGTCAACCACATGAAATTATGTTTCATTAGAAGCGAGTGAAAAAAAGAGGCATTTGCTGGGGCAAAGGAAATAACCATTTCTTGGTAAATGACTGCATTGCTTTATTGCTAATACATAATTGTGTTCCTCCCGGCACTGAAAACATTCTTGGTACCTGTCCTCTTCTGCATCCCGTTGTCTCAGGGAATTTATCTAGTAAAGAACAGGTTTTAGGAGCTCCTTTACAGGCGTTTTCATTTTTTCTTCCTAGAACAATGAATGAAGAAAACCACTGTCAGAAACAAATCACTGTAAAGCTTTAACTCAACCTATTTTGACCATATGTGATCTATATTGTCATTCTCATTGTAGGGATGAGAAGGCTGAGTACATACAAGAAGGGTTTTGCTCCAATAAGAAGTGACTGTCGAGCAAGCACTAGAATTCTCCACCCACTGGTGGAGAATTCTCCACTATCTGGCGAAGGATGTCTAATGGATAGGGCACAGATTGAACAATTATTTTTCTTCCTGCGGCAGACAGCATAATTTCCCCTCCCAAAGATGTCCGCATCGTAAGCCCAGGAACTGATGAATATGTTACGTTACATGGCAAGGAGAGATAAAGGTTGCAGATGATACTGAGATTTCTAATCGGGGGACCTTATCCTGGACTAACTGGATGGGCTCAGTGTAATCACAGGCTCTTTGAATGCAGAAGAGGTAGACAGAAGAGTGTGTCAGTGTGATGGGAATGAAAAAGACGTGCGCAGCCAGTGCTGGCTTTGAAGGTGGACAGGGACTCCAAGCCAAGGAATGGGGGCAGACTCTAGAAGCCGGCACCTCCACAAAGAATGCAGCCCTGATAACACTTTGATTCCGAGTGAGACACTCTGTAGACTTCTGATCATCAGAATTGTAAAGACAATACATTGTGTCATATTAAGCCACTACGTTTGTGGTAACTTGTACAGCAGCCACAGTAAACAAACACACCTGCTGTGGGAGGAAAATAGCTTATATTTCTAACCTAAAAATGCATTTCTAGGACTCTATTAGTTACCTAAGCATCATTTTAAATCGGAATTTAGTATTTTTCAATGTAAGATCATCCTTTATATGTTGATAAAGAGTAGGATTTAAATGAGGAGGGGAGAAGGTCTTTGGAGCTGATGTTTTCTGAGTGACTGTGTCAGGAACACAGATTTGGGGACATCGTCTTACACATCCTAGACTATGAAAATTTTTTCATCTAGAAAATCGCGTTTCTTAGGGAAGATGAGCTCAGGAATGTACACAGCATCATGTGCTCTCATGGAGGAGTAAAACGCTGGATTTGTTAAAAGATAGAAACAGTTTAATTCCCTAGTTAAGAGTCCTACAGGGGACTGCTACATCTAAAGCAGAGTTTAATTTTATTTAATAGAAGTTAGTTGTGTCCTAAGACAATCATGTACTGAGAATGAGAGCTACAAAAAATGCAACTTGAAGGTATTTTCCTCAACCGATACTTGAGAAAACAGCTTCTCTATCCACACTTTTTCTAAGCAATCTTTTTGCCTCTTAATTAAGTAAAATGTTACTTGCTACTTTTAGTTATTAATGGAGTACCCAATATGCGTTGAATGATAAATGTCAGTTTGAATAAATATTCCTATATAAGTTATAAAGCATGTTTAAGCCCCAGCTTTCCATGCCTTCCCACATGCAGGATCTAGGGACAGCCTGGCAAGACTCCCGGGTTTTGGGTTCTGTGCTGCTGAGGCAGTGGTTAAGTGAAGGTTGGTGGCTTAGGAGCAACCAGAGGAGGATGGACTTCCCACAGGCCCCTTGGACAACAGCCGTGTCTATGTCACTTGAGTGATGGGTAACAAATGGGTGACTTAATAGATGTGTCACTAGGATTGCCACTCGGTCAGGACTGGATTAGAGAGCAGCTCGAGCCATTTAGACACATAAATGTTTTCTAGTCTGTAAACACAGGTGCTCTGTAGGGGGAGAAGCTGTGTAGTAGATGCTGCACATTTGTGGATTGCCATTGGGAGTTTTCACTATTCACATGCTACCCTGCGGGCAGGAATGCAGCATTGGTTCCATGGTGCTCACTATGGGCCAGGAACCACATGTGTACCATGATTCATTGGATGTCCACAACACTTGGTAGGGAGGCTCTATTGGTGTTGTATTTTATAGAAGAGGAACTGAGGCACAGGGGTCACACAGTAAGTAGCACAGCAGGAATTCCAGCCCAGCTGGACCTAGAGTCCATGGTCTTCACCATGACCTAAGACTGCCTCTCCATTACTGTTATTGTTACATAAGGTATGATCATTATGTAATGAAAAATAGTATTCATTGAATAACTACATGTCAGACCTTTCGTGAGAGCTCATTGATCCTTGTGACAAGCCCATACTTGAGACAATCACTTCACTGCCACTTTTCAGATGAGGAATCTCAGGCTCAGATAGCCCGAACATGCCCACATGGCAGTTAACAAGTGGTGCAGCCAGCCCTCCAATCCAGGAATCGTTGGTCTCCAAAGCCTGTGCTTTCAAGCATAATTTGTCATTCTGTTGCGTGATGGGATAGAAGGCAGCTCTGGAGCAAGCCACTCAGGTGAGGAGGAAACTGTTCAGAGCTGAAGTCAGTGTGGCTTTGTTGTTGTTTTATTATTTCTCACCAATTGAAAGTAACTCTCAAGTGGTAAGCTTCCTTTCTTTGGGAAAATGGCCCTAGGAAGAGATCTAACTGCCAATGCAGATGTGAAAGAATCAAAAGAATGTTTCATTTACATGTGAATACAGTTGTGAGAGAAATTCATGGAGTTGGGATTTTTAAAGGTCTTGGGTTGTATCTTTTTTAGGTTCAAGGCTCTATCTCCTACTGGGATGATAATAGGTTCACCTTGCATGACAACTCTGACTAATTAAGACTGGTTACGCAGAACACTATGTGGAGAAGGATTCAGAAGTTCAGTCTGAACTAGCTCATCCAGGAAGGTTCCTGGGACCAGTTAGCACCATCTCCTACAGACTCTGGAAGAAGGAATGACTGCACATGGGTAGCATACTTGTTAACTGTGTATTGTAGTGTTCATTGTTGGTGACAATTAACACATGTGAGCAAAACAGATATTCTGTAACATTCATATAGTAATTTGAAAACTTATCTGTGGGGTAAAATTCTTATTTATGTTTCTTGATTCTGTCTTTTTTCTCCAACTCAAAGAAGTTGATCATTTAAAAAGGAATAAATATACTTCAGTAATGATTATAGTACTGATTATACCATAATTCCCAGTTACCATTTGGATAGAAAAGAAAATTCCAGATGCATCAAGGCCTTCAACTACTTAGCAGCATCTTTTCCTAACTAGACTAGACAGAAATTCTAAGTCTTTACTAGGGCCAATATTCATCAGTCCCTTGGTTTGAACCTGAGCTCTCAGTGTGGCTAAATAACTTCCCTGCCTCCTCACATTTTTCCCCGACTCCAACTGCCACAAGATTCTCTCTTCTGTCTCCGAGCTACAGCAGCTGGGAGTACATCTGCCCTTAGACATTCCAGCTGCTTCTGTGCAAGCTGTGAGACTCATTGCCTTCAAAATTCTTTAAATTATGCATTTGTTTCTAGAAAGTAGTTACTGGATTCCTCCCAGAAGCCTGGAACCACAAACAAAAGACCACAAAGAACCTTAATAAAAACTTCCTGAAAGAGAAACTATGTGATTTATATTCTTTTCTGACAAAAAGTATGTAACTAGAAATTAATTTCTACTTAATTAACTGCAACTGGTTGGAAAATACATGCTTATCTCACACTCACACACACGCACACTTTCAAATTATTTTGAGTCAAAATGGAAATCAAAATAGAAAATCATTTTTTTCTTGGAAACAACACAAGTGAAAATGTCATACATTACGGCTTATCCAATATATCCAAGTATCCAGAGATCAGCCCACAGGTTTAAATGAAGTCTTTATTAATGAAGAAAGAATGAAAATAAATTTACTAAGAAGTTTCAATTGAAGTTTTAAAAAAATAAAACAAACTAT
This sequence comes from Rhinolophus hipposideros, assembly GCF_964194185.1. Classification (NCBI taxonomy): domain Eukaryota; kingdom Metazoa; phylum Chordata; class Mammalia; order Chiroptera; family Rhinolophidae; genus Rhinolophus; species Rhinolophus hipposideros. Next base: position 58,134,595 of record NC_138059.1, read on the forward strand.
CAAAAAGAATAAGAGGAGGAAGAAAAATATAAAAGCAGGAATTAGAAAATATAATCACGATAAGGTGAGAAGTAATTTTTATTAGTTTTTTTAAACAACATAATAGATTACTCTGTCAAGCTTAAAAAAAATGCAATTTTTTTTTCAACAGGAGAAAGAATTGAACAAAGATGCCAAGACAGTGAAAAATATTATAAGAAATTACTCTTAGTAATTCATGGAAAATCAAGTATAATTAAAATATGTGAAAATTTAGAAGTCAACCAATGCTGTATAATTCCACTTATATGAGGTATCTAAAGTAGACAAATTCATAGAAATGGAAACAAAATGGTGGTTGCCAAGGGCTGGGAGAGGGGAATGGAGAGTTGTTGATGGGTGCAAAGTTTCAGTTTTGCAGGATGAAAAAATTCTAGAGATTCATTGCACAACAATATGAATGTACTTCACCTACTGAATGTACACTTAAAAATGGTTAGATGGTAAATTAAAGTTACGTGTATTTACCACAAAGTTGTTTTCAAAAATACACAAAAAACTTAAAGCCAAAATGTTGCCTCCAACCAAACTGTCTTCATTATCTATTTATTTTCTTGCTTAATACTTTTTTATGCCTTATGATGCTTTGCATGTTTCAACTTTATTTTTAGCTGAGGCTCTGGTTTCTGGAAATTCCTGCCAGGAGGCACGCTATTCTGAAGCATTGTTCTAGGAAGCCCAATAACTTCTACGAGGCATAAGGAGGTTAATAGAACTGAGGCATCGGGTGAACTGGTCACCGCATAAGACCAACATAATCGACTCATTTTAGTGAAATGTCAATAGATAAAACTAGCCTGTTGTTCACATATTGAATTTACTGCTCTATTTTTAAAAATCTTGCTGGCAAAAAGCTGACAGAGTCTCTTGAAATCACATGATCTCTCTTCTGATGGATGCTTCCTTGAAAATATCACTGAAGTAGTTCTTTCTCTTACCTGTAAACTATTCTGAAACCACAGTTGAGATAAACAACTGTGTTTATTTATCCTTTAACACAAACCTACTGATTAGTATCCTCTCCACGTATTTTGTGTAGTTAAAGTTGTGCAACACATGCTATTTAGTCTTCAAAATGGATTTCCTTTTGTACAGATATTGTTAACCCAGATTAACTTGAATTTTCAAGAAGAGAAGTGGAAGAGCTTTAAAGATACAATTCAGTGCTCCTGATTTTAAGGATAGATTGATATATTAATTCATCGAACACACAAACGTATTGGAGTCCTATCGATGTGCCTGGGCCTGAGTTCAGCTCAAGGTATATGAGGTTGAATAGTCTCGAAGAGCTCTGGCACCAGTTATTATCGTCTTGCCACTCTGGTGTGTTATCATCTCTAACATCTCTGACCCGTGGTGACAGCATTTTGGCATGCAACATTATCTCCACTTACAGGAGCAATGAGCCTCAGGAAAGCTCCTTCCTCAGGCACTGATGAGTGCCTGGTAGATTGCAGGTACACCTGCACCGTAGAGTGACTCTTTGTAACATATCGTTTAATGGAAACACCAGGAAAATCAAGATACTGTTATATGTTTATGCAAATACACATGTGAGTGTAGACGCACATACACACATATATTTACACACGCACACATACACACACACATGTTCACATGTAGTTTTAAAAAACAATGAACGGATTTTGATAATCTAGGTTTTTCTGGGCAGTTTCCTGTAAATTGGGGAATCTCAGCTCTCGGAGATGTCACCAGCCTCGTGTCCCACTTCCCATAAATCACTGGCTGCAGAGAACAATCTAGAAGTAGGAGCTCACCTTGCTGCCACAGTGTAAACTGGCTCCAGTCGCCCTTCTCCCTCAGGTTTTCATCTTCAGGCAGGAAGAGGCCTTTGGCTTCGTCCATCACTGAGAGGCCTTCATCGCGAATCAACTTCCAGTTTCTTTCTAAGGACTAGACGGAAGATTCTGGTTTTATGGACAGAAAATATGCCTGGCAGAACATCTTATAATGACGCCTCGCTTTTCGTTTGTCTGGTTAATAAAGTAATGAAATTTTTGCTCTCATAGACTGCTTATTTCAATTTCCTCTGAGACTTCTAGTCAAGGGTGTAAAAAAAAAAAACACCCAAAAGAAACGCAGAAACTAATATTATATTTCAGAACCGAATGCCTTTATGGCATACAAATTTCAGTAATTCCTAGGAATCTCTGAGAAGAATTCCTTCCATAATTTGTTTTTAGGTTTTTTGTTTTGTTTTGTTTTTTTTAAAGACCAAGAGTATTGATCTTGTTGAGCGTATTACATCAGTGCACTATAATAAGAGCCATGGGAAACTTTGGCATCCAAACTGAAATACAAACCAGATTTAATTCACTTTTTAATAGAGGTCCTCACGAAGATGTCATTCAACATGGTGAATATTAACTAATTTCAAAGACACCAGAAAAGTACCCATTGGAGCATTTGATGGATTATAAAATTAACAGCAAAACAAAGCAATAAATGCCCTAGTGTTTAGAATTTAGACAAATAAAAATATTTCCTTAACTTCTCATTGATGAGGGTGCTTTAGGCCCTGGCAGAGCCTTGGAGTGGCCGGGCTGGTTCTGGTAGGCCCTGCGGAAGGAGGGGAGATGAACTCTCTCTTCCCAGATTCCTCACTCTCCAGCTGTGACAGGCCCAGGGGTCCTGATGGCAGTGGGGTAGGCAGCAGGGGGAATGCAGGCCCCAGCGGGATTCCCAAGAGGCAAACTGAGAGGAATTACTATCAGGAGAAAAGCATAAAACTGCTTTCCTACTGTTTGAAAGAGACTAAGTTGTACAGATAAACCAAGATTTTGAAATGTTCCAAAATAATTCCAAACATTTCTGTTAAATGAGAAGTGGATGGAATAGTTGCATATATTGGTAAATGGATAGGGAGGAACACAGTAGCTGATTTCATCAAGAATCAAGAGCAGGGAACTAATAACTTAAAGAGAGATTTGACACACAAGAATAAAAACAATAATTAGTGCTCTCTGCAAAGGGATTGAGTTGCCTTGTAAAACATGTTTCTCTGTCTTTGAATTAGTCAAGCGAAGGCTGGATGACCAATTATTGGTTAGAGCAAAGCTTGAGATAATGTGTAAAGTGTTTTTACCAACCCATGCTTTGTGAATTTGTGGTGCAGTATACTGTGTTTCCCTTAAATAATTCCTAGCCGGACCATCAGCTCTAATGCATCTTTTGGAGCAAAAATTGATATAAGACCCGGTCTTATTTTACTATAATGTAATGTAATGTAATGTAATATAATATAATATAATAAAATAAATATAATACAATATAATACAATATAATATAATATAATATAATATAATACCTCTGTCTTATATTAATTTTTGCTCCAAAAGATGCATTAGAGATGATGGTCCAGCTAGGTTTTATTTTCAGGGAAACAAGGGAGGAAAATCAATGAGGAGCCAGAAAGACTGCATATGTAGAGGGCTCCATAAAAGACAGAACACCTCAGATTTGTATGAAAATGTGGTGCCAACTTCAGCCAAACCCAAGGAATACATTTCATATCGCATGAAAACATTAGGTTTTTAACAATATTCTAGGGCAAGAGATAGATTTTAAGATTAGATATTGATTTTATACTTCTTTTCCCCCATGTCTCTGAGTCTATTGGTTTATTACTTTTTCAATTTTAGGGTTATTGATGTATAATTGACATAAAGTTGTAAAAGGACTCCCCCCATCTGGTAAACACAACCATCACCTCACATATTTACCTTTTTGTATGTGTGAGAACATTTAAGTTCTACTTTCTTAGCAAATTTCACCTATACACACAATACTGTGGTATCAACCATAGTCAGCACGTTTTACATTAGACTCTCAGAATTAATTCATCTTATAGCTGAAAGTTTGTACCCTTTGAACAACCTCTCCCTATTTTGCCCACCCCCCGTCCCTGGCAACTACTTTTCTACTTTGTTTATATGAGTTTGACTGTTTTTTTCTTCTTTTAAGATTCCACATATAAATGATACCATGCAGTATTTGTTTTTGTCTGGCTTATTTCACTTAGTATGATGCCCTCAAGGTCCATCCATATTATAAATGGCAAGGTTTTTTTCCTTTGTCATGGCTAAATAATATATATATATATATATATATATATATACACACACACACACACATATATATGTATATATATGTGTGTATATATATTATACATATATGTGATATATATGTATAATATATATATGTATAATATATCTCACATCTTCTCTATCCATTCATCTGTTGATAAAAACCCCTCAGGTTGTTTCTACATCTTGGTTATTGTGAATAATGATGCAATGAACATGGGGTACAGATACGATATCCTATTTTCTTTTCGTTTGGATAAAAACCTAGAAGTAGGATTGCAGGATTATACAGTAGTTCTATTTTTAATTTTTTGAGGAAACTCCATCCTGTTTTCCATAGTGGCTGCACCAATTACTGATTTTTATACTTCTACTTCTGTGAAACCCACCCATTCATTTGTGCCAAAATCTACAGCTGCTCCCATTTGTCACCATACTTTACGCTGGTCCTGGTCATCTATCCATAAATAATTTCAATACTACTTCATACCAAGTACGTAATCCATAAATAGCAAGTCCAAGATTTAATTTCAATAAAGAAATACTCAGAAGCCCTCACTTAGGTAGGTCCCCAGGGTGAGAGAATATAATGATTTTCTCAAGAATCTCAAGATAATGGGGGAAAAATGCAACACAGATATTCACATCTTCTCTAAAATACCTAACTCGCCAACACTCCCTGAGGCTATTGTAACTTGTTCAAGTTGCTAGATAAATCTGTTAGGTTCTTGTTAAATTGTCACACAGATGAGAGGAGAATAACCTCTCTAACACATGAAATTACTTTCCAAATGAGGTTACTGGCGCCTTACAAGCAGGCTCTTCCCCTCTTGCTTCCTGGTATTTTAGAAGTTTTGTTCGCTTCTTTCGAAAGCAGCTTTTAGGAGCATCTTTGCAAGGAGCTGATCTTTTGTTACTAAAATAGGACACAAAGCCCTAGGGAAAATGTTAAAGTAATTGTATCACTAAATAAAAATTTTTAAATTTTACTTAAGAGCAGGCTGCTTTTATGTGTGAAATGTTGTCATTCCTGCCCCTCTCTCCTCCTCTCAGTGTCCCCCAGGGAAGTGTTGTTGCTCAGGTACTTTTCCATGAGCAGTAATGACGTTTTAAAAAATGTTTTTGTACCCCCTTGTTATACAGAGCACATGGGTTGGATGACAGACTCATGATCAAAGGAGCAGACTGGACCAGCGGGGTATCCTCAGTCCCCAATGTGAAACTCCTGTGCTACAAGGCCACACACCTGCTCAATACTTCTAACCAAGCACTGCACACATTTCTAGATGATTTTCATTATAAAATAGCCACTCCTCATCTTTTTTAGGTTCAATACTTTGTCATAGATTTTTACAACTGAAAGAATCTCTACTGTTACTCTTGTGGCAACTTTTTCACGTCAGGGATGACAGACTGCTTCTTGGAGTGGCTAATGGGCCTAACATCTTATAGTGTAATGGCCAGAAACCGCTCCGCTCTCCCCCTTGGTTATTCCTATGGCTTCTGTGGGAGGAGAGAGGGTGGTCCTGCTCCGCTCGGTGCATGAGGGGGTTGATGGCTCCCACAGTTTCCTGTGCAGTGATTTCCGGAGTCCTTGGAGAACAAAGGGCTCCCCACTCAGCACTGTCACACCTCAAAAGGACTTCACATTCATGACAACTGGGCAGAACTGGACTAACCAAAAGTTCGCCCAGATTCAACCTGGTGGCAAACAGGATGGCACAAAAATAACAACAATTATGATCTACGTATTCAGTGTATACATTTTTTTCTGCCAAAGTAATGACTACACTTGGGGCTGTTTTTCAACTTTGGAAAGACATGTCAGCATCTCTTTGATGTGCCTTAGGAAGAAGCCTGGGATGGGGCCTACGAATGTTATTCTTAAGCACAAACCAAGGAACCGCATTGAATAAAATTCACATGGTTATGGGGGATTAAAGACCAAAACTAATTACATGTGGTGTGTGTGTGTGTGTGTGTGTGTGTGTGTGTGAGAGAGAGAGAGAGAGAGAGAGAGAGAGAGAGAGAGAGAGAGAGAGGATGAATTTTCTCTACAGAAATATTACTCAGTTTTCTGAGATGGCAAAGAATTCCATTCTTTAGGAAATTTCAAAAGGAACATAGAGTAGGCAATGCCTATATTTTTAAAGATCTCATATGAAATATTACTTGCTTGACCCTAAATTCATCCATTTCATGAAACTGAAAAGAGAAATTGATAGGATTGGTATTTGAGTTGCTGGCCCAGAAAACAATAGCTTTTAATTCACATTTCTTCTCGTAGCTCCCCAGACTTCAGGAAACAGAGTGGATTGCTTTGACAGCGCCACATGGTTTCGTAAACTCATTGTCAGCATCTGCCTTTTGAGTTACATGTCAGCTACGTCCAGCACTCTAGTCGTCTACAATGGACTTCCTAGTTTCAAGCTGCATTAATCCCACCATACGCTCCGGGCTCCAGCTCTCTGTAATCCAAACCCTCCATCCAGTTCAAGGTACTCTTCTCACTCCCTCAATATTCTGCTCATCCCACCTGGACGGTACATGTTTCTCTGCAACATGAAATTATATTAAGTCCTATTTTTCATTTTTGTTATTTTTAAGTCCTATTTTTAAAGTCTCCTAAAATGGATTTCTTTCAGAAAGTTTTTAGAGAAGCAAACTACTGCCAAACCAATTCTTATTTAACTATTTCCCTTACTATTTTCATTTGATTAAAAAATACACATTTTTAAAAAGTCAAATATTACTATAGGTTTTATAATGAAAGCAGTAGTCTCTTACTCAACTCTTCCCCTATCTTGAGTTCAACCCCAGCTACTTCTTTTAAATATTTCTTATGATATTTACTTGCTTACTCAAATAATAGGTTTATATTGCCATTTCTTGATACATTAATTCTAGAAATTATCACTCACTTTCTATTAGGGAAGTTAGCAAGATAACAATTTGATGTCTTCTTTTCTCTCATCTCTATCTTGCAATTCGCATATCTTTCACAGATCTGGGTAAAGTCACATTCTAGTTTTATAATATTATGACAATGAGGTATCATTCACACTTGAGATGTACTGTAATGATTACGCTTCATTTCATGTGCAGCATTTTTTTTTTCAATTCTGCCCCCTTTTCCTGGCTTATTTTTCTTTTCTTTTTGTTTTCTCCTTAGTACATTTTAAAAATTTTATTAAATTTATTGGGGTGACATGGGTTAATAAAATTATACAGGTTTCAAGTGTACAATTCTATAATACATCATCTGTATATTATATTGTGTGTTCACCACCCAAAGTTAAACCTCCTTCCACCACCACTTATTTGACACCTTTTACCCTCTTCTACCTCGCTGACACACCTTTTTTCCTCTTGCACGGAAAACAGTATGGAGGTTCCTCAAAAATTAAGAATAGAGTTACCATATTACCCAGCCATCCCTCTTCTGGGTATCTACCAGAAAAATTTGAAAACACTTATTCGTAAAGATATATGTAACCCTATGTTCATTGCAGCATTATTCATGGTGGCCGAGACATAGAAACAACCGAAGTGTCCTTTGATAGATGAACGGATAAAGAAGATGTGGTATATATACACAATGGAATATTACTCAGCATAAGAAAAGACAAAATACTGCTATTTGCGACAACATGGAGGGGTTTTGAGAACATCATGCTAAGTGAAATAAGTCACAGGGAAAAAGTCATGCACAATATGATTTCACTCATATGTGGGATACAAAACTGAAAGCAGCAAACAAATAAACAAGACAAACAAAAGCTGTTTGGCCTAATTTTCTAATGCACTTACCACTGTTTCTTCTTTATAGCACTGAAAGAGTGCTGGAAAAATCTCTGATACTATTCCATCCTTTGCCACAAACATCACATAAGCTATTACTTTTCTTTTTCTCTCTTGCTTGGAAAAGAACCCTCTAGTAGCCATCTGCCTTGCTTTGGTCTGGACAGGTTTCTGTTTCTTGGCAACTGTCATCAGGGAACTTTCCTTGGCTTTTGCTTGGCATGAGGCTCCCTAATTTTTGGATTCTAGTTGTCCCTGAGAAAGGACACACCACAGGTAAAATTGAATTTCTGAAAGTATCTGAAGCTATTCGTACACTTGATTGAATGCTTGGCTATGTAACGGAATTCTAGTCAGTAAATACTTTTTAGAATGCTGAAAGTGTTGCTGCATTCCATTATAACTTTTAGTATCACTGTTGGGAAATCTGATGCCTTTTGGATTCCTCTAGAAGTTTGATAAAAGACAGTATGACATAGTGGTTAGGAGTATAAATTCTGGAGCCAGACTGCTTAGATTTGAAATCTGACTCTGCCACTTATTAGCTGTGTGATATTGGGCAAGTTACTTAACCATTCTCTGCCTGAAGTTCTTTATGTATAAAGACAGTAAAATGTTACTACTTCTTTCATGGCACCAGGTGGGACCCACCCTGGACAGGACGCCCTTCCATTGCAGAGCCATTCAAACCCACACTCACTCAGACAGGGACGATGAAGACACACCAGTCACCTCACATGCACATCTTTGGGATGTGATAGGGAAACCAGGGGTTCCTAGAGAAACCCATGCAGATGTGGGGAGAACATGCAAACTCCACACAGACAGTGGCCCCGCCAGGAATATATTTTTTCCCTCATCAACGTTATAATGAAACGACGCTAAACAAAAGATGTTATTTGCGGACCTGCTGTCTGGATAGGACTATTCTTTGAGGCCATGCAGTTTCTTTAAGGCACAGTACCCAGTGCCTTAAATTCCTCCTCTTTAGAAGCCATTCTGCAAGCACTTGCTTGGGTTTCAGCTTTCTTGGATCTGCAACGTCAGATACTTCTCTTTTCCATTTCCAAAAAAACATGCTGACTTTGTTCCTCTGTTATCATCTGCCTCCTGTGTTTCTTTTTTTACTTGTAGGTTTATATCATTTTCCTTCTTTTATTGTCATTTAAGTGAGATGTCACTTGGGAGATGGTAAATGTACGTGATCAGTTTTCCTTATTCCTTCTTCACCCATATTTTCCATGTATCTCTAACAGTTGATTATTTTTGACTGTCTACCTTCTTTTCTCTTAGACTAGAAGGACCTTGTAATATATGATTCAACCTTCTAGTGAAGTTTAGAAATAAAATCCTGTAAGCTTGGAAAGCCCTTCACTAGTCCTTCAAATACGTCTTCAAAAATGTCACGTGATATAGACAGCAGAGAGAAGAAAATAAACTTTCAGCACCATGTTTATTTCACATTTTAAATCAAACTCTGCTAATCCACATATTAATTTATTGTCAGCCTACTCTCTTTCACCTCGTGGCCTACACATTTCCCTTGCATCACTTGGTTGGTGTACCCCCCAATTCCATGATGTGCTCCGATGATGACAAAATTGATGATGGTGCTTGAAGCTTGACATAAATCACCTTAGTTTTGTTCGAATCAAACAAAATTCATCTAACTGAGCTTTAAATTTTTTCTCCTATGTAGGAAAATAGGAACGTTCAGAGAAACTTTTTTTGCTGAGTCACTCAGTAAATGTTGCAGGTTGCTAAGTAAGGGGAGTTGCTAAGGAAAACCACTAATGGTATTAGTTGGCTAGGGCTGCTATAACAAAATGCCACAGACTGGCTCAGATTCCACCACAGAAATTTATTGTCTCACAGTTCTGGAGGCTGGAAGTCCAAGATCAAGGTGTTGGCAGGTTTGGCTTCTCCTGAGGCCTCTCTCCTTGACTTGTAGACGTCCTCCTTCTCACTACGCCCTCACGTCATCTTTTCTCTGTGTGCTCACACACCCTTCTGTGTGTCCCAATTTCCTTTACATATAAGGACACTAGTCGTATTGTAGTAGGGTCCACCCTAATAGCCTCATTTTTAACAAAACTACCTCTTCAAAGGCTCTTTCTCCAAATAGTCACAATCTGAGGTACTGGGGGGACAAGAGCTTCAATATATGAATTTTGGGGGACGTGATCAACCCATAATACTAATGCAGTTCAGGTTAGAGCTAGCTCTAGCTAAGAAAGTAAACAGCAGATGGAAGAGGATGAGGAATAAATTCACATCGACATAGGAATAAGTAAATTTATAGGAGCAAAATAAAATATAATCATGGAAAAAGGCAGGAAGGGCTATGCGTTTAACATGTGGACAAAACATAATACAAGAACTCTTGGAGCTCAGATTGACACACACAAAACTAGGTAACTAACTGTGTGTGATTAGCTGTTAAGACAAAGGGCGTTAAGAAAACACAGACATTGGTCCCAGAGATGCGTATGTACCTTGAAAGATTTTGACTCTAAGAGAAGGCATGCGGCCAAAGACCCCTTCAGGTAAAGGTGATTGCATTAAATTGGAGTTCATTCCATGAAGTTGTAATGAATTGATGCTTTAGTACAATGCACACCACATTTTACCTAATTGCCTAAGAATATGCTTATAATAGGTAATTATTTTAGGAATTATATATGTGATTGTTTAGAGATAAACTCAGCTTACTTAAATCTTAGCCACAACATGGCTAAACATTACACTATGATGATAAAGATGGGTAGCAGTGTTCTCTGCCTCAGGAAGAATACCCAGGGCTGGGGGCATCCCCCTGAGTGTTAGGCTGAAGTTAGGAAATCAGAACAAATGCCACAGTGAGTCTACTGCCCTCACAGCAAACTCTGTTTGTAATAATTTTAATGAAATCTCTGAGGAAATTAGTAGCATTAAAGGAGCAATCTCTTGCTGATCCTAATGCATTTCAGTCAGATCTGTTTTTCAAGTTTGAATATAAAGATAAAAGACAACATCTGACATTTCTTATTGTAGAAGTAGACAAAGATCGAGCAAATTGATAAGCAAATTAAGAGCCAGCTATATAGAAAGGGAGTCAGCCACCATGAACCTGTGTTTTGGCAGAGAAGTAGAAAATCTTCATAATGAAAAAAGGGAAGGTTTCAGAGGTGCCCTGATTTGGTGGCTATAGGCAGGGAAAGCTGTGAGCGGGCTGATGAGAAGCAGGTATCCTATGTAACTGGAGCATATTTGGCTGTCTCTGGTTGGTCCTAAATTGGAAGCAGGGACAAAAATTAGGGAAGCTGTTAGTTAGTAAGCAAGTCCTGGCCATTTTGGACCAGTTGCACAGAAGTTATTGTTTAGCTTCCAGGATGGACACCAGAGAGCAATCTGGATTCCTGGAAATCTGATTCACAGCAAGCTGGCTTCCTGGGTTATTTATGGTAGAAAATGGGAGTTTCCCAGGCTGTTTGCTGCAGGTTGGAGGTCAAGGTTGCATTTTTATGTGTGGTCTGGCCTTTCATTGTCCATTTGTATATTCAGTCTCTCATCACCCTTACTAAAAAAAAAAAAAAAAAAAAAAAAAAAAAAAAAAAAAAAAAAGATAACATAAGGCACCTAGCATTGGGGCAAGAGAAGAGGCTTCGAAAACTGAATTTTGCTCTTTCTAGACAGTGGGAGAAACAGAGTTTCTTTTTTCTAGGAGAAAGGACAAAGGATATTCCAGGTTGCCAGGAGAACCATCCAGCCTGAGGGTTTCTAGGACTCAGAGGGCAAAGGAGATCCACATTCCTCAGACTGTAGCCAAGAATGGCAGGGGTGCCAGCCAACATTCTCAGGTCAGAAGATAAAGAGATACGCATCCCTTCCCCACTCTACCTTCTTCGAATAGTGCACTGAGTAAGTCCTGAGGGAGCTACAGCTCTGAGCAAAATCCCCAAAGTCCCTGATCTCAAGGCCTGAAAGTCTGATGGGGATACTGAATATATCAAATACATCACTTGATAAGCAGAAAGCAAATTATCTATAATGTGTATGTGTATAGGTATATTCAGGACATCAATCTGTGTATATACAAGGTGTAGTAAGCCACAGATCATGACCAACTACTCAATCAAAAATTTGGAAATGCCAATGGAGTACCAACCTACAGGTACAGATTGCAATTATTCTAAAATATTAAACACTGGACTGTGAGTTTCCAGAGAGTCACAGATAAAGCCAATCTTTAGGCACTTTTCCCCATGTTGATAAGTACTGAAAATTCAATGATTTCACTTTGAGAAAGAAAATAAACTTTCAGTTGAAAATCATTCAAAGATTATCAAATATTTTATCCTTTTTTATGTTGCCAAAATCGGCATTATATGGAGTCTTATAATCTTGGCAGAGTATCGATCTCATCAAAGGCCTCATTTAAACACACACAGGAAGGTCCATGGTGGTGGGTTTTTGTTGTGTTTTGCTTCTGAGCCTTACCAAAAGCTTGTAGGAGAGGAGAAACTGAAGTAATTATTTTGAACTTAAAAAATAAAGAAACCGAGACGTAGACGGCTGCAATGACTTGCCCAAGGTGTCAGAGCTGAGAACGAAGCGAATGTACTTCTAATTGCAGAGTCCCCTTAAAAAAGCTCACGTTTAAATCATTTAGCCATAAAATTCTCTGAGTTCTCTTAACTCCCCTTCTCATTTTGTTTTCATTTTTAGTGACAGTATCATTGGAATCCAAAAAGTTTAAAGTTTGATTTAGAAAAATAAGATTAAATAATTATGTTAATCTTAAGGAGTGCTTTCAGCACTTCCTTATATTATAACACTTTTCTATAAAGTGGCTAATCCTTTTATGGGTACAGCTTAATTCCACTGTAAATCTGACATTTTGCTTCTTCTTCAATCCATTTCATCTCAAAAGCAGTTCAGTGAAAACATTCAAATATTTAATCACACAGAAATGTTGAATCACTAGTGTTATTACTGCATAAGTCTTTTTTGTCCAGGTGACGTGATTCATACACAATGAATTTCGTAATTAATAAAAGCCACAGTCTGAAGGAAAATGACAAGAGAGAATATCCTTCTAATCAATCATTCTTAAGCACCGTGTCACAGAATTGGCAAAATATCACTGGGTGCTCTCCTCCAACTGTAATAAAACTACAATACGAGGAAAGGAAGACTTATCTGTGATGCTATTTGTTTATATCAGAGCAGCAGCTCTGAAACAGGCAAAGGACTCAAGAGTTTTCCTTTATCCCAGTGATGAATGTAAAGAGTTAGGTAGCAGGAATAACAAATTCAAAGGGGATATTTTAAACTATGGTTTTCAGTGACTCTTGGCTGATGTGTTTTCAGTGTTACAAATGGTGGGTCTATGCATGCCTGTTTACATCAAAACTCGCCTTGGAATACGGTGGATCAAACAGCTAATCTCAAAAAAGGAAGAGCGAAATTCTTAAGGTACGGTGGCTTTGCTCTCACTCAAAGAGATTTCTTTTCTCTTTTCTATTTATATCCTAGCAAAGACTTTAATCCATTTTTGTTTCAATTTCTATGTTAAATACCCTCAAGGCACTTAGGGCTTTGATATTTGTGATTTGAGCAGCAACCTACTCAATTTTAATGAGAATATGCCTAAAAGAGAAAACTACTGGAATATTTTTCTCCAATTTTTTTTCATTGAATCACATAGCCTCTTACCTCCCCCAGTGCACAGAGTTGCCAAATTACAAACTACACAATGAGGAAGAATAATGACAATTCAACAAAAGGGAAAACCACTGACCATGCATTTTACTGAACATTGTCCTATGCCTTCAAGAAAATTGCTCTCTACATCTTCCTGGAACTCACAATGAGGATAATTTAAATAAAAATGTGCTATCCCTGGTAGTTAATTGTCACTTAAGGGCCAGAATCTGGATAATTATACTAAAAGGATTTTGGCCAAACATGGCAGCTACAGGGTCTAGAAGGTTTCCACTTTAAGACTTTAATGCCTGGGTGATGATCCCTGATTCGTAATATCCAAATCTGTGATTTGAAAATCAAAGGATTAGTTCATTCATTTATCCTTTTCTTTAGATTCCACATACAAGTATATCATATGGTATTTGTCTTTCTTTGTCTGACTTATTTCACTTAACATAATGTTCTCTAGGTCCATCCATATTGTTGCAAATGGTAAGATTTCATTCTTCCTTATGGCTGTGTAATACAATGGTCACTGCACTGTATACCTGAAGTTAAAGTTGAACAATAATGAATGTCAAGTACAATTTTATATATATATATACATATATATACATATATACATATACATATATATATATGTATATATTTACAATAAGTGGAGTACAGCATTAGGAATAGAGACAGTGGAAATGTAATGGCTGTGTGCGATGTCAGAGGGATAGTGGATGGGGGAGGGAGGTTGTCACTGTGTGAGGGATACAAATGATAAATGTCTAACTATTACACTGTTTTGTGCACCTGAAACTAATAAAAAAATGTTAAAAAGAAAAAAAAAATCAAAGGATACCTTGACATACAAGTGTTTGTCAACTAAATGGCCATGGGCCCTGGGTTCCTCACACAGTGGGCAATCTCGTCACAGTCCTTACTCTCAAGTGATCACCATGAAATTACTTATTTTTCTGAAAGTCATAACCAGATACAATATTAACATTTCTGCAAAAAAAGGTCATCAGCGAAGTAAAGCTAACTCTCCAAGCCCAAAGCACTGAGTTCTAAACACGAGATGTCACACACTCTTGCGATGTCATGCTGCTGACGACCCTGTGATTAATGCCTGGGTCTTGCTTTTCTAAGAAAGCAGAGCTTAAAACAGGGCTGAAATCAAGAAGCCCAGGGAAATAGAATTTGGAAATAAAGACTTGATTGGCAAACAGGAGAAGGATATGAGCCACACGAGCAGATATTAGTAACTTTGAGGGCATACTGGGGTACCAGCAAGGGTATGGATGGACATTGAGGACAAGGAGACCTCAGTTCAAATCCCAGTCCTGTCGCCATTAAAAATGGAACGTTTCTTAATTTTGCTAATCCCTACTTTACTCTTGTATAAGTGGGCGCAATAATACCTATCCTGCAGAGTTGTAAAGATTAGAAGTATTATATACAAAAGTGCTCAGCACGTTGGTTGCAAATAGGCATTTAATACATGATAGCTATTTTAGTATTTCTATAAAATATAATATTTCAAAATTGGCTTTCCAAGTTACTTTTTAGAAACTAGAAACCACTTTCCTATGAAAACCTGGTAATAAATAAAATTACAAATCGTAATAATTATAATAATTAATATGTATTGAGCAATTCCTACTTACTTATTAAGTGAACTTGTTCCATAACAAGCACTATTTCCATAGCCATTTTTCAGATAATAAATTCAAAACACAAAGAAGTGTTGCTCAGTGTGATATATGCGTATGTAGGAAGGAATAGACCACAGAAACCAAAACCAGGCAAAGTGGCTACAGAGCCACGCTCTAAACTGCTTCACTGTATCTCCTCACTGATGATTATAACTTCATCAACCTCCAGAAACCTGTTCATATTTCACATACTTGAACTATAATATACATATATATATATATATATATATATATATATATATATCACAGTTTCCCATTTTTTAACACATTTATTGAGATCTGACTTACATACCATAAAATTCATTAAATTGACTTTTATAATTCAGTGCTTTAGTTGTGCAACTATCAACACCATCTAATTTTAGAACCTTTTCATCACATCAAAAAGCAACCCATTACACATTAACAATAAATCCCCCTCACCCCATCTTTTTAGTCCCTGGCAATCGCCAATCTACTTCTGTCTGTATGGACATGACTAATCTGGACAGTTCCTATAAACAGAATCATACAATATTTGGCCTTTTGGGTATGGCTTCTTTTACTTAGCATAATGTTTGCAGGGTTCATCCATATCGCACCAGGTATCAGTACTTCATTCCCTTTTCATTACCATTGTGTAGATATACCACATTCCATTTTTCGTTTGTTCATTCATTCATTCACGATTTAGATAGGCATCTGGGTTCTTTGCATTTTTTTTTGCTGTTATGAATAATGCTACTATGATCATTCATTCACACATTTTTGTATGAACATGTTTTCATTTCTCTTGGGCATATACCTAGGAGTAGAATTATTGGGCCATGTGGTAACTCTATGTTTAACTTTTTGAGGAACTGCCAAACTGTTTTCCAATATGGCTGCACCACTTTGCTTTCCCACCAGAAATATTTGAGGGTTCCAATTGTTACACATACTTGCCAACACTTGTCAATGTTCATCTTTTTTGGTATAGCCATCCTAGTGGGTGTTAAATGGTATCTCACTGTAGTTGTGATTTGCATTTCCCTAATGATGAATGATGCTTAAACACCTTTTCATGCGCTTCGTGACCATTCATATATCTTCCTTGAATAAATATCTATTCAAATCCTTTTCTCATTTTTAAACTGGGTTATTTGTCTCTATATTATTGAGTTATCAGAGTTCTTTATATATTCTGGATACGAGTCCCTTGTTGTATGTATGATTTGCAAATATTACCTCTCATTCTGTGGATTTTATTTTAATTTTATTAATCACGTCCTTTGAAGCACAAAAATTTAAGTTTTGATAAAATCCAATTTACCTATCTTGTCTTTTTTCACTTGGGTTTTCAGTGTCATATCTGAAAAAACATTGCTTAACTCAATGTTACGATGACTTACTTTTATTCTAAGGGTGTTTTATTCTAAGTGTTCTATAGTTTTATCTCTTACATTTAGGTTTATTTAGATTCTGAATTTATTATTTTTAAATAATACATGGTAACTTCATTATTTTGCATGTGGATATGCAGTTGTCTCAGCACCTTTTGTGAAAAGACAATTGTTTCCCCATTGCAATATCTTGGCACCTTTGTCAAAAAATCAATTAATCATAAATGTAAGGCTTTATTTCTAGACTCTCAATTCTTTTCTACTGATCTAGATGGCTGTCCTTATGGAAGCATCATACTGCCTTAATTACTGTTGCTTTGTAGTAAGTTTTGGAATTGGAAAGTGTGAATCCTCCAACTTTGTACTTTTTTCAAAATTATTTTGACTATTCTGGGTCCCTTGTATTTTCATAGGAATTTTAGAATCAGTTTGTCAATTTCTGTTAAAAAATAAACAAACAAACAAACAAACAAAACCCTAGCCATGTGGAATTTTGATTGAGACTGTATCAAAGCTTTGATACAAAGTCTTTGATTGAGACTGTATCATTTCAATTTGGAGAGAATCGCTATCTTAACAATATTACGTTTTGTGATCCATAAACATGGGATGTGTTTCTATTTATTTATATGTTTTAAAATTTGTTCCAATCTGGTTCTATAGTTTGTCGTATGCTAATATTGCATTACTTCATAAAATTTATTCCTAAGCATCTGTTATGGGCCAAATTGTGTTTCCCCCAAATCACATGCTGAAGTCCTAATTCGCAATACTTCAGGATGTGACCTTATTTGGACACAGGGTCTTTAAAGAAATAATCAAGTTAAAATGAGGACATTGGGGTGGGTCCTAATTCAACATGACTAGTGTCCTTATAAAATTGGAAAATTTGGAGACAGACATACACACAGGGAGAATGAATGCCATGTGAAGATAATGCCAGAGATCTATAAGCCACAAACTCCAGTGATTGCTAGAAAACCACAGAAGCTAGGAGAGAGGGATGGGACAGATTGTGTCCTCAGAAGGAACCACCCAGCCAACACCTTGATCTTGGACTTCTGGCCTCCAGAGCTGTGAGATAATAAACTTCTATTGTTTAAGCTACCCAGTCTGTGTACTTTGTATGGCAGCCCTTCCAAACTAAAACAGTTGTATCAAATATAAAACAATAACATCATATTTTTTGAAGCTATCACAAATGAAATTGTTTTCCTAATTTCATGTTGGGAGTGTTTTTTTGCTAGCATAAAGAAATACAACTGATTTTTTTACACTGATCTTGTATCCTGCAGCTTTGATAAACTTCTTTATTAGTTCTAATAGTTTTTTTGGTGAATTCCTTAGGACTTTCTACCTAAAAGATAATGCCATCTGCAATTACAGAGGGTGCCAAAAATGTATACACATTTCAAGAATGGAAAATAACTATTAAAATTGTAATACTCAATACATGCCAGTAACAAAAGATGAATACATTTTGACTACGTTTGACTTCTGCAATGATAAGAGGTGCTCAAAGTGGTTCCCATCGGTGTCCACACACTTCTGATTACGGCGAACTACTGCTTGAGCAATGCTGACCAAAGCGTCCACTTGTATAGGTTTTTTTGGCATCCCTGGTATAATTTTACTTCTTCCTTTCAGTCTTTCACCATTAAGTATAATGCTAGCTATAGGTTTTCTGTAGATGTCACTTTTTCAGGCTGACAAAGTTCTCTTTTATTCCATTTTGTTATGTATCTTTTTTTTTCAATCATGAAAGGGTGTTGCATTTTGTTAAATGTCTTTTCTGTGTCTAATGAAATGATCATGTAATTTTAATTCTTTATTCTAATAATATGGTTGATTATATTGATTGATTTTCATTTGCATTCTCCATAAAACTCCTACTTGGTCATGGTATATAATTCTTTTTAATATGTTGCTTGAGTCAGTATGGTAATACTTTGTTGAAGATTTTTGTGTCTATATTCATAATATAGTTTTCTTTTTCTGGCATGTCTTTGTCTGATTTTGGTATCAGGATGATACTGACTCATAAATTGAGTTAGCAAATTTTCCCTCCTCTTTTATATTTTGGAAGAGTTTGTGAAGGACTGATATTATTTAAGTATTTAATAAAATTCACCAGTGAAGAAATCTGGGTCTGGCTTATCATTGTGGGAAGCTTTTAAATTATTAATTTAATCTCTTTACTTGTTACAGATATAGTTAGATTTTTCTACTTCCTTTTGAGTCAGTTTCAATAGTTTGTGTCTTTCTAGTAATTTATCCATATCGCCTAGGTTATCTAATTTCCTAGCATATAGTTGTTCATAGTATTGCCTTATAATCCTTTAAGTTTTCTAAGTTTGGTAGTGGTATCTCCTCTTTCATTCCTGATTTGAGCCATTTGAGCCTTCACTCTTTTTTTTTATCAGTCAGTGTAGCTAACAGTCCATCAAATAATTTTTTAAGAATGAAATTTTGCTTTCATTGATTTTCTCTATTATTTTTCTATTCATTATTTCATTTATTTCCACTCTAAACTTTATTATTTCCTTCTTTCTGCTTGCTTTGCACTTATTTTGTTCTGCTATGTTACCTTCTTAAAGTGAACAACTAGATTATTGTCTTATGACCATTCTTTTAAACATAGGCATTAATAGGTATAAATTTCTAAGAACTGCTGTAGCTTTTAAGTTTTGCTCTGAGTATTTTTGTTTCATTCATCTCAAAGTATTTTCTAATTTCTCTTTCAATTTCATTTTTGACCTATTGGTTACTTAAGAGAGTATTGTTCAAATTTCACATATTTGTGAATTTTTCAACTTTCTTTTGGTTAATGATTTCTAATTTCATTCTACTGTAGTCAGAGGTCATGCTTTGCATTATTTCCATACTTTTAGTTTATTTGAGCCTTGTGTTTTGGCCTAGTATATGGTGTACCTGGAAGAAGCTCCATGTGTACTTGAGAAGATTGTGTATTCTGCTTTTCTTAGGTGGAGTGTTCTATACTGTGTTTCCCCGAAAATAAGACCTAACCGGAAAATAAGCCCTAGCATGATTTTTCAGGATGACATCCCCTGAACATAAGCCCTAATGCATCTTTTGGAGCAAAAATTAATATAAAACCCGGTCTTATTTTCGGGGAAACACAATAATATGCTAAGTGCTTAAAAAGGACGTATAAGGTGCTTTTGGATACATGTAAGGAGAGACCCCTAACATAGCCTCCTAAAAGAAATGACAACTTTTCCAACACGTAAGGGATAAATATGAGTTAGCTATGAAAGGGATAGGCGAGAAGGAAAAAGGAAGAGGGTAAATAAAAATAGACTATCATAGGGAAAGTTTAGTGAGAGGAGAAATTTTGGCTGAAGATAGTAAATGGCAGTGGTAAGAGATAAAGACAGTAATAAATCTGGTATTTGGGGGTAAAGCGGAACCACTGATCAAAACTATAAAGTCAAGAAGGAATATAACCATGGATGACATGGTGAGTTAATTTTCACATTAAATGTTAATGCATTTATGCGGTTGGAGATGAATAGAAAAAGTAAAAGTCCTATTGGGGAGCATAGCTTTGGTAGAAATTTTACCAGCAGTTGAATCAAGAGTGGAAAAGGTTTCTTAGAAAATGAATGAGAAGGACAGGAGAACCCAGAGCAGAGAACGATATGTGGATCTTAGTGCAAGTCCAGGGCCAGCGAGGGCACTGAACACTAGGTCACCTTCCAAACATCCACCGTGCCTGTTCCTCCTCCCTAACAGAACCCTGATTTAGTTCGGATACTCACCATCCATCAGATAATCCACTGAGTTAGGAGGAATCTGATCCTTTCCTTGAGCTGCTGTTTTAAGGAAAATCTCATAGCCCCTTGCCAGTAATTCACCCAGAGTGGAAATGTGACTTAAATTGGCTCAGACTAAAGGGAAAGATTTTTGTTCCCTGCTCGATGAAGAGCCACAATTTTTTTTTTCTTTCTGCTGGAAGCTTGTTGCCTCAGCCTGTTGCCAGCTACTTGGTCTCTCAGTCTCCCTTATAACTGTGAGTGCCCGTGTGACATGGTTATGATCAATAGGACAGGGTCTGCTAGAAGGCCATTCAGGACTGGTGTGGTGGTTCAACAATGTTATGAAGCCTCCAAATACTTTCCGATCCTCCATTCCAGTTGCTGCTGGCAGCCATCTTGTAAAAAGCCAGCACAAGGACAAAGCTGACCAAAGAGGACTTGCAGAGACTAGAAAACATTCCTCCTGTTCACACTACACCTGAGGTCTGTCCTACTGCTAGGCTTCCTTCACATGAGTCAATCGAATTTCTTATTATTTAAGTCAAGTTTGAATGTCATTTCTGTTACTTGAACTTGAAAGCATCCTAAAAGCTACAGTAGGGAAATAAACTCACAGAGAGACCAAGAGTAAAAGATTAGCTGGGAGAAAGAGAATCAGAAGAGCTCAGTGTGATACGATCTGAGACAAGATGGAATTTTACGAAGGAAAGAATCACTGGCAGGGCTAAATGTATTACATTTATCAAGAAAGATATTTTTCCGATACTCTTTCTGCTTTGGGTATAGAACTTCTTTAAATTAATCTGCATTCCCTGTCACCACACCATGGTTTTCTGATTTGTAAAATATTCAAAGGCAGCCTGCTTTACAATTGGATTATGATGATTATTATGGATTACAATTTGTTTATGATGATTAATCAGCAAAGTATTATAAATCTTACAGACCATTGTATTCAAGACATTCTTTTAAAAAGAATTGAAAAATGTAAAACATGTATCTAGAGATTGAGAGAACAGTATAAGAAACCCCCACATATCCATCACGCAGATTCCAAAATTGTCAATACTTTGTCTCTCTTGCTGTTCCAATCTCACCTCTCTCAAATAAGTGAATATGGCTATATTTTCTGGTGGTAGAGATAACCCTGTAGTTCTGTACCTATGTAACCTCGCCCTGTCTGAATGGGAGTGGACTGGGGGAGGCACTTGCTACACGAGTACTGCAGCCCGTAACCGAGACCAGCACTGTGGCGAACCTAACGTCCCTTCCAAAGGTGGGAAAGTTTGAGTATAAATGAAGAGAAGGAGGAATAGCAGCTGAGGGTAAGGGAATGAATAAATGAGTTATGTAATAAGAGAAATCCAATATTATATCAACACCTCGAAAGAGGCTCAGGACAAGAGACAATTTTATCTTTTAGCTCAATTACACCAGATGCCTGAAAGGGTGAAGCCATATATTGCTAAGACCCCGCTGTGGAACCTGATACTATCTCCAGGTAGATAGTGTCAGAATGGAGTTAAATTTGTAGGACACCCAATAAGTGTCCACTGAGAACTGGAGAACTGTTTGGTGATATTGGAAAACGCATATTGAAGCTGTAAAATCACCTGTTTAAAATTCAGAATGTTGTTTCTTATATGAACAATGTCTATATAGTGGTTAGAGTCTCAGGCTGGACAACTGAAGCCCATCTCACCCATAAGGTAGATGACATCTTTTACATTTTGAGTAGAAAGCAGTATTATTGAAACTATAAGTTAATTTACTTCCCATCTTATTAATGTCTATAAGAATAAGATGGAGCTTACCAAAGCAATAGTAAACTTCTGACCAGCCTCTACCAAAATCACAAAGAAGATATTCCTACAGTTTGGATTTAATCCACCAATATAAAAGCTTCTAATTGTTTTTAGCCATTAAATTGTTAGAATCATTTAGTTTCTCTTTCCTACATATCTGCCATCATATTTTCTAAAACATAGTTATGCCTACCTTTTTTTTAATAGACTGAGGACTAATGGTTCTCAAAGTATGGTCCAAGGACAAGTAGGGGTTCCCAAGACCCTTTGAGGGGGTCTGCAAGATCAAAACTCTATTCTTAATAATACAAGGATATTATTTGCTCTGTTCACACTCATTCTTTTACAGGTACACGATGGAGTTTTCCAGAATCTACATGACATATGGTAATATCACTGCTCTAATGAGTGTGTGTATGAAGTAGATGTGAGAATCCTCTTGTCTTCTATTAAGCCAGACATCAAAGAGATTTGTAAAAATATAAAAACAATTCCAATCTTCTCACTACATTTTTGGTTCTGAAGACAGTTATTTTTTAAAAAAATATTTATATTAACATGTAATGGAGTTATTTTTAAAGACTTCATAAATAATCATTACATTCTCTTTTAGTTTCAATTATTGATAATTATATTAATAGACATAACTCCCGTCCCCTCCCCCACAAAAAGCTCCCTGAGGTGCTCAATAATTTTTAAGAGTATGAAGGGGTCCTAAAGCCAAAACGTTTGAGAACAGCTTTTCAAGAAAAAAATTCTTTAAATAAAGCTGCAATGAACATTGGAGCACATATATCTTTACGGATAAATGTTTTCAGTTTTTTGGGTAGATACCTACTAGGAGAAGGATTGCTGGGTCATATCGTAATTCTATTCTTAATTTTTTTGAGGAACCTCCACACTGTCTTCTAGTGGCCGAGATGTGAAAACAACCAAAGTGTCCTTCGATTGGATAAAGAAGATTATATATATATATATATATATATATATATATATATATATACACACACACACACACACACACACACACACACACACACACACACAATGAAATACTATTCTGCCATAAGAAAAGATGAAATAGTGCCATTTGTGACAACATGGAAAGATCTTGAGATTACTATGCTAAGCAAAATAAGTCAGACAGAAAAAGTCGAGAACCATATGATTTCACTAATGTGGAATATAAAACTGAAAGCAACAAAGGAATAAGACAAACAAATAAAGAAACAAAAACTCATAGACACAGACAATAGTTTAGTGGTTACCAGATGGTAGGCGGGGTGTGGGGTGGTAGATGAGGGTAAGGGGGATCAAATATATGGTGATGGAAGGAGAACTGACTCTGGGTGGTGAACACACACTGTGATTGATATTTAGATGATGCATTACAGAATTGTACACCTGAAACCTACGTAACTTTATTAAACATTGTCACCCCAATAAACTTAAATTTAAAAAAAAAAGAAAAAATTCCTTTCTTCACCATCTCAATTAAACTTTTGGCTAACAGGATGATAAGATTCTTTCTACAATCTTTTTTGCAGATGTCACTGGATATGAAATCAATTTCCTCCTTGCCGTCCCTTTCCGTGAGAAGCACTCTCCGATTTTGAGTAGGAAATAGATGAGAACTAGGTGAGGATGAGGTCTAAATTAACACTCACCTTCACTAATTCTGTGTAGCCCGTTTCCTTTGGGGTCCACCAAGGCTGAGCTTTTAGTCCATTCACATTGTAGAGTGAGCGCTGCCAAACAGACGCAAAATGGCCCCTCTTGTGCCCCAGCTCGTACCACTTATAGGCCTGAAATAACAGAAAAATTGAACTACAAACAAAGCATTTTTAAAAATAATTTTAAAACTCAAGTCACTGAAAATAAAGTATTACTTTGTGACATTAAAATAAATAGCTTCCTAGTCAGGTGCCCAAGTCTGCTGTGCTGGCTAAAACACTGTTATTTGAATGGGTCTCTGATTATGATTTATTATTATAAATGAACGTGTGCATTTAATGCTCACTGTCAGGCTGTAAAGTCTTTTAATCCAGGATTCATGCTGTACCCATTCTGGTCTCCCTCAGAGTGTCCAGCACAGAGTCTAGAACTTATTTGTTGAGTAATAAATAATGTAAGACACGAAAGTAGATTATATATTCTTAAATTCTATTTCTAAGTTTCCCTTAAAAGGAAAGGATTATGACTTTAATAATTTCTTCCAAAATATCTGCATTTACAAAATTGGAATGCTAAAGTCGAGAGTACCTTCGTTTCACATGCATGTTCTTTCCATGTCTGCATTTAAGAACACCACCTTGAAGTAACAGAGTGTAAATACTCCATTACATTAAGTAGACAAAAGGAAATATTATTCTGAGTTGGCATTAATATAGCAATAGCCCACATTAGATTTTTTTGAAAGGGGATTTTTGTTTCTTTTTTTGTTCTGCCATAAGGGATAACATTTGTGGCTTTAGGTTAGCTGTAACATGATACAACTTGCCTCCAAGACTAGCCTTTTCAGGGACAGCTGGCTGCAGAGTATGCTGCTCCATATGTCTCTTTCGAATGACGCCCTAACCATATGCTCCCCTAGTGGCCCCCCTACGTTTCCTGTAGTGTGCACACTCCTTTGTCCTCAGAATGGAAATGATTCTAGTGGTGTCCTCAATAGTTTCACCGCCATTATTATAAGTCTGATCTAATGGTTATTTTTGAAGAGTGATTTCAAACACATTTTCATCAATTAAACACAGGCATTTAATATCAAGCAGATTAAGAAGATAGTCCAGCAGCATATTTTCGTAAGACAGATATACTTTAAATGTAAAGTATATTAACTTCTAAAAGTCTTTTAAAAACCACATTTCAAAATTTCCTTCATTGGAGAAATCAAGTGTGATAGTAGTACCACTGCATATTTTCAGTAACATTTTCTAGTTTATTACAATTTGCTTTTATATATGTATCGTATTTGATCTTTCCAAATACTGCAAATATCTCCAATTTACAAGTGCTGAAACTGAAGTTTAAAAAGGCTAAATGTCTTGCACTATCACCCAGGGCTCTTGGCAACTTCTTCCACAATCCTTCCATCTTTGTATCATTAAAAAAAATAATAATAATTCAAAAGTGGTATTCTTATTTATCTTTTTCAATATCTCAAATTAAGAATGCATATGCTAACCACTCATATTTTTTCTTTGAAATACATGTAAATTGTAGTAGCTATAGATTCTTTAAAAACAAGAAACTTAAAATACCTAAGTGTTTGATTTTTTTAAATATCATTTTATCTTTGAAATTAATTGGACTATTTTTGTTATTTTTTTCCAATTTAAATTTAGGATTTTATTTCCTATACCTTTTTGTGTTAAAGTGAACAACAATATTAATTACAACAGATGATTTTGTCTTGAAACTCTTAAAGTATATTAATTCTGAATCCTTAGTAATTCATTTTATGGACTAGGTACATTGTTAGAATAGTGAGAAAAAAAGTTATTATAAGAAACCAAAACAGCCAACCTCCTGCTGTAGTTAGGAGTTAGAAGTCTTAGATTTTAGTCTTTGCCTTAATATTCACCATGCTGGACGCCTGGGCAAATCTCTTTCCTTAAAATGTCTCGTCTAAACTGTAAGTTATTTCTGACACTCAACGAAACACAAAGTTAGTCCTGCTGGACCCTTAATTCTGTACCCTTCGGCCATTTAACTTTTAGAGAAACACATCATGACAATGAGATATGGAATTAAAAAAAAAATCTTCAATGGTATTTTCAATGAAGATAAAATCATCTTCAACGACACAGAAGACCCAATGAATTAACCTAGACTTCCTTTACAGTAAGAATTGATAGAAAATTCTTCTTTACAGTAAGAATTGATAGAAAAATCAATGATTGAGTCGGAATCCTCTGAAAACTTCTTCTTTACTATTTCCCTTTTATATTGCTAATCAAGAATACTAAAATAGAAAAAGCACTTGGGGGCTCCTTCTTAAATGTGTCTTCTATACTTCAAATTGTTGCCAGGTAGGGTTTGCACGCGCGCACACACACACACACACACACACACACAGAAAAGTATGTCAAATGATTCCAACTCAGAAAACCCCAGCCGCATCTGGGGAACAGGCCTGTCACACGCGGCCCCAGCCGGAGCCTGCGATGCCTGGATCGCGGTGCGCAGTGGGGCTCAGGACACACACTTGTGGTAAGAACGGTTGGCTGCAAAGGCCTATGGGGGATCGTGAATGTCCTTTCTTGGAAACAGAACTTTTATTTTTCACAGTGGGGCCTTTGAGCACTAGAAGGCCTAAGACTAAAGCAAGAAACCACAGGCAGCTTCTTACAGCCGTCACTGACATCGAAGGCAGCAATTGACTACAGTGGGATGACAACACTGACCATGCAAACGGAAGATGAGATGGATGCCAAAGGCCCCAGGAAGCTGACGTCCCAGAATGTGGCCCTGACAAGACTAGAGGGAGAAGAGGCCTGTGGACGGACAGGGAGGAGCCAGAGTTGCCTCAAGTCTTGAACTCAGGAAGTCGGCAGTGTCATCAAATAAGAGCCTGAGCTCAGGAAGAAAAATGGTTTAGAGGAAGACAAGTGAGTTGTCGCAATGACATCGTGTGGTGACTCTAAGCAGACAGTAGACATACAAGCCTGGATTTGGAGTAGGAGATGAGAGCTAGAATGTGGGAGTTATGGAAATACTGATAACAGCTGACATGGAAATTGCTAAGACTATCATGATTTCCCTTCCTCCCTCTCCTTGTCCATGTGAAACACACTCATTCGAAAAACCTTCCACAAAGACAATTTGATTGTCAACCTCTGCAGCACAGAGGTGTGGGTTTGCTTCTCTTTTGGGGCCTGGAGCAGACCTCCGTGCACACAAACGTGAAGGATGGTGGCTTCCCAATATGTGAACTCAGAGCATGACAGTCAATTCATAGATTTCATACCTGATATTAAGAATATGCCAACATGGAGTTTCTACAGGCTTATTTTTGTTCCCTGGAAGTATGAATCCTTGTGAACTTTTTAAATTCAAGAACTGTGCTGTTCTGTGCATATTAAAATAAGTAAGCTGATGGAACAGTCCCATAGGTTCAAATCCCAAGCCCTTAACACATGTTTAGTCGTAAGTTCTTTGCCCTTGAAATAAGGGCTGTTTTCATCTAAGATGTGAGAAGAAATCATAGACTTCTTTTATGTGTCTTTGCCCTGGACCCTGAGATGTTCAAAGATAAATTAATTAGTGACAATTACATTTATAGCAATTAGACATGAACATTTATCCAGTGTTAGATACTGTAGCAAAATCTCTCTTATCCCTCTCCTTCAAAGGAGGCACTAACATGTAAAAAAATGAAGGAACACAAAAGTGATTACTAATCAATAATTTTTCTCTCTTCTTTCTCATCACTCTCATATTTTATTCTATTTCAGTTGACTAACTGGTGGGTTAGAGGGGGAAAGGTACAGATACATAGAAATGCATAAAGAAAACTGTCAGTTATCCAAATCACTATTACCCCAAATTGGTTTGTGTCTCTAGCTGGCAATTACCCCGTCACAAAACCCCTTGCTCCAATAAACCCTCAATTTCCAAATGGTCCCATGTTCTTAATTAATTAGAGAAACGTGAAGCTGTGTTATCCTTAGGTGTCACTTTATTGCATACATGGAATACAATGGTTACAAAGCGTCAGTGTCTCACTTCACCCTTCTATCCCTGACTCTGAGGAGAGCCCAGTCTAGCCCCCTGAGATGGTGTAGGATGGAAAGGTGGGCTTGGCTGTTCAGCCACATTGTGTAAATCATGGTGGGTTATGAAAGTTTGGGAACGTACAGTACATACTGTCACGATTGATGATCTAATAGTATGCTTAAAGAAGCTGACACTGTGCTCAGGGAAAAAAGGAACAATCACAAAGAAAATATGTAACTTTTTTTTTAGCTATTACATTTTCTGTGTCAGTACCTGCCATTACTATAGCTACAGGTGTTCATTTTAAAGTTGGTATTAAATATTTCAGAAGGTAATTTACACAATTAACCATTGGGTTCAATGTGCTTAGAAATCAGTTGAATAAAGACTGCATTCTAAAATAACTACTTTTAAAATTCTAAAATAAAATAAAAAGAAATCTAGGCAAACTGTTAAAATCTCGTTATTTCATAATTTAAAAAATATTTTTCAAGGCAATGTCTATCTCTCTAATACACACACAGATATACACATAGGCACACACACACGCACATATACACATGCACACACAGACACACACACAGACACACTTGTTTAGAGGCTGCTCTTATGATTACTCACTCACATACTTTCTTGAAAGAAACTATAAAAGTAAAATCCCAAAAACTCTTTATGGGATTAAGTAGGAGTTGTTGGGTTGTTTAAAAAAAGTTTAAATCACTTCCTTCAAAAGTTTATGCTCTAAATATTTTTTCAATTGTAACTTTCTGTTACAAATAATCACCCCCCTCCCAACTCTGTGCTCGGTTAGAACCAAAAGTTAGAAACATATTACCTCTTTGTTCCCAACCCTCTGCATGGCATCTCCCAGGTGGAAATAAAATCGCCCATCATCAGTGCCTGGATCCCCAGACTCTATTCCTTCCTGTAGAAAGGACAGTGTTAGCATTTATGAGATAATTAAGTACCACACTTAATTCATTGATTTACTTAATCTTTATTACCATACGAAAATCTAAGAACCAGACAAATTCATCTCAATATTAAAGTTTGGCAATTAGGTTACTGGACAATATTTAAAATACAAAACCAAAAGGAGTCAATAAAAGTTAAATTTAAGAATACATTCATCATTAATTAACAGTGGAATCACCTATAACATTAGAACAATGCTTTGGGAATTGTCTCTGTGGGAACACTCATATTTCAATATCCCAAGGAATTTCTTTGACTATCAATCACATTAATTTTGTCCCCCAAATCTAAACATTTGTCATCTAGAAGCTTTTTTTTTCATTCCTGAACCAAAATGTTTAGTTGCTCATAGATGGTTGAAGTGATAGGGACCCAAATGCAAGTAATGTTTTTTCCCACTCAAAACATATATGTCCTTGCTTTGTAATAAAATCTTTTACAAAACATATAATAATTGGAATCTTTGAAAATGTAATTATTATTAAACAAATCTTATTCTAAAACAGTTAGTTGATTCCTATCCCTGTCTCCCACATAAGGATTGAAATTGGAATATGTTAAAAGGAATATGTTAAAAATAAAGGGGGCAAGTAGAGAAAATATTAATACACAACAATAAATTTTAAAAAGGATAAAGAAGTTGTGGTATATATACACCATGGAATACTATTCGGCGGTAAGAAAAGATGATATAGGAACATTTGTGACAACATGGATGGATCTTGAGAGTATAATGCTAAGTGAAATAAGTCAGACAGAAAAAGCAGAGAACCATATGATTTCACTGACATGTGGTATATAAACCAAAAACAACAAAAGAACAAGACAAACAAATGAGAACCAAAAACTCATATACACAGACAATAGTTTAGTGGTTACCAGAGGGTACGGGGGGTGAGGGGTGGGAGACGAGGGTAAGGGGGACCAAATATAAGGTGATGGAAGGAGAACTGACTCTGGGTGGTGATCACACAATGGGATTTATAGATGATGTAATACAGAATTGTACACCTGAAATCTATGTAATTTTACTAACAATTGTCACCCCAATAAATTAAAAAATATATATATAAAAAAAGGATAAGGGTAAAAAATATTTAAATGTCAAGGAATTCTTTACAAAAATCTGCATTTTTGAGGCTTCTTCACAAGAAGAAGCCATTTTACTGTCAAGAAATTTTATTTGCATAATGTTGAAAAGTAGCTACAAGAAACAGGAGAAGCATGACTCAAGAGAAGAGAATCACCAACAGGGTTCCTGACTGACAGACACTCAAATAAATGTCCTCATTCGTTACCTGTTTCCCCATCTCTGAAGCAAGGAGAGTACTATCAGGCCCTTATCAAGTCAAAGGAAATCTAAGGGGAATACTTTAAACCAGAGAAACACACATGCCACAGGGTCTTCACAGGGAATGCAAAGGTTTGCAGAGGCCCAGTTACAGCCACGACAAACTGCGGGGTGCACGCCCACCTCAAGGGGGCAGCACCGCTTGGCTCCTGCGCTACGACGTGGGCCAGATAGGACCTTTCAAGTGAACCCAGAAATATGAATAATTATATAAATTGTTCAGATTCTCAACAGAGTCAAGCAATTAAAATTGTTTTTAATAGAATTATGTTGGCCAAATATAACATGTAAGTTAAGTCATGTGAAAGAAAACTGATCATAAAAGTGTAACATATAGTTACTTAAAAAAAAAAGTTCGGAGGCATCCAATCATCTACCAGTCCAATATGGTAGCCACCAGCTAATGCTATGATTTAAATTAAAATTAATTAGAATTAAAATTAAAAATCAATTCCTCAGTCACACTACCACATTTCAGGTGCTCAGTGGACACATGTGGCTTGGTGGCTACTATATTGGAGAGTATAAACAAAGAACATTTCCATCGTGGCAAAAAGTTCTGTTGGACAGCGCTGAGCCAGACCTAGTGTGATTCTGGTGACGTGACAAGGATTCGACTAGATATGAGAGAGGAAAAATGACAGCATACTTTAATTACATATTGAAACTCATCTGAATAGGGCTCATGGCAAGCTATACAAAGTGAGATAAAAAATGCAGACTTAACAGGTCAACGCCCCAAAAGCTCGATAGCTCAAAACGGTCAGATTACAGTGTAAAAGGAACATTTAATGCATCACCCATATTTTAAAATATTACGTCAATAATTTTTGTCTACCTTTGACATTTCAATAAAAACTAATAAAAGCAGTTTTAGGAATTTCTCCATAAAGTCTTCCCAAGGAGTCTGCTCACATATTTGGTATTTCTATATTCGACATTCAATTATGGGGAAGGTCCATACTGGTCTATGAATGTCATGGTCAGAGGGTGTACATTTTCATGGTGAAAAGACTCAGCAGTGCATGCCAATCAATCTACGGTGCATAATCAAGGGTGACCAAATAACTTAAAGGAATCGGAAGATGAAAAAGAGCACATCAGGGACAGTTACCTTTAAATAGGGAATGCTTTCTGCGATCTTGTTCTGTGCCTTTAAGATAAAGCCGTAATGCACTTTGGCAAAGCCATCATGAGGTGTCACATTCAGAACCTAAGCTCAAAGAAAACGAAAAGCTCTTGTGATTGACTACACATTCTGCAAATGGCTGTCAAAACAAATTTTAATTAGCTTTGCTGTACTCAGATTGGATTATGATGTTACAGTTTACAACACTCTAGTGTTTTGTCTCATTGCAATGTATTAGACTTAAATGGCCCCATTTCCCTTCAACTCAATGTTTGCACACCTATGCATTAGTTCTTCAAGAATGAAGAAATGGGGCAATGACTGTCAAAGCACTGTTTTGAACAATGCAAATCAGCAAAATATCTGTCAATTGTTATGACTTCAGCATTTCTCTTAGTGGTCAGGAGAAAATGCTTTAAATGTGCTACCTTGTCGTCAACTCTGAATGGTTATTACATTTCTTTTCTACATGCTTTATACATTGCCTTAAGAGAAAATTTAGATTTGCATTCATAATATATCATGATCCATTCATTCAATACATTTCTTGAAGGTCCAAACCGTTTTAAGAACTGAGGATAAAGTGGGAGCAAATCCAATATTCTGTGACAAAACTCAGGTAAATATTTCATATAAATCAAATCACTATTAATATCATATGCATTTCTTATGAATGATTATAATGCCCCTAAATTAAATGCTAGCAGTGATAAATCAAAACAAAAACAGTCAACTTGCGAAGAGGCTTAGACAAACTAATGTACAGAACCAAAGCAAAAGTTGAAACAGGTGTGAGTTGAGTGAATATCCTGTAGCTTCTCTTTCACCTCGAGCCTGAGGAGGAAAGGGGAACAGTCACCATGGGTTCCTTATAAAGAAGGAGTAAACATGTCAGGAGAGGGGACCTCACGCCCTTGGTGAGTCCACAGGATGCGCTACCAACTCTTCAGTGTTTTCTAACTTGTATCTGTTCCTACAGCTCATCCGCTAGCAAATCCCGCCAACACTACCTTCAAAATATAGTCAGAATCATATGCCTTGTAATCTCCTTCACTGCCGCCACCTGCTCCAAGTCTGTCATCTCTCCCCTACCTTCCTACAGGACCTCCTGACTGCTGACCCTCTGTACCCCCAGCCCTGTTCTTCTGTAGTCCATTCTCTATATGGGCCCTCAAGGGACTCACTAAATTCCACGTCAGGTCTCATCCCTTCTCTGTTCAAAACCCAACGGGGTTCCATCCACCTCATTCAGAGTAAGACCAAGTTTGAGGAACAGCCTCGAAGGCCTCTCTTGAGCTGGGCTGCTCTACCTGCCTGGCCTTCTGTCCTACCGGCCTCCCACCAGCCACTCTGAGGTGCCTTGGACACTTGTGGCTGCACCGCAAGCCCAAGGCAGCGCTGCCTCAGGACCTTTGCACTCGCAGCACTCCTTTGCCTCAGACACTCTTCTCCCAGATGTCCAAATGGCTACACCCTGACCTTGATGACGTTCTTGCTCAAAGGTTACTATCCCAGTGAAGCCTACGCCCAATCACCCGACAGAAAACACACAGCCCTCATCCGTATTTCTAGTCACTTTCTAACTTCTTTATACTGACACCTTTTTCTTCATAGCTCTCATCACCATCTGACTATTATTATTTATTGCCCCCACTAAGATGGAAGCTCTACAGGGATTGTGTCCATTGCACTCATTGCTGATCCCCAGAGCAAGAACAGTGCTGGCATATGGTAGGTCACCGAAGAATCTGCTCTAACTGAATGGATGGGTGCATGTGGGCTTTCCTCCCTAACTAGAACTCTGGAAGCACATACTCTGCCTCTTCTGAACCTTCCAGAGCACCTATTTCCGAGCTAGATGCTGAGCAAGAACACAATAAATACCCTTGGAACTGAACTGAATTGAAGCCAATCATCTTTCTGGTAGCATAACTTCGAAGACATTATTACAATTACTGCAGCTACATAGATGAATTTCTGCCTACTGTAGACACACAGCCATCACCTCAAGGAATCAGCAAATGCACTCCTTTACTAGTTATTTTAGAGTGCACAGACTATTTCTAGGCTCTGGACACATAAACATAAATGACATATACTCTCTTTTCTTAGGGAGCTCTCAGTCAAGGGAGGGAGACCAACCCAAAAGGAGACCAAGGCAATGCAATGTGGTAAGTGTAACCATAGTGATAGGCATGAGGCATGCAGGGGGTATAGCAGATGTGAACACCTAGCTTCGTCTAGGGTGTGTGTGGTGGGGCAAGGTCTGAAAGGTTTTTAGGGATCAATAGGAGTTCACCAGGCAAAGGGAAGATACAGGACAGAGGGAGAGGAGGTATTTAAGCATAGGAAAAAGTGAATAAAAAGGAATAGTAGGCTAGGAACAGCAAAAGGGAATGAGATTGGAGAAGATGGCAAGAGGCAAATCACAAAAAAATTCTGTTTAGTATCACATGCAAGATAATCTCCATGAGGGGACACTGTGTTTGTATCATTAGCTACATTTCCGAAGCAACCTTGGTGGGTTTCACCAAATATGTGTTGACCCAGTGGATGGATACATTGAGGAGTAAGGAGAGGGAAGAATCAAGAACGATGATGGTCTTTTGGCCGTGGGTGGCGTGGGTAACGGGCAGTGTTACTAGTGTAGGGAAACTCAGGAGCACCTCCGGGGGCTACAAATGTGAGCCATCTACGTCCAACCATTTTAAAGTCAATCTTTGTTGAAACTAAACACAGCAAAAAACCCAGACTGGAAATGATCAATAATTTTTATAAATGTATTCAGAGATAAAAAGCAACTTGAAAAAAATAAAATTATGCTATAAGTTTTCTGGAAATGATATTTGACTGTGACATATCAGGATAAAGTGTGGTTAAGGAAAGAGAATCCATTAAGTATAAGGCAAACCCCACAAATTTTTTCAGTCTATTTATGCTTCTTTAAAAAGAAACACCCTCAACTGCATTGTATAGCTATATTTTAGACTTTCTGCATACTGTGGTGTTTATTCAGAGATTATTATTTCAAATGTATAAACACCAGCAGTGGAATTTTATTTTTCAAGATGAAGTAAAATGTTTCACATATCTGAGATTCAGTATCAGGTTAAAAATGTGAATATATTCAAGGAAGGTTTTGAAAAGGTAAGGAAAGACAAATCCCTAGTGGGTGAGAGAAATTAGTATGTTTTCAGATCGGGCCCTAAACTCACATGTGTTTAGCACCCAGTTAACACTTGATCATGATTTTGGGAAGGAAGGAAGAAAAGAAGGAAGAAATGGAGGAAGAGAGGAATGAATTCTACAATTCCATCTTTGCAGCTTCTGAAAGTGCAGAATAATGGGTATATCTAATATAGTTTGATGGTTCTTACTACATCCTGAATTAGTGATATACATAAGGTTCCCCTTAACCAAACTTTGCAAGACAAAGCTCTGTGTTATGTTTCGGCCATTGGCAAATACAATGCCCCTCGTGGTCATATTTTATGATCTGGAATAAGTACGTTAGTGGATGGCACACATTTTCAACACTGTCGGGTCAATCTACTTTGTGTAGGTAGATATTAGAGACACTAGAAAAAGCAAAGGGCTTATTTGTGTTCCTGCAGTAGGTAAAGAAATTATGACAAGGGTGAAGAGACAACTGCTCTGAAATTCAATGATTTTCAAGTAAGCATCAATAGCAATAAAAGGAGGAAAGCATCGTTTTGTGAGTGGACCAATCCCCAGACTGAGTATGAAATCACTATATTACTTGACAGCATTTTAAAGACAGAATGAATCATATTGACTATCACTGAGTAGTAGCATTTTCATGTAAAGTGCACCAGTTGGAAAACCATTGACCAAAAGGCCTAAATTAAAGAATAATAAATAAATGTGTTCATCTTTCTTTTACAGAGGCATTAACTTTCTCCAGCTTGCAAGTTCATTTGGTATCCTGTTTATTCCATACCCAGTGAATTGCCTCACTACTTGAAGGAGTCAGTTTTCTAGATTTTACAATTCCTTGTAACCTACAGGTCATTTATTCAAATATCCATTATAAGATAGAAATCCTTTTAAAGGCATCATTGCTAGAGGATCAGAGTCAATACCCTTGGAAAGGTGAGTAATTTACTCCATAGGCCTGAAAGACATTCTATAGTCTCTCTCTCAACCAGAATTTTTGGGAAAAAAGGAAAAGATTGTGTTTTTACATTTGTGAAAAACTTGAGTTCCTCCTCCTATCATAAAGAACACTTTTGGAAAGGCTGTGGACTGACTGATACAAAGCCTTAAAAGTCTCACAATTACAGGTTGAAGGTTTTGATGTACCAAGTGTCAACTAAAATTTAAAATCTGATCAAGGGAAAAAGAAGCGATGTGAAAACAATATATAGAACATATCACCTATCATAATACATTCCATTGAACTTAATTTAAAATAAAGAGAGTGAGAGACTGGGTGTATGTAATGCAATTCACAAATAACATTAGAACTTCACGCTCAAAACAATTTGATATAGTTAATAGGAGATTGCTGCTCGCTCACCTCTTCATAAACCTTCTTGGCGTTATCATTATCTCCTATCAAGAGGTACCCCACTCCAAGGTCATTCTTTAAGGAAGTGTCATCAGGAAATAGGTGAACTAATTTCTGCAGGGTAACCAGGGAGCCTCTCATGTGACCTGATTTGGCACGGGAAAAACAAAACAAAAAACAATAGAAATAAAAACAGATTACGTCTATGTTTGCATTGAAACTACACATCATAAGAGACCTTTCAACAGAGCCTGAAGACCAGCTTCACTCTGAGTCCATATAGAGAGTTATTAGGATTTCATCATACAGTTGCAGTATTATCAATAACTCCTGTAAGTAGATACTGAATATAACACTTACCATAAACAAAACATTTTAAAGACATTCTGACTTTCTAAATTCATCACCATTTATATTTTTTATGTTGAATTCCCTCTTAACGAAGTTTTAGTTACCAATTCCTTATAAAAATATATTACAGAGGTAGTTTTGGTTTATTATGATTAACTTTAAAATTATGACTAGAGAACAGACAAAAAGTCTAATGATTTAGGGGTCTAGCGTCCTGTGTGGAACTTGAAGAGGTGCTGAGGTCCACTGCAGACACTGTTTTCAGTTGAGTGTCGCCATCTTTAGGGAATGAATGACCTCAGCAGGAAGCGAGGAGACATCATCCAGTATTAGGGGACCCTCTGGTGGACGATAGGATACCATGCACGCATGAGTCATGAAAATCCTCGCTTCAATTCATTTTTAAGGCTATGTGACAGAAAGTTAAATTGCTGGGGCCAACGTGGAAGAGGGTACCGAAAATTCAATAATCGAGATGAGTGATTTTTATGTATTCTTTTTTAAAATAAAAATTAATATAATAAAGTCCACGATGAACAAAATATCAAAATTGTAACGACAGAATCAGTGACCTGTGTATGCAGAGCCATATTGGAACCTGAGTCAAGAAGACAACTCAGGAATGCGGATGTTGTACCCACAGTGAGTGCCCCCCGAGTCCCAGCCCTGACTCATCCATCATGCACACGTGCTGCATTTTTTCCATCCCCTGGACTGATCCTTATGAATACAAATCTAACTGACCATTTCTTCTAGTTTTTAATCATCACTTGGGTCATCTGCTCCTATCACAGATTTTGGTCATCTACCAAAGTGACACAACTACCTTGAATCCCATTCCTCAGAAAACTGGGAAAAGAGTCAATTGACCTTGACTACTACTTACATGAGCCTCTCTTAGTGACATCTGTAAGTCGTTCATGTAACTTACTCAGCCAGCCTAACGTCCATCTCAGCAGTTACATGTGACTTACATGCTTCCTGCCTAGTTTTACTGATGACATGTTACGTGGGAGAAAACCACAAGCCTGGTTATCAGGAAGGTAGCTCATCGCGAGTCTTACTGCCTTTGGCTCTGGGAACCTGGGTTGGTCAGAGAGGATGCTTTTATAGTGCTCTTTTCAAATATGTGCAAATTTACTTCATGATTCATTTTTTTTTCTATCAATTTCCTTGGCACAGAGTCAAACATTACAGGTAAAATTTTTAGAGTGCCTGGAACTGCTAATATTCCTCTATAAAAATCGCCCCACTGATAATTTCAGCCTGCATAAATCAGTTTGTTATAGTTAAGAGAAAAAGGAATTTGACATGACAGGAAGAGTTTTTTATTTCCGACCTATTAATTTATTAGCTATAATTCCTTAGCAAATTACCCAGCCTCTCAGCATCGCATTTATCTCAGCTTTAAAATGGGTGGGGTGGGGTGGGGTGAGGAGGTAAGGGTGCTCAAAATACCATCTGCATTTTTGTCATTATTAAGGTTAGGATTACTATTTCAGCCTAAGAAACAGTCAGGTAAATTACCTGATACGAGTTACAGAACTCAGGTTTCCTTCCATGTATCTAGACTCTTCAAAGAGTACGTGTAGCCTTCAGGCTCTTCAAGATAAAAGCATGGCATGGGCTGTTGAATTAATTCTTCTCAGTCCGTCTTACCTAGAAATTGTTGTCTCTCTGACCGCCGCTTCAAACTCAGCTTCACCAGGTCGGCGGGGACATCGGGCAGGCTGGCCACCTCCTGGTAGGTCTCGATGGCCCTGCGCAGAACGTCATTGCTCCTCCTCTTCTCGGCCAAATCGTCTTCACACTAGAGGAAGCCCCACACTGGATAAATATCCCATGTGTATATTTGTCATCACCCAAGAGATTCATGAAAAGTTAACTTGTGGACATGCTTTGAAAATCATTCAAGACATTAAAATGTGTCAAGAGATTAAGAAAATAAATGAAGGAAAGCAATACAGATGCTATTTTAATAATGTGGAGGAAAGTTAGCTACTAAGCTACAGACGAGAAAGAGTATCATAAAAGTAAGACTAATATACGCTAGGGCTGATGGAGACTTATGTCGTGTCATACATTTACATCATATAGCCAGGACTCCAGTCCAGTTCCTGTTCTTTTTCATTTTTCATTCATTCATTCATTCATTCATTCATTCATTCATTCATTCAAGAACTGGGAGCCACACACCGCTCTACTCATGTAGAGACAAACTGAACAAAACAGACAAAACCCTTTTCTCATTTCTCTTCATTCTGGAAAGGATAGAAACACAATATACAAATAAGAGTATCATGTGTCTGATAGCCATAAATGCTGTGAATAAAAAGAAAGCACGCTTAAGAATGCTGGAAGTGGGGTGGTAGGGAAGATGCTAGTTTAATCAGGATGATGAGGGAGTGCCTGAAAGAAGTAAGGGAGCAAGACATGAGAAGATTGGGGAAGCACATCCCAGGCAGACAGAATAGCAAGACCGAGGGCCATGAAACAGAGAAAAGGCTGGTGGAGGAGAGGTGCTGGGAGGAAATGATGGGGAGCATCAGGTGACAAAGAACCTGGTAAGGTATTGCCAATTCTCCTACACTAACTCTATGGGAGATGGAAAGACACTGGGGGTTTTAACATGATCTGATGTATGTGCTGAAAGGATCACGCTGGTGGTGTATGGAGAACAGACTGAGGTGGGTGGGGGAGAAGCAGACAGCCCAGGTAGGGTGTCCCCGCAGGATCACAGACAAGGAGGGGGGTGCCTTGGACTAGGGTAGTAGTAATGGAGGTGGTAAGAAGTGGTTGGACTATGGAAATATTTTGAAGGTCAGAGCCAACAAATTTGCAGATGGTATGAATGGAGGGGATGAGAAAAGGGAGAGAGAGAAGTCAAGGATCAAATCAAGGTTTTGGGCCTGAGCGATGACCAGATGGAGTTGTCATTCCCTGAGAATGGGAAAATAGGGCAGAAGCAGGCCTGCAGGCATATGGAATCAGGAATCCAGTTCTGGACATGTTAAACCCCTAAGCTTATTGGGTACCCAAGTGGAGATATTGGATTTAGGAGCATATATGAGTCTGGGGTTCAGGAGAGAGGTCAGAGGGAGAGACATACATTGGGGGATTGTCAAGACTGGTATTTAAAGCTAAGAAGCTAGAAACAGCTGTGGGTGTAGAGAGAAAAAAAGAGGTCAAGACCAGACCTCTAAGGAACTGCAATGTTTCATGGCCACTAGAGGTCAGAAAGACAGTGGAGGACCAGCCAAAAGAACAGAGAAAGAGGGTGGAAAGAAGAAAACAACACCATAAAAGTGGTGTTCTGGAACACCAAATGACGAAAGTATCAAGAAGAAATGAGCAATCATATTAGAAGCGGCTGCCAGGTTGGGTGAGATGCTGATTTGGGCAGCGTGCAGCCTCGCTGGTCCTGGCAAGAGCGTTTCCATGACGCCACAGGGTACTCGGAATGGAAGGGAGTAGGTTCAAGAGAAAACAAGAGGGAAGGACATGCAGACAACTCTCCTAAGGAGTTTTGCTGTAAAGGGAAAGCAGAGAAATGGGCCAGTAAGTGGAAACATGGGAGAGTTTTTTTAAACAGTGGAAATATTACAAGTTGTTTCTAAGCTGATGTGAAAGATTCAGCAGAGAGGAAGGACAATCTGATGATGCAGAGAGGGACACAAAAATTAGAAGATGTCTTTAGCAGGTGAGAGGATGCTGGAACAGTCCATCCACGCTGACAGGAGGGCAGGAAGAGCATAGGGGAGCAGGTGTAGGTAGGTTGTCAGTACAGTAGTAGGATCATGTGGAAGTTCTCTGCAGATGCTTCTTAGTGAAATAAGAAAGATACTTAGATTGGGAACAGGGAGTGAAATACGAGACACAGGAAGAGAGAGGAGAATGTATAACATGGTCATCAAAATCTCA
This sequence comes from Rhinolophus hipposideros, assembly GCF_964194185.1. Classification (NCBI taxonomy): domain Eukaryota; kingdom Metazoa; phylum Chordata; class Mammalia; order Chiroptera; family Rhinolophidae; genus Rhinolophus; species Rhinolophus hipposideros. The sequence goes on from NC_138059.1 coordinate 58,174,856, forward strand.
TCACATTTAGTAAACTATAATTTGATGATTATCATTTAGTTAGATGCTAAAAGTGGCACATATAAATTTTTTTCTCAGAATATCCTATTCAACATGTTTACCTTGTTAAAAAAACGTGGGTGCTGTAATTAACATATAGATACACGCAAAATAACGCATAACCCCACCATTTGAGGACATGTAAGAAAATGATCCATCTCTTTCCCTACCCCAAAGTGAAAAATTAGTAAGAATCAGCACAAATTGTAATACATCAGTTGGAAGCTTTTCAGAAAATAACACACAAAAAATAACGTGTTAATATGTATTATTAGGACAAGATTCCCAAGATGATGAGGATGAGAACTGAAGCAGTAGAGATAGAAGTAGACAGAAAGGGAAATTGATAGGACAAAAATTTCTAGATTGGAAAAGGGCAATTCACCCTTGCTTGACAGAGAAAATCTTCGGAACATACAACTATCTGTTTAAACCTGTTAATGGTCTCCAGAATATACTTATCTATCAGCAGAGGAAATCCAATGTCAATGACCCATACTGATCGTCCTGACCATTTGGCTTTTCATACATTCATATGATGCCTGTTCTGTTTAGGCATGTTTATTGTGAGTTTGGCTATGGAGAGTTAATTCTCCCAAAACACGCTGGTTTATAGAAGACTTCACAGAATGCCCGAGTCCAGGAGCTGAGAGCCTTCTGAGACCATCTAGTTCACCTTCGTCATTTGGTAGCCTCTTCAAACTACCAAAGACATCTTGGAACTGGAGGGTCTCTTCAAGGTTAGTTTAAGGACAAATGCCTACCAAGATAATCCTTCTTTGCAGAAACAGGAATCTCTAACTAAACTCAACCTGTCAATCTTCAAGGAGAGAAAAATGATATAATCTATATACCTTGTCTCCCACCCATCCCAAGGTCCTTCATTTTCATGAAATATAAACATTTTACAATTTCCAGAATCGGGAAAATACCCGTATTAAAAAGGAACATAATTCTTTAAAAATCTCCTGAATGAAACTGACAGGCTTTGCTTTGAACATCAAAATTATACAGATTGATTTTTATCAGTTTACTATCTGTAGATAAAATGATTTGAGGTGAAACTGAACAATTGTTGCAGGATATTACCATCGCAAAGCCTTTTGTTGACTCAACCCATCCAGCCTTCCCAGGAGATGGGTCATTTTCTGCCTCGGAGGCATTAGTGGTTTGTATAAGATAACAAAGTGAATTGAGTTTATAATTCAAGATTTTGTGTCTGATGTTCAGAGAACTTGGTCAAAACTGATTTTCACAGTGATCCAAAGAATGAGACAATATCAACGCTATTTGAGAAATTATTGACATTACAATTTGTATTTAACTTAACGGTGCCGAAGCTTTTAAATTTGTTGGGCTATTCCAAAGTAATTATTTAATCTTCTAACAAAGAATGAAAAAGTCATCACTTATTCCTCCCTTTAAAATCCATCTTCTGTTGAATTTTTATTCTTAAAACTCCTATGCATTTTAAATGACCTTTATTACTCTCTTAAAATTTAATTTACCATGCTTAAATTTCACTGTATGGCACATTAATGTAAATGTTAGTAACACCTTGTAGCATAATAGTTTAGAGACAAAAAATATTGCCTGAGGCCTAAATCTCAAATTCTTACTGTTAAATATGGATACAAGTATAAATATAGCAATCTCCCTGTGCAAAATATAGTGCATTTATTTAGATTTTGGTACCCATAATTAATAATCACATATAAAGAAAAAATTCTAAAGCACAAAACATTTCTGCCATAAGTAAATTAGCGTCTGCATCAACCATTATTCTCTCTATTTAATATGCTTTCCTTAATCAAATGACTGTCCATACTAGTGACAAAGCACATCGCTTATTTCAATAGGCATGATCTTTTGGAAACTCATTTTTTTCTGGCTTAATAGCAATACAATTTAGCAAACGGGGAGGATTACTGATCAAAATAATTTACAAAAATGATATAGTTGCTCTCTGCTAAACTTGGTCTGTACCACAGACAAGAGGAACTCATTTGCATTACTTTTCCACAACCTTAATTCATTAAAATGTAATTAATAAAAATGTAATACGTTTTCAATGGGAGGTAGGAAGAATTTGAGCGTCTGGATCTTGAGTGGCTGCCACCTTTAGTTCAGAGTAAAATATACTTGTTTTATCTATATAATGCACTAGTTCCTGTGTGAGTGTCACACACAAGTCACTGCATTGACCCCCTCCAAAGGGGTGCTGTCAGCTCCTCCTTGGTCTGGAAAATTTCTGTAACTCTGTATCTGTTGTTTCCCACCAGGCAGGAGCTTTCCTGCCTGACACATTTGTGTATCAGCCCTGGCTTTCACCCTGAGTTCCAGACTCCATAAATCTATGTTCTGCCTGACACGGCCACTGGAATGTCTAATGGACATCACAAATTTAACAGGACCAAAATCAAACTCCTGACGTGGCAGTTCCCCAAACCTTTCCTCTACTCCTGGTCAGTTCCTGGCAGTATCCTCTCGTTAGCGGGCCAAACCTAAAGCCTGGGAGTCCCCTGGGGTCTTCCCTTTCTCTGGCCTTCCAGCTAAGCCATCATCAGTGCTCTCTGCCCGCCCATGACCATAGTCTAAAGCACCACATCCTATTGCTATGGAGTCCTATTCTTGCTTCTACTTTTGCCCCCATAACCTATTCTCCACCCAGTGACCAAAGCAAACTTTATAAAAACAAATCAACCAACCATCAGATGATCACAGCCACGCACAAACGCTCCAATGGCTTCCCCGCACATACAGAATGCACTCCGTGAGGCCCTGGCCTAACTTATCCTACTCAGGGTCCCTCAGCAGCCCTTCTTTCTGTCCTCAAGCTTCTTATGGCAACATTGTTTCCCTGCATCACGGCCTTTGCCCCGGCTGCTCCCTCTGCCTGGACAGCTCCTGCCACAACCTTGTCACATCTCAGCTACTTGTCACCTCCCTAAAGAGGCCTTTTCCGATAACCTTATCTAAAGTGCTGTCCCCCTTTCATTCTCAATCACATTATCTACAGCCAAAAAATCTTCATAGGTACGTTCTTGATTTCATTACCTTCTTTTCTTTATGTCATATTATGTAAGAAGATCTAGTCTATTGAACATTTTATAATATTCTTTAAATATATATTCATTTATAAAGATTTTCAGGGCTTTGCTCAAATGTCACATTGTCAGTAGCCCTTCCCCCACCACCCTAGCCAGTATTTCCCGTCCCTCACACGCCCGATGACTGTACTCTGCCTTATGTTGCTCCTCCTTGGCATTTACCATTGGCAAGCATATATTTCTTATTTGTCTCATGCACTGTCTTCACCATTACAATGAAAACTCCATATGTTTTGTTGATGGCTACATCTGCAGTGTCTTGGACAGGGTCTGGCATATAGTAGGCTTTCACTCAATATTTTTTGAGTAACTTTTAAAATATCTTCCACTGCAAAATAAGATCCACAAGGACAGAGACCTCTAGAGTATTCACGAAAATCCCAAGGCCTAAAACAGATGTGGTACATGGTGGGTACATAAAGCTACAGATGAGTGTGGAAAAGCTCCCTGAAAGGAGGAGCTGGGAAATGGAGAAAGTCAGATAAAAAAGGAGATGATGGGAGTGGGAGGTAGGGAGAAGGTAGCTGGTGAGAAATGAGTCTACTGAAAGGAACTATATAAAACACTTATATTTTTAAAAAGTCTTTCCTAAGCATACTTGCAACCTCTAGTTATAAAACTGAGGTTCTTAAAGCTCTAAGATGCCTAATGTGAAAATTCTATGGTGGGTCTAAATGGAATGAGAAATTACTGACAAAAATGTTATTCTTTACTTTCTTTTCAGGACCAGAGAGAAGCCATATGGAGGGGAGCAGGAAAACGTTACTAAATTCATCAGTACACAATAGCAATAATCAATTGTCTTATTTAAAACAGTGTTTCTGGCTTGAGTTTATGCATATGCATGAGAAATTGATTCTGTATAGAAGTTAGAAAGGAAAAAGAAAATGCAGAGTGGGCAGTGAAAACTCCAATTACACAGAACACATGGAAGGCAAAACCAGTTATTCAAGTAGAAGGGTTTCAGAATACCTGTGCCCTCCCATATCTTGCCCGTGGACTCTGAGGGTATTTGCGAACTAGTCCTTCAAAGGCAGCCACTGCGTCCTCAATTTTTCCCTGTTAGGAAGAGGCAATAACATAAATACAATAAATACAGTACGTTCAAATGCATGCTATTCAATATGGTTTTTTAATATTTACCAAGAAATTTTGTGGAAATTTCCTGGACTCCATTCTGAATTAAAAGACAGTTTTATGTACGGTTCAGAATAATTAACTGTATTAGCGAAATATAAAACTAGGAATGAATATCGATATGCTTTATTTCTTAAAAGACATAAACCTGACAAATGATGTCTTATGAGTCTTCAGTAAAGACACTGCATTCTTCCTATATGTGCACAGTTCCTGCACACATTCTTAAAGAAAATATTTAGGTTGTTAAGTTGCGGTAAAAATACTGCTGGCAGCTAGGATGTGGGGTCTGTGATGAGAAGTCTGAAGTGCTGGTTCAAATGGTGAGGAAAAGCATGCAGGATGAGAGGGCCACTTGGCCACGGTTCCTGTCACCCGCTGGACGTGAGGGTTGACTCATCTGGTTGCCTGGAGCCCCTCGTGGCCTCTGTGTCCCGTGACCCCTCCCAGAGCTCACATGGGGCCCTAAGAAGATGGTCTGAGCACCTCTGAAAGGTGTCTGACCATCAGTGTAGAAAGGAACAGAGGATGTGCAACAGGTAAACTTGGGGAGGGCCACCTCACTCCATCAGCGCCATTCCACAGGCTGAAACGCGTCTCCTGGTTTCTAACAGGTGGCTGCAGGTTGAGGATATTCGGAGCCATGGGCTAGAGACAGATGTTCTGGGTTGACTTTCCCACACCTTCAGCTCCCTATAAATTGGTAAATCCATTCGTTCTGCATGTACGTGCAAGCTCACTGTGGTTTATAGGTGTGGACCCTCACCGAATGAGTTTTCACACAACAAAGCTGACCTCACAGGTGGCTTTGCAAAGCAAACTGTACAGCACTACGCTACTGTTCTTTACACCTACTTCCGAAAGACTTGACTAAATAGAGAGGAGTCAGGCAACATCCATATCAAAGTTCCTTAAAATCATTCCTTTAGCCAGATATCATCAAAGAAGGAGGTTTTCTTTTCCTTCTTGGAGGCCCAGGAGTGGTGCTGAGGGGCTGGTGGAAAATATACACATATTGTAGTGGTCACGCGCACAGGATCTGGAGCCAGGCTGACTGCTGAGAGTCTGGGTTCCCCCACTTAGCAGGTGTGTCACCTGTGGCAAGTTACTCATGACTTTGCCTTAGGTGCCTCATCGGTCAGATGGTGATAATGAGGGTCCTTGACTACCCTGCGGGGTTGCTGGAAAGGTCAATCTGATGACATACATAAATGCACGTAGACACTGCAGAGAGCACAGGAAGCATTGAACAATGCTTTATTATACCCATTATTATAATTGTTATTATTACTGTGGTGTGTGTGTGTGGGGGGGTGTGCCAGCACAAGATGATGGGGCCCGTCCCAGGTAAGTCCCTTACCTGACAGGCAGGTTAATGCAGAGCGAATGAGGACTTGCATGTAGAGATAAATCAAGCCAGGAACAACATATAACGTCTAAGTTATATTTATTGTCAGAAATAATTGTATCACGATTTAAAACATGCTGTCCCTCTCACGTTTTAGATGAACGATATTCATCTTTGTTAGAGTAGTTTTAGGTTCACAGTAGAATTGAGAGGAAAGCACAGAGGTGCTGCATATGCCCACGACCCCAACGTCAGCACAGCTTCCCCCATCAGCAACATCCCATGCCAGAGCGGTACATTTGTTACAGTCAGTGAACCTACACTGACGTATTTCCATCCCCCAAAGTTCCCGGTTTACTTTAACGTTCACTCTTGGTGTTGTACATCCTGGGGGTCTAGACAATTGTATATGGACTGTATCCAGCATTTCGGTATCAGAGTAGTTTCACAGCCCTAAAAATCCTCTGTTTTTTGTCTATGCATCCCTCCCCACCCCCACCCCACCGCTCATTCCTGACAACCAATGATCCTTTTACTGTCTCCATAGTTTTGCCTTTTCCAGAATGTCACACAGTTGTAATCATATAGTAGGCAGCCTTTTCAGATTAGCTTCTTTCACGGAGTACTATGCACTTAAGTTTCCTCCATGTCTTTTCATGGTTTGATAGCTCATTTCTTTTTAGTGATGAATAATATTTCATTGTCTGGTTGTACCAGTGTATCCATTCATCTACTGAAGGACAACTTGGTTGCTTCCAAGTTTTGGCAACAATGAATAAAGCTGCTATAAACATCCACGTGCAGGTTTTCACGGGAACATAAGTTTTCAGTTCCTTTGGGTAAATACCAAAGAGCAGGATTTCTGGATCATGTTTAGTTGTGTAAGAAGCCACCGAACTGTCTCCCAAAGTGGCTGCACCATTTTACATTCCCACCAGCAATGAATAGCAATTCTTGTTGCTCCACATTCTCACCAGCATTTGGTGTTGTCAGTGTTCTGGATTTTGGCCATTTTAATATGTGTGTGGAGGTATATCCGGGCTGTTTTAATTTGCATTTCCCTGATGACACATGAGGTGGGGCAATAAGTCCATATGCTTATTTGCCATCTGTATGTCTTCTTTGGTCAGGGGTCTGCTAAGGTCTTTGGCTCAGTTTTTATTGAAGTTATTTGTTTTCTTATTGTTGAATTTTAAGTAGTTTTTTTTGGTATATTTTGGATAATAGTTTTTAAAAACCACTATTTTATTTCTTCTGTGAATGATTTTAAGGGATGAAGTCATGTGAAATATCTTCTTCTGTGTGACTTTCTTCTAACTACCCTGTATTAATTTCCTGTGGCTGCTATAACAAATTACCATAAACTCCACCGGTGGCTTAAAACAACAGAGATTTATTCTCTCACAGTTCTGGAGAACAGAAGTCCACATCAGCTACACTGGGCTGAAACCAAGATGTCGGCAGAGCTTTGCTTCCTCCAGAGACTCCAGGGGAGAATCTCTTCCTTGCCTCCCAACAGTGTTTCTTGACTTGTGGATGTATCACTCCAGTTTCCACTTGAGTCTTCATGTTGCCTGCTCCCCTGTATGTGTGCCTTCTCCTTTTTTGTTTCTATCAAATATCCCTCTGCCTCTTTCTTATAAGGAAACGTGATTGCATTTAGGGCCCAACTGGATATAGCTCAGCATAACTCCCCATCTTAAGATCCTTATCTTAATCATACCTGCAAAGTTCCTTTCTCCAACTACAGTAACGTTTATAGATGCCTAAAATACATTAGGACATGGATATCTTTTGGGGGACCATTTTCAGCCTACCACATGCCTATGCAACTTAAAATTGCAAATGTTGAGGCTGTTTTTGTGAAAATCATGCTAAATGAACGAATATCAGATTTAACACACGCAGGAATAACAATATTCATTACAAATTTGCATTGTATTTTGTTTCTACTTGATACTCCCTAAGTTGGGCATCAAGGTTATAAAAAAAAAGGAGAATTTTGACTCTCTCCTCGGCATTCTTTGGATCCCCTCAAGACAGAAGCCATGTGGCTTTCTTAAGGGACCATCTGGCAAAGTAAGTGTTTTTGCTTTTAGCCTGAAGAGATTTCCCTACCCCAGGTTCTAGCTAGAGAATATAGCTTTTAACACTATTGTGAGAGTCTTATTAAAAAAAACAAAACTCAACTGCAAGATACAATGCTTGTGAAAAACTGCCTGAAAATCATCAGTGCTTCATAGTTTATATTTTATTCTACAGACCAAGACAGTTCTCTGGAGAGACATGTCCTTGGGCCCCACTGTTTTGGCCTGAGGCCAGTGGCAAAAGGACCTTAAGACACACCCTGCAGACGTAGACTCTGCTGGCCTGATATTATGGAGGCTGTGCAGTACCCCCCCCCCACCCCCCCGGGGTAGCCTTTATGAACACCAGCAGGAAGTCTCTCTCTGGACTTGGGGCAGAACAGCTATTCTGATGAACACTATTCATCTTACAGTGTGATGACAACAGTTTACTTCATTGCTAGCACTGCTTAGAGCCTGCCGTCGGAACTTTCATGTGCCGACTTACTCTGACGTCAAGTTTTCCTTTCTCTCTCCTTTGGTCACTTGTAATACAACAATAATAATAAATGATTCCAACAAATAAACAAATATGTTAGTATATAATCTCAAATCCCTTTTCTGGAAGAAAAAAGGAGTTTTAAACAATAAATATTATTTTTATAAAACAGATCATTGAAATATGATCTGATCTATACATTTCTGAAGAAAAATAAAATGACCTCGTACTTCCACGTAGCACAGTATTTGAAGCTAGGACGTGAACTGAGATTGGATGTCTTCTGTGTAGGACATGCCTTAGCATGGCCTCGCTATTTCAGTGCAGTCAGTTGCATCATTTGAAAATACCAGCTATAAAAAACAACCATAAAGACTTCATTATGCTGATGATTCAGCCAATAATTTGGCTCCCTGTTGTTTCAGAAGCAGGAATTGTCTTTGTGGAAATTTCTTCCTCTTTTATTTACCCTGTTATAGATTCAGGGTGCTCCTTAAGGAAAGCATCATAATTTCTCTACATAAGCAAAAACCAGAGAATACCCTATGGATTGTTCTAGCACTTTTATGTCCCACTGACTTATGTGCCCCTTGATAACTGAGCCCTTCTTTATCATTCATTATAATTACATTAAAAATCCATCTGTAAAGCTGTTCATTTGTTCTTTATCCCAAAAGTCACCTGTGAAATTGGTATTCCACATTTTCATATAAGGCATTTAGTACAGAGAAAGTGCACAATGCCAAACAAGGTGATAGAAAAAGAAGAGTTCTGCTTCACTTCTACTAAGAAATGCAAATTTCCTACAAACAGGATGGCTTACTTTTATAAAGTTGAATAAGACAGACTCAGAAATCATTCTGTGTGGTTAATTTAGTGAACAATGACTTTGTGGCAACATTCTTTGGAGTTACTACATTTTTATTGCAGTAGCTTGGGAATCTTGTCTAATGCTAGTACAGAAGCCGTCGTGGCTGCTGGTACATTTCCAATAAATGTCTGGGAAGCACATTTCTGTCCCACTTTAGTTCCTAACTTGGGTTTTTTTCTTTTTTCTGTTTTTTACTGTTGTTGCTTATTTATTTATTTACAGTCCGCCTTTTTTCTTTTGCAGCCAAAGTCTACTGATTAAAAAAAAAAGCACATTACAGAAAAACTAATGAGCATTTAGCAGAGTACAAATTCAAGTACAGAGAAGAGAAATTTCCCTGAAGAACAAGTAGATGATTAAATGAAGATGTATTTAATAATACATGTTATTAAATACATAATAATGTATTATTAAGTGCATAATAATAAATATTTGGCCTGGTAATTAGATGAATGTGACCAAGTCAAGAGAGCATATAACTTCATCTAGTGTTAATCCACTATTTTCAAAAATTGTAATATCTAGAAACAAATGCAAATATTTCAAATGAACTGATGACAGAGCAAACCATAAAAGTCACCCTGAAAACTGGAGGTGCCTAAGTTTAACCTCAAGTAAGAAGAATGTTAAACCTAATGTTATTTCACCTAACAGTAACTATCCTGTGTACTGAACTTACCTGTTTTCTTCTTTTGGATTGAGGGGCTATAAAGTTAAAACCTCCACTTGTATGGTACTTGACAGAGTTGATGATTTTTTTTCAAATCTCATTAGATCTTTACAAAAACCAAATACGACACAGAATTATTATTATTCTTATTTTTTTAAATAAGAACACTGAGGTTCAGAACAGCCAAGTGATTTGCCCAAAGCCATATGACTAGAATGTGATGGCAGTGGGCTGACTCCCAGGCAGGTGGCCTGCAGGTAAATTCTATTTCTCTTCAGCTGTTACAGCTGCAATTTTTCTTTTCATTTGATTCATTTCATGTGGAATGCTGATGTCCCTGGAGAAAAATCCACTCTACTAAAAGATTGTTTCTCAACAATTAAAAAACAAAAACAAATCAAGAGTAATGCCCGAGTTTATTTAACAACTAAACCGTTGCACATGTCTGCGCAAAACAAAAACATCAACCTACCCTTTTACGGAGTTTTTCTGCAGCATCAAGTTCAGCTTTAATAGTCTTATCAAATTTATTTAATAGTTTAGGCTTCTTTTTCTTAACTGAAAGAAAAAACAGATTTTTATTTTTTTATTTTATTTTTTTCTAGAAATAGTCATTATGAACAGTGATTTACAAGTAATGAGAAACCTAGCATCAGTCCCACATTACAACGGAGGAGCAAGCACCTCCTGGCTCACCTCCCCATCCCTCCCTCACCCCCAGTAGGACAGTCAGCAACAGGGCCCTTCCTTACATGTTCAAAGGTGTTCACAGAGGACTGGGTGAATACTGGTATCCTGAAATTTTCAGGATACTGACCTACTTTCTAGAATGAAAATGGTAGGTATGATTTCTAAACTATTATGATAAACTTTGCTAAGTTCAAAAAACTGCTTCAAAGAGTTTTGGAATATATGTTTACTGTTTCTGATCAGATAAAGATAAAAATATGAAGCTACTCTCAAGGGAATCAAGTACATAGAATTTCTTAGCCTAGTACTCAAGGCCTTCCATGGCATCATGGATCTATCACTCCGGCTACAGCCCAGACTTCAGCAAAAGGGACTGCCCCATGGCCCCCACACAGCTTGTGCCATTTCTGATGCTACTTTCTCCAAATAAAATGGCCTGTTCCTTATTGTCATCAGTTGAAAATATGCCCAATCTTCAACAACTAGCTCAAAACCACACTCTTTATAAAGTGTCTCCATATATAACTTATACAAGTGGTCAGTTTCTTTCTCTCTCCTCTCCTCTCCTCTCCTCTCCTCTCCTCTCCTCTCCTCTCCTCTCCTCTCCTCTCCTCTCCTCTCCTCTCCTCTCCTCTCCTCTCCTCTCCTCTCCCCTCCCCTCCCCTCCCCTCCCCTCTCTCTCTCTCTCTCTCTCTCTCTCTCTCTCTCTCTCTTCCTCCCCCCCCACCCCTCAGGAGAATGAGAAGGGCGGAACCTTGAAGGGGAAGCCAGAAGTTTCAGACAGAGAAGGGGAATGGTGGTGGGGAACAGGGAGGAGTGGGAGGGATAGTGAGAAATGAGAACAGTCAGAAGAGAACTTCCTCAGTGGTCTGACATTAAACCTACAAATTCAATTGTTTCTGCTCTATCCTGTCACAAAGGAAGAGGGGCTCTCCTTCTAAAGGTTACATCCCTCCACACACATCCCTGTGACCTAAGCCAAGCTAGTACTAGGCTTTTGAGACCCTCACTTCCCTAATCTATAAGGGGGTGGTGGTTTTGAGAATTAAGTCGTGAGCAAATAGCACAGTGCCTGGCATACAGTAAGTGCTCCCTACCTGAGAGCTAATAATGCCTATGGCCTTCTGGGCAAGAATGACTGTTCCCTTTTCTTCCTATCCTACCTGATCCTGCTGCAGCATCTGACATAATTGACTCCTCCTTCCTTCCTGAAACCATCACTTTCCTTGACTTTTGTGTTGCCTGCTCTCCTCGTTTTCCTCTTTAGACTCTGGCCTCTCCATTTCTTTCCTGTCTCCTCTGGCTCCTGCCCTCTGCTGATCCCTGGGATCTTGTACTCTTCAGGGTCAGTCTTCAGCCCCCTAAAGGGCTTTCACTGCTTAATTCCAAAACTGAGCTACAAATTAACTAATTAACTTTCTCCTGCATTACAAAAATCATAAATCCAAGTGTCTGATTTCTGGCAGAGATGCCTCAAGCTCAGTAGGTCAGAAATGGAATTCGCTATTCCTCACAAATCGGTTCTTCCATTTATTTACCCTATTTCAGAGGATGATGCCACATTTCTCTGGTTATCCAAATCACAAACCTAGTTGGAGAACACAAGTAAAACAGGGCAAAGAAGGGCCATGTGAAATTACCCAAATGAAGACGGAATGGAATTGCTACTATTGTTTAGCATTCACTCTGCGTCCGTCTGCCAGTCTCCATACCCGGTGCTTTACTTATGTCTCCGTTTATTCTCTCAACTTCCTGGACACAAGAAATTGAACTTCACAGATGTGGGCATTGAGATTCTAAAAGGTTAGTCCCTTGACACCTCCTTATCTCGTCCACACAGGAAGAAGGGGACACTTATTTCCAATTACTATGGTTTCAAAAGGAGGGAGGTTTCCTAGAAATTCTTAGCCTCCTGCCTAGGTCCCCGCAGGGGAGATGGTGTGACTTATCTGATTACTGAGCTGGGGGAGAGCCAAGCTTGTGTAGCTGAGTCTCACTGCTTCTCCTGCCCCAGGAGCAGACACACGGCACTGAGCGTCCTACAGGGAGGGGCCCCACATGGGAGAAGGAGAGCTGTTCCCGGCCACCTGGAGTGGGCGGGGATGTCTAATTCAGGAGTTCAATATTAAGAAACCTATTATTCTTGCTCATCTCAGCCCCATTCTTTAATTTAGCTCTCACCAGTAAAAAAACTGACACTCTGATCACGTTTCCTTTATTTCATTCCTTGTGCATTTTAAAAATTGTTGTGCTCTTTTGTTTATTCCACTTTCCTCTTTTCCCCTCCCTGAGCCCTCAGGCCCTCTATTGTTGAAAAACACAAATGTCTAAAGCAGAGCCTGAAAAAATAGTGAGCAACGGGCATTTTAATCTGCACGTCATTGTGGGTTAGTGTACATGCTGAAGATATGGAAAATGAATTGACATTTAACTGAGATGTGGATTTGTAAGGGTGGGAGTTAGTATCTTGTCATCTCAGCACCGGCTTATGTCTCTCAATTGCTCATTTTGGTTTTGCAGAAGTGTCTGTCAGCAAAATGCCAGTGGGACCAGGGAAGCTCGGCATACATCTCAGTAGAGGGTTTTACTGCTAGCATCATCGGTTTTCCTAAATACAGCTCCCATGTTATACCATGAGATTTATTTACAAGAAGAAAAAAAAAACCTGTTGGCAGTTTTCAGGACATGTAAAATAGTCAATATTAAAATAACATGCTCATTACATGGCCTGATTAAGTACCTTGGTGTCAAAAATTTTCAATATCATCAAAAAAATAGAAAAAGTATTTAAAAAATCTCGTCACACCTATTATTAGGTTGGTGCAAAGCTAATTGCGGTTTAAATGGTTAAAAATAATACCAAAAACCGCAATTACTTTTGCACCAACCTCATACTAAGAAATTACTCTCATCTTTTCATATGTCTTCCCATTTAATAGCTCCTAACTCTTGTTCTTCTCTTTGAAATTCAAGTTTTGTCGTATCATGGCCATTTTTATTTTTAAATGTATAAAAAGTCTAAGGCAATTTTCCCCATTGTAAGAAAAAGCAAACCACAGATCTCTTCCTCCTTGTTCTGGGGAGTTACAGGGTCCTGCGTGCAGCCTGTCACTCATGTGACAGTGGGTTCTCCTGGTTGTGACAGGATTGGGGAGCACTCTCTCAAGTCCTTTGGGCCTCAGTTTTCTCATGTACAAATGCGTGACATGGGCTGGTTCTCTTAAAGCCTCTTTGAAGTGGGAAATCCTGTGCTCCTAAGTTTCAGTTGATTTAATTCATGTTAATAGTCTTTCAAATAGACCTAGAAGGTACTGGAATGTTAATTTTGTTGAATGTGGATTTTGAAACATGGTTTAGGAGGAAGCTCTCTATGCTATATTAAACTTTGTAGTTTTAAAAAATTGCTACCATTACAAATGTTTTATCCTTATCCAAAACCACAAAGAAGAAAAACAACCAGCTTCATTTGAAACCTTTAGTTCCCTTGCCATGCCATAGTCGAAAGGTTAAAGAGTAAATGAAAAGAAAAGAAGGAAAAGAAAATAATTAAAGGCCTGAGAAAAACACTAATGATACTACAGCATAGTATCCTTGGTATCCTTAGATCATACAAAAATTGATGGTGATTCCCTTTAATTTCCACTTATTCCATGGAGGATATTTTTATATTATGGTCCATGGGGAGAAGCTGACCACCAATAAAAACAGAATCTTTATATGACTCTATGTCCTAGACCTGTTCCTTTGAAGAGAGTAACAAAAATGGCAGGCTCTGCCATAATGTAGACAGACAGCAACAATTTCCTAACCAGTTTCCTTGCTTCCCATCTGTCCCCATGCCCTACTGTCCTCTGGATCTTTCTGAAACACAATCTATCCATGTCACTCCACTGCTTAAAATACACCCATGGATCTCTCAAACATACCAAATGAAAACAAATTCCTTAGAATGCCATCCAAGCAATCCTGCTCCTGGTTACCTACCCAAGAGACATGAAAACATATGTACATCCACACAAAGACTCATACATGCATATTCACTGCAGCTCTGTTCATAAGAGCCCAAAGTAGAAAAAACCCAAATGTCTATCAAGTGGTGAACAATGTGTGGTATAGCAATACAATGGAATACTACTCAGCCATAATGCCAATACATGCAACAACATGGCTACAACTCAAATGCATTATGTTAAATGAAAGAGGCCATATTCAAAAGACTACTGACTGGGTGATTCACCCTACACAGCATTTTGGATAAGGAAAAATTGTAAAGAAAGAAAACAGATAAGTGGTTTCAGAGGCTGGGGGTGGGGAAAGGGGTTGACTACAAAGGATACAAGAGAATTCTGGGGACACAAAGTTTTGCATCTTACTTGTGGTGGATAAACTGTATCTAGACGCCTATGCATATGTCAAAATTCATCAATGCACACTCAGATACATATAGTTTTGATTTACTGTATATAAGTAAATTATACCTCACCACTGACTTAACAAAAAAGTTATAAGGAGGAGACAAGCCGCGATTCTCAATGAAGACTCTTATTAGACTCATAACAGTATGGAAAACATTTGGCCATAAAAACATCAGACTTTAAAAAATAAAATTCAGTCTGGTTTTTAGCCCCTCCCTCCATGAACCCATCAGGAGGTAATTCAAATTCACCCGACACAAAAAAATAAGAAAAAAATGCTCTTTTAGACCTATCTAACTAGGCCTCCAATGACATCTGTATATTTTCCTTATTTATTATCCCAGATACCTTTCCTGCTTTTGAATGCCCCCCTTCCTTGTCATTCATTCAACCCTCTGAGCATCCATTCTCTCTCTCTCTCTCTCACTCTCTCTCTCTCTCTCTCTCTCCTCTCTCTCTAATTGTTGACTACTCTTGAACTACACCAAACCATCACTGTTCTTCAGTGTGTAACTATAGAGCCACAGGACTTGGCTTGAGACCAACCTTGTTCACTGACTTCATTCATTCATTCATTCATTCATTCATTCATTCATTCATTCAACTATTTGCCACTGTGTTCCAAGGATTGTACAAGGCGCTGGGAATTCAACAGAAC
This sequence comes from Rhinolophus hipposideros, assembly GCF_964194185.1. Taxonomy (NCBI): domain Eukaryota; kingdom Metazoa; phylum Chordata; class Mammalia; order Chiroptera; family Rhinolophidae; genus Rhinolophus; species Rhinolophus hipposideros. The sequence continues at coordinate 58,190,359 of NC_138059.1, forward strand.
CTTCCTCAAGGAGGCTACAGTCTTAAGGGGAGAAAGATATAAATGGATAATTCCCCTTTAGAGGAATGTGTACAAGGGTGGACCCAAGTGGTACTAATCTATTTGGGAGGAAGGAGGGAAACTGAGGACTTAAGTATACCGAGGACCCAAAGAGAGGTAGCAGTCCAGGCAGAGGAAAGAGTATTTACTTTGCAATTCAATCACAGTTGGGAACTTGTACTTTCATCACTAGTTATTTTTCTAGTAAGTAAAAGGCTAAAAATTTCCTTTTGCTTGGAGAAGGGGCCATATATGTAAATGTTCTTATTATGAGAGTCCAGACTTTCCAGAATTTTGGAAAGCTCAGGGTAGAGATATTGCTCAGAGACCCCGGGCACTGACTTGCTTTCTCCCCACATCTGAGGACGTGGCCTTAGTGAGGCTGAGCCTGCTTCAAGAGCCAGGAGAGGACCAAAGTGCATGTTTAAGGGGTATACGTCTTGTCGAGAGAAGATGTATACCCCAACTACAATAGCAAAAATCAAACTTTTGAAAACATGCAAGACAAAGAGTGGGCAGCTAAAGCTCTCCATCCCTACCCAGAGGAGGGCTTTTGGACGCCCATGCTGAGGATCATGGTATCTGTTCTTGCCCTGGGCTGCTCTTTTGCTTTTGATACAGTTTTGTATGGCTAATTAAAGACTTTATTTAATGAGAGACACAGAGAGAGAGAAAAATGAGAATTTCTTTAAACAAACTCACATGAAACGCTGTATAACAGGGGTGCCAAAAAATGGTATACAAGTGGATACTTTGGTCAATGTTGCTCAAGCAGTAGTTCACCGTAATCAGATGCGTCTGGATGCTGATGGTAACCACTTTGGGCACTTCTTGTAATTGCAGAAATCAAATGTGATTTATATTCATCTTTTGTTATCGGTATATGCTGAGTATTACAATTTTAATACAATTTTCCTTTTTTAAAATGTGTATTTTTTTGGCACCCCCTGTATTTATTCAAGGGAAATAACTTATATCTTGAGTTCTTTCACAATTGTGTTTCCTTGAACCAGCTTTACTGTCTTTCATAAATTGGCCCCTAGTCTCTATTTTCATTTCCTGTTACTTACCTATAAAGCAGTTTACATTTCTTTATACAGGCTCTCAAATATGTTATGAACTTTGACACTTCTCTGACTTTTCTCAAGGTGTTTTCTTTGCCTAGAAAATACTTCCCTCTATTTCTATCAAAGATTGTTCTCTGTATTTCAATTTCCGAGACCTAGTTTAAATGCAATTTCTATTATCATATAAGATATCTTCATGCCAAAAAAAAAGAAAGAAAAAACAAACCACCTCATATAATATTGTTTCTAGAAAGAGTAAACTTTTCAAGCTGTGTTTAAGTTGCTTGTATATATAGTGTGTGCTTGCTGCCTGCTGCCCCCTCACCCCGATGCCTTGCAGTCATGTTAATTTTTGTGAGAAAAGAACTGTGTCTTCCTCATAATTTATTTCCAGCATTTAGCACATGGCCTGTCCAACAGAAAGTCTTCAATAAATGTTTCTGAACATATGAATGCATGCAGACATGAATGAATCAAGACGTTCTAGAAGGGGATAGAAAGGGCCATGTTGATTTATAATTTAGGCATATCAGTTGCTTTAAAAAATCAGAAAATTATAAGCAACCAAGACAGAGAATAGCTTCTTTATAAAGAAGGTCCAATCCAAAAAGTATCAATGGGCAACAATGGGAGGGAGAGAGGAGGAAGGTAAGAAAAAGAAACAAGGTATATGTGAGACAATCCCCACTGAAAATTTTATAGAAAACACTAATAATTATTTCATTTTAGTTTTTTAGTCTATTTAGCAATTTAGATCACAAATGGCAGAAGAGTAGACACAGCTAACTAGTACGTTTTTGGACTACAAAGTTCAGCTAATTTTAGAACATGAAAACTTCACAAAGAAGCTTGTTTTTATGTTCTGAACTACTGTTTAATGCCTTATCAAATTATTTGCTGATGATAATAGTTGATATTTTTTGATCACTCTCTGATAGACATGTGGAACTCACTCAGGCTGCACAAACTGTAAACAAGACCGGAGCTTAGGGTTGTCTCAACTCCAATGTTTTGTCATATCGCTAGCATCTGGCCCAGAAATTAAGAAACTAGGGTGTCCCTAAGGGCTTTAACAGTGATGACAGGGTGAAATTTAGTATTAGTATAAGTATTATGTTGTGTAAAGGAAGGAGCTGAACTTTGTACTACTTGTCTCAAAGGATAAAGGTAGTTAAACAGCCAAAGTAATTTATCTTCATCCTGTATTTGAAGACCCAGTGTTTACACATTACATGGAGACACCAGGTTTAGCAGGGAGATCAGAGGGTGTAAAGGCTGGAGGTCAGGGTGTGAGCCCCAGTTCTGCCCTTCTTAGGTGACTTCCATGAAATGAGGATAATATCTGACCCCCCACCCACGCATCACAAAGAAGCATGAAATATGTAAATGTTAGTCATGAATCCCAACTATAATACCCTATTTTCAATTACTTTAAAACTCTCCTGTTTAATTAAATTGAAGATGTGTACGACATACCTTATTAGCAAATATTTGATGAATTAATTTTTGTTGTTGTTAAGATACCAGATTTGTTGTATGGTCAAATATTTCTCTGGCAGAGATTTTGGGCAACTAATGAGCTTGCCACATTATACCTCTTTTCGGTTTGTTTTCTTAAGTTAACAAAGGACTAAGGAGATACGGGGCCACGCTTTTCTTCCCTTGTTCCCCAAACCCTCCTGTCTGTTTTCAAGCAGAACCACATAAAATGTGAAAGATTGCTGTTTGTTATAGGTATCCAAAGGTGGAATTTGATGAAAAAATAATCTAAAAAGCAAAATGATTTAAGGGAAGAAAAAGTAAGACCAAAATAAGACATTAAAGAAAAATGTGCATTATATCTGAGATATGGCCTGAAGCTGAAATAATTCTGTCATGCTTTTATTGCAATATTACTCATGTTAATTAACAGTTAACCCAAGACAGGCTCCGTTACATATTTTAATCTTCCTATATTCGAATTGGAAGTTAATTTTGCTTTTCTTTTTAAAATCAATGACAGATTTCAATATTAGAAAAATGATCTCTACACTAAATTTGTCTGGCACTGAGGAAATCTATAAATTAAGGTAAATAATAAAAAAGAAGGAAATAATAGTGCAAAACATTCAAAACTTCAAGAATCAAGTACTAGGATTATAAATAAAATTCTATCTGCTGGGTACAGGGAAAGCAAGCCTGTATCTACCAGGGTTCCTCCAAGGCATAGGCAAGGGGAGGGGTAGGAGCCCTCCGTTGTTTTCTCTTTCATTTAAAAGTGAGAATTGTGCAAGGTATTCCATTGCTAGGCTTCACTCTGGGGTCTGCTACCATGTTGAGAGACAGTCATGCCATTTGCTACTGAGAAACCCAATCAGCAGACAGCCACGCGAGTGCTTCTGGCAGGAGTCTTTGTATTATCACTGTGAAAATGGAAAATTAATGTGTTTGATCCAAAAAGGACCTTCCGAGGCTACTTCCTGTGATGCTATCCACCTTGCAGGTCCATAGTCCTGGGAGAAGAGGTAATCTGGGCAGCTCTGGGGAGATCCTCTTACTCGCCAGCCTTGACTGCAGACTGGCGGGAAGCAAGGTGGTGTACGCTTGCTTTGCCTCCTACAGATACGGAGTAACAGACTTCTGCTCTTTTCAGAATTACATGTCTGCTACGTACCACCAGGAGTTCAATATTCAAAGTTTAAATCAAACAGTTAGCATAAATATTTTTCAGCTGAGAGACACTCATACAACACAGTAAACGTTATATAAAGGGCAATTGTTTTGAACTAATGCGGGATTCAGCTGGGAGCATTCAGTGGTGCCAGAAAGTATACCAGTTTATTAAATGCAGTTCGCTGTGTCCCCATAGGCTTATTTTAATAAATTATACATCACTCCCTTTCTAGAGTAATAATCCTTTAACAGATGTGACCCCATATGTTAAATTAGAAATTTCAGAGACACTAAGTGATGTGTTTTCTATACATAACAGAAACCCCTTCAGTGCCAAGGCAATCCACAGGCTTACCAGCAGCTGCTTCCGACATTATGAATTTCATCTCCATGTGCGCTGTTCCATGAGAGAACAGCCAGCTTCCCCCAATTTTACTTTAGATACAGTTCTAACAATCTTGGCTTTCTGGTTCTCTAGTCCTTAATTTATTATAAGTAACAGAAAGAGGAAATGAGAGCTGTTGGAATCAGATATATACTCAGCAGCAGGAAACAAAAGCTGATAGACTGAAGTAAGAAAGACAAAAAACTCACCAGAAATGAACGCAGCTAAAACAGCACTGCAATCTGGGTGAAATGGTATAGAGCGAAATAGTGCTATGCACTTCAGCAGCCCCAAAAGGCGTCCCTGCACAATTACTCATATTCATTAAAATGGGCATTACAGTCTCCAATGGACAAAGAAAGTTAAATTATGTGGAGCATACAATTTAAAAAGGTGGAGATGCATAAAAAGTATTTTAGAAAATTATCTACCAAATTCTGTTAATTTTGTTTAAATGGTGCTTGAAGGTTATTTAAAGTCAACTTTCAGTATCTGTTTCTATGAAATACTGATTTCCCAGTAATGTCAAATAAAACAATAATTTCCAAGCCCGGATATAAATCGGTATCCCCAATGGAATCTGCAATGAAACAGACATCCTGACTATCAAATAAGAATCATGGGGGCGGGAGGGAGGTAACTTTGCTCTGCAACATCTCAGATGTGGCATCTCAGTATTTAAAGATCAGTATACATTATATGAATGAATAATTCAGGTATTTGTAAACTTAGTTCTTAAGGGTACCTTATTTTTTTTATTTGATTGTTCAGATGTCAACAAGGATCTACGTGTTCTTGTTGTTGTTTGTTTTTTTATTGGGGAGTACTAGGGAACAGTGTGTTTCTCCAGGGCCCATCAGCTCCAACTCGTTGTCCTTCAATCTAGTTGTGGAGGGCGCACGCAGCTCAGCTCCAAGTCCAGTCGCCATTTTCAGTCTTTAGTTGCAGGGGGAGTAACCCACCATCCTATAGCAGGAATTGGAGCTCACGCTCTAACCAACTGAGCCATCTGGCCGCCCCTCCGGAAGCTCAGAGGCAGTTTGTCTTCAGTCTAGTTGTGGAGGGCGCAGATCACTGGCCCATGTGGGAATCGAACCGGCAACTCTAACTGAGCCATCCGGCTGCCCCAACAAGGATCTATGTTTGATTGCTATTTGTCAGTATTGATACTGGCTGTTTTTGACTATTACATCTTTTAAGACAGAAGTTACATCTGACTCCTATTCTTTTAGACATTATCTGAGATTTCACTAAACCCAGGTGGAAATCTTTAAACACAATTTGATTATTGCAATGAGAAAAACCCCAAGAATGCCTTTAGAGTTTCTCCCTGTGTGACAAAAAATAAAAACCTGATGTTACAGAATTTATTAATCTAGATTTGTAGGAATGGTGGTAGATATGATAAGATGACCACAAACTTTCTTAGTAACCCAACTGTAAAGATCTGGGTCTCCGATGAATGATAAATACTTGAGTTTACTTGGGCAATAGCATAATGATAAAGTGACAGGTAAACTATTTTGGACATTTTAACAACTAGAAAATCATGTTTAAATGACCAGGTTTTCATTACAAAGAAAAGTGAATATGGATGAGTAACAGAGACATAAACCTATAATCATATATATTGAAAAATAAAGCCAATCCCTTTCTGAAATAGAAGTAGAGGAAATAACCATAAAGAAGAAGGGGATGTTATCTGCAAAAAACTAAGGTTGAGAGCATACTTTAAAAATGAAATAAAATTTCTAAATACTTCCATGTCATATATGAAACAATGGCTTGCAAGACACTGTACATCAGACAATGAAGCACAGTGATTCCTGAGAGAGAGAATAATCAAATTTCTCAAAACCAGTAATAAAAAGAAAATTCTAAATGTTGATAGAAAGAATAGACATGCTATATACAGGGAAACAAAAATTAGGATGAGCACAGATTTCTTCTTAGAAAAAAATGGAATGGAGAAAAGACTGGAGCAATATTTTTAAAGTTCCGGCAGAAAGTGTCAGCTCAGAATTCTATACCCACCGAAATATCTTCCAAAACAAAGGAGAAATACTTTTTCAGACATACAAAAACTGAAAGAATTCATCAACAACTGGTCAGCACTACAAAGGCACAAATCTATGGTAATAGATGGGAATATAGGTCTATACCAAAAAGGAAAGGACTGAGAATGGTATTAGGTTGGTGCAAAAGTGTAATTGAAGTTTTTGCAATTATTTTTAACCTTTTAAATCACAATTACTTTTGCACCAACCTAATAACTACATGGGTTAATATGTGTTTTCTTTCTTCTTATTTAAATCTCTAAAAGATAGTTATTTTAAATAAAATTAATTGTTTAAACAAAAATAATAATATATAGGCTTTAGAGTAAAAGTGAAATGTATGACAATAATAGCACAAATTCGAGCAGGAAAAGTGGACGTATATTATTGTAAGGTTTTATATAGTATACGTGAAGTGGTAGAACATCACTTGAAGGTAGACTGTGATTAAGTTAAGGATGTATACTCAAACACTAAAGCAATCACTAAAGTAAATCACTAAAAATAAAAATAAAAAATCAAAGAGTTATAGCTAGTAACCCAAAAAAGGAGAAAAAATGGAATGCAAAATATTCAGTTATTACAAAAGAAGGCAGAGATAGAGAAAAAATGCAACAAATCAGAGATGTGACAGAAAACATACAGCAAAAGATAGATTTAAACCTAATCACACCAATAACCACATTACATATAAATTACAATTGTATATCCTAATTAAAAGTCAAAGAATTTCAGCTTGAATGAAATTCAGCTTGAATTTCAGCTTGAAGATCTAACTATGTGCTGACTACAAAGATGTACTTCAAATATAGAGATACAAAAAAGTTAAAAGCAAATGAAAGAAAAATGGCGTGCCATTCTAATACTAATACCAAAAGAAACCTGGAGTGCCTATAGTAAAGTCAAGGTCGATTTGAGTCCAAAGAATATTGTCAGTGATAAAGAAGGTTATTTCATAACAATAAAGGAGTCGATTCATTAAGAGAATAAACTAAATGTTTATGCATCTAGTAACAAGAGCTTCAAAAATCCATGAATCAAAAACCGACAGAACTGTAAAAAGAATAAAAAAATCCCAAGTCCATCACAGATTAAGATACTGCTTACTCAATAATTGATTTGATAGGACAATGAGGGAGAATATCAGCAAGGACGTAGAAGACCTGAATAAAAGTGTGAACCAGCCTGACCTAACTGATATTTCTAGAACATTTCCCAACAACAACAAAATACACATCTGTGCAAGAACATTTTCCAAGCTTCCACATAAGAAGCTGGAAAAAAAAGAGCAAATTAACCTCAAAGTAGTAGAAGAAAGGAAACAAGAAAGATCAGAACAGATATCAATAGCTTGGAAAGCAGAAATAAAGTCCATAAAATTAAAGCTAATTTTGAGAGAAGATAAATCAACTGATTAAAAACCCTGCCAGACTGATCAGAAAAAAGAGCAAGGCATAATTACCAATATCAGGAATGAGTCAGGGGATATCACTAGGTTCTTTTTTAAAGGGATAATAAAAGAATATTATGAACAGTTACGCCGATTAATTCAATAAATTTGAAAGACACCAACTGCCAAAGATTAATCAAGAAGAATTAACCTGAATATCCTTTATCAATTAAAGACATTGAATTTGTCATTAAAACCTTTTTCACAAAAAAACTCTAGGCCTGGTCATTTTCACTGGTGAATTCTACTAAACATTTAAGGAAGAATAATACATAAATTCTTGAAGAGGAGGAACTGCTACCCAACTCATTCTGTGAGTCAGCATTACTATGAAACCAAAACCGGGCAAAGACATTACATGAAAACTACAACCTGATTTTTCTCATGAACATAGATGTAAAAAATTCTAAACAAAATTTTCACAAATTAAATCCAACAACATATATAGAGAATAAAGCATCCTGAGGTTTAGCTCAGCCATGTACACAGCTGGTTTAATATTTGAAAATCAATGTGATTTATAATATTGGTACAATAAAAATGAAAAAATAAAAGGATAATTTTATTAGACATAAGAAACAGCCTGTGACTGAATCCAGATCCCATTCTTGATAAAAACTCGCAGTCATGTGGAAATAGAAAGAAACTTTCTCAACCTGCTAAAGAGTGTTAATGAAAAATTCACAGCTCACACCCTACTTAATGGTGAAAGATCAGGAACAAGACAAAGATGTCTACTCATAAGTTCTGTTCAACATTCTACTGGAGGCTAGTCACTGAATCAGGCAAGAAAAAGAAAGAAAAAGCATCCTGATTCAAAAAGAAGTAAAATTGTCTTTATTTAGAGGTGACATAAATATCTTTGTAGAAAATCTGATATAAGCTACAAGAAAGCTACCGGAACACAGAAATCAGTTTAGCAAGGCTCCAGGATAAAAGATCCACATGGAAAAATCAATTTTCTTTCTATATCTAGTAACAAACAACAGGAAATTGAAGTTATAAAGTGATACCACTTATAATATCCAAGAATACAATAGAGTTAGGGATAAATTTGACCAAAGTTGTAAAACACCCGTACATGAAAAACTATAAAACAATGCTGACAGAAATTTTAGAAGAAATTAAACGGAGAGAAATATCATGTTCATGGATTAGCAGATTCAATATAGTAAAGATGTCAATTCTCCCCAAATAAATATCTAAATTCTATGCAATTAGAGTCAAAATCCCAAAGCCTTTTTTATTTGGTAGAAATTGACAAACTGATTTTAAAATTCATATGGAAATACAAAGGACATCTATTATAGCCTAAACAGCTGTGAAAAGATGAGCAAAGTCTGACGACTAAAATTTTGTGATTTTAAGATTCATAAAGCTACAGCAATGAAGACAGTATAGTATTAGAGTTGAGATAGATAAACAGATCAATGGCACTGAACAGAGTCCAGAAATAGACCCATATGTATATGGACATTTTCAACAAAGGTGCACAGGCAATTTGGTAGAAAAAAATAATGTGTTCGGCAAATACCACTGGAATAATTGGATACACATATTTTTAAATGAACCGCCATCTATTTACCATATACAAAAATTAACTGAAAATGAAACACAAAGCTAAATATAAAAGCTAAAATCATAATATTTCTAGAACAAATCACTATAGAAAATCTTTGTTACTTAGAGTTAGGCAAAGACCTCTTAGGCATGACTCTGAAAGCACCATAGGTAAAAGAACAAATTCATACATTGGACTCCATTAAAATTAAAAATATCTTCAAAAGCTATGATTAAGAAAATGAAAAGGCATACCAGAGGCTGGAAGAAAGTATTTATAAGTAATATATGTGATAAAAATATTATAAAAATAATATATACAGAACTCTCAAAACTTTGTCAAAGAATAAAAACAATCCACCCAATTTTTTTAAAAAGGGCAAAAGATTTGAACAGACACTTCGCTGAAGAAAAGATAAGAATGAGAACTAAGTTCATGAAAATATACTCCACATTATTTGTCACTAGGAAAATGAAAGACCAAAATGAAAATACTACACACCTATCAGAATGTAAGGATGTGGAAGAACTGGAATTCTTACATATTGCTGGTAAAAATATAAAATTAAATTATAAAGTCCCTTTGGAAAATAGCTCGAGAATTTTTAAAAAGTTAAACACACAACTACCATTTGATCCAACCATTCCACTCCTACATACTTACCCAAGGAAAATGAAAGCATGTGTCCATACGACTTGTACATGAATTTTCACAGCAGATTTATTCGTGATAATCAGTAACTGGAAACAAGCCAAATGTCCATCAACAGGTAAATGGATAAACTATTATATCAATAAAAATGGGTACTGTACAACAATAAAAAGGAATGAACTATTACTACATACTACAACATGGATGAATGTCAAAGTAATTGATGATTGAAGGAAGCCAGACAAAAAAAAGGGCACATATCATATGATTCACCTACATAAACTTCTAGCAAATGTAAACTGATGGACAAGGAGAGACCTCAGTGGATGGTATAGGAGGGGCACACAGGACAAGCATACAGGAGAGATTACAGAGGAGCACAAGGAAACTTTGGGTGTCACTGCATAGGATCATTATCTTGATTGTAGTGTGGGTTTCATGGTTGCATATATGTAAAAACATAGAATTGTATGCTTTAGGTGGAGTTTATATGTTAACTGTATCTCAATAAAGCTGTTATAATAAAAACAACCATAAGACTATAATCATATCTAAAAAGAAATTAACAATAATCCTGAATATCATAATTGGAAACTTTCACTGGATAGTCAATGTTTACATCTCCTTGTCTTATGAATTTATGTTTTTACAGTTTGCTATTCTGAAATGGGATCCAAACAAGGTGCAAAGATTGCAATTGGTTTTGTCTCAAACAAATGAGACAGAACTTTCCACAAAATCTTGTGAGATATTAATTGTCCAATAGGAAATACTGAACAGAAGAGTGCAAAGAATATTTTGGGACATCCATAACTACTATCCAAATAGTTTTATAGAAAAAAATAATCCAACCTAGAATCTGACAATCTGCTCTGATCTATTCACTTCCACTGCGTTAATCTGGTTATTATTGATTCTGTACAGGACTGTGTATCAATTTTCAAGCCATTGACAAACATTTCTGGAGTACCTCACAAGGTATTATACCGTTTAATGTAGGCGATACAAAGATGAATAGAATATTATCCTGCAGTAGACTGAATGTTCACATCCCCAATAAATCCATATGTTGAAATCCAAACCCCCAGGGTGACAGTATTATGAGGAGGGAACTTTGGGAGGTGACTAGGTCATGAGGGCAGAGCCCTCACGAATGGAATTACTGTTTTATAAAAGAGACTCCACAGTGTTTCCTGTCCTTTCTACCATGTGAGGACACAACAAGAAGGCACCATCCATGAGCCAGATATATCACCAGATACCAAATCTGCAGGCACTTGGATCTAAGACTCCCCAGCCCCCCAACTGTGAGAAATAAATTTCTGTTAAAGACACCCAGTTTGTGGTATTTTGGTTATAGCAGCTCAAAAGGACTAACACAAATCTCTATCCTCAAATAAGTTAGATATTAGAAAGTGGGGGCGGGGAAAGTAAATTAATGAATAACTAGAATAGAACATTGAAAATGATTAGGCAAATTAAGAATTATAAAACACGTTGGGAACACAAATAAGCAAGGAAGTACTTTTAATTAGAACAATAAGGTAAAAATTAAGGAAGTCACTGGAATTGACTATCCAGTTTAAAAACTAAGGAAGTCACTGGAATTGTTTGAAAAAATTAAGGAAGAATCTGGTGTTTGAGCTGAGTCTTGAAGCAGAGATCTAATGTGGGATGAAGTAGAGGCATAAAAAAAAACTTACACAGGAGGACAATATCGAATGTGAAAAGGGATCTGTGAGAAGTCAGGTGGGATTTCATAGGGTTCTTGGTCAGAACAGTGAAGGTCAAGGCTACGTAGATGGCATGGAGCCAGGTTATGGAGTTTCTTGAAAAATATTCTGAGGAATTTAGACTTTGTTTCACAGGCAATGTGGTATAACTGATGGTTTTAATAAGAGACTCTAAGTACACTGTGTTTCAGGAAGTTTCTCTTGTCGTGAGCTCACGTAAGTGGAAAGGCAAAGAGTAGAAGTAGGAAGTGACTGCCAGAGTTAGAGGAGAAGCCCTCACAAGACTGAGGGAATGGCAATGCAGGGACAGAGGCAAATTCCAGGCTAAATTAAATGATTACATTTTAGGGGGGAAGTGATTTGAACATAACACTTCTAGAAATAAATAACTAAATTTGAAAATATCAAACAAAAAAATAAAAATTGTAATTCTTATCAGTAAAACTTACATTCAGACAAATCTATTTTCACTTGATTAAAAATACATATATTAATTTCATTATGTTTATAGGTTTAGCCCTGTTTTTTAACAGAAGGCACTGCCGATCATTCTGTCACTGAGAAGGAAGGTGGTGACATTCTAAAACAGCACAGATTATTGTCAGCCCAAAAGATATGATACATGTTGTGGTTCTTTTTCTGAATAATGTGCCGCTTATTTTTATGCAACAGCACACCACGTTTTGGTTTTTAACAGATGGCAATTTGTTTTTTACCAGGGTTTTAAACTTGTACACTGGGGATGAAAACTATTTATACAGTAAACACGTTAGCTGATCCTATCTTTGGACAAGTTTAATTAAAGAAGGAGATACCAATAGCACAATCAAGCAGACTCATGGGAGGAAGTCGGAACTTGCTGCCTCGCCGAATACATTATTTTACCCCCGTAATTTAAAGCATCCATGGTAAGGAAAGGCACTATTGAGTTTTATAATAAATCCCTTAAGAATCTAGCTTTTGTTGTTGTTGTTGTTGTTGTTGTTAGCTGTTTTCAAATCCAGTGTTAAGAAAGCTTTAACACCCCAGGTAGAAGGAAAGCATAACTTACTCTTTAATGAGATGTCACTACAAGCATTCCTCAAATAGCTCTCCAAGACTCTCACACCTTATTTGGCGTGTAGCTATTCATTTCCCCCACATAAACATTTTCTAGGGGAACATCCCTCAGGAATCAGTATTCTCCTCTTGCACTTAAGACACTGAATATATTGGGAGGTGGTGAGGATTAAGTTTATCAAATTTATCAAGAGCCTCTTAGGACAGAAACATATACAAATAAATAGTATTAAACAGCATCTAGATTTGGGGCTCACATATATTTTATATAAAATAATAACAGGAGGGAAAGTAATGATTCATGTCTCTACAGCATGTCTGTATAGCCTGACACCAGTGACAAAGTAAAATGGTCATTTGACATACACAAAAACTGCAGGGCAGGCAGAATCATCTCTGTATTTTCCATGTGGAAAAGGAAAAGCTCTGTGAGGCTAGTAGACTTATTCAAAATCAAATAGCAAATTAGAAGCTTAAAATCAAATGCCAAATAAGAATTGGTAGAGCTGACGCTAAAATTCTTGGTAAAGGATCCCTTTCACTGTACTACGACAATTTTCTAGTGTTGATCAAATGACTTCATACCAGTAAGAGGAATTTAAATGCCTACGAGGAAAACGTATGTGGATAAAGATAAAAAGATGGCAGCTATGAGTTCTTTAAAAGCAGACACGGACCGATCAACACTCATATCCCTAAATTTCCTGTAATGCTGTTATGGTCCTCAACCTCCAAACACCACATGAAGCCACATCCTTTCATCTGAAAACACAACAGATCAAACCAAAATCTTGGTCTAAGATGACTGACCAGGAGTGAAAACTCTGAGTACTCCCGCCACTCCAGGGTCAATGTATTAAGTGTGTCTGATACTACTCACCTACAAGGAGATTTAAAAATATTCCTCATTTTTTTTTCTTTCTAACAAGTCTCTCCACTCATGTTTTATAGCCACAAGGAAATACTCCAGGAAGTGCATTGTTGAGCTATTATGAAACTTCTCAGTGGGTAGAAGACAATCTGCCTCTGGCCTCCTCCCTCACTGCGCACAGAGGTATGCAATTAATGGCACAACAACACAAGCCCTGCTGGGTCCTGTATGGCTGGAGTCTCATGACTGTCTACGAGAGCCATGAAAAAATATACTGCAGAGATGCACATGGGGTTCGTGGCAGCCGTTAAAAAGCAAGATGTGGTGTGAATCAAAGTGACAAGGCACAGAAATAGAAAGCTCACCCAAGTTCATTGGTTTTATGTTGAAGCTATAATTTGCAATTAATGCTACTCCCACCCTATGACCAGCAGAATGACACACTAATAGCATCACAATTATGGGGGTATAAATGCACAGAGAAGCCAGTGATCCTTGGGAGAGAGGAGGCAAATTTCAGTGAAGCATAAGAATCATGGTTATTACCTGAAACATACCTTTATCCAACCTTAGCTTTTATGTAAAGGATATCAATAAGGCATCATACTGTATAAATAGCTCTCATCCACCTTTATTTCAAGTTTAGCTTTAAGTGTGTTTTGCACAACTTGAAGAGAGTTTGGTAACTAACTCCCAGCTCGGAAGGCTCTGGATAAATCTTATACCTATATGTTCCCAGAAGTAGGCTCTAATTAAATCTACTGCACGAAACAAGAAAGGAACAAAGAAGAGAAGATATCATTAATGGTACTGAAGAACCAAAGAAAAGTGTAAAACTCACTGGCTATCAGAAAAAAATGAATTATGACCATTTCCCCTGAAAAGTGGTAGGTGGTGCCAAGAGAGTCAAGACAGGACTAATGAATTTAAGCTGTTTCCCAGAGAGCATCCCCATGATACCCTAGCAGCATTGACGTTGGAGTAAAGATGAGCTGGCTGTGTGCAGAAACGTCTAGGAGCTGTTGTCTATATCAACCCATCATCCCTGTCTTAAAAATAATCAAGTATCTGAATTCGTGGGTCAACGCAGAGAAGTCCACGGACGCACCGTAAATGTCACCCTCCAGACTTCAGCTGCTTTTCCTGTCCCCCCGCAGTGAGCTTTCTTTCCTCCGTGTTCCCACAGTGGTTTGCTCATAAGCTCTACCTCCTTACACTGTAGTTTTGTATTTGCTTTGTTTACAGGGCACTTGTGTGGACATGGCCAGGAGTGCAGTTTCCAGGCTCTCGTGGAAAGGTGCTCACTCGGGTAGTGAATGGCCATCAACTGTGACTGGATGGCCATCAGCTGTGGCTAGTTGGCTGTCAGCTATAACCCGTGAGCCATTGGCCACTAATGTAACTGCTGTGGCTACGCTAGTAGAGAATGGGGGCTAGCAAAAAGATGGTGGCTCAGCTAGCAAGAGGTGCAGTGAGGGTTGCGAACAGTGTGGCTCCTGCTTCCTGTGTCTCCAACCCAGCCGCCAGCGAGACTATAGTGATATGACATCCCTATCCATGGCTCCGTGGGTGTTCCTTTTTGGCCTCATCATCCTGCGTTCCTATGTGGGAAGCGGGAGCTGAGACCCCGCAGGCTGCCCCGCACGACAGCACTCCACAGAGCATGGCAAACAAAAAGGTGAAATATTGGTTAAATTAGTAAACAACAGCTAAAAGCTGTTGTCCCTTTCCTCAGTCCATTCTCTAAGAAGGGTCAACATACAAGAGGTGGCTGAAGTCCCAGGACCTGGAGAAAGAGGCTATGCTTTCACTCAACATAAATGAGTCCCTGTATAAGAAAATGTATTAAAAAAAACTCATAGACAAAGACAATAGTTTAGTGGTTACCAGAAGGTAAGGGGGAAGAGGGATGGTAGAAGAGAGTAAACGGGATCAAATGTATGGTGATGGAAGAACTGACTGTGGGTGGTGAACACACAACGTGATATATAGATGATGTAATACAGAATTGTACACTTGAAACCTATGTAACTTTACTAACCACTGTCACCCCAATAAACTAAAAAAAAGTGTTAGAATATATGCAATTCCTTCTCTTATCCTCACCAACACGTGCCAACTTCTTAAATATTAACCCAAAGGCAAAATTCAGTGTTTTCTCATTCCACCATAACCAAGTCAACAAACGTATTTATGATTGGAAATGAGTTTAGAATTTGCAATATAGGTTGCCACATATTTGCCTTAAGGGATTAATATTTTTTAGTAGTGAATAATTTGGAGGATGTATGAAATAAATGCCCTTAACCATGGCAGTGATGTTTTCTTATTGCTTCAATGGTCAGAATTTTTTTTTAAGTTCTCCTGGCAACCCAAGAATGTGTCTACGACAATGACCTGTTAAATGCTGAGCGTCTTTTGTGTGCAACGCCTAGCCAGGCCCTGCCAGGAGAGGCAAAAAGTGGCTCAGTGAAGTAGTATGTGTTTGCTATTTATTAGTAGGTTTATATTTTCCCCCAACAGCTTCATCGCATATAAAAATGTATTTTCAATAAGTGATAAGTCCTAGGTCCCCAGATAATGTTGTAATGAACACACGATGAGGGTTAAATGAGCTTCGTCTAGTAGGTAAGCAGCAAAAATCCCAAAGAGGGCAGTTTCTGGACAGCAGGGAAAGATGGGCTGAACTTCGGTCAGCTGGAAAGTGGGTCTCTCCTAGGCAAAGCAGGGGGGCAGGTACTGGCCTTATCCAGGCAGCATATGTGCAGGATTGCAAAAGGCTCACCGTGCTTCCAACCTTTTCTGGCACCCATGCAATCACACCTAACCGAAAACGCCAGACCCATGAAACTATCATTGCTAAAAGCCATGTTCTTTAATACCTGAAGTGTGAGCATGTGCAGATGGCACTGAGAATTCGTTAACATTTTCCTCTTAGTCATGATTCAAATTGCGAGGCTTCGCAAAGGAATGGACCAGTGTGAAGTAAAAGGACAGTCTGCAGATGAGACAGACATGGGCCATAAGAAAGAGAAACGCTGTAGGGCCCCATTCAGACCTGGGCACCTCCCTAGCGCTGCTCAGTACGGTGCCACCGCCACGAGGAGGATGAGGTCAGCGGTACTCGAATCCGCAGTGCAGCTCAGCTGCTTACCATTTATGGCTCATGTCCTCATCTTTAAGAGAGCTGTTTAATAAACTTGCAAGGCTTCTTTCCGTAGTGTAGCTTCAGCTCTTAACAGTACTATATATTGTCTTTATATTTTATGAAGTTAAACAGTCCCTTCGAAGGGGATTCAAATATTAACAAGGAATTATAGCTGAGCCAAGTGGACCCAATACAAATTTTTAGTTAAGATGGTGTCATGCAGGGTGTCATGCGGGGTCTCTAGTCCTGCTCCCCACATAAGAACGCAGGACATGGTGAGGCCAGAAAGGAACACCCACGAAGCCATACATAGGGGAGTCTTATCACTATATTCTTGTTGGTGGCTGGGTTGGAGACACAGGAAGCAGGAACCACACTATCCGCAACCTGCCGTCCACTTCTCTGCCAACCAACCAACCCCATTTGCTAACTGCAATCCGCCGTGCCAACTGCAATCCGCACTTGCTAGCTCAGGGATCATCTTCTTGCTAGCCCCCCCTTCTGCTAGAGTAGCCACAGCAGTTACATTAGTGGCCAATGGCTCACTGGTTACAGCTGACAGCTGACTAGCCACAGCTGATGGCCATCCGATCACAGTTGATGGCCATTTACTACCCGAGACAGCACCTTTCCACGTTAGGCCGAGAGCCTGGAAACTGCACTCCTGGCTCTGTCCCCATAGATGGTCTTGGTACACAGACCAATATGAGCAGGTAAGCAGCACACCTGACCCTGCACTCCCCAACCATGACTGCACGCTAGAGTTGGGGTACCCCTGAGCTATAAAACCAGAATGGTTGTGGGTGGGACCCAGGGCATGGTCTGGAATATCCCACAGGTGACCCTAATGTGCAGGCAGGTTAAGAAGTGCTAGTTTATACACCAGTGGCTAACTAGACTCTAGTGGTAATTGGGCTTCAATAGCAGTAAAGTATACACAGATTAGCTTCCCATGTTCTAGGTGGAAGGCAAGAGGCAAGTGGAAAACTAAATGAAAGCATTAAGGCCGTTGAGAAACCATGAGTGTTCCTGACATTGCAGCACCGAACTTGTGTCTGGATGCCGTCCTCCTGGCTCAGCTCCTAAGTGTCCCTGGCAGTGGGCTCTCGGGTCTGCCAGTGCCTCTGGAGGAATCCAATGCCACTCCTCTCCATGGAACTACTTCTGTCAGCAAATGTCCTCCCGCTTCCAGCTTCCCTTGGGGGCTGTTGCTGAACCCGTGTTAGTGGCTGTGGGGACAGAGCCCCAGAGAGCAGTTTCCAGGCTGCTGGCTCAGGTAGTAAATGGCCATCAACTGTGATTGGATGGCCATCAGCTGTGGCTAGTTGGCCGTCAGCTGTTACCAGTGAGCCATTGGCCACTAATATAACTGCCACGGCGAGGCTAACAGAAAATGGGGGCTAGCAAGAAGATGGTGGCTGAGTTAGCAGGTGCGGATTGCAGTTAGCAAGTGGAGTCGGTCGGTTGGCAGAAAAGCGGACAGCAGGTTGCATGTCGTGTGAATCCAGCTTCCAGTGAGACTATAGTGGTATGACTCCCCTACCTATGTCTCCATGGGTGTTCCTTTTTGGCCTCACCATATCCTGTGTTCTTATGTGGGGAGTGGGAGCACAGACCCCGCCTGATACCCCGCACGACAGTGGCTTCTCTCCATTTCTGAGATACATGTGCCTGTTGCCTACTGGCTGGCCTCCCAGACCTCACCTGCTGTCTGCGCCTAATTTTCTGCCCCATCCTGAGTGTCTGTCTCACCTCAGGCTCCAGCACGACCACCCTGCTCTATGCCACTACTGACCAGGCTCAGAACCAGCAAAGGACAGCAGGACCAGAGGAGGTGAAGAGGAAGAAGAGTGTTTTAGCAAAGGAGAAAAGCATGACTAATATTTCATGGTGTCAGGGAAAAGCAGTTGACTGGTTTCCTGGGCAGAATGTAAGAAAATCACCCGAACTGAAACAGAGAGGGTGTGATTTATTTTTCCTCTTACTAACACTTTCTATTGTCAACACATACTTAATTTTTAAGTGAAAAACATAAACACATAGCAAGAATTACTGCTGTAAATGCCACTACAATCTACAATTATATCAGAAGAATGAAATATGCTGAAGGGAAGAGCTCTGTAATCAGACTGAGGTAATTTTCAGTAATGCATTTTTCAAACTAATGCACTCTCCAATTTGAAGTCTTGTTTAAATAAATGAATATACACAACTACAGATAGCACCGTGGTTTTACGGCACTTTTTTTGACAGCTTTATTTTAAGCTAGCACGGGCATATGTGGCTACTATGATCATCTTTAATTTGGTTCGGTATACAACTAAACAGTGTATTAATGCACGGTAAAGTGGATTATTCTGATTAGAAGACAGGGTCACATTTCCCATCAATTAAAAAATTTAGATCGAAACAATAATTTTCAGACACATTCATATCTGAGTTTCTTTCCCACATGAGAACACTATTTTCCTTTCCGGCTCATGTTGTCACCATCATTATAGAAATTAGCTTTGTAAAATGTTGAGTGCTCAATGGGAAGCATTAGAATGGGGTTTTAATGAGGGTGAAGAATTCGCTATTATTGTCCTGTGGTGTGTTTGACTGAATATTCACTCTGGTGGAAACAGGTGTCCTGAATTATTACTTGTTCTACTGTACAGTTAAAATCATGAAATGAAAAATAAAAATAAAGAAAACGTGTACTTCAACATGCTTAAAAGTTCTACTACACTTGCTGAGACTGGTAATATATGCTGAGCTTATTTAAATCACTAAAATTGCTGTAATTAAGCTTCTCTCTAAATCAGACTTGTATAAGTGTCAGAAATCTCCTATAATTAACTTATCTGTAGAAGTAATCAGACAATAACTGCTGGTATATTTTAGGAACCACTCAAACTACTGTAGCTGTTGAATGTAATGACTATAATAAATCTTTAACAACAGTTATCTCATAACCTCTTTTCACAGCTGCAAGGGTAGGAGGGAGATTGTTTTTTCATAGCTTTTTCCTGAGTTGGTTTAAGTGTGCTATTGCTGCGTTGCTTTTCTACAATGTGGGAAAATTACGAAGACGTAGCAGTGTGGCCTGAACTGAATCACCAGCCTGTGAGACATCTAAGTGGGCTATTGGTACTAATAATGAGGAATATTTAGTGTCTTAGGGACTGCTAAATAGCAAAGCACCTACAGTGGGCAGCTAGAAGACAAGAAGACCTACAAATATTGACCATGAAGTTATTAAGTTCAAGACAGTGATGACTTGGTGGAATCCTTGTTCATCAGTGGGATGGACCCTCAGAGACCAAATAACTGAAGCCTGACAGGTATCTTCACACCCAGGTATTAAGGTTTCTCCCAATAAGATAAATGAATGAATGATTTACAGGAAGGACCACGTTTCACACTTCCCAAGCTCCCATCTGAATCGAAGTTGTCCAATGTTTTTGTACACATTTTTTATTTTATAATAGAAAAATATGTGAAAGCAAGGAGGTAAGTGTTGACCTGTTCAAAGTTCATAAGAGACCAGAGAATACCATTCTCTCATGTGTTTGTTTATTCATATACTCACTTATTGCAACTTATCATGCATCTGGAGGGCACTGCACATGACGTAAATAGATAAAAAACCAATTGGAGAAATATTTTTGCAATATAAAAACCAATAAGGGATTAATATCAGTAATATAAATGAAACCATTGAAAATCAACAATACAAAGGAAAAACGTTAGCTATGAACAGGCAGTTCACAGAACGGGAACCCAGAATGGCTTACAAATGTGAGATAGCAGCCTCTAATACTCAGTGTTAGTATTCGCATTTCATTAAAGCAAAGAAATACCATGGAAAACATGAACAACTATGTGAAGGCACTGGAAAATGACCAAAGACAGGCAGAAACTTATAAGTAGAGGCGTTCCTTCTCGCAAGACTATTTCTACACTGGGTAAGAATGATGAGTTTGTAGTTTTCTCCCATGGGGGTGCTCCACAACCACCCCAAGTCAGGCAGTGGAAAATGGTGTCCTTCTCTACTGAAGGGGGCAGATAACAGCATGTAGCGCAACAAAGCAAATGGAAATCTGCTTTGGGGATATTTTGGAAGCAGGAGAGCCACAGTCGGGCTGAGATCCAAAATCTTTGAATAAACTCCGCCCAAATCCCTGGCTGCCTGATAACTTTCCTTCCTGGAATGATTGCTCTGCAAGCACAAAGGGACAACACAGTGTTTGGGGCGTCAAAAGTTATATTCAGACTTTCGATTGTGCAGGGTGTTGGAAACCCTACCCCTGCGTTCTTTAAGAGTCAACTGTATGTGACTGCAAAACAAAGTTACCCCCAACTTAGCAGCTTACAACGACCACAAACATTTGTCATCTTACACAAGTTCCTTGCTCCACAGACCAGTCCAATGGGCTGCTTATATATTCTCATAACATGGCAGCTACTTTCCCTGGAAAAAGTGATCCCCAGGCAAGCAAGGCAACATCTTTTATGACCTAGCCTTGGAAGTCACACTGTCATTTCTGCAATGCCCTATAGTGACACAGGTCAGCCTCATGCAATAGAGAGAGGCCTACACAGAGGCAGGAACCAAGACTCACTGAGGCCTTCCTGGAGGCAAATGCTATAGAAATCTACCTTTGAGAGACAGAACTACTTCTGGCGAAAGTTGCAAGCTTGTAGTGTTTTGCCTGAATACATTTCTAAACACACACAGTATGGGTAGCAGAAAATAGAAGCCCTATTGGCTTGAGGTAAAAGACAGCAGAACTTGGGGCTGGCAAAACAACTTAAAATTTAGATGGTGAATCCCAGGTACAAGGGGAAATCCCAGAAACAAGCCCCCAAACCTGAGTATGACTTCTGCCCCAATCCACAGCAGACCATTGAACTATGCAGGCAAAGGGCACCTCCGCCCCTGTCCCCCATAGGGCTAGACTTAAAAAAAACAGCAGCTGGAAGCCAAAAAACCTGAGGAGAGGCAGCACTGCTTCACACTGCAAAGGAACACATTTTTCAGTTTGAGTCCAGGCAAGTTAACTGTCTCCTAGACACTGGCAATCCTCAGGAAAAAACAAAACAAACAAAACAAAACAACAAAAAAACCCCTAAGAAAACAAACAAATTCCAGAGTTGCTACAACAAATTTATATATACAATCCAGCTTTCAACCCAAAATTACTACACATGCAAATAACCAGGAATCTCCTGACCCACACTCAGTTAAAAAGAAAAAAAAAAGTCAATATTAACGGCCTCCAAGAGTGCCCGGATACTGGGTCCATCAGAAAAATCAGTAATTATAAATGAGTGCAAAAAATTAGAGGAAAACATGGTATTAAGGAGTGAACAGATACTGAATCTCAACAGTGAGCTAGAAACTATACAAAAGAAATTGGAAATCTAGAACTTAAAAGAACTGTAGCTGGAATGAAAATTTTACTAGATGAGCTCAGCAGCAGATATGCAATGGCAAAATAACTTGAATGGCACTGAACTTGAAGTAGAACAATAGAAATTATGCAATCCAAGGGGAAAAAATGAAAAAAAAATTAAGTTTTAGAAACCTGTAGAACATTATTATCATGCAGTCTGACATGTAATTAGAGTACCAGAAGTAGTGGAGAGAGAGAGAAGAAAAAAATACTTAAAGAAATAATGGCTGAAAAATACTTAATTCACAAGATTTGGTAAGGATTAAATGAGAACCTATGTGAAAATAACTTGAAATGTAGTATGCTATAGACACTTAAAGTTCATTCATACTTTGATATTTCTGTTTATAAACTCTTCCTGCACACCATTTGTATCTCGTATCATCTCCATCAGATGAAGAGAC